>NC_134684.1:2693750-3350000 GCF_024713945.1 Dermatophagoides farinae | reverse complement strand
ATCGAACGATATTAATTTGATGAGCAATGAGAATGGTAATTTTATTGTCTATTTTGTTGTTGTTGTTGTTAAAATTGTTGTTCAAGAATTCATGGGTGTGGGTGTGCGTGGGTGTACTTTTTTCCAATGATAATGATGACCATTAGATAATTGTCCATGTCTTTTTATCGACCATCATTTTTTTTTGATGCTGTTGTTGTTGTGCTATGATAACTTTTCAATTATTTCATTTCATTATCCATCTGTCTGGTATCCGACAAATTTTTTTTGTTGTTGTTGTAAAAAAAACTTTGAAATAATTTATCAAAAAAAAAAAATTCATGATTATAGTTTATATATACGAATCAAACTGTGATGGCCAAAAAAAAAAGAAAAGAATTTCGATTCTTTTCCAGAATATAATGTGGATACTCGAAAATCGATGTGCCTGTGTGTGTGTGTGTGGGTGGGTGTATGTTTGAATCATCCATATTTGATTCGTTGTGGATCATGTTATATACAATGGAATGAAATGAAATGAAAAAATGGAAGGAAAAATTCAAAGTAAATGAAAATTATTTCATTTTATTCCATTCCCATTGAAGGTTCCAATGGTTCCAATGGTCTTCGTCTTTTTTTTTCTCTGGCTGATCTTTTATTCTCTTTACATCTCTCTCTCTCCCTCACGATCCATATATTTGGCATTCACATTCAATCTGAATGAATCATTATTCATTCCATTTTTTTTTCTATTCTTTTTTTCTTTCTTTCGTTCTGTACATTCATTCATTCATTCAAATCAGCCATTCTATTCCATTTCAAAAATTTTTCTTTTTGGTTCTTTTTTTCAAATTTTGATGATTTGTAGCGACTGTAGAATATCCAACTTTCCAATGATATCTGTCTTATATATGTGGATATGGATTGTTGATGTTTGAAATTCTTTTTCGGTTTTTTTCTTCTATTCTTTAATTCTCTTTTTTTTTGATAGTAAGAAAAGCATCATCATTTTTAAATTGTCCAGAGATTTGTCGAATGTCGTTTTTTGTTGCTGTTGTTGTTGTCGTTATATGGATGAATTCGTGCCGTTTCATCTTCGATATACCATGTGGTGAATGTTGAATGTTCAAGAATGGAAAAAAAGTCTAAAAATTGGTTTACCAGTGTGTATGTGTGTGTGTATGGCAAAGAAAAGTTTCTGGAAACTGGAAAATAAAATGCTTTTTTCAGGCCAAGCAGCAAATAACAATTCATTTTATCGTTATATGCACTGTATATACCAGGTTTTTCAAGATAGAAGCAAACCGAAACTAAACAAAACAAAATTACTTCCCATCTTGTACAGAATTTGTTTTCGACAAAAGTTTTTTTTTCTACTTCAATTCTTAAACTTTTTTTTCCATTCTATCCATCCATATATATATATGGACAGAAGAAAAACGTTTTTTGTTTCGTTCATCTCTTGTTTATTTCATATTTGGCAATGGGGAAAAAAAAGCTTTTTTCTGAGGAAACAAAAAAAAAAAAAAAATACACACCATCCTTGAATTCTAGATTCTAGATCCACGGGATTCTCATTTTTTTTTTGCTTTGCTTTTCAAAACAATTTGTAAAGCTTAGCAACACTGTCTCTCTCTCTCTGTCTCTCTGTGCCTTGAGATTATTTGATTTTGGATTTGACCTAGTGAAAGAAAATTTCATTTTCATCATGACAATAAAGATGATGATGATGATGATGATCACTGAACACGTTTTCAGCATTATGGATAACTTTATTTTGTCAGCGTAGACAAGAATTTTTTTTTTCTTTTTTGGGAGAGAAAACACAGAAAAAAAATTAAAAAATCTTTACCAACAAATTATTTTATGTATTCTACAACAACAACAACAACAACAACAGCAAAAAGATTTTTAATCAGAAAACAGTGAGTAAAAAAAACTAATCTTGCATATTCTAAAGAATATTCTGTTGTTGTTTCTTATTTTTAACCTCTTGGATTTTTTTTCCTCTATACTCACTCAATGTGCTAAGATAATTAATCTTTGCCTTTTTTTTGCATACAACAAACGAGAAAAATTCTGGTTATTATTCTTTAACCAAAACAAAAAAAAATACCCATGATAACAAAATGTGGAAAAAATTAATATATATGAATGAAAGCAGTAAATTTTGTAAATAAAAAAAAAACAAACAAACAAACAAACTGCATGGGGTTATATGGGTGAGCATCGAGCTTTATTGTGTTGAATCACACGGACGATGATGATGATGATGATGATGAAGATCCAAAAAAAGCAAAATGTCGATGTTATGATGTCATGATGTTGAATTGAATTGAATGAACGGACTAATATTAATTAATCGTACATTTATTCATTCATTCATTTATTTTATCTTTTCTGGTTTTCTGGATGTCCTGTAGAATTTTTTTTTTGTTTTTCATTGTTTTTTCCACTTTTTTTTTCTCTCTGATTATAATTCATGATCATCATTATTAATAATTCATTTTGATTGTGGGTGGGTGGTTGTTGTTGTTGTTTTTATTATGAATTTTTATTGATTCTATACGTTATAGGTCAGTTTTTTTATGATGACGATGATGGAGACTAGCACTTCTGTGGGTGGTTGTTTATCATCAAATTTTTTTTCAATGATTCTTTGATTAAATTGGACATTGTGTTTGGTACATACGAATTCTGTTTGTTTTGTTTGATTCGCTTTACTAAGGGCTAATGATAATGATTACAATGACTTTTCTCATCATTATTCTGTTTCAGATTTTACTTTGATTTGATTTTCTTCCCCTTGAGTAGTTTATTTTGCTTTGGTAAATATAGTATATTTCTACACACATGAACACACAAACACGAATTGTGATTGTGATTCTATTGGCCATTGGTCAGTTTGTTTTATGTGTATGTATTGAGCGATAACGATGATGAGTAGTACATGGTGTAATTTTTTTTTGTTTTCTCTTCAATGATCATTTGCTGATCAAAACACACCTCTATTTCACTGTAATTTTTTTTTGTTTAATATAAAAAACGTGTTTTGATATACTCTAACCACCATCACCACCACCATCACCACCATCACCACTATACTATTATCAGTGACATGTTTAGGAGAAAAAAAAATGGTGTGTATTTTTTTCTGTTTTTTTTTTATTATCATTTTATGTGTATGGAATTATGAAAAAGTAGGTTAATTATAATCTACTTAATGGCTTCAAACGATTGCTGTTGTGTTTCAGTATGAATATATATACGAAACCATCAACGTATTGCCGTATCGTATATATTCACCGAATTTTTTCTTCTTCTATTTTTTTCCGAAAAACAATCACAGCAGCATGTTTAGTCGTTCGTATAAGTGACTTTCGTATAAATTCCAATGATTTTATACAAGATATAATCCAAAATAACAACCAATGTCTACAGAATCTAGAATAACAATTTCACGGCTGTTTGGTTGTTTGAATGTTTCAAATTTATTTTTATTCTCACTCTTTTCTCTCTCTCTCTCTCTCTCACTTTTGAATTTCATTTCATTCCGATTGATGGAACTTTTCACTTTTTCTTTGATTCCGGAATTCATTGTCATGAACGAAAGCAAAAAAAAGAAAAACGAGTGTTGAATGGTATTGTTGTCTAGTGAAAATTGCATTGACTTTTTTTTGTTGTTGTCTCCCTTATCGCCTGGAATCGATTCCAATCAAACTAGAGCCATTGATTTGACGACCAACAGAGCGAATATTTTTTTTTCGTTTTCGTTTTCGTTTTCGTTTTCGTTTTCTCTCTGTTGATCTGTGTCAAGGCAATGTGGATATAGAGAATAAAATCTACTAATTGTAGTCTATTATCAGACTGTTCAAGAATATTCCACATGTGTTATGTTATCAATTTATTGCTGTTTTATTCTAGAGAGAAAGAAGGAGAACAAACATCCAATAACGACTATTTTGACCTCCGTTATGTGTTATTATTATTTTCATCCAATTTAAAAAAAAAAATTTTTTATTTTTTTCACTAACTTCAAAATTGAAAATGATTTCATGATTGAATTCTTGAAATGAAAATCAATCTGTTTCCGATTCAAACGATTCAATAATTGAAACTTTGTCAGCCGAAAATTTTTTTTTTATTTTTTTTTCACTTGATTTTCAACCCTATCTTTATACTTGAATTTTGTTGTCGTCGTCGTCGTCGTCATCGTTGTTGTTGTTGTTGTTGTTGTTGTTTTTTCTTTGATTTTTTTTCCAATTTCAATTTTGTCGCCATTCAATATTTTTTCATTTGCAAACTGTGTATGTGTGAATGCACTCTGGGATTTCTTCCTCCCACACACACACACACACACACACATAGCATACATTCATGAATTGATTTGCTCCTTGCGGCTTGAAAAAAATTTTTTTTTTTCACAGGATATGATTCTGTATATATATGTGAATTCATCCATTCATCAATTTAAATTAAAAATTTATCTGTTGAAGACATCAGTGGTGAAAGGAAAAAAAAATAATGAGAAAAGAACGAGTGAGTGAGAGAGAGAGAAAAAAAAACATTTCTTGATTCATTCCTTGATTTCCAATTTGATTTTCTTATTTTTTTTTCTTCTTTTTCTTCTTCTTCGTTCGTTCGTTCGTTAACTGTTCAATACAATTCATACGTTGCCCAATTGAAATCGAAATGATAGAGAGGGAGAGAGAATGAAAAAAAAGATACAGACACAGAACTTATCCATATTTATGTGGAAAATTGAATTTCATATACGCCATACACTTTAGTGATTCCCATTTCCAATCCAGTTGCATCAAAATCAATATTTCAAAGAATTTGTGATGGGAGAAAAAAAAAGAAAGAAAGAAAGATTGAATTTCTTCACGTTTTTTTTGGTTTGGTTATTGTTCATTTTCTTTTGGGATTTTTTTTTTAACATGAGAATTTCAAAATCATCATGAGAACATAATGATGTCATGATGATGATGATTGTCGACCATCACATCATCATTATGGTTGGTTCCATGTTTTTCTCTGTTTCCATGAATGTTGAGAATCAGAATGAATGAAAAAAAATCTGCATATTTGATTGCATGATTGTTGGCTACATAGAATTGTATTGGATTTTTTTTTCTGCTGCTGCTGCTTAACATATATTCTCATTTTATTGCATCAAATTTATTGTCATGATGATGATAAACAAGTGCAAAAATATCGCTACAGGAAATTCTTTATCCTGATAATGATCAATGATGATGACCTGTGTGTTGGTTTGGTGGGTGGGTGGACGGTTTTTCAATGAACCTGCCTAGCCATATTGAATGAAAATTGTATTGATCAAGGGATGATGTAAAAATTGGCAAAAATATGTAAATCATCGGCTGTGTTTTCAAGTTGTTAGTTCTTGTTTTTTTCCATCAAACTAATAACACATTGATACATTCGCAAACATACATACCATTGATATAAATCATTGAATACAATTAAATTGATTGGATCACTAATGCTTAATACATTGAATAAACTGAAAAAACTGCCGATCGTTTTTTGTTATTTCTTGTTTTGTCTTATTTTGTTTCTCGATAATATGGCCAAATTATGATGATCATGATGACAATTTTTTTTTTGCTTTTTCATTTTATTCATATTCATATATAGGTGACAATGGTGAATCGTGAATCGGCTGAAAGAGCCGTCAAAGATGCCAATCCAATTATTGATGGTAGAAAAGCAAACGTCAATCTGGCCTATTTAGGTGCCAAACCACGGAATGGATTCCTACAAAATGGTAAGAATTTCTCACTTTTTTTTTCGTAATGATTATTCATCTACATTCAATATTCTTGTGAATATATATTCTTATTATTCATGTCGGCTTGCGACTGGTACTATACATGAGAATTTGACTACCGAATCATTGTTATTGATTAATTTTCGTTAAGTGTGTGTGTGTGTGTGCATGTTTGCCTTTTTATTTCAAATTGACATTCTCATGTCTGAATGGAAAATTATTCTTTTTTTCATTTCCATTGACAGTTTTTCCATAGATTTGTAATCATTTTTCAAATGTAAATGTTGTGAAAAATATGCCATTGGCAATTTCATCATTATTTTTATTCACCCCAGTTATATACAGAATTCGTTTGAAACACACACACACACGATCGCACACAGATTGTGAATTATGCATCGATCATAATGATAAAAATTAGACTTTTTATCTGATTTATTAATCAAAATGAAAAAAAAGACTCCTACATACATAGTGATGAATCATTATTGTCTTGTTCAAATATATATGGCCAAAGTGGCAATAATTTAAATTTCAACTTTTGTTTTTACCAATACAAATGAATGAAGAATAATTAATGCCATTTGACTTATTCAACTGTCGTTGATTCTTGTTCATTCTGTTCTCATAAACGAAACAAGACCGATGATGATCTAATTTAATGGCAAAGTTTTCGATCGAAAATGTGGCCATCATTTTTAAAACGAATATATTTGAAATAACAAAAAAAAAATGAATGAATTAGAAGTTGAATTTGTAGTACAAGAAAAAAAAACGATAAAATTGAAATAGATTTTTCATCTTACTTGTTATTAAAACTTGTCAGTTTGAATTCTCGAAAAAATTAACCATAATCAGAGGATTCGTAATTCTTGATTCTGATTCTTTTTTTTTTACTTTTGATTTTCATTCGATGTATATGTAATGTATGTAGGATGAAAAATATGCAGATCTATGCAGTAATTGACAATTCTTGCATTTTTTTTCTCCATTCATTCATTCATGAATATACATCGTATAATGATAATGATGATTCTTGATACTGGCGGTTCATATATGAATATATGGCTGACAAAACTTTTGAATAGATAATGGTAGCCTATTCTTTGATTATATCATCATCATCATCATTCATTCATTCATTCATTCACCAATGTGTGATTATCACAGCGAGATTGATAATTTCAGCTTTTTCTGCCCTTGTGTTGTTGTTTATTGTTCTCATGGCTACAGATTATTATTATCACATCATCATCATCATCATCATCATCATGATCTCTTGATCTTCGTCGTCATTGTTGATTTGTTTATCATCCAATTACTTATTTCACAATCTGTATCTGGCTGTTATCATTTTGTCGATTATTATATCACCAACATGATGATGATGATGATGATATGAATCATAATTAGCTTCAATATCATTTTTCATTTCATTCGATTAAATAGAACAACAACAACAACTGAGAAAATAAAAAATGATCAGAATCATCAGTGTGTTTCCAATCGATTCCATCATTATTTAGGTTTGTTTCATTGAGAGAGCATAAGAAAAAAAAAAATCTTACCGGAAAAGCAAACAAAACACGACGATTGATCAAAGAAAAAAAAATTGGATTAACAAAAAAAAAGAAAAAAGATGACGATGATGATGATGAAAACGTAGCAGATGTGTGTGTGTGTGTCGTCAGACATATTGGCCATAATAAGTTTTTTTTTTTTTTTTTGCGATAAATATTTGGAACACATAAAACACATGATCATCGTTTCGATTTGATTTGATTTTTTCTGGTTATGGGATTTATACATGTCAAACAATTTTTTGTTTGTTTGTTTGTTTTTTTGCCGTCGGTTTTGCAACATCAATTTTTTTTTCTCTCCATCAATGTTGATGGATTGATTGATTCGATTAAACCATCATGTGTTTCACCATCATCATTTTTATCCTTCGATCATCATCATCATCATCATCATCATCAGCAACAAATGATGATCGAATACTTTGGTTTTCGGTTTTTATTTTATTTTTTTTTTTTGTTTCTTCGCCATTTTCCAGACAATTTTGCTGGCCCATAATTGAACCGAATGAAGAAAAAGAAAAAGAAAAGAAATTCTAAATCTGTTGGCATTATATATTCGTTGTCTTAATGTTTTTTGTTTTTTTTTTCATTCTGTCACTTGTTTTTGTTCTATTCTACACACACACACACACACACACCCACACATTACTGAACAACAACATTGTATATAAAACAATTTAATTGAAACAACAACAATGGTGATGACATCCAAACAAAATGTTGTCATCCATTTTCAACAAGCAATGTATTGGAATTTATATTATCTTGATGCTATGAACAAAGAAATTTTTCTTTTTCTTCATCACAAATTACAACAACAACAATAACAACAATAACAACAACAATTCACATTGATTTACTGATTGAAAGTTTTACATACATTCTTTAACATTCATTCAGTTTTAATTACATTAAGAAATTATTATTATTATTACTATGACTCATGACCATTGTCACATTGTGTAAAATTTATTTAGCAAAAGAGAAATAACTATAAATACAGCCATTTCATTCAATTTTTCGATCCATTAACAATTAGCCATTGAAAACGTGTACAGAGTATTCAAGATTGTCATTGTTTTTAAAATAGTGGACATGAATGAATGAATGAATGAATGAATGGCTAAATTACTTACTACTAACACACATTTTTTGACAGACAGGCATACAGCACAACAACAACAACAACAAACTATTGGAAACAAAAAAAAAAAAACATCTAGGCTTAGTAGTATAGTGATTCTATTTTGTTGTTGTTGTTGATTTTTATTCACAAGAATTTTTTTTTTTTTTGTTTTCTTCAGTTTCGTGATCACGATTTATTCTGTAATAATAATAATAATATTCATTTGTGCATTTGTAAGTGAATGTGTGCGTGTCTAGTATCATATTTAATGGCCATCATCATCATCATCATAGTATTATTATTGAAGACAGGAAAATCATTTTCAAGAGCCAAAAAAAAAAAAAAAAAAAAAAAAAACAAACAAGAAAAAGATAGCATACACACGATCAACAATTATCCTTTGGTAACAACAACAACAAATAACAAAAAAAAAAAAAAAAAAAAAACAATCCGGGTTTGTTCCTGAGAAATGGCCATTCATTTTCGTTTTTTTTTTTTTTGGTTCTCTCTCTTTGGTGGATCATGGATCATCAACATTTGATGACAGACAGTAACAACGAAAGTAGTGAACCATCAAGTCATCATTATAATTGTTGTTGCCGTCGACGACGACTACGACGACAAAGTTATAATTCAATTAGGCATTTTGTTTTTTTCTTACTGTCATGTCTCGTATTTATGGCCTAAAAATTTTTTTTTGTTCTTCAATGGCTGAGATCTTGGAATCAATGAATTTTTGTTTTTGTTTTTTTTTGTTCATTTCTCCCAGATATCAATTATTCATTAGTTTATGATAGAAAAAAATAGGTGAAAAAAAATTTTTGTAGCAGCAGCAACAACAACAGCATGATGAACAACATGTCAAAATATTATTCCGATTCTGATTCTGTAATAATGCATATGGAAGACAACAACAACAACAACAAAAATTTCAGAATTAATTTCTTATTCCGTTTTTGTTGTTGTTGTTGTTGTTAATAATAACGACGACGATGAAGATGATGATGATTATTCCATGTTAATGAACCATGAAATTCTTTGTTGTTTTTTTTTTTGTTTCCATCACATGTCATGTAATATATGGGCGTGTCACATGTTATGTGTTTGTAATATTTTTGACATTTAATTTGTGCATATGTTATAGTATTCCATATTTAATCGAATATAAGCTGAAAGAATTCTTTTCTCTGATTCTGAATTCGATCTTTGTTGGTTGGAATAATTCACATTATCATCATCATCATCATCATCAACTCCAATTATCATCTTGATCATTTGGTTAACACAGAATAAAAAAAAACGCTTGAACTTTGTCTATGTGTTCCATATCGAATATATTATGAGTACAAATGAATTATAGCAATAAAAAAAAATGGTGATGATGATTACAAATTCTAATCTAAATCATACAAAGAATTGTTTGCCTTATTTTTCATTCTACATGTCTCATTTTGTGTTTCATTACATTTTTTTTGGTGATTCTTGTTACATTTACATTACTTTCATTGTTTCATATATATATTCTGGCGATATATTCTGGAAACAAAACAAAACAAAAAAAAAACATTTCACATTATGTCAATAGTGTCCGGGATAATGATAGCAGCAGCAGCAGTCATATAGATTCTTATCAAAAAAAAATTGCTTCATCATAACCATCGCCATTATCATCATCATCATCAATGTTCATTGCTTATTACATTTCTTTAGTGGGTATTATCTGTCGAAGGTTTTTTTGTTTTGTCTCTTCATATATCTCTTAAATCGTATCGTTTGTCTCATGTTGTTTTTTGTTTTCTATATGCTGACAATCAACAATGATAAGGATTTGCCCATTCAAAACAAAATAACGAAGGATTTCTTTTGTGAATTGGCATCTGCTTCAATGTAAAGTGTGTGTGTGTGTGTTTTTGGGTGATGGTTTACATTTTTTTTCTGTCTGTCTGTATGTATAGAGTGTTAGAATTGATAATTTTTGTGCTATCCAGCTAAAATCAAATTGAATTCAACACTTTTTTTCATTTGTCTAGTTTTCTCCGGGTTATTCGTGTAAGAATGAAAAATATCATCATATAGATAATATCACAAATTGAAGTGGATACTACTTGATTCAGTTTGTTGTTGTTGTTGTTGACATAACGGACGATGAAACTGAACAAAAAAAATTGTATCAAATATGATGATGATGATAAGATGGACAAAATTTTTTTTTCTTTTTGTTGTTGTTGTTGTTGTTGTTGCCCAATTATTTTATTGACCATCTGCGAACATTTCATTCACATGGACACAGAAAAAAAACCAATTCCAATGATTAAATCAACACTGTATATCTTTATTCAGTTATTTATTTATTTTGCTGTTCATTTGATAATTTTTTTTCTGATAGAAATAATTGCAAATGAAATTACTTTATCAACAAACAAACTGAATATTCATGTTTGTATGTTTATTCTGTATAAATTCTTGTATGTCGGCATTTTTCAAATGATGGAATTTCATTCAGAAAAAAAAATCCAAAAAAAAGACGACGACGACGATGAATAAAGAAATGGGAAGAAAAGAAAATTTTCATAAATTGAATATGAATACAAAAAAAAAGAATTTGAATGGAATCGAATGGAATGGAATGAAGTAGGACTTATTTATGATGATTATAGTTGTGTTACATGATGAAAATTTTTAAATTGAAATTCATTGAACACTGTACATGGTTTATTATTGCAGTAGTAGTAGTAGTAGTGGCAACCACAGAATTTATTAAGAATATTAAGAATCAAGAATATTGTCTTTTTTTTCTGGATATAAATGAGTGTTTGTGTGTGTGTGTGCATGTGTGTCTGTATTTCAATTTATTTTTGACATCAATTTTCTTCTTCTATTTTCGATATTTATGTCTGTTCACATGGGTGTCATTTGGTTTATTTTTTTTTTTTTTTTTGTTTCTACACATTAATTGAACACCATTTAATGTCCACATTTTCATTGATATATTTTTTGATGGCTTAGTTGATTTATATATATATATATGTTTTTTTAATATGAAAAAAACGGCCATTCGTGTATATGGAAACCACAAATTTTTTTTTCTCTATATGGAAATAGCTTTTCCACTGTGAATAAAATCTCACTGAATAAAATCGAAATCAAAATATTGATTTTGATGATGATGATGATGATGATGATGATGATGATGATCCATACGTATCAATCGATCCATAATATAATGATAACTACAACCAAAAAAAAAACTAGTAGTAATGAACCATATATAACTGAACTAACTGAGATCGTCCACCACCGCCACCGCCACCGCTTTAGATTCGCCTCATTGATTCAGTTCAATCATTTCAATACACACACACACACACACACAGAGAGAGAGAGACACTACATATTGAAGAGAATATTCTAGTTAATATTTATAATGGTTTGAGCTTTTTTTTTATTCTTGATTCTTTATTTCATCATCATCATCATCATCATGATTGTATTTTTCATATCAGTTAGTAATGTAGTATAGTAGTGATCTGGTTGTTTCATAAGTTTGAAACCAGGAAAGAAAAAACGATCCATTTTAATCTTAAAGTTCTCGTTTTTTTTTCTTTGATTGCTTCTTCATGTTGTTGTTGTTGTTGTCGCTGTGTTTTTTTTTTCTCTTCCTGTTTCCCATTTATAGTCGCTTGTTGTTGTTGCTGCTGTTTTTGTTGTTGTTGTTGTTGGCGACACTATTGTTATTCATCTTCATCTCATCTTTGTGAGTGAAACGAATTTTTTTTTTTTAAATATTCACCATTCTATCCAATCGCAAACCAAAAAAAAAAAAAAAAAAAAAATCAGTAAATGAATGGATGGAAAAAAAAGACACTGGAAACTTTTTTTTTCTCAATGGCAACAATGATAAAGTTGACAATACTGGTTATCGGTTTCCAATGAACAATCAATCTTTGGATCAGAACAAAAAAAAATTTTTTTTTCCCCACCAACAGAAAAAAATTCGATGATATTCGATTATCGAATATCCATCAATACATAATTAACACAATTTATTTATTGTTTCAAAGTTTCAAATACTGATTGAACATTTTATCGAAAATCATTCAGAGTTTTTTTTTCTGGATATCGTTTTCATTAAAAATTAAAATTGTCAACCAACCAGAAAAAAATAGAGAAAAGTTCAAACAAAAAAACAGAGAAAAAAATACATGATGAGCGAACCTGTTTGGGTAGATAATATTTCGAAATTGTCATTTTTTATTACACGGATATTAATAGCAACAACTGAATCGATTTTTTTCCCCATTGTCTTTTCCTCTTAGTTTGATTTATTAAAAATCATCATCATCATCATCATTATTTTCATAAGAAATTGTCCATTTCCTATATCGATCCAATATATATAATCACTATTTACACATCATCACATCACATTTGGTTTTTTTTGTTTTCTCTTTATTTTAAACTTTTTTGTTTATATTTAGATTTTGGTTTTGATTTTTTTTTTGCAATATTCAGTGGTGATCAATAATTATCGAACCGAAATTCATAGAAAGAGTGAAAAAAACAAATAAAAAAACCGGCATACAAGTAAACACATGTTTTTTTTTGGTAAGAATGAAAAAAAACAAAACAAAAAAAATTCCAAAAGGTCAGTCTAATCAAATCAACCCCAGACCCGCTGTAAACATCATAATGTATGAAGTGAACATGCGATAAATCGACAAGCCAACCAACCAAACACACACACACACACACACACACACACGAAGAAATTCCATTTTGATCGAGAATTCTGTTGAATAAAACTTTTTTTTTCATCTCCAATGGTGAACCAAACATTAATGGTGACCACACACACATTGACAAAGAAATGAAACAAACAAACAAAAACAACAAAAAAAAACAAAAAAAAAATTCGGGTCAGTATGGCCACTATTGTTTTGTACATGATTTAATAGTTGTTGTTGTTGTTGATGATGTGTTTTGAATAAAATTTTTGTTTCATTGTTGTTGTTGTTGTTTGTTTTTGTTGTTGTTGTTTTTGTTGTTGTTGTTGTTGCTATTGTCAAATTCCATACAAAGTCTGGAGTATTGTTTTTTTTTCACCAGCGAATAAAAATATCTACACTCTAGCAATAGCAATCTATTTGTGGTCTTGGCATTTTTTTTTTTTTTTTTTTGTTTGTTCATTTTGTTCTCCTTCATTTGTTCAATTTTTTTTTGTTCTTCTCGTTTAAATTTCAATTTCATTTGGCATTTAGCATCACAATGTGAATATAATAATAAATAAAAAAACTTTTAATTCAAAAATAAAACAAAAACAAGAATCAAAAAAAAGAAAATTTTTTTTTCTTTGTTGCATTCAAATTTATAAATACAATGATAATTCGTAGCGATTTTTCATTGGTGTTCACTAGCGTACCCCATCCACCTCCTCCCCTCCAAAAAAACAACCAGCATTCAACCAACCATTCAAACAATAATGATGATGATGATGATGATGAAAAAATCATTATGACACACACACACACACACACACAAACATACAAAAACTAAAATTGATCCAAAATACAAATTGTCCGATTGAATTCAATGTTTTCACTCCATTCATTCATTCATTCATTCATTCATTGAATTCATTCATTATGAGAGAATAAATGTGTTACATTGTTCAAACAGGAAGTTATATATATAAAACACACACACACGAATACGAATACGAACAGAATATAAACGATAATAAAAGAATAACTCTTTTATTTTTTCTTCTTTTAAACTAGACAATAGAATGAAGAAAAAACAAAACAAAACAAAACGAAAAATTCATTGGGCCATGATGATGATGATGATGATTGTTCCATTGTATATGATGTGCTAGATCTCATTTTGTAATATATAATGGCTATGGATGCTATTTGTCTATATTTTGTGCATACATTTGTATTGGATAGAAAATGGTCGATTTGGCAGGAAAAAAAAATTTTTTTTTCAAAAAAAATAAAAAAAAATGAAAATTCGCTGAAAAGCTTCTTCTTGTCGACTGTCGGCTTCACTGCATTTCATTTTTTTTTGTTTCCTTAACTTTTATATTTATACTATGTTTTGTTGTTGTTGTTGTTGTCTGGAGTTAAACATTACACATTTATTCCATTGAAAAAGAGAATTTTTCTTTTCTTCTTTTTTTTCACTCTTATCTGTCGGACGTCTTGACCTTATCGAAATGGTGAATAAAAAAAAAGACAGAAATTCTCACTATAATCTATTCTTGCCGCCGCCGCCGCCATCGTGTCTTGTCATTTTTTATGTTCAATTCAAATTTATTCTGATCTACTACAGTTGAAACTCATAATTTAATGACTAGCTGGCTGGCTGGCTGGCTGGTTTTTCTTTTTTTTTTTTTTTTTTTTTTTTTTTTGAATATGATATAATGTCTTAGTTTCGCAGATAAACATATCCTAAACACTTTTTTTTTTTGGTTCCATGTAGTTTACACACACACACACACGCAGACTACAATTCATGATGCTTCTCATATCACACACATGTATATGATGATGATGATAATGACAACGACAAAAGGATAACGATGACAAATGATTTTAGATCCACAACCACCATCCCCCACAAAAAAAAATTTTTCCCTTTCTGTCTCTTGTTCAGACATTCTCAGAGTTTTAACGCGATGATGATTATAATACTGGCAAATAACGATTTTTTTTTTGTATTTGCTAGTCAACCAAGTCATTCAAACAATAATAAATGTGAGAAAGGTAAGATTCGGATTCATGAAATTTGATACACACACACATATTGATGTGTTTTTTTTCTTCGTCTTTTGTCTTCATCACCATTATCATCAACATTATTCATCGTTGTAATTAAATTCAACCGAATTTTGTGCATTGAAAAATTTTTCTCTTTTTCTTTTTTTCTGTTGAATTTATTCTCATGAAAATTTTTTTTGTTTGTTTCATTTCGTCATTTATATAGGTTTTCCATTTTCATCGCTAACCAGAAATGCAATTGCAGCTGTATCCACTGGTGGTGGTCCTTATCCAACATTTCCAAATTCAACCGGTACAGCATTTGGACATGGATCACAATTTGGGTATGTAAATAAACTTTAAAAATCAGAATCAGAAAGAAAATTTTTCATTCATCTTGTTCATCGTCATTATGAAACACGAGAAAAAAAAATTTGTTCTTTCATTTCCATGGAATTTTTTTCCTCTTTTTTTATTGATTTTGGAAATTTTCTCCTGCTTTTCATTATATTCTATCAGAATCTTTAATTGAAATCAAATTTTAAAAATGCTCCAATTCTTGTTGTTGTTGTTGTTTTTTTTTCAGGAAGATTCTTTTTTTCCTTCATTCATTCGTTCGTTCGTTTGCTGGTTAGTTTATTTAATTCTATTCCATGCATTATGCAATGAATGATGAAAACATATAAGATTCTAATATCATACGGTGATTCAATTTGCGATGCTATTTACCAGCCGTTGTTGTTGTTGTTGTTATAGTTGTTGTTGTTGTTGTTGTTGTCGTCGTCGTCGTCGTTGTTGTTGTTGTTATTGTTGTACGATGATAACAATTTGTTTTTTTTATGCTTCTAAATCATCATCATATTATTTATATATATAGGAATTTTTTTTTCTCATTTCATTAAAAAAACTTTTTTTTTACCATCTATTTTCTTCTTCGTTTTTTCCAAAATTAAGTTGACTTTTTGCTGACTTAATTCTTTCTGTCTCTCTCTATCTCTCTCATACAACCAACCACTGTGGATGGTGGGAAAAAATGACAATAACAACAACAACCAGCCAACCAACCAACGAAAGAGAAAAAAAATTGCCCATTTTGATTCTACTACCCAGGGGGTTGGGTGTGTGTGTTTGTGTGTATTTGCGTGTATGTCAGGCCTTGATGGCAAAGGTTTTTTTTCATTTCTTTATTCTTTATTATTCTTGAATGAGTCTTTTGAGAATAATATTCCTTCTCTCTCTCTCTCTCATTTCCATCATCATTTTTCTGATGATGGAAATGAATTCAATGTGAAACGACAGAAATAAAAAAAAAATTTGATGAAATAAAAGAATGGCAACTTGAATGAACTTCTAACGAAATGGGATGAAAGTAAAATGAAAAAAAAGAATAAAAAAAACCAAGAAGAATCCAAATGATCCACTGCAATAATGTTATGATGGAATTTTGGAATAAAATAAAAGTGAATAATGCTCATCAATTGAATTTGCTGTATAGAAACGAAAAAAAAAATTCTGTTTATTCATCATTTACTGAAACAAGAAGAACCAAAAAAAAAACAAATTTCTTCCTAGTATTTAAAATTACTTTTTTTTGGGGGGGAATTATATTGATTATCATTAATATAATCGATTTATCAAAGAATTCTTGTTGGTTCTAGTGAATTTTTTTTTCTAACATTGATTTGGTCTAATGTTATTTGGTGATGGATTTTTTTTTTTTTTTTTTGGTTGGAATTTGATTGTCATCGATTGCTTTTTCATCACACATCAAACAATTATTTGGACGGTCATATCCGGACAAAATAGACCATTTTACCGGCTATATTTTGATCGATTTGTTCATCATCATCATCATCATCAATGGCTTCAGAGCCATTGTAATTTTCATTCGTTTTTTTTCCGGATTTTTTTTTTGGTCTTCCGACGTTTATCGTTTTTTTTTTAAAGAACGTTTGATGATCATAATCATTTTATGAGAAAAAGAAGAGAAAAAAAAGATAATAACCATCACCATCATCAGCTAGACGCCCATCATTAACTCAAGACATGATGATGATGATGAGGATGATGATCGATGCACAATTATTATCACATGAATCTTTTGAATGAATTCACACTTCCGACACTTTACATTTTTCACAGCATTTTTTTTTGCCCATACATTGTTTAATTATTGGATTCGATGAGATTTTTTTTTTCGTTCCTTTTCTTGATCTATCCACAGACCAAGATGTTACCATGTCCATGTCCATGTTCATGTTCATGTTTTCATCATCATCATCATCATCATCAACTTGAACAATATTTTGATGATTTTCCGATTTTTTTCTTAATTTCTTTAATTTTTTTTCTATTCGTCAATCCAAAAGATTCTTTCATCAAAGAATATATAACGAGACAATGAAAAAGTTTTTTAACAACAACAACAACAACAAAACATCGAAATCGAATGAATTGTTTGACCAAAATAAAAAAAAATGTGTTCGATGTTTTTTTTATCTATGACTGATACTCGAGAGAATTCATTATTCAGTGTGTTATATGTAGTTTAGTTTAGTTTGTTGTTTTTATTTTTTTGTGCTGAGAGGTTTTTTCTTTGAAAGGCAACAAAAACATGATGATGATGTACAGGGCCGGCCGAGGCGCCTGTGCAGACTGTGCACCGCACAAGGCCTCGCGCTGCCTTCGCCCTTTCCGCTGTACAACACAGGGCCTCGCGGCTCCAACTTTTCAAGCTATTTTTGCACAAGGCCTCGCGATTTTCTCGGCCGGCCCTGATGATGTATATACACGATAAACTTTACAACTTCAACTTTTGTCCATTTTTTTTTCTGCATGTATGTCAGTAGTATCGGTTAATTTGACAAAAAGCTTTTCTTTTTTTTTTTGCTGGCCATTGTCCACGACAACGACAACAACGACGATGAAGAAGATGAGAGATATTGGCGTTGTAGTTGTCGTTTTTTTTTGTTTTTTTTTGCTGAGACAAAAAAAATTTTTTTTTTTTTAAAGAGAAAAAGGGAAAGAATGACTATAGTTTCTTTGTGTTTTTGCTGCTGCTGCCCGGCTCTTGTTATTATTATTAGTAAATATATATATGCCTTTATTTTGACAACATGAGATGTGATTGTTTTTTGTGAACAACAAGAAAAAAAAATTGACATCTCATCATTGGGTTTTGTATCCTACATTTTCTTACTTTTTTTATATATATTTCTCATTCCCATTTGATGATCATCATACTACTTTTATATAATATACACCCGGCAAAATGAAAAAAAAAATCTTTGCCAATCTGTGTCCATTATTAACCATATATAGTGTACCAATGTTAAATAGTCATCATGGAAATAGAATCGCAATCAAAATTGAATCATTTTTTTTACCGTTTATTTTGGATGGACCACACTGCAACTACTATGCACGCCACGTTTTTGCTACGGTGGGTGGTGGTGGTGGTAAAACTCTTTGAACTTTAGTCATCATCTATCTATATCTTACTTTTCATACATACATGTTAACGGTAATTGTTGAAAACATTCGACTATATTCATCGTACATGTTTAGTGACTAATTGATTTTATCAGCGTTTTATCAGAAGAAAAAAAAAATAAATTTGAATCAAGCATGTTTTTCATTTTCGATTTCAGCACTAATACTCGAACAGCAGTTGCAACAACAACGAATAAAATTTTGAAATTTTTTAAAAAGAACTAAAATCTGCTCATCAACATTTGCCATTTGATGGTTTAAGCAAGAAATACCAAGCAACTAGAGCTGCTGATGAAATCAACGAAACTTACGAAAACGCTGTCACTTCTCGTACTGTTCTTCACGGTGGTTCTTACGATTTCAAGATGGTACAGCTATTACAGCCTGGAAGACAGATCGAGATCTGACTCACTTCTAGAAATTGATGATTACTGGAATTGATGAGAAGGAAAAATTTATGATCAACTTCATTCGTTCATTGGGAAAGAGAAGCAGATTGGGTAGATGGATGCCCCATAATTTGTCTGAAGAAAAACCTTGGACAACGTATAATGATTTGCACTTCATTGTTGCTGAAATATAGAGTTGATCCATTTTTCAACCGAATGATAACTGGTGACGAAAAATGGATAGTGACTTTACGATAATGTCACTATGAGAATATAATTGTCATGATCAAACACCAGTTCCAATGCCCAGACCAGTGCTTCATCAGAAGAAAGTATTGTTATCAGTTTGATGGAATATACAAGAAGTAGTTCATTTTGAGCTTCTTGAATCGGATCATACGATAACAGCAGAGGTTTATTGTCAACAGTTGGAGCGATTAAAATTGGCAATTGACCAGAAACGACCAGCGCTAGTTAATCGACTAGGAGTCGTTTTCCATCACGACAATAGGCGGCCTCATACGGCAAGAATCACCAAAAGAAAACTCCAAGTATTTGAATTTGGATGGGAACTACTACATTAGTTCAAATATTACCTCATCCCATTGTTTAATTCGATGCAGCAATATCTGGATGGCAAAAGACGTGAAAAATTTTATTTTATCCGTTGTTTGTTGAAAATTTAATTTTTTGTAATTATGGCTATTAATTGAACCAGATTGGTTCGCCGTTTATGTAAATATATATTAATCAGAAAAACCAAATGTTGTTGTTGTTGTTGTTGTTGTTGGTGTTGTTGTTGTCGGACCGGTCATATATAGGACCCAAGTGAATCCAAGGCGAAAAATAAATATAAAAATAAAAAATCTTGACAATCAATTGATGATAATCATAATAATTATCATTTTTAGGTCGATTTTGTTGTTGTTGTTGTTGTTGTTCAATCATCATATATTATTATGCTGCTGGCTGTAATATACATGATGATGATGATGATGGTTTGATTCAGCAATTTTTTTTTATCCTCTTCATTATTATACTGTTGTCGTTGTTCATCTATAGATTCCAAATATATCACAGATATTCATTCATAGTGTATAATAATAGCCGATTCAGTATTCTTGGTGGCTTTTACATGTCTGAATACTCTATTTGCGTGCGTATGTACGAGTCTACATCATTAATAAATCACACAATAGTGCCTGAGTGGAAAAAAAAGTAAAACAAAGCAAAAAAAGCAAAAAAAAACCTATGGTTAGGTTGTATATTATGTGATTCTTTAATTAAGCTAGAAAAAAAAAAGAAAAATTGCTAGGCCAGAATTTTTCATCATACATTATGATAATCAATCCATGATGATAATGGATAATTACCGCATTAATTGTTTTTTTTTTAACATTTACTTTCATTTTTTTTTGCTTTGTTTCTAATGTCAAATAATGAAATGGCAAATACGCCCAAATTTGTTTCTTTATTATTATTATTTCATTGTTGTTGTTGTTGTTGTTGTTGTTGTTGTCTTTTTTTTTGTCTTTTCATATTGATTTTTTGAATTTTTTTTTTCTTTATATATATATATAGATTTCCTGCTCAACCACATATAATGTATCATCATCCAGGATCATCAGCATTAGCAGCTGCTGCTGCTGCTACAGCAGCAACTACACCACCTGCGGCAACATTTTTACCATCAGCAACACCAGCAGGTTTATTATTAACACCACCAAGCGCTTTCTATTCAGATTATGGTCTAGCTGGTCCTAATACAGCATCAGCAGCTACAGCTGGAACAACTGGTCCATTTCCGCCATCAGGTTATCCACCTGATTCTGGTACAATATTGACTACATTTTTAGCGCCAACATTTGCTGCTGCACCACCACCACCACCGCCACCACCATCAACAATAGTTAGTTCATCATCAAATTCTGGTCATCATCATCATCATCATCATCAACAACATTATAATGGTACAACCGGTGGAAATCATCATCATCATCATCATCCTCATCATCATCATGCAGCAGCGGCAGCCGCAGCACAACAAGCAATGGTAGCTGCTGCAGCAGCTAATGCATTAGCAGGAATATCTGGACCACCATTACCACCACCACAATCATCAACAACCGGTGGATCATCATCAACAATGACGCCAACAAATTCAGCAGCAGCAGCTGCGGCTGCTGCTGCTGCATTCTATCTAAATGGTCAACATACAACCAATGGATTCTTAACTGGTGTTATTACACCATCATCATCGAATGCCTATCTTAATGATACAAGAATTGGATAGTTTTTCATAAAGAAAACAAAAAAAAAATTCATTACCATTACCATAATCATCATCATCATCAATCATAATTGACCATTACAATGTAATTCATTCGAATTAATCAAAAATTGTATGGCGTCAATCATTTTTATTTTACTTTCTTCACACCAAAAAAAAAACTCATATATTTAAATCAATTTTTTTTTTATTTTTGGATATCACTTTATTATATATATATATATTGAATATATATTACTTCTTATTATCTTCTTTTATTTATCATTATTTTTTCTTCAAACAAATTCTTCAACCAACTTTAATTGCAATATATAAAATGAGCAATACACTCACCAAAATGAAAAATTTCGATCATCATCATCACCGGCATCATCATTGACATCATCATCATCGAAATACCAATCAATCGCCAAATATTGTTATTCATTCATTCATCATCACTATATTTATAATCATTATCATCATCATTGAAATCATAATCTTAATTAACAATTATCATCATGTCATTAATACAAAAAAATAAAATAATTAAATTAATCGATGGATGGCTATTTTCAACAACGAATTCAACAACAACAACAAAAAAAGAATGTCCAATTATATTCATTGGTGTTCAATTGATTTTGAGTGGTTATATGATTCGAATTTTTCATTTTTTTTTTACATATACCCTATATGCACAATTGGCAGACATGAATTGTGGAAATAGTAATAATATAATAAATATATATCGAATCGAATCAATTAAAAGAAGAAGAATGAAAAAAGAAACATGAAAAATTCATCAATGAAAAAAACAAGATAATAATTCTTTTCGCCAACAACAAACAAACAAAGATGGTAAAGAAAATGACAAATTGATGATAATAGTGCCTAAAATTCATAAATATTCACACTATACATTCAATTACACACACACACACACACACCTATACAACTTTGAACCGCCCTGAAAATTTTTTTCATTCTTTTTTTCTGGTTGTTGTAATCATCATTTAATAAATTATAAAAAAAAACTTCATATTCCAAAATGTCACAACAACAACAACAACAACAACAACGACAACAACAACAACAACAACAACAACGACAACGACAACGAAATTCACTTTAAATAATTCATCATCATGATCATCAAATATTTGTTTCATTGTTATTTATGAATATATATGTGGATTATTATTATATTTGTTGATATGTTGCAAAATTTGATTCATTACATCATCATCATCATAAAATAACATATAAATCATTGTTTTTTATTATTTTTTTTTCATTTATAAAACACATCATCATTGTCATCATCATCATCATTGCCTTTTTTTAAATTCTTTTTTTTTCATTCAATCATTGATCACATCAAAAATTATCATCAATATATCGATACGATAAGATTTGAAATGTAATTGACACGAGCATCAGCACAACAGCACACACACACACACACACACCGATGGAAATTCGATAGAAAAATCAGATTTTGCAATCCATGATCAACAACATGATGGCCATAAAACTGGAAAAAAAAGATGAAATTTTGTCATTGCCATAATATCATAGAACATTCTAGATTCTTAGAATCGTATATTTTCTTTTTATTATTTCATTGTTAACACTTCCGTTTCTGTTTTGTTGTTCACTTGATTCATTTTTTCATTCATATTTCTCACTTCAATGATCTGTGTGTGTGTGTGTGTATATGAATCTGGTTGTCGTTGTTTGGAAAATGTGCTCAAAAACAAGTTTCAATTTTTTTTTTTCACTTTCTCATAACGAAAGCCACCGATATCATCATCATTCATTTTTTTTTCTTCTTCATTGTGTGTGTCATCATTGTGTTTTGTTCATATATGAGAATATGTTGTTGTTGTTGTTGTTGTTGTTGTTGGACAGTTGTGAAGGGTGATTCTTTTTCAAAGAATAATTTTTGTCCCCATATATATATGAAAAAAAACCATTCTAGTCAGAAGCAAAAAAAAACCAAAAGTTTAAAAAAGAAAAAATTATAGCCTTGTTGAATTGAATTGAAAAAAAAAATGAAACTGAAAAACTTTTTTTTCAATGTTTTTTATTTTATTTGCAATCAATAAATCATTTCAAATAGTAATGGCTATAAACAGAGAGAGAGAGAGATGATCCATGGATACAAGCAGAAATATGTTTTTTTCTTCTCATTTTGTTTATTTCATTCACATATTATTGTCCATGTATTATGAGTGGTCAACCATTATGGACAATTGAAATTGGAATTGGATGAATGGATGAGAAAAAGAACCAGAAAAAAAACACAAACAACAACAACAACAACAACAAACCATATGTATGTGTATACACAATGGGCACATATTGTTATTATGAAAATAATTTTCCTTTTTCATACATTTCACATCAATTCATCATCATCATCATCATAAAATTTCGGTTAGTAAAAAAAAAAGACAATGAAAATAGAAACACAAATCACACCCACACATACACACATTGACTGTCCAGTCTCATCAAACACAATAATTGTTTTGTGCACAAATAAACAAACAAACAAACAGATAAACAATTTTTCTTTTCCTCAAATTTCTGGTGCCAAGGCAAAAACAAAACGAAAACACCACCGACACACCCACACACACTCTCACACAAACAAACAATGCTCTAAAAGAAAAAAATTCCACATCCATAATTATATTATTAAAAAATTGATTAAAAATTCTTTGAATTTATTACGATTATATGAAATGATGATATATTTACCTATCTGTCATATATTTATTATTATAATTATATTATGATTCTTATTATTCTTATTATTCTTATGATTCTTATTATTCATCATCATCATCCATACATACATGCATACAAGAATCCTGAAAAAATGAGAGACAAATTACCTGGCTTAAAAAAAATGAATACTTTACCATGTAATTCATTCTCTTTTTATTCATCATCATTTATTTGTATTTCATGACATTACATGTTATCTTTTTGTCATCAATATTTTCATCTTCATCATCCAAATGCATTCATTATATTCACCACTACTACCACCAACAACACCCGGCGCATTTATTCGCTCAACAACAACAACAACAACAAAAAAAAAATTTTTACTTTAAATGGATTATAAATGAATGAATGATGATGATGATTATTGATTGGTGGTGGTGGTGGTGGTGGTGATGGTGGTTTTTTTCATCTTTATACTTTCCTCTATTTTCCAACTACCACTAAAAAAATTACGACTTTCATTCAATCAGAAATGGTGAAATTTTTTTTTTGTTTTTTGTTTTGTTTTGTTTCGACAACTAAACTATGACAACACATTCATCATCTATTTTCTAATTTATAATTTTACCCACCCACCCATCTTCATCATCATCATCATCATCATCTATTAAATCAACAAAATGAAAAAAAATGAATGAATGAATGAATGAATTCTCAAGAATAAAATCAACCGCCGAAATCATCGATTTTTTTTCATTTCTTTTTGCTTTGTTTCTCTTTCTTTCTCTCTCTCTCTCAATCTCTCACTCATGTTTATTATTATACAGAACCATCTACTTCCCTTTCATTCGATAATGTAATAATTCATCAATTTGATTTCGATTCAATCTCATACACATCGAATCGAATCGAAATGAAGAAAACACACACACACACACATACACACACAGAGAGACACAAAAACTTAAGAAAAAAATCTTTAAAAAAAAATAAAATACAAAGATGGCGATCAATTATATTGTTTAGCATCAATCAATTCAACGAGAAAAAAAAAGAAAGAAGAAAGAAGATAGAAGAAACAATAAATTACTTTGGCCAATGACGATATATACGTGGTGTTTGTGAAAACAAAAACAAAAAAAAAAATAAAGAAATTCCAAACACACACACACACACACACAGATAAAAAAAAGACATTAAAAACGACAACATTATCAAATTGACAAAAATTTTTCATCAATCATCATCAGAATCAGATCATTAAAAAAAAACAAAAATCATTGAAATTGAAATCATCAACTGAACAAGTGAAATGAAAAGGAAACAAAAACAAACAAAACAAAACAAAACAAACAAAACAAAAAAAAATTATAAGAATTACTAATATTATCATTATATTTATAATAATAAAAATTATGAAATAATAAAAATGTATTATAAAATACTTGAAAATTGATAATTTTTCTTTGATTTTGTCCAAAAATGATGATGCGTCAACGAATTAGTAAAAAAATATAAATATTCGAACGAACGAATGTATAATCCATAGATGGCGATAAATTCTTACATTCGGGTAATTCATTCATAAATATCATAATAATACATCATCATCATCATCATTATGATGAAAACACATTCGTTATCATCAGAAATGATATCCATCCAATATTCCATATATACAATTCATTTTTTAAATTCTATTTCTAACAATACCACCATGAATATATCGTTCTTGACTTCAAGTGAGAATGAGAGATTGGAGAAAAAAAAGAATGCTTAGATGTATGAACAAAAAAAAAATTAGGTTATAGTCAAACTGTGCCAATTCAACTTTTGTATATTCATTGGATTCCAGTTATGCGAGAAAGCTGCCAAAAAAAAAAAAAAAAAAAAAAAATCCGATGCCGAAACTACAAAATACAAAGCAATCATATGATGATGATCATCATGAATAACATCAACAACAAATGCCACCACTATTATAAAAACAAAACAAAACGAATGTACTGAAACAAAATCATCAAAATATACCGAATATATATATGCTATAATTATGATGATGATGATGATGATAATAGTGATTCGAAAATAATGTCGTCGATATCAATTTTGTTCCTGGTAACAGTACGCCCTTATTATTATCATCATCATCGTCATTGGCATTGCCATTATATTCATGTTCTTAATCTCTTTAAGAATTTTGTTTTCATTCAGAATATTCTTGTGACGCGTAGGCGCTCAATTGAATTGAAAATTGAATTGAATTGAATTCTTTTCATAACAGAAAAAAAAACAATTTTTTTCTCTTGTCTTGTAACTATCTGATTATCAGATTCCATACGACCGTTGTTTTGTCGATTTTAATTAGCATCAAATAAACACACACACACATACATGCACATGGTATTGTGTTTTCGAAATATGTGTGTGTGTACGGTATCGACAAATTCCAACGAATTCGAATCGATTCCAGAATTTTTGTTATTATAATGGAAAAAAAAATTTTTTTTGATTCAACCACAAGAATTCAACAGAATTGTATGTGTTTGATGTCATTCTACAATGATATACCGACAACCGGAATGAAATGAATGCATTGGATTCAAAGAAAAAAAAACAACGAAACGAAATTCTTTTGTTATTGTGTCATCGATTTTTTTTCATTTTAATCTTTAAAGAAAAAAATTCTCACCATTCATCTATATATACTTGTTTATCACGAATAGTTGTGGGTGTATTTGGAATTTACTATTCGACAATACACAAATTGTTCTAATGTCGCAATAACAATCACGATAATCATACAACGACAATCATCATCATCATCATACGGAAATTGTTGCCGTTGTTGTCGTAATTATCTTTGACAAAGCCCCCCCCCAGTAGTGTGTAACAAAAATTAGCCACCAAGCCATGCAGCAGAATGAGTTATAATAACAGCAACAACAGCAGTAATATTTCGACTACGAGCGGCTGTACAGGATTCATTGCACATTCAATTAATCCGACAAGATGTCGAAAATGTTACAAAGATATCAGCGAACATCGTCAACAACAACAACAACAACAACGACAACAATCGTTAAATGATTCAACTGGCTTACAGCCATCATCATCATCAGGTACGTGTGATATTTTTCATTAAAAAAAATTCAATTTAAGGCCATGTTTAATTTTATTTTATTTTTTTTTGTAAATGAAAAAAAAAAAAGAAAATCAACGATTCCGTACACCGCAACGTAGTTCATCATTAAAATTGGATTCATCATCTGATTATTCACAATCGGTTTCATTTACATTGAAACCGAAATGTGTAAAATTTTCCGATACAAAAAACGATGCTAATAATGGCAATGAAAATTTTGATCGTAAAAAAACCATCACCAATGATAATGAAAATGATGATGATCCGATCGATGTGGCATTTACCGTTTGTGTTAAGAAACCAACCAAAACGTTATCATCATCATCATCATCATCGTCATCGACGGCTGAAAATTTCAACAAAAATGAACATGATTATCAAAGTCGTATACAAGAATTGAGTAAAGAATTAACCAAATCAAAGGAAAAAATTGTTCTACTTGAAAGTAAAAATAAAGAATTTGAAAACATGGTACAGTATCAACGTTATTCTTTATTTATTCTAATTAACAATCGATTAATTTTTTTTTGTTCATACTAACCATCCATTTGCATATAATTGATCACCAAAATGTTAATAATGTTTTTCTATATTTGTAATGAAAAAAAATAGCGCAAAACTTTTGCCAAAACAGCAGAAAGTGGCCAAGAATCGATTAAACAGAATTTTGATGAAATGGCTAAACTAAAACAACGTGTTGTCGATATGGAAAATGAAATTAAAACATTGAAAAATGAAAAGAAAACATTGGAAGATAGAATGAAACGAACCAATAACAATAACGATTCTGTGAATGAATTACGAAATAAACTTATACAATCGGAAAAAATAATCGCACAACTTACGCAAGAAAATGAAGACATAAAAAAAGATGTCAAAGAATTGGAAGTAGAATTTCAAGAATTACATGACAATTTTCGTGAAGATCAATCATCTGAATTTCGTGTGATAAAACATGAACTAGAAACAATGTCAAAAAATTGTCGTGTTCTGCAATTTAAATTGAAAAAAGCCGAACGAACTGTCGAACAATTAGATAATGAAAAATTGGACATGCAAAAACAATTGCATGATCTTTATGAAACAGCTCAGATGGATGTGGATAAACGTAAAATGAAAGAATTGGAAAATGAACTATCTATTGCTAAAGAAGTATCGTTAAAATTACATGCCGAAATTGAACAGCTCAAAGAAGAACGGCTACTAGATATGGAACAATTGCAACAATTACAAGAACAGCAACGAAATAAAAATAAATTGACAACAACAACAACAACAACAACAACAAATGATAGTGGCCGTAAACCATTTGGAAAATTATCACCATCACCATCGTTTGATCAAAGCACAAAAGATTATGAACAAGTTGTTCGTGATCTATACGATACAATGGAACGTGAAAAAGATCTACAAGAACAGCTTAAATTTTCTGAAGAAGAAACACGTACGACAAGAAAAAAATTGTCAACAATGGAACAGGAGAATGAAATTCTAATGTTACAAATACGGAAAATGACTTTGAAAAATAATCAAACTAAAGGTAGGTTAGATTGAAATTGGCTTAATTTAGATTTTCATCCATCCATTTTTGTATATTTATTATGATTTAGATGATGATGAAAGTGAAAGTGATGAATTGAATCCTGAAGAAATGAAACTTCATCTTGAATTATATGAACAAGAAATGATTGTCTTGAGGCGAAAAACCGATGAGCTGGAACAGGAGAATGAAAATTTTCAACAAGAAATTAAATATCTACAAGACAAATTAGTATCACAACCAATAACGAAAATGGAAATACCAGAAATACCGGCCGGATCACCAGTAAATGTTATTTATGATCATAAGATTAAAATACTTGAAACTGAAGCACGTGAATTACGAAAAAAATTAGTGGATAAAGAAAAAGAAAATGAAAGTCTTCGTACCGAAGTTGAACTACATAGACGACGAACATCGAAAGTGATTAATCGTAGCCGTAGTTTAGATTCTGAAGGACAATCATTGGATATGAAAAAACAATTACAACTATTCGAACAAGAAGCAAACATTTTGCGACAAAAAATGATCGCATTAGAGAATGAAAATGAGAAACTATTGAATGAAAATAAACGGCTACAATTACGTATTAGTAAAAAACCTCCACCGGGACCTGCCGATCAATTGCAAATGGAAAACATTGAATTAAAAGACAAAATACGTGAACTGGAACGTAAATGTGATTCATTGAAAACTGATCTAATGAATACAAAATTGAATACAGAGACGACTGAAACTGAAACGGATTTTATTGGCAATCTAAAAAAACAATTGCGACAGAAAGAGAACGATCTGTCCAATCAGCAATCCAAATTGGCAAAGATGGATATCGAAATGGCCAAAATCAATCGTGAATATAAAAAACTTAAAGACTCTTTAAATCCAAGGTTTGTATATATTATTCTGTATTTTTTCTCTATTCTATTCTATCATCATCTTCATTATCATCATTCACTATATTGGTCTAGTGTTTAAAAAAAAAAACTATATGTTATACATACAATTGAAATTGCATGTATCCTATATTGATTTTATCTATTTTCTTTTTAATGTAATGAAACTTTTTCTATAGTCATAATGTAGACCACTTATTTTAACTAACTTTTTTTTCTTGATTTTATTTTTATTATGCTCAGACGAAGAGTAAATCGTGTGATACGAGAAACAGCTACACGTTTGGAATTGAAAGAAATAATCAAAGAAATGGAAGAAGAACTAGAACATTTACAGACGAATATACGTGGTAAAGATGCGTTCATTGAGAATCTGGCCGAAGAGGTGTCCGAATTAAAACGATCAATACAGGAATCAGAACAGCAACAAAAATCTGGTAACAACATGAATGGTGTTAAAAATTCTCAACAACATGAAACAAGTCAAGTGAATGATTTGAAAAAACGATTGGAAGAGGAACAACATCGTACGAAAAGTTTGCAAGAGAAATTAGACAAATTGGTACAAACAACATCAATAGCCAATAGTATTAGTCATAATAAAAACAATGGCAATGAAAATGAACATAAAATCAAAGATCTAGAAGCCAATATACAACGATATAAAACTAATGCTGATGATTTGAATAATAAATTATCGGAATTTATTCAAAATAACAAACAATTGAATGATGATAATGGTAAACTACGACAACAACTAGAACAATTCAATGAACAGATCGATGTATTGACAAATAAATTAAAAGCAAGTGAAAAATTTGAAAAAGAATTGAACAACAAACTTGATGAAATGAAAAAAGAATTGGAACGTGTACGGAATTTGAACAGCCAGCTTATAATAAATGATGTGAGTGTTTTTTCTGTATAAAGTTTTTTTTTGTTGTTCTCTGGTCCCTTGATATTTAGAAATACCTATATGTGTAACATAAAACCAAATTTTTGAACATTGTATACAATTTCGAAAAAAAGTATATAGGTCAAACTAAAAATAATTGTTGTTTTTATTCTTGTTGACAGGTCGATTCTAATACAAAAACTAAAACAACTGCTATTACTGCTAGTGGTGATAATCGATCCATTACCTTGCAAAAAGAATGCAATGAACTTAAACGAAGATTGGACGAATCTCGTATGACCATTAATGAATTACAGACACAAATTGATAGACAACGGAATGAATTCAAAGGAAAAGAGGCCAAAATTCGTGATGAATTTAATCAAAAAATAGAAATAACATCAAAAAATGTACGAAAAGAAGTACACTTTGAATTACAATCATTACGAGAAGAATCGACCAATTATAAGAATCGTTCAACAGAATTGGCAACAAAATTAGAAAAGTCTGAAAAAGAAGTAAAAGAATTGAATGAAAAACTTAAATCCAATAATGTTCAGGTGAGAAAAGAACAGAATGAATTGATGGAAAAAATTCAAGGATTAGAGAATCAATTGAAAAGTGAACAACGAAAACGTGAACGATTGGAGAAAGAGATTGAAAATGTTGGCCGTGGCCGTGAAGAGGAATTATTACGATCACAAGAAAGAATTGTTCAATTGGAGCGTGAAATCCGTCGTCAGCAGGCCAAACTTGATGATGTTGAATATGATTATACGAATCGTATCAATTCAAGTGAAAAAGAATTGAACAAAATCAAACAAGATTATGATGATTTGACGAATAAATATGAAATGCTTGAAAAAGATTTTGTTGATTTGAAATCACGAGCTGTGGCCGAAAAAGGAACTCTTGTCGAAGCTGTTGAGTCATTAAAAAAAAGCTATGAAGAAAAATTGAATGAAATAAAATCATTGAAAGAAACATCGATGAGGTAAGTATATGATTATAATATAAATAATTGATAATATTAACCACTTATTGGATTTATATGTTTTTTTTTATTTCCAAAAAAATTTGGAAATAAAATTGCATTCGTTTATTAGTCAACGAAAAGAATGGTATAAAGAAAAATTGACCCTACAAGAACGTGTTGCCGATCTGGAATCAAAACTCAATAAAGCTAATTTGATTGAAGAGGAACGTAACCGACTTAAAATGTTGATGACGGAAAAAGAAAATCTTCTAAATTCATATCGTAAAGAGGAACGTGTTCATAATGAAGAACGTGAACGTAATCGTATCAAAATGGATGCACTACAAACAAGAATTGGTGAACTTGAACGAGTGGAACGGAATACTAGATTTATGAGTATTACTGGTCGTGCACAAGTCGATAAAGAGTTACAAGACTATCGTATACGATTAGAACATTCAGAAACATCACATAAAGGCGAATTGGCTGCATTACATGCCGAATATGAAGGTCGTATGAGATTATTGGGCGAAGAAGTTGAACATTTACAACAACAAATGGTGCATTTAGCACAGGAACGTGATAGATATCGTGAATCATTGGAAAAATCTAACAAAGACCAGGGAACATTTAAGGGCACTTTTCGAAATGAAATTGAAGATCTTCATTCTCAATTACGTATCGTTCGAACCGATTTGGAGGGAGCATTGTTGGAAAATCGTAATCTGAAAATTCAACATGGAACAGAAAAAAGTACATGGCAAATACAGTTGGCCGAATATAAAACACAGATCAATCAATTAGAGGAAAGGATTTTATTAGAGACACGAGGCTCAACTAGAAATTATGCTCGTACAAAAATGGAATTAGCATGGGAAAAGGAACGACAAGAAAACTTGCGGTTATTGCAGGATACGCAAAAATTCATTCAAGAATTACGTGATAAATTGATGGGTATTGAAAGTCTTCGTGAAAAAGAACGTGAAGAAGCACGTCGACAGTTGTTAGAATTGAAGACAAACATGGATAAAGAACATGTTGAAACTCAGCAAAAAATTGCCGAACTTCAATTTGATTTGTTAGCATTGAAAGAAGTGCACGCAAGACTAAAATCCCAAAATGAACGCTATAAACGAGAACGTGGAATGTTCGAAAAAGCTAAAATAGATTTTATTGACATTGAAATGGCTGAATTGCGTAAAATAGTTGATTCGATAACACAGAAATCATCGACGACTGCCAATTCATCAATGAAAACTGTTCGTTCAACTACCCAACAAACTACATTAAATAATAACAAACAAGAAGAGATTGTTGAAACTATCAATCAACTTAAGGAACGGTTACATTCTAGATATAATGAAATCATACAGGAAGCACGAGCCGCATCACAAATTAGTGTCTCATCAAATCTAAATGGCCGTTATACTGGCGGTTCAAGTACATCATTAGCATCGGCAACAAATCTACCACCACCAAGTCATATAAAGCGTGCACCGCCTCGACTTAAAATGGTCAAGAAATCATTATCGTTGGATCAACAGCTTCGTGGTGCTTCACAAGAACGAATCTGGGATTCAGATCATTCATTGAACAGTACACCAAATTCATCCATTAGTAATCTTCGTAGTCGTTATGCATATGGTGGTGGCTATGAATCCGATTCATCTGGATCAGGATTTTTTGCTCCATCCAATACATTGCTTCGTTTGAGGCCAGGATTCACAAAAGATTCATCATTCGCTGGTGGAAGTGATTCAGATACCAGTGCTATTTCAGCAGCTGAACCAAAAAAATCTCTTAAAGAAAGATTTAAAATTCGAAAATCAACAAAATCATCTGATGATGAAGCGTTAAAACAGAATCTCACATTGCAAGGATTTGAAAAAAGTCCAATTGAATTGGCTAAACAACGTGAAAAGAAAGAGAAAAGTCTTCGATATAAAATATCTAAAACATTGTCCAAAACATTCTCTCGTAGTGCATCCGTATTATCGGAAACACCGGAAATACAATCTTCGAAACAACAACAACAACAACAATCAACTAGTAGGACTAAATCACCGACAAGATCAAAATCACCTGAAATAAAAAAGGTTTGTTGAATGATTTTTTTTATATTTCACTAATAATAATCATTCTATTCACACATACAGCTCTATCAAGAATCTAGTCCTATGGTCATTCCTGGTATAGCCCAATTGAAACAGAAACCATTGCATTCAAATCTGGCCATACCACCATCAAAACGTTCACCACCGCCGAAAATAAAAATCTATCGTACCGAAACAAATGTATGAAAAAAATAATCTTCCCATCCAATTCCTAAGCATCATCTGTAATAATTTTATCATTTCTATTCTGGAACATTATCATCATCATCATCATCATCATCATTATGTAGTGTGTTTTTATTCAGATAAAAAAAAGGATATTTTTTAAAATTTTTAAATTCTGAAACTAATCAAAAGATGGCTGTCGGTTTTTGTACAATTCTTTTCATCAAGATGCAATGTTTATATGTAGGCCATAACATTGTATCTAAAATCAATCAATCAAATCAAAATTATTATTGACAATTATATGTATAATCAAAATATGAATTAAATGAATGAATATAAAACTGATTTTTATTCTCTATGAATTCTTTTAACGGATGTCAATGTTTTTCTTTTCTTTTTTTTGTTCATTTTCCATCATCATCATCATCATCATGATCATCATTAATATTATGCTTTCTATGTTGATAATGATAAGCTTTGGTAGTATTTTTTTTTATGAGTAACATATATAAATGAATTACAGAATGTGTGCATCATCTTTACGGACAACATACTCAAATATCATCATCATCATCATCGTCATCAGGTATGCAATTGTCCCAGGTTTGTCTTTCATTAGAGCCAAATAGCACGAATATGAGAGCCGATAATATATAAATAATACATGATACATAGAATACTTGATTCCATCCATCGTTCGATGATAATGATGATTGTTGTTGTTGTTGTTGTTGTTTTTGCTTTTCGATTTGAACATTGGTTAATATGATTCCAACAACGTATGGGGCAAATATTCCGGCCAGGTTTGCCAAACAATTCGTGATTCCCATCAATGTGCTAGCATATGTTGGTGACATATCTAAATGTGTAACATGATAACCAGCCAGAAACATTCCATTGCATCCCAATGCTATTGTGAATAATATGATAGACCATTTGGGATCATTATTACCAATTTGTATCAATAACAATAAACAAATGGTTGGCCCAAGGAATGCTATTGTATTGGCCGTTTTTCTTAATGTTCCCAACCGGAAAAATTGGCTAGCATAAAGTTTATCACAAATATATCCAGCCATACAACCAACAATTGCTTGACATAAATATGGCAATGATGAATATAGTCCGTTCTAAACAAATTCAATGAAAATATATCTGAATGCAATGAATGTAAACTTACTTTTTTAATATCAAAATGTAAAACATTTTGAAAATAACGCGGCAATTGTGTTAAAAATGTATAGAATCCCCAATTTTGTCCGAAATGTGCTATAACCAATGCCCATAATGGGACCGATGTAATAATTGATCGCCATGGCATTTTCGGTTTCTGTTACATATTCATAATCATAATTAATGATGACCATCATAGTGATTACCAGTAAAATGAGAAAAAAAATCAGAAACTTACTTTTTTTGTCAGGTCATTATTCCGGTTGGCAATGATCATTTCTAATTCTTTACGTTGAATGGTCGGATGAATTTCCGGAGTCTCATGAACCACTATGAACCAGATTGCGCACCAAATTAATCCAATAGATCCAAATACATAGAATACTGATGGCCAACCACCGAAAAATTCTGAATCACATAAGAGTGCCGCAATAGGCATTGTTAATACGGTTCCTATTTGTGATCCAGAATACATAAATGTTGACATTCGACTACGTTCATACAATGGAATCCATTTTGCAAACATTGAATGCATACTAGGATATGCTAGTCCCTAAATTCGGGAAAAAAAACATAACGAATTCAAATTTCTTCAAAATTACAAGTATTATTATATAGCCAACGTACTTCGAATAATCCTTCCAATACACGACAACCAATAAATACAGAATAATGTATTCGAGCTGCAAACGGACTAATTATAGTCAATATTGATGTGGCCATAATGCCTAGACCGAAAAGCCATTTTGAACCAAATAAATCAGCTAATCTTCCCCCGGGAAATTGTGTTATAACATAACCGGCAAAAAAACTACTGAGAATCAATGCCTGAATGTTTTCATTCCAATCAAATTTATCCTTTTCAATAATCCCGTTTGTAATGGTCATGTTATTAGATCCATTATTATTCATTATCATCCAGGTTTGATTTGACTGGTTATGATTATGATCTACCATAGATACGATTGCAACGGATAGATTCACACGAAGCATATAGAGTAAATTATAACCGAAAAATCCCATTATAACCAATATGAATCTTTTTGGCAAACACTGACATTCTGTTAACATGTTGTGAATAGTAATGATCACCAAGTATGATTAATTAATTTTTCGAAAAATAACCCAACCTACTTGTCATTTTTCGATTCGGATTAGGTTCACTATCGGCAATAACATTCTGCATTGACGGATTCATATCGATTATTGTGGCAATTATTAACTGGATTTCAATCTCAGATCGCGGCTGAAAAGGTTACAGAGATTTTTTAGATTTCGTTTTCATCAAATAATATTCTGGGATAAAATTGAATTACTCAATCAGAATTTCATTATGGAAAGCTGTCTTATTTTGAATATCTAGAATTTGAGTATAGAAAAATGGACATAATCTGAAATGACAATCTAAATCAGTTGCCACTGCATCAATTATCAGATTGAGGTCATTTATACTGCAGATAGTGTAATCTGGTGGCGATAAATCAAAATTAAATTCATAACATTTTTTCTGAATGACCCTATGTTTATGAGCCAAGTTTAGCCATTGATCATTGCAGCATGGTGGATCTTTGAATCTTTAAATTGTTTCATTGATTATTGTCATTGTCATATTTCATTTTTTATTAAACAATCATCGAAGATGTCTGCTACAATTTGTCATCTTTGTAATAAAGGTGAAATTGTTCACGACAAGAAAATGTCCGGTATGTTTTGTACTGGTTGTGGTGAATGTTTTGAATTGGGTGCTTTTACCGATGAAATACAATATCGTGAAGATGATCGTGGAAGATATTCAGCCGTTGGATCCACTTATAGTGTAGAAAAAGGATTCGTCAACAGGTATGTTTCAGGTGGAATACAGAATGATTAATTATATTCTTTACCTTTCTTGTAAACAGTAAATTTTCAAGTCATGGACAATGTTTAGCATCGGTGGATAATGCTAAAACCATTCTACGACGATATTGTGACAAATTATATATTAGTGGATCATTTGCACAGATATCCAGTGGATTTTATCATCAATTATTAATTAAAAAATATATGAATGGCCGACGCTTGAATATTGTATTGGCTGCATGTCTATATATTGCTGTTCGTACTGAAGGTGCTAATGTGATCCTATTGGATATTAGCGATGTTGCCGAAGCAAATGTCTACGATATTGGTCGCTATTATTTTCAAATTATTCGTTTATTGCGGTTTAATATAAAATCAGTTGATCCAAGTGAATATATTGTCCGATTCGTTGATATGCTCAATCTTGGTTAGTTGCATATTATTATTATTGTTTATATTATCGAAAAATCTCTAATGAACTTATTATTAGGCGATCGAACTTTATTGCAGGTAAAGCGCTCAGCGTCATCCATTCGTGAAACGTCCAATAGAATCGTACAACGAATGAAACGTGATTGGATTCATTTTGGTCGTAGACCTTCTGGTGTATGTGCAGCCGCTGTACTCGTCGCCGCCCGTATCAATAATGTTCGATGTTCTTTCAAAGACATCATATCCATAGCTAAAGTTTGTGAGTCAACCATACGTAAACGTATTAACGAATTTGTTGATACGCCATCAAGTTTATTAACATATAAAGAATTCATGTCTAAACGATCATTCTCTTACTGAAGAGGAAGATCCTCCTGCATTCAAATTATCCGCAACCCTAAAGGATGATATCGAAGCTAATCTGAAAAAAGCGGAAAAATATCAGGATATTATCGAAGAACATTTAAAAGAATCCAGAGTAAAATTACGTGGAATGTATGCCAAGTTCCTGAAAGATATATTCACATTTCAAGATGATGGAGATAAACTCAAAGATGATGAAACTTCAATTATTAAGGAAACAATTATTGATCATAATATCTTATCAATCGATGGTAATATAACGAAAATGACTCAAGAAATGCATTTTGAAGATCATGGTAATCCATCAAATGAAGAGATTGAATATTGGGCCAATCTTAGGCCTTCAGCCGAAAGTCTTGGCCTATTGAGACGTGAAACAATTAGAGAGGAAACGAATAATTATCAAGATCTATTAGAAAAAGGTCTTGATGAAGATATTGATGATGATGAAATAAATGCCTATATTATTGATGATCAAACAGAAATTGGTCAGCGACAAATGGAATGGACAATGTTGAATCGAGAATTTTTGGAAAAAGAAGCCCAAGAATTATTAAAAAGAAAACAGCAAGAAACACAAGAGGATAATGAAAAAGAACAAAATGGCAAAACAGTAAGTTTTTCTTGTCAACTTTTGATATCGTTTATGAAATATTTTTTTTTCTATTTTACAGAAGAAAAAACGACGGAAAATGGACAAAGTTGAAACGTCAACAGCAACCAGTGCTAGTGAAGCTGTTAAAGCTGCTGCTAAAGCCAAATCTATCCAATTAAATTCAAATCTTAATCTCAAAGAATTATTCAATGAAGAATCGGATCAAAGTTCTCATTCAAAACCGTGCACTAGTGACATAACAGTTATGCCGAATCATTCGAACACTAACGAAGTGGTTGATTCTCAATCTGATAAGGAAGACACTGCACTTCTGGTATCGTTATATCATTCATATGCCAAAGTTCCAGCGATTGAAACATCATCATACTCACCAAAAGAAAATGTTGCTTCAATATCAGATGATAAAAATGATCACCAAGAAACAAATTCATCGATCAATCAGAAAGATAAAGTTATTGATATTCAACCAACTGACATTGATGATGAAGATCATAACGATGTTAGTAATAAGAAAATAAAAATGCCAATACAAAAACCATCAACCAATATCAATTCAATTGATGATGACGATGATGTTGATTATTTCGGTGACGATGACAATGTTGATGATGACAATGTTGATGACGACGATGATGATGATGAATTTCAGAAAATTAAACAAAAATATAGCTTACAAGGCGAAAGCGGATATGCAGATGATTTTGAAGACTGTGGTTTTTAACCAGGAAAAATATTCAATGTCAATGAACTCAAACCATTTCATTTGTTTATATTGTAATTTTAGATTTTTTTTTTATCTGAATGCATTATTTTGTTTATTTGATAATAAATTTTTTCGAACGATTAAGAAATTCATCACGGATTTGTAAATGTCGCATATCTTTGTTTAGATATGATTGTTGAAAAAATGAATAGGCTAATTCACGAAATGTTATGGCCAATCGTCGATGATTTATATCAGTTCTTTGAATCGAATGATGAAATTTATATCGTGCATCACCATACAGTACTAGAAGAGATTTTCTTGGACATACAATGCGAATACAATATTCAGGTGATGAGGATAGTTCTGGAAATGTCAATGTAATGGCAGTGGTTGAAGCCAGATTTAATGTGACCAAGCGTTCACCCCAAATCCAGTTATCATCGAAATGAGGATCGATTGATGATCCACGTTCTGGACTGTTTTGAAATTAATGATAATTTGAGTATATAAAAATTTGAAAATATCATGTTTTTCATACCAATATTCAAGATGACAAATTTCGATCGAGTGAAAACGATTCAATATCGTATAATCTGAATATTGATCAAATGGAAGCGATGAAAATCTATGCCAATCGTCATGTGATGTAAGACGTTCACTGCGAATTGTATTCAATAGTTCAACATCAAGTTTTGGCATCCCTTCGAATGGTGTGAAGTTAATTTTTTGTTTTTTGAAATTTATTTTTGGTCCAAAATCTTGTTTACGACGACCTGATTGCGAATCTACCCATTCGAATGAATCAACCTGTCGGATAAGTTGAACTTCTTCATCATCAGTAATCACATCGGTCTGCAAGAATATGCCATCGATTTCAACCATAGGGACATTATTATCGAATTTGTTGGTTTTTTCATGATCCTCAAAATGTTTGTCGAAAAATTCAGAATCATAAGCCCGATTGCCACATCGCCAACAATGGACATAGGTTTTTTCAATATGCGAATTTCGATCACTTGATTTAGGTGGTTGGTATTGTTCGCATTTTGAACAAGTTCGAATACCTTTGCAGGCGCAAGATTTTGATTTAATATCATTGGCCATATTATTTTGAATCAGAAATATAAATGAAAAAATACACATGTGATTTGATTTCATCAAAATCAAATTCCCGATGTCCATTCATATAATCCAGTGCAGAAATTTTAAAATATCACAAGAGTAAATGAATTTGAAATTTTTTATTTATTATTCGTCGTCAACAAACAAACAAAAAAAATATCAATCGCCATCAATAATTGAATATTATTTTTCATTATAACTAAGCGGATTCTGTTTTTTCTTCTCTTAAGATTGGATCCACAACTCCAGGCAAACCAAGACCAGGCAAGCCAAGGCCCGGCAATCCAGCTGCAAGTCCCGGCAATCCGACACCAAGACCAGGCAAGCCAAGGCCCGGTAATCCAGCTGCAAGTCCCGGCAATCCGACACCAAGACCAGGCAAGCCAAGGCCCGGCAATCCGACACCAAGACCAGGCAAGCCAAGGCCCGGTAATCCAGCTCCTAGTCCCGGCAATCCGACACCAAGTCCTGGTAATCCAAGGCCCGGTAATCCAGCTCCTAGTCCTGGCAATCCGACTCCTGGGAGCAATGGATCTAAGAGTCTTTGATTGGGTTGGGCAACATCTTCAGCTGCTATAATATTGGCGATTCCAAATACTATATGGAAAATTTTCAGAAAAAATATTTTGGAAAAAAATTATATATAAAGTTGCGGCAAAAAAAAATCATAACTTACCTAAAAACGAAACGAAAAAAATAAATTTCATTGTTGATTAGTTTTTGAAGTTATGATTTTGAAATGAAATGAAATAAAACGATGATTATTGCAATAAAAAAAATCTCTTTTTATATCTATCGAATTGAATTGAAATGTTTTCTATAATATGGTTTCATTAGCCGGTAAACAATATCTTTGTATTGAAATCCAATTCAATTAACAAAAAAAAAAATTATCAACGGCTAAACAAATTATGAATAGAATCTTGATTTTGTTTTTTTTTAAAAACAAATCGATGACAATCTAATTATCAATGATAATATTTAGTAAATATTCAATAGCCATTCATTCCTTCAGTTATCATTATTCGTGATCAATGTTAAGTTATTTCAATTATTTATTTCAGTGTGTGCGTACTACTAATCGAATCAAATTATCATCATTTTTATATTGATTCAAACGTGCCTGATGAATGATGAATAATATTTTGTGGAAAAATTATTAAATTTTTTTTTTATCAAATGTTAATAAATAAATAACAGAAGAAAATTCATTTCTTAATATATCAATCAATAATGAAATAAATTCAGAAATATGAAAGCAAAGATTTTATTACCATCAAGAGTGTGTATCTGTGTGTGTGTAGACATATTTTGGATGGAATACGTTTGATTGTATGACTTTTTTAGTTTTACAATTTTAATATTGACCATTAACAAAATTTTTGAATGATTAATTATGATACTTCAGACATATCTGAACGAAATTCTGAATATCGACCATGACGTACATTCATTAATAATCGTGGTAGATAGATATAACCTAATATACCAAGTATGGCACCCAAAGGCATCAGGATGAATAAAACGACCCAAATGCTTACTATAGTTAAGAAAAAAAAACAAAATCGTATAAATTAGATTCAAAAAAAAAAAAAAAAAAAATGACATTGATCATAATGTGGATGTGTTTCACATGTGGCTTGGCTAGAAAAAAAAAAATAATAAACAATGGGTGTTATAATAACACATGCTTACAGAATAATAAATGCACAGGGCAAAAATAAATATTCTTCTTCTTTGATTGAATTCATATTGAATCACTTAATCTCATGTATGATCCATGAGAAACAAATCTCATTATGAATGGTCGGCAATAAATGTATCCGAATATAGCGATAATTGCACTAATAGGCATTAGAACCAGAATGGCAAAAGCCCAGCTAACTATAATGATTTGGTCATAATAATAGTGAAATATATTAATGGAATATGGTTTTTATATAGTGGGTGCGATTGGGATTTGAAAGGGTCATGAAAAAAAATGCAGATAAAAAATATTTGAATTTTCAGAAAATAAAAACCAACATTTCAACAAACATTGCAACAAAGTACAGAGGACTCAGTTATAGAAAATAATTTTTTTTTTAAAAAAAAAGCCAAAGCCGACAAGATTTAACACACACACACACACAAACACATGAATTCAAATAAAAACATACCACCACTTCCACCACCATTTGGCTTTGGCGGAATAAATGTAGTGTTACAATGAAGTTCATCTGACCAATCACCACAATCATTCTGGCCATTACAGGCCATAAGTTCCGTTATACATCGTTCACCATTAGAACAGATGCTTAAATTATATTTAGTGTTTGTACATTCTAGAATTTAGAATAATAATAAAGTTATATTATATTAAAACTATTAGACAAATTCATTCAATTTATACTTACTAGAAGATTCGATGGTTATTTCAAATGAAAAATTTTTCTTTGTTGTTAATGATTTTGAAAAGTCATAAACAATAAAAGCCGATCCAATCGATCCTTGATAGTGACTTTTCACAGTATTACCAGTCAAACAATCGCCATTGGTTTCATTGCACAATGCACGATGTATGCTAGAATTTCTAAGGCTAATTGAATCATAAATCGTGAGATTAGCTTCGTTTTCTGCTAAAGTACTAGCCATTAAAATGTTGAAATTCAATATAGTTTCAGCTAGATGACCATTGGACTTTGAATTCATGATTTGCCAGATACAAATTGGATTTGAATGATAATTCGATGAGCTTGAATTGAATTTCAAAGTATTTGTCTTACTCAAATCAATAATATCGCCACAACCGAAAAAAGTCATCTCGATATCGAATCCTCGATCAGAATTACCAAAAAGTAGAGAATTATTCGTATTGAATGCGACGGCCAAATCTGAATATGCAACATAATCAGGTAACATTTTAATATCGACATCGTTGGTAAAATTTCTGCTCAAATCTTTTGCAGTTAGTGACAAGAAATGATGATCTAAAATGATAATATATTAGTATTAGTATATATAATTATTGTCTTTATTTACTATACCGTATAATTGAATATCATTAACCGTAATCAAAACATATTGATCTTTATTAGGAATCATCAAATCTTGTTCAAATCCAATCGGATATAATCCAGGATAATTGATCGATTTGACAGAAAATTTATGCTGATCTTCGATGATTGTGTTGTTGTAATGTAAAAGGTAAGCTTTTTTCGCAATGAAAATATTAGTATCTTTATCCTTATTGTTTTCATCAACAATAAATTCAATTAAGTAATCATAAGAAGATGGCATTATAAAATCGGCAAGATATGATTCATGTTTCGGACCTTGAAGAATTTGTGTTGTACTTTTTGCAGCCAAACGTGTTACATGTAGCGATGAACCTTTCGGTAACGTCAATGAATTTGCACTCAATACAGTGTGGTCTTGGTTGGAATCATCACGTGGAATAAACCAAGAACAATTACGATTACTTGAAACTTGAAAAGTAGAATTATAACTGGAAACCGTTTGACAATCTTTATCATCAACATGTTTAATGGTGAATTTGATTTTTGACAATTTTCCCCAAATTTCGATACGCATTTCGGTTTTATCCACAGCAATTGCTGAAGGTAATACATTGAATTGATCTAACAATACCAATGGTTTTATTGTTGGACCATGAATATCTGTATTGTAGATAGCAATCTTCATCTTATTATCATCAAGTTTTTCCTTTGGATCAATGTACACGATTAAATTTTTACCAGGCGCCGAATAAATGTTGTAGATGAATTTTGTTTCTTCATTAGTTTTTTCAACATTGATTTCTTGATTGGAGGATAGAGTATTCAATATAAATGACATGTTATTGGTTAGTGCCAATTCAACTGGAATCGTCTTAGTGACGGGATGATTTGAATATGGTGAATCATAGATGATTAAAATTTTTTTATATTCCAAAAATGTATTGATAGTTTTCAACAAAGGAATAAACAATGATTGAATTGTTTGTATGACTTCCATTTTCGGTAAGCTATATACGGTTATTACATCACCTGGATTCGGTAACATGGTAGTCTCGTCCGTGATCATTATTTCATAATATTTATCAACATTGTTAGTAAATATTTGTGCACAAACCATTGATGTTAATGATTGATCTTGGCGATCTTGTTCATTCGGATAAATGATTGAAGATGAAGGATTTTTATCATTCAATTCTATCTCTTTACTACAACTTGCTGTAACAAGCCAATAATTGATTTCAATAGATTCATTAAGGGTAACATTGAATTTATTCAATTCAAATTTGATACCATCAATTTTGGCCATGTAAATATCCGGAAGGTTTGTCTGATTATATTGTTGGCCATCCATCTTGAAGTTTGTAGTGGAATTTTTGGCAAATGTTAATATAATCAATCGTTCAGAATATTGAGGACTGGGTAGGAGCATAAATTTCGAGTCAATAACGGATGTTAAACCTTGATTGATTGGAAATGACAATGATCCACTGTCTCTCATTAAATAAACATCTGAATAATTAATGTATAAAATTATTTGAAATGCTCGGTTGAATGTCGAATGTTGTGGATCCAAATCAAGAGTAATGTTCAATTTATCATATTGATCGACAAATAATAGGCCAGATGAAATCTTTGTATGCTTATGATTGTCATAAATGGTGTAAATCGTTGATGTCTTGTTCGTTTCGAGCATAGCTGTAATGGTGATGTTATCTTTTGATGACAATACAACTCGAGAAAGGTCAATTGTTTTCCGAGAAATCGGTATATCGATTATCCAAAGACATTTTGTCCGGTTCTTAGCATTCCAATTGATTACATTTAAATATAGATAACCGGTCTGATTATTAAGATTTAAGGAATCACTTTTATACGATGTACTTAGATCGCAAAAATTCTGTTCATCAGCAAAACATGATCTGTATTGAAATACTATTAATAAAACAATAATTATTGCCAAAAGAATCAGAATCCAATATGTTTATACAAACCAAAACAGATGAAAAATGACCATGTGATGATATTGAACAATTTCATGGCCATGGTTGAATGATTGAAATTCAATCAATTATATTCAAGGATATGAATCTGATCCACAGCATCGAATGGGAAAGAAATCAAGAAAAAAAAATTAGCAACGACATACGAGAAACAGTTTGAATCGAATATTATGTTATGAAGAAACACCTACCAATATAATGACAATGTTTAAAATCGAATCAAATAAATGATTGGTAAATCGATATCAATTATGAGTGATAATAACTTTATGACAATCACTACAAATAGATATAGAATATGAAAACAATATCGATATATAAAAAAAACAAACTTAATGATAACCTTTGTATATGATGATGATATTTAATCCAATATGGTTATGGTTTAGTTATATTGTCATTGACGATACACTATTGTTATCACTATAAATGTGATGATGATGATGATTAGAATCAATGAATAAAAAAAAACTACCGGTATTATAACTCAAGAAACGGTTGTTTGAAGATTGTATTTTGTAGACAAAATTAAGAAACAAATTATTCGTCAACAGTTTCGATGACAGCCAAAAAAAAACTGTTGCCAATCGATATTTTTTTTATTATTTGTCAGAAGCTATATCGAAATCAAAAGCAACGAAAAAAAAAATTATCTGTTTACCATCAGTCGCCGTTAAGAAAATACTAGAAAGCCAACCAATCTCATCACGAATGCGCCATCTGGTTGATATTGAATCAAAAAAGAAAAAAAAGTTTCTCGATTTCGAATTCAAATAAGAAAACAACAAACAAACAATAATAATAAAAATTTTTTTTTTATTCAGAAAATTCTATAGAATTGGCATAAAGGCTAATATATGCAAATGATATACAATGCATGTATGATACCTGGTATATAACCAAGAATAGTTAATGCAATATTGATGATAAGATCGGCCGAACATCCACGTTCAAATAGAACACCCAATGGTGGTAAAATAATGGCCAGAATAATTTTACAGATATCGGAACAAGTGAACGGCATTGTTTCGTATTTTGGTAAAAATTTGGTAAAAAAACAAACAACAAAATCTTGTAATATGTGATCCAAATAGTCGATGGATAACAAATGAATGGATGAAACGAATCTACTTATATTAAATAGACCTTTATTGATCGATGTATGGATGGATTAACGACGCCCAAAAAGAAACGATTCGATTAAAAAACGGTAATATGCAGTTATGAGTCGATACACAAACCAGAAATCCTCCTTTTTTCACCGACAATTGAATGATGGGGATGATGATGATGATAATATCGATGCAACAATATAACAGTCTCTAAGTGCTCGTTTTAACTTTCAATTTCAATGATTTGAGAAATTTTTTTATATTTGTTTGATTGTCGCAACATACACACACACACACACACACACACACACATCAAATATGATTGAAGATAATTTTTTTTTGTGTAATTTCACTTTCAATAGACAGATATTACCTTGAATCAGATGATTTAAAACACAATTGTTGTTGTTGCTGTTATTGAAGGACTATATTTTTTTTTTGGGTATACAGGTAAAAAAAAGGCAATTGCAAAGATTTACAAAGTTGTTTTTTTCTTTTGCAATAATGCTTTGAAAAAAAATGGAAAAACAAATCAACCGAATGACTTTTTTTTCAAGAAAAGAAATTTGTCCGTTTCATTTTCATTTGTTCTAATTTCTACTTTGAAAGATTTAAATACTTCGAAAATTTTTTTTTTTTTTTTGAAACCCAAAAAATGGTATGCTGTCAAAAATACTCGACAGATGGCAATAGATGTGATCTGAAAAAGAAAATTTCAATTCGAACATTTATTTGTTATGACGATTTTTATTGTATTTTTTTTTCTATACATTTTGATGATGAATAACAAAAACCAGAAAAAGATAAAATAACAGCAAGAATTTAATTGAAAGTGAACACATTGAATTTTTTTTTTTGATTACATTGTGGCGATCGATGATGGAAAATAAAGAAAGAAAAGAAAAATGAATTGAATTGAATTTTTTTGACGGATTTTTTTTTCAAAATCAAAATGATGATAACGATGTTCAAGGCGAATCAATCGATGATTGAATAGCTAACGGAATTCATTTTTTTCTCATCTTCACTTCATTTTGAATGTGTTAATATTTAAATATAATATAAAGGGCGTGGATGATTCCGGGTATAAAACCCAGAATGGTGAGGGCAATGTTGATAATAAGATCGGCACCACATCCTCGTTCCAAAAATACACCGATTGGTGGAAATATGATTGCCAAAATTATTTTACAAATATCCGTACAGGTGAAAGGCATTTTTGTTCTTTTTTTTTGATTTTCGTTGTTGATTACCGAAAAATATTAACAATAAAATGGGTGTGGATTTCGAATATATAATCACAATCCAACAAAAAAGACGATGGTTGTAATACGGTGTATGGTTGGTGGACGTTTAATTATGGCTGAAATGATGTTTACTTAATGATTGAAAATGTGCTCGAAACAACAATATATCGAATATGAATCGTTTGTTATTAAATAATTTAACCATGTAGTAGAGTCTCATTCGATCGAATGAATGACTAACATCAGAACCAATGAAATCAAAAAAAAAAAAAAAAAAAAAAACCAACCATGAATCAAAACCAGCCCAACAGGCTAAACTATGGCGACGACTCTTTCAATGTAGTCGACTCTTTTATTTTTTGATTTGGATATATAAATTTCTATTGAGGAATGTGTATACTACTACCATTATACATGATGATGATGATTATTATCATTATTATAAACATCATTCTACATACATCGTTTTCCAAGGTTTAATGTGAATGTATTGGACAAACATCATCATGAGGAGTTGTTGTTGTTGGTTGTTGTGAACAACAAACCTGACGTTATCCAACCAGAATGTTGAATGTTTTAAGAAAACAAGAACCATAAGCTATTAGTAATAATGATGTGAACCACACCCTCTACCATTGTGTGCGATATAGCGTTAGTTAATGTTAATGTTAACCTGTGTTGAATTTCTTCATGCATTAGTTGATTGATTTAATTCAATCAAATAGTATAACATTGAAAACTGTGAATAATCACCGGAAATGTTTAATTTGCAATCAGTATTTAATATTAAGCATTATAATACATCATCATCATTAACATTGAGTGGGTTTGATGAAATCCTATTAACAAACACGGATGACACGTTAGTTGATTGCTTTCTTATCTTATTGATAAGATTGTCCATATTAACATCAAAAGATGAAATCATCAGGCACTATTCATTCATTCATTCATCGTGCACGTAATCAATTGCATTGCACGTGAAACAATCATCAAAGTCATTGCTATTAATAACATGATAATAAATTCAAGGTTTTGCCCTTTTCTCAAGTTAAAAACAATGATTTCATGCATGATAAATTATTTTGGAACCACTGAAAAAAATGACAAATGAATGAATGAATGGTTGAATCATCATCATTCATTGATATTAGAGAAAAAATTTAAGTCACCAGATCCTCGTGCAAGAATATTTGTTACTTATGTCAATTTTAATCATGTTATAATAACCAATTATGGTCATTGCGTGCAGCAATGTTTTTAGACCCAAGTCTATAGCCCATAATGATTAAATCCGATTAAAGCATACATACATATAGATCCTAAAATAAACCATAACATTGACATGATTATCGATGCAGGAAATAGCAATCAAATATAATGAAAACGATTGAAGAAATCTAGGTCAATACGGAATATATCGATATTCGCATGTCCCCCATATATAATATAATTGGTAATCATATTGTATTCGTCAAGAATTGGTGGAAAAGAGTTTTTTATTCATTTTTGGTTCTGTCCATCCACATTACAACGAAATTGTTTTGTTAGTATTTTTTTCGTACTAAATTATCTAATGACAATCAACAATGACTAAACGAAAAAAAAAATTGACAGCCTAGAATGTTGTCCTCATTTCGAATGTTTTTCACCATCATCATCATCATCATCATCATCTGCATTGTCGTCATTGCAAATTCAATGCATCCATATTGGATGATTCATTCAATCGATTTGATTTTTTTTTCTACAATAAAACACAAAATGATGGTTATAATAAACAAACAAAAAAAAAAACATTTTGAAAATTTCAGGTGTCGTTATCATCGTTGGCAATGTTGGCAAACCACCACCCATGGCAACCATTATCGAAAACAATATCATCGTAATAATCAATAAAAAGTTAACATCAACCCGGTTACCATGTTTAGCTCATTGATTTTGATCATTATTATTATTACTATTATGTTATTATCATTTGATTGATTGCAATAGTATAAATAATAAAATAAATCCACATTCCAGATATAAATAAAAACCAAATATTACAAACGAATACTATTGTCATGCCTGAGCGTATATATTACATATATATCGAGATATGGAAAAAATTTTTTTTTTCCAAAATTGACATTTCATTCATTTGAAAAGATATAATCATTTATTTAGCCATACAAAGCTAGTGACATATATAAATCAATCAATTAATCAACAGAATCACTTGTTTGTTTTATTTGAAAGAAAAGAATAAAGTTGGTAAGATGAGAAGAAGAAAAAAAACAAGAAAAAATCAAATTTTGTTTCAGAGAGAAAAAAACAAAATGGCTGTTGTTGCTGCTGCTGCTGATTTGGCTATATTCATATTCATATTTGATGAATTGCATAAGAATTCTTGTTTTATATAATACAAAAAATTTAAATGATGTGATTAGATTGACCGTGCTGCTGCTTCTGCTTTTTGAGTTTCAAATGAATGTGTGTAATTGAATTCATTGAAAAGAATAATGTGAAAATTATACATTTGATTATGATTTTATGAAAAGATGTGTACTGTTTAAATGTTTAGCCATTTTATGATAATCTTAAAGTATCCTTGAGAAATTCATCTGGATCCACAATGGCATTCATTCCACGTAATAAATCAGCTGCATCACAATATTCACCGAATGATGTTGATGGTAGAATATCATTTTCAAATGTATCCAACATACGATCGGCTGATTCCATTAATGATTGATCATTATGTCGTATATAATCTATCAATGATTGTGACCAATCATCATCAGCTTTGTTTTCCAACGACTGGTTAACAGTAATATAGAAAAAAAAATAAAACCAGATCATTAGAATGGAATATTAACATAAATAGAAAAAAATTACCTTGAACATGACAGTGTAGAATAGATTGATCATTGCAAAAAACATTAATGCCGGTTTTATTGTTGAATATTCGGGCAATTCCATCGTTGAAATTGTTTCGACATCTCGTGAATCATTTGGCAAACTTCGAATCAATGAACAAAGAATAAGACGATGAAGAAAATAGAAACGATTTTGTTGCCAAAATGATGGTGAATGTAACAACATGACCATAGTTGAATAAAAGAATGGACTTTCTATCTGGAAACAACTTTCCAATAATTTCGATGTAGATTGTTGCATAAATAATTCTTCGAATGCTGTACGTTCGCGATCGGTTATTTTTGTCGTATTCATTACATATAACGCAGTATGCATTAGATAAGGCGTTAGATATAGATTAGATTGTGCACCACCACCACCGGTCTCTTCCGAAAATGTTCGTGTATTGGCAAATCGAAGTAATAATAATTTCAAATCATGAACAGTGCCCAAGAATGAATTTGTACCGACAAAATCACGTTGACCAACAGCCTCCTGTAGATAGCTATTATGTCGAGATAGTGCATGAGCGAATAACGATTCACAAACATTTGGGCCCCATAACGGTAATAAACCATTACAACGTGTATTGGCATTATGTAATGATGCTGATTGCCATTCATCTCGAGTACGTGCATGCCGTACAGCATCCATATGACATTCGACATGTACAATATTAAAATGCGTTACGGTAGTATAACCTAAATTTGGAATTGAAATTAACAATGTCAAGATTGTAAGAAACATTAAATCAATCAATTCAACTTACCAATCGTTTTACGTGGTTTTCGCTCTTCATATTCTTCAGCATTACAACGTTTTGTAAATGTATAGATGGCTAGAACTTTTTGCGGTTGATATGCATAGCCTTCACGACAAATTGAACATACAAGACCTTTTTCTTCTTTTAATTCACCTTCCATTTTTTTCAATAAATCAGAATCGGCCATAACTTGTCCCTTATCATTAGCTTTCATTCCTAATTCACCAAGTTGTTTTTCACGAACAGCCATTGCAATACGTTTCTTTTCTTCTTTCGTTTTCAATCGAATCTCTTGAATTTTAGCTTCAACCGATGGATTTTCTTTCAATGCATCCATAAGATGTTCGGCCAAAGTTGCCATATGTGAATCCGAGAGCACTTGTTCCAATGCATGAATGATTGGTACACCTTCTTTTGTGATCAACATTTGAGTTCGTTCATGTCCACGACACATACCGGTTAACATTTTAAGTACATATTTCAACGCTGGTCTTGACGTAAATTCTTTCCATTCTTCTGAATTAAGAAGAACAAAACTTTTCATAGACGGTGCATTACGAACAAGATATTCGATGGCCATCGAAACAAATCTTTCTTCATTCATACGATCTTTCAATCGTGCACCATTATGATTACGTTCAATAGCCGAAACAAGTGAACAGAAAAGTTCATACCAATGATCGGCATTGGCAACTGGTAAATTCTGTGTATCATAATCATCGAATTCAAAATAAGGCCGGAAATTATTGATCAAAGTTGACATTTTTTCCGGATGACCAATGGATAGAAAAGTGATAACACGTAAAATTCGATTATTCAAAGAGGCAACATTACTATTGAATATGATTGAATCAGGTGATGATACGGAATTTAAAAGCATCTGTATATCATTGGATGTACCACAGGTTTCACGATTAAATAGATCAAATACATCTGGTTTTTCTTTACTTGCTTCAGCCAATAATGTTTCCATTATGGCTAATAGCTGTTCAAAATATGATGGTTCGCCAGGTGCTGATGGTAATGTCAAAAGATCAGCATGAGGATTCTTTAGGAATAATCGTAAAATTCCCAACATAATACTTATGGCATTTAATTCTGGTTCAATCAATGTACGTCGATTTGAGATAACACGGACACAATAGCCAAATAATTTCAAAAGTACAAACAACAGGCTTCGACTACGATTATTAATCTCTTGTATTGCTTGAAGTCGTTCAAGCATTACACTAAGGCCATTTGATTGAGACATTATATTGGCCAATTCAAACATTTTTTCATCATCTTTAACGACAGATTCTTTGTTGGATAAATTTTCAATAAATTCTTCTGTAGCATCACCCATCAAACCACGTATACGATAGATTATTTTCATTGTTGGTCCAGCCACATTGATTGATTGAGTAGCCAAATTACCAGATCCAGGAGCAGCGGCAAGATTTGAGCCCAACTGCAAGGCATTACCAGTAAGCGTATCAATAATTGAAATATCTGAACCGAGATTGAAAGTTCCTCCGGCCCATGAATGTCCACTTGCTTGTTGTTGCTGTTGTTGTTGTGCACCTTGTGCATCAGCACAAACAATTTTCTTATAAACTTCTTTAACCGGTAAATCCAATGATATGATTTTATTGTTGACCAACAATTCCAGACCAGAATCATCTTCCAACAATGAAACCAATTCACATTCTTGACAGATTTTATTCTTTATATCACGCATTAGCGGTCCCATGCCAGAATCTTTCGAACTATATGGATTACCTAACATTCGGCCTTGTAGGAAATCTTCTTGTTGTGGATCTTTTTCCAACGAAATGAAAAATTCATCTGCATCTTTTTCTTCTGGATGTATAATTGAACAAAGACGTTCGAATATGAAAACCGGTGTTCTCAAATCTTGAAGAGAACATTTTTTCACTGATTCTATGCAGACTTTCATAAAATTTATTGTTTCAGCTCTGGTTCCAGTCGTGAGTAATTCTAATAATTCCAACAAAGCAGCCTGTGTTTCATCGATCATTTTTGTTCGTTGTACAATCAATTTCCGTAAGGAAAGATAACCATCCAAAACAAAACCAACCATTGATGATTTATGTACACGACGAATACGTTCATCACGCATAAATAATTGCATCAATTCAACTAATTGTCGTAAAGCTGAACCTTGTGAAAAATCCGAACTCAATGTTGATTCTTCCAACTGTTTAAGACGATCAATTTCGGTTGATATTAATTGACCGAGATGTTGAAGCAAACCACAGAATGTTAAATAATATCGCCAATGGTTATTTTTTGCAATATTAATTGTTTTGGCACTAAATTCACTGAAAACTATTGATCTGAATAAATCATAAAATTCCAGACCAATTTCTCCACCAACTTGACAAAGATCATCCAAGAATGATGTAAACAAATCGATCAATATACGTCGTTTACTTGTTAAACGTTCAAACAGGGCCATCAATAATTGTCGACATGCGATTCGTAATGCTTTTGATGTTGGATTGAATAATACTTCTTGAATCCATGTTGAACTTGCAATACGTACGATAAAACATTCAGATTTAAGATCACGAATCTGCCCAGTTTGATGTAGATATAACCAGCGAGCAAAATATTTTTTCTGAAGATATTCATTATATTGAGCTATCATTACTGGATCATTAATTGTTTCATTTGTATGCGGTGGTATTTTCATATTTCGTTGTTGCCATGCTGGAAATGATGCTGTCTGAGAATCAGATGAAATCCAATGATAAAGATCAACTGAAACTTTGACATTCAATGATTCAAATGGAATACGTGTTGGTTTCAAATTTTTGCAACATGATGAAGATGGTGATTGTACGGATGCTAATTGTTCCACTGTATTAGCGGATGATTGTATTGCTTTTGATTGATCGGATTTTTTCTGATCATTTAATGCTGGTTTTACAATCAAACCGTATAGTATACGAAGACAAGGCAATGTAATTGCCTCTAGTACGGCAGGTGATTTATTCTGTAACGATAATAGAAACAATTTCATAACACATCGTAAGCGTTGTTCCCAGCAATTATCTTCATTTTCAAACGATGTGGCCAATAATGACATTTCATGACGTATGGAACCAAAATCAAATGTAGTCATGAATCGTGTTTGCAATACGGAACCAATTTTTTCAAGCAATAGATTGTTAAATTCTTCAGTAATTTCCAAATCATCTTTTATCAATAGGCATAACAATGCACGAACTTTTGCACGAAATGATGGAGTACCAATACGAAGATTATAATCGATTAATTCACGGAATAAATTTGATGAACCAAGAATGGTCTTATATCGTGAATTATGTACGAGAGCTTTAAGTAAGATGATACAATGTTCAATTGTAGCACTTGCACATCCATAACAACGACCTGATTTAAAATCCATTGGTAAAGTTTCATCATCTTCATTTGATAAGCGTTTCTTTTTCGTTTCAACACCTTGATAATGTTCATCTATTGGCAGAATTTGTTTACCCTGTTGTTTTTTACATGTGGTCGATGTTGATATAGCAGCCATAGACATATCAACCAATGTGGATGATGATGTTGATGACAAGGATGTGGTTGAACCGCCAAATGTTCTTGTGATCATATCATTTTGTTGATTGCGATGTTCATGCAAAAGTCGTTTAATATCATCTAAATTATGGCGATTATCATTTTGTCGATTATCATAATCCACCAATTCTTTTCGTGTGTATAGAATTTTTTGTACAATTTTAGACAGTTCTTCAAAATGTACACGACAATCATTACTATAACGTGATGCTAATTGATGAATATATCGATTGACCAAAACCGATGATGATGATGAACTAGTTACCGATGTGGATGATCCAATGGCAGATGTTTGTAACGAAGATAAAGCCACATTTCCAACGCCACCATAATTAGCTCCATCCATACCGCTACCATCACTACCATATAAGGTACTATGATAATCTTGTGAAAATAACAATAGATTTTCTAATGTTGGCCGTATTGATAGAATTATTTTATATAATCTATCCGCTTTATCCAACAACGTGTTGATGGTCTGTACAGCTTTTGCTCGATCTTCTTCATTCTCAATAGCTTCGACAGCCGATGCTGTGAATCTTGCAGTAAGTACATAATCAAACTTGGCATATTTGCAAAAACCACAAGAATTACAGAGGAACGGATCTTTTTCATCATAATTGATAGCACGACATTTATGACATTGAAATACATTTTCACCACAATTTGTACAAACACCCGGATTGGCCAATACAACCGATGAACAACGTGGACATTGTAATGTTTCAGTGGATAGATGTGATTGTTCATAGAAATCACTATATTCAATCATCAGGTTACAAGCAACAATTGGTAGTGTAAATTCAATTTTAACTTCAGATTGAGATGGTGCCAACGTTATCTGTTTAGCCTTATACCAGACAGTATTCTTATTCTTCAATTCTACCACGGATTGCACACAACGATTATTATAATAGATGCATAAAGTTTTAACCATTTTTGATTTTTTCAATTCAGAAATTTTCACAGCAATTTTCGATATAGTATGCGCACCATTCAATTTGACAATCTGTGTATTGATCGTAAATCTGGAATCTAATTTCATTGCTGAAAGTTTGACGGCTACAAAATCCACTTCAGGATTATTACAAACAAGACATGGTTCCGTTTCCAGATAATAACCATTTAGATCCAATAATGATTGTAATGAATTATAAATATTTGAATTCGGATGCCGAGCTAGAACTTGATTTTGATAACGAAGCAAACCAATAGCAGAATCGGCATATGAACGTTCTTTGTTTGTTTGCAAACGTGTTGAACTAGATGATTGATGTAACTTTGATATAGACAATGTGAAATAGCCCAATAGATCGACGAATTGAGAAGCACGTTTTCCATAACAAGCAATACTTGGCCATAATTGCCAAAATAAGGAAAGAAATTGTTCCTGATGAATGGGCTGTAGCGATTCATAGAACATATAAAGTAATGAATGAGTAGCCCAACGTTGTTGTGTTGAATTTGATTCCAGCAAAAAGAAACGAATAAAATGTGAAAGTATTTGACGATCCAATACGACAAATACATAACAACATATGAATGATTGATGATTACCATGTGATGTAGAAGATTTTCCTGAATCTTTAACATTGTCATCTGTTTTATTATCTGTCAAAAAATAATAAATTAGTTTCAACAAATGATTAGAATTAGAATGAATACGATTACCAATGGAAATAAGATTGTTGGTCAGATTTTTCTCTTCTGGTTTTCTGCTCTTGCTATCCGATGATGAGAATAATGCTAAGCTTAATAATTGCAATATGATTGAAGAAATTCCTTCACCGAATAGGAATGAAATTCGAAACAAAAATGGTATGATACGAATTTCATGACGACAAAGCCGTTGCCAATTGTGTACACGTGTAGATGCAATATCCAGACAAGCTTTCAGATATTCGACCAGATTGATTAATTGTGCATAAGGAAGATTCAATAGACGATGTTGATCAGATGACATCATTGTCATCATCATTGTATTGGCTTTATTGTCATCATTTTGAATGACCGTTGCAATTATTATACGAATCAATTCATCTAATTGTTCTTCATCATCAAGATCTTCTTCAGTGATACCTAAATCTTGTAATTTAATTTTCATTTGATTTGAATTATTTGATGATGAATGATCGAAAAAATGCATGACAATAATACGTCGTACAGCACGTAGATTTGTTTTGATGGCATAATAATCACGTACTTGACGATAACGTTCTTTTGAACCGCATAGATTGGACAAGAGTTTTCGTACTTGTTTTCGAATATAAGGTGTTACTGATGGCAACATCATATATTCACATAATGTTTCAATCCATGATACATTAAAATCAATTGGTATGATCGGTTTCGATGGCTGTGATGATGATGATTCTTTATCAACTGTTGAATCTTTGTCTTTGTTATCATCATTTTTGGTTTGTAGTTGTTGCTGTTGTTGAGCATTGAGGAATGATATCAATTTTTTTAATTGATATGGCATTCGTAAAGACATTTCTGTTAATAATTCTGAATAATGATCAAATGCACGGTTTGCAAATACAAATGAATTGATTGCCGTACAAGTATTTGAAAGATTAATACTTGAATTCGTAAAATTATTCACAACAACAACACCGGATGTATCTTGAGCTTGTTGTGAATTTTGTTGCTGCTGATTAGATGCAGTGGATGGTGATGGTGATGATGGTTGAACAATTTCAGGTAATATGGTAAAAAATGGTCTTAAATCTGTAGGTATAAACATTGAATTCAATAATCGATCATCCCGCATATGGATACTTTTCTTCGAATTATATTCAATTATCAATCGATCATATCCTTGAGATTTTGTCGTAGTTTTATTATCCATTGAATCTGTTCCACTTGATTCAGATTGAATAGCCATTTGTCGCCAATAATGTTTCAATAGATGATGTAACATTGTATAACAGTAATCCAACACATTGGTATTGGATTGTATCAATTGTGCAGCCGCTAACAATAGGCTTTGATGTATGGAAGTTGTGTTAGCCGTTGTCAAAGTGGAAGCTTTAATACTTTCTTCATTGAATGTTACGAAAGAAGATTTCATTTGTCCAGATTGTGATGATGGTATCAATTGTCGGAAACTTTCATTTATCGGTAAATCTTTGGATAAAAATGTTTGCCATGTAATTGTTGGGAAACGTTTAAAATATGATAAAAATATATTGAATAATCGCATCGTTAATAGATGGATTTCATTTTCTGCTATATGTTCAATACGATCTTTGTATTGAGAGATGGATTTATTATGGCAACGTAATTTAATATGTGATGGACTTGCTGTCGTATCATTTGTTGTTGAAGCTGATTCCGAAACATTTATTATTGAATCATTTGATGATTTAGCCAATAAATGATCTAATAATTTTTTCATAATTTGATTGAAAATGATGGCAAATTCTTTCTGGTCAGATTCGGTATAATTAAAATCCGTAAGTATGGTAAGAACCTGTAGAAATGGTATAGCTTGTATGCCATTCAATTTGATCATATTATCGAATGATTGATTCATTTGTTTCAATAAAGCTAAACATAATTTACTGGTTACCATTCGACGAAGTCGTTTTCTATTCTTTTGAATTTCTTTTTGCTGTGTTTTTGAATCTTTTTCTTTTGATTTTGATTGTTGACCATCGCTTATTGAAACAGTTGTGTTTGATGATTGTTTTTGTGATTGACCAGCATGTAGATGAGTAGATGAAATATTATTTGTTCCAGAACTAGACACATGTCCACTGCTACAACGTTTATTTGTGATTGCTTCAGTTGATTTCGAAATCTGTTTAGCACCTTTTAATGATTGTGTTGATGCTTCCATGGAAATCAATTCATCGTCATCATCATCAAATTCATGTTCTTCTTCCACTTCAATTGATTCCATAGTTGTATCGGCCAATTTTATTTCATCATCAAATAATTCTTCATCATCATCATCTGATTCTGAATGTACGGAATAATGTGATGAAGCTTGACCAGGATCAGATTGTTGTGATGATTGATGATGTTCCTGACTGGATTGTTGTTGCCGTACAATATCCTCTTCATCTTCTTCAGGTAGAATAATATTAGATGAACCTTGTTGATGATGATCTCGTTGTCTTTGGCGCTGTATTCGTTGTCTCTGGTAATCGGCAACAATTTCCTCTAATGTACGACTTGGTTGTTGTCTTTCAACATCAATTTCGATTGAATTCGATTCACCATCGGCTCTACCACCGCTATCTCCTCGTTGTTGGTCTTCCAAACTTAATGCAATAGCAATTTCCATCATTTCATCTTCATCCATAGTTTCAAATTCGTCTTCTTCGTCATCGTCGTCGTCGTCTTCGTCATCATCTTCATCATCATCAACAGGAACATCTTCAACCTCTAATACTTCTTCCAATGGTATTGATTGTTGTTGCTGTTGTACATTAGCACCATTATCTGAACCAGAATTCGGTGGAAACAATGGAGGAGGAGCAGATGATCTATCACCAATAGCACCATAGTTATTATCAGAAGTTATTTCGGCCAAACGTGAAATATCCAATTCTTCACCATCAAGATCAACATCTACATCATTATCGTCGTCGTCGTCGTCATCATCATCATCATCATCATCTTCTTCTTCTTCTTCGTCATCATCATCATCTTCACCTGTGATTGATTCGAATATTTCTTGTTCATTCTGTTCTTGGTTTTCACGACGAAGATTGGCCATAAGATCTTGAAAATATGGAAATTCACTATCAATATTAAGTAATAGATTTTGATATGGATCAAAATCTGAATCCAATATTGATTCACTAACACGTTCCAAGAGGCTGGCGGCTGCTGTATTTTGTCTTCGACTTGATATTGATCCAAATAGGGATCCTGATCCTTGACCACTAAGTGAACTAGCACCACCACCAGTGTTTGATGATGAATCAGGTCGATTGGTGGTTGTCCACCAACTTGAACTAAATCCGGATGATCGTGAACGCCTTGTTGCACCTTGTCTATGTAAAAGACTTCCAACTGATGATGTTGATGGTTCTTGATTATTGATAGATACATTAGCAGTATTCTGATGACGATGAGTCGCTAAATAACGTGCAGAAGGACGTCGTTCACGATTACTATCCGATTTACCAATGGCAGATGAAGAGGCACTTGACTGTTTTGATACAGATGTTGTACGATTACATGATGATTGTCTTTCTATATGATGACGATAAACACCACTCGAAATTGAATACAAAATTCTTAATAAGGCTTTTTTCGTTGCAAAAGTAATTCGTGGATCTAGAGCACATAACATTTGTATTAGCAATTGTGAACATTTATTCATCACTTTCTGTTGATTATCATTTTGTTGATCAACAGACGTCGTTGATGATATGATGGCATATGTTGATGAATGTAAAATAAATACCAATGAACCGACTACTTGTTCCAGACCGTAATAATGGCCAACCATTGTCAATGGACTGGTCAGATCATTCGATGGTCGTAGTGAATATAGACGCCAGAATAAATCAACAAGATAGCTGCAAAATTGTACAGTATATGTATGCGGATCATTGGAATTTTTACTAAAATATTTCATTATGAAACGGATAAAATTTTTCGGATATTCGTGTACATTTTCTCGGAACCATGAGAGATAATAACGATATACGTTAATATCATCAACACGACTGAGATTTTCAATACCATTCTCGAAAAGAATATCCCCACGATGTTCATCATATTGATTACGTGATGGTAAAAGTTTTGCTAATAGCAAACAAATTGATTTATCCAAACGATTACTCAATGATATGGTCAATAATTTCGATGCGATAGATAATGATGTGTCACATTTTTGCTTAAATTCTTGCCCATTACATAGATCACGTGCAGTCATTATCCATATTGCCGATGATGCTCGCGGTCGTTGATCAATGTTCATTTCGGATGTTGATTTCGTAAACGATATTAATGATTCCAATACATCCAATGAATTGGCCATCAAACGATTTACAACGATGATAGATTGGTTTGTTGATTTCATCGTAATAATCAATTCATCATCAGTAATACAAGGAGCATATAGAAGAAGACGTAATTTTTGAATCGGTGATTTCATCGATATTGATGATGATCGTTGCTGCATTGCCGATTGTGTTAATCTACGTCGTAAATCACCGAATGGTGCATTACTAGTTCCATTAGTATTTGCAATAGCATTAGCAGTTTCTTCTTCATTCACCGATGGTAATCCAACAAGATCACGGAGACGGCCATAAACACGAATTGAGTCAACAATGGTTACCTGATTTGAATCACCACTGGGAGCAAATCTTATACTGAAAGTATTTGTTTCGACTAATTTTTTCATCTCAGATCGTGTGAATGGTATATCAAACCATCGATGACGATTGACAGCTACCCAAACGGTTCGGCCAAATACTTCAATAGCTGTAGGCGCACGTGCTGGATCACATACACCTAGATTAACACGTACACCAGCCATAACCATATCGAAAGAACCGGTCTGTGTGACAGTTATGCTGAAACCATTTGGCTTTGTACAGGCAATGTACATATTGGTTGAATTTAGACGATTTTTTATCTGTTGTACATTATATACTTCTAATACATCGGATCCACCAAATTCAATATCATTCAACATGGTACATCTTTCGAAAAAATCTACAGCAAAATGAGGAGTTGATTTATTCGATGTTGATGACGATGATTGTTGTGGTTCATTTGAACCAGCACGTGATGATGATTTTGATTCAGCGTTCTTTGACATCGTGGATGAATGATAGGCTGGCATTCCATCTAGATTATAAATTTCAGGCTTTAACCAGAAATTAGTTTGTTCTTGAACGGCACGATAAAATCGTAATGAACCATCATCACATAATGATAATAATGTTGTAATTTTTGAGCGATATTGATCATTGAGTTGTGATGAAATGGCAACAAAATCAATAATTTTTTTCTTCGGTTTTAATTCTTGAATTTTTATACGATTTGATTCAATCATAAAACAAATTGGATTATTCGTATGCGTTAATGCAAAAATAAGGCCAGGATGTTGTAAAACTTCGGTCCATCGATACAATGGTTGTTGATGTGATTGAATCGGTGGTGGTGATGATGATGAAGATGAAAGATCTGATTGTGTGATCAATGATGAATCCTGTTTCGATGAATTATTATTATTATTATTTGCTATTGATGATTGTAAATCCAAAGATGTTATATTCGTAATTTTCTGATCATAAATGTTTCGTATGCCAAATGGGGAACAGAATGAAAAACCAGAAAGAAAACTGACAAATAACATTTGCAATAAATGTGAATAATAGATGGAATTTCCGACTACTGTTGATTGATTATTTGGATTCCATTGTTTTGGATATGAAACATTCAAAATTGATGTAACATAGAATACATCATTTGATGATGAACATTGACTTTCGGCATTCAATTCTTCAGCATAAATATGGCCACGGCTAGAAAAAATTAGAATGAAACGTTTACTTTCACCATTACGATCTTTACATGAGAAAAAAGTCATATCACGAATTTTTCGTTGAGTGATGACAAAATTGTAAATAGGTTCATCACGATTTTCTCGGGATAAATCATAAATTTTGATGAAATCAAATGTTACAACAGCCAATTCTGTATGGCGATCAGGAAACCAATAAGTTTTAATCAAATGATTATTATTATCAAATGGCATTGATAATGGATAATGTCCAGTAATGGTTCCATTAGCAGCTAATGTAAGAATATGACATTCTTTAATTCCAGATATAGCTATCAATTCATCATTCAATGGATTATTCGATATTGATATTATTGTGAATGGAAACGAAATGGCTGCAATTTTTTGTGGATTTAATTTCTTTCGTGAATTTGAATAAACTTGACCAAGTAATTGATTTAGATGTATGATTGATAAACGATTTTTATCATGTGCAATGGCCATCAAACATGGATAATAAGCTGATGATGGCTGCTGTTGAGATAAATTCGAACAATAATTATCATATGCATTGGCACCAATCACCAACATTGAATTACGATGTACAACTGAACCGCTCATTATGGATACATGACGTGCCGAATGTGATTGATCATTTGATATTTGAACATTATCGAAAACTGAATCTTGCCATGCTTTCTGCACTGCCATAAGTTGTTCACATTTTTGTAATGACCATGAATTTGTTGAACTATGATGTTCATCAAATGCTTTTCGAATATTGGTTAAATAACCCAATTCTGAATGAATATCGAAAAAATTTTGCAAAATTGGTACAAAAAATTCAACAAGTGAAATGACCGTATCCGAAATCGGCACGATATACGACATGAATAATGAACTATAATTATCAAGATTTTCATATTTCAAACCAAAACGTTCATAATTTTGTACAATCATTGGATTGGCTGAGAATCTATTGCGAGACATTTTATAATTATCCGATAATTTTGATTGATGTGAATCAAGCGAATAGAATGATGTATACCAATATTTTGATATATGTAAGGCACGTTTTTTATCGATAAATGTCATTTTTTTATCATCTACTTTGTTATTATTGGATTTATTGCCGGTCAATGTTGCCGTTTGATGATGTTGTTGTTGTTGTTGTTGTTGGCTACGTTTTTTTAATAGTTTTTTATCCCGATCACTGGCATTTGGTTGACGTTTTACCAATGCTTTACATGAACTATCTTCTTTTGCACCACAATCACAAAAAAATGATCCATATTTTGAATATGTTATATCATGATTTCGATGACAAACTTTTGCACATACAGTACAAACACCAACACCGTCCAACATTTTACATGTATGACAATGATACCAATGTTGATTGATAAAATCTTTAGCTGTATGAGTAAATGTACATAATTTTCCAGCCAACTCTTCATCATCTTCATAATCAAGATCCATTTCATCATCAGTATCGATTATGGTCGTATTTTCAACATCAACATCAAAGTCATCATCAATAAACAATCGATTTGAAATAGATGATTTGATTTTACCATCATCTTTTTTCTGTTTAATATCTTCTTCACCACCACTGCCATCTTTACGATTTTTAAGTAGAACATATTTATATTCCAATGCATTGAATATATCGGATATATAGGCAAGCATCTGATAACTGGATTCCAATAAAAATCGCTGTTTACCATTACCAATTAATGATGTTTCGATCTTATTCAACATTTCACGATTGCATAGATGATCTTTTATCATTGTAAGCCATTTCATTACTTCATGAATCAATCGAAAATGTCCATGTATCGGTTTACCGGGTATGTATTCTTGTTCTAAATTACCGGTGGCCGAAATTAAATAAACCAAACTGGTGAAAAGACCAGAAAAATATAGGAACGTATTATTCGAATAAGTGATACATGTGTCATTCAATAATGTTTGTACATTTTGAATGGTAGCTTCAGCAACAGATACTAGTACCATTTCATCCATTCGACCAGGACCTTTAATAATGTTGCAAATGAATTTGAAAAACATGTAAAGATTGGCATTACATGAATCATCAATATAATATGATTGATGATCATCATTCGATTTAATTGTTTCCAATCGTTCACTATCACCATCAGTATTCATACGTTTAAACAAAACAAGCCGAAACCAATTGGTCAATAATTGAATGCGATCATTATAATCAAGTATTTCATTTGATAATCCCATACAAAGACGAATCAAACCGACATCATCAGTAGATTTTTCCGATTGTGAATACAATGTTTTTATCAATTTCATCACGTTCACAGCATAATTTGAAGTGATCAATGGATGTTCAGTAACTTTGATCAAATCCAATAGGCTATAATTTATTTCCGAAATTAATGGTTGTTGCGGTTGCGTAAGAACAGTAGGTGTTGACGGTGAACTATTGCCAAGCAATTCTTCAAATGCGGCTACACCAGCAGATGAATGTTTGAGAATTTTTCCAAACAATCGAAAAAATTCCGGCGAACAAGATTGAAATATTTTCACAATTTTCGATTGATCCATTGGTTTTAATTCGGAAAATAATGGATGATTGAAAACGGATAGAATGAAAAAAGCATTGCCAATAAAATGTGGATAAAGTACCAAATTATATGAATCTGGTTCAATATCTGTCTTGGTAAAATCTTGATTGGAAAATAATTTATGCAATATTTGATATGTCAACGATGATTGATGATCAATTGATGATGATTTTGATACAAATGTACTGGATACAAGATTTAATTGTAGCATTAAACAAGTAACAAATGAATCACTTCGTTGTGGACATTCTTTTTTTGAATAGACATATTCAATAAATTTAAACAATTTAACCATAAATTGTTTAAGTTTTATCCACGTTATATTACCATCACCTGTATCTACCGATGTAACCGTTGGCATATCAATAGCATATTTTTCATTAATAAATGCAGATAAATGATAAAGATGATTTGTTTTGCATTTTGATTGTGAAGATGTGGCTGTTGTTGTTGTTGTTGATTGGCTTGCTAATTCGATCAATGGAATATCAAAAAGAACGCCTTTTTGTAGCAATGCCGGTAATTCTTGATCAGTAATATTACGATCACTATTAACATGTATACGATCCCATTGATCAATTTTCGATACAATTGATTGCGGTAGATAATCGATAATATTTGCGGCAATTTCCGATAGTTGTGAATTGAATGAATTTGATGAACAAATATTCACCATTGAACGATAGAATAGATATTGCATATCTGCTGAATTATTACGACCAGCTTGTGATAATGGGCCATCATATAATAGGACAGCATTAACCTCTTGATGTATTTTATCGAATAGGCCAAGCATTAGAGCTAGATATTTTTCCACTATCATTTGTGGATCATCTTCGTTTCTGTTTTTTGACAATTTTTTAAATTCTTCATTAAATAAAAAGATCAATCGTTCCAGATAAATGTCCATGGTGAATAATGTAAAAAATTTTGGAAACTGATACGATTGAAGAGGCAAAAGTTGTTGTTGTTGTGTGAGTAATATGTTTTTAGATGATAATACATCATTCGATGTAGATGGTGTGTAACGAAAAAATGACCAACCAATACATTTTAATAATTGATAATTGAACTGTAGTGAACCGAATTTTCGTACCATATCTTTAATGATTGTTTCGATAGTATTCGAATTGGAATCACATTGTTTACTAAGTAGTTCGGAAACCCATTGACAAACAGGTCGATTATTTTCAAAACGTGGTAACCATATACACATGTTAAGTATACGAGAAGCATCAATAGAAACAAAAGAATAAAATTCATTCTCAACAGATGAATTAACCACTGAATGAATATCGTTAAGAAATTGTAAACTTGGTGGCAATTGATTAATCAAACGCCACATTGTGCCGAATGTATAATCCATAGCACAAAGACCAAATGAACCAAATTGTGGATAACGTAACATTGTTCTATCTTCATCTTGATGATTATCACATTGATGGTTTTGACGTGAATCAAAATCATATTGATAGCCAAGAAATTGCAATAGATCCAATAGTGAATTGTAAAATTGGCCATATGAAAGTGATTGAAATCCAGCCAACATAAAATTACAGGCAATACCATCAAGTTTTGGTTTAAAATTTCGTAATGATGAACATTTCGGTGCCGTTATTGTCACATCCATTAGATGATAGAATCGTGGATGTATGATAAAATCGAATACATTCAAATTATTAAGATGATCAACAGTTGTTTTTAATGATGACGATGATGTGGATGTATTACGATAACTAGAAATCAAATGGCTAAAATAATTCAATTCCAATTTTTTATCAACAAAAAATTTTATATTTCGAAACGAATCAGGTGATTTTTGTAGATTTTCCAATTTAACTTTGATGAGAGCTTCTTTTGATTTAGGTGGCATAGCACGAATAGCATCCATATTATCATTATTATTGATGATTAAATTCAATAAATTATGATTAATCTGTTCAAATAGATAGGCAGGTGTATCGTATAGATTTTTACACATATATTCAAATAGATGTAAAATACGGCCAATATAAAGAATCTGTGCAGCCGATATTGAACATTTGTTACCGGATAATTTAACCGATATTTCATTCAATGATAATCCAACCAATGAAAATACATGTTTTCGTTGTAGTAATTTCAAATTATGAAACAAAAACAACATTAACTGTGCATGTTCAACATTTAAATCTTCTTGAAAATCAGGACATTCTGGATTGAAAATGGCAACTTCACCTTTGAATGAAAGTGCTGATTGTTTGAGTTTATTGATGAAACCTCTCCATATTTGAATGGTTGTTGAATTGAAATCACATTTTATATCTTCTTGTTCTTTTTGCTGTCGTAACAATATAATTTGTGCCAAAATTGCCAAACTACGTACACCATGATGTAATGGCCATGAACATTCGGATTCAAGACTTGGTTTAAAACCAAGATAGGCAAGCAAAGAATTTTGTTGTTCATCCGGAAGTATCTGTACGGCAATCAAATTATGCATAAGTGATGTTAATGAATTGGAAAATCGATAAAATGTTCTTGAAGAAAGCGGTGATAGTGTTTGAACATTATCCATTTCTGAATCTAAATCTTGAATAACATGTGCCAATACAATCAATTGAGCATCGGTAAGCATCTGTTTAAAATATGATCGTAATGCATCGATTTTCGAGCATATAAAATAATAGTTAAGATGATCCAAAATCGATATGACTAGTTCATAATGGCTATCGATATCACGTTCTAGCATTGTTTTCACATCTGTTTGTTTTGATGTGTCCACCTTATTTTCATTATTATCAGCATTGAATTGTTCATTAAATGTTTCAAACAAAAATGAATGTTGCATATGTACATCATCTTCAAATACTTCATCATCATCCTTCATACTGGATGAATGATTATTTTGTTGATGTTGTTCAATAAATTTTCTAGCGATCGATGTAAATTCATCTTCTTGTACTTGTTGATCTTGTTCATTTATTGAACTAGTATTCGAATCCAATGTTAATTTACTACGAGAATGGCGTAATAATGTTGCACGACGATAACCGGCAGATAAATAGCTAAATAATAAATGTATAACATTTAGATTGCTTGATACAATCATATCGATTCGTTGCCAAGCAGAGTAATGGCCAAATTTATTATATTTAAATGTGGCATTCATCGTACGAACATTGCCTGATGAAATGGTGTTCATTGTAGCCGATGTCGGTATAGATGTACGTGATGAACTGGGACTCAATTCGGCTGGTGTTGTTGCCGGTGTTGTGGTCACACTACCCATAGTTGATGGACATGGTTGAACATTGAAAGAGAATTTTTTGAAAAAATTAAGCTCCTGAATATTTTTATGGTCATTTGAATCATCAACATCATCTAATTGTTCTTCAAGTATATTGTTGGTTTGATCACCAAATTCCAGATGAAGATCATTCAATAAAAATGACATTAATTTCAATGCATGTTTAGCCAATGGTATGCATAGAAAACTGTAACCTTGTTGACGTTTATTCGAAGTTGTTTGTTTTGTATTAAGAATCATTTGTAAACCAGTAAATAGTAGCCAAGAAGTGAACATATGAGCATTTTGACTAATCTGTCCGGCTACACGATTTGAATGGCGAAAAATGTCGAAAACTTTATCATATAATAATAAACTTTTCTCAATGATATCCAATGTCGCTCGTTCAGATCGACTCAATTCGGATGAATCGGCTAATGAAACAGTAGCTACTGATAATAATTGCGATTGATCAATTTGATTAGCATAAGAAATCAATGAAAGACAAGCCATTAAAGCAGCTTGCACAAGCACAATCATTTTCGATATACGATCACAGCTTAATGGTTCCAATAGACGATCCAATGTGAATACATTATCAACAAGTACAATGTCGGCAACTAAACGATCACAGATTAGATCAAAATGTGTACCATCCAAACGATCTAGACGAAGATTGGCACCCTCTTCAATGGCCAATAAATGTAATAGGTATGGACGTAGTAATGTATAATTATTGATCAGATTCAATATTGAAGTTGCACCACCAATATATTGGAAATACATTTGATTATGGCTAATCAGATAGGATCGTATCTGTTTTATGGAGTGATGTTTTGTTGTTGAACATATAGAATTTATATTTGATTGTTTTGAAAATGGTTCAGCAGCAACAGTTGTTGACGATAATGATGTTGGTGCAATGATTGTAGCAGCAGCAGCAGCAGCAGTAGCCGAAGTGGTCATAGATGTTTTCACTGGTGTTTGTTGATTTAATGGTATTGATGATGATGAAATGTTATGTAAATCGGTCGGATGATTTGCAGCAGTATTTGAAAAAATAAACGGTGTCAGTAGTTGATCGAAAAATTCTTCCTTTGAATTTCGTTCCAATAAACTTTGTGTTAATCGTATACGTTTGACAGATGATGATTGAATCATATCAGCGGTTAAAGATGATGTTTCTGAATCCACATTCATTACAGATGAATGTAATCGCAATGTATCAGGCATCGATTTCATACGTAACATTTGACATAAACATATTAGATCCTGTTGTGTTAGAGCATTAGATGTTTCTTTAAGATGATTATTATCATCCAATAATAAAAAGCTTAAAAATCTGATTAAACGATATTTGAGAAAATGGCGATAATATTCATCGGTATCGACATTCATTTCATCAACATTTTTCATTTGTTGTAGATATTGTACATTGAATTCAATGTAATTATTTTCTTCATCATTATAAAGAGAAATTTCATTTAATGAAAATTGTAAAATGTAGACCAATATTTCCGATACGATCGATAAATAGGTACGTGAAACTTTTTTTTCATAAAAGAAGTAGAGAAAAATAATGGTCATTACTTAGATATTGGCAAAAAAAAACGATAAACTTACTTAGATGAGTCTCGGTAAGAAGTACATGTCCACATAATGTCATCAAAGGCATCAAATATAGGCGTTCACTTGTTGCGAAATGAGTCATGTTCTTTTTGCTACATGATATCAAAATGATGTAATCATCATATAAGCATTTTAATTGAATCAATCACAAAATATCATGTCTACTTACCACAATTCCATTGTTTTAATTAGTGTTTCTAAATCCTGACGAGATATTGGCGGATTTGTTTGCTGTATAGCACCGGTATTACCATCTTTGACACCTATAGCACCAGATGATTGTGTATCGGATCGTGTTGTTGATGATGATGAAGCGTTTGTCATGAATGTCCATGATGATTGTGGCTGTGATGATTGTTCATCATCATTTTGAACAATATTTGATGATGATGATATATCATCAATAAACGCTTTTATTTGATCTGGATCAAATGCCGATTGTTGTTCCTGTTGTTGTTGGTCATTATTATTATTGATATTGATATTATTATTACTGGCTTGTTGTTGATTTAACCATGTTAAATAATGACCGGTAAAAAAATCAATCAATTGTTTAAGACGTTCTTTTGTTTCATCCATTATGTATGATTTTCATCATAAATCATAAATAGATATTTGAATATGAACGTCAGATTTATTCACTCGAGAATGTTGATATTGGGTTAGGTTTATATCTATTGTGAAGACGAAAAAAAAATTGCGTCGTTTAGATGGAATTCTGCGTTATATAAACTTGTGAAAACTTTTAAAACGTACACACACATATACATATAAACAAAAGAACTCACATTGAAAATTGATAAAACAAATAATCAGTAAATGAAAAATGTCTTGTTTGAACAAAAAAAAAAAAAAAAAAAAGAAAAAAAATGAAGAAAACCCGATTTTATTCAACGACGTTGTAGTTGATACGAACAAAGAGCAAATGAAATGAAATGAAAAAAAATGTCTTCGAACGATATGATGTTGATGATGAAATTGATATTTTGATGAGAATCGTGATGCTAATCAAAAAGAAAAAAAAAACAAAAAAAACTCAAATATCAACATCTACAACAGCAGCCACAGCAACAAACAAATTAAACATTGAAAATTGAAATGATGATGCCGCTCGGGTAAATGTTTGTAGATTTTTTTTTTCAATTTCTAAAAATAAATAAAAAATTGATGTTACAAATGATGATATTATTATATTGGCAAAAGAATATATATAAAGATTAAGATGTTGATGTGATATATTTGTGGATAGAGAACAAACATATATATACTCACTATATCTACTATTCTATGACGCTTGTTTGTCGGTAACTGCAACTTTTACACTCGCCAAGTGCTTGCACTGTGTACTGGCACTGTGTATTAACTTGGCATTTGATGCGGGGAAGCCGAGCTGGACATTCCTACTTATTTTCAGTACAAACATAACTATTTAGTATAAGCTACTCAGTGTGTGTTGTGTGTGTGTGTCTGAGCATGCGGGAAAACTTTTGAATGCCGCTGAACAGTTCGTCCAGCTCAGAAGTAGAAGTCGCTTCCAAAGAAACGCATTCTGTGGTATGTAGCTTTGACAAAGCTTTTTTTCATTGTTCATTCAATAGTACATAGAAAGAGTTCGAATTCGAATTTTTCGAATTGATTATTGTGATAATACATGTGGCACGTGATTTTCATTTTGTGTGCCTGTGTGAGTGTGTATTTGATGATAAAATCTTGCCTGAAGACTGCATTCATTGGAATGATTTTTTTCTGTGTTTTTGTTCCCGTGATCTATGATCTACTCATCGTTTGGTAAGTTATTTCGGTTATTTAACCTGATTATACCTAAAATACCTGATAACTTTTTTCATAACTTTTTTCATTTAAAATAAAGAAAATGGAGCATTTACGATATTACAGAAAGCCACAGCGGTTGACGATTCAATGTTGAGTGTCTTCATGCGATGAACCCACAAGGTTATCCTATAGGATCTATAGACACAAACTTGGATTAAACATTGGATCGATTATCATGTTCAGTCGCAATATTGAACCACAAAGTGGTTTGCTCAATGGCACGCGTTTATTTGTAAATAGACGCAGCATTGAAGCTCGAATATTGACAAGGAGGCTATGATTCATTTTGCAGCAAAACGATCGAGATCTTAAGCTACCATTTAAATTGGTTCGTGGACGATTTCCTGTCGTATTGGCTTTTGCTCTGACAATTAATTAATGTTTTAAGGAAAATCTTTCGATAAAATAATAATTAATGCAATGCACAAGTGATGGCTGACCCTGCGGTACCAAACCGAAGGCCGGAAGCAACACGCCGTGCATAGAAACCCACCGTCAGGCACGAAGCGTTAAAATTGACACCTTTGGCTGGGTACCAAGCAGGGGGGCGGCGCAGCCGCCACACCTGCGGGTATCCAGCTATATTGACCGTCAAGGATTGATACCTTTGACTGGATACCAAGCAGGGGGGCGGCGCAGCCGCCACCCCTGCGGGTATCCAGTTATATTGACCGTCAAGGAGTCAGCCCCGCAGGGCCAGACCAGGACAGGCGCGAAGCGCCTGTTCTCGGGCTGGTTATTATATATATTATAAACAGGAATCGAATCTCAAATCAAATAGAAGATTCTAAAATGGAATGAATTTTTTTTTCTTTTTATTACTACTCAATTAGGCGGCGTGTTATTTTTTTTTTTTCTTCTGTGATATGATCGACAAACATTACTACTACTACTACTACTAACTCTCTTTCTTTCTTTTTCTCTCTTTTTTTTGATGATGATGACAATGATTGATTACAGAATCAAAAATCAATTTAAAGAATTTATATTGTTATCTTTAACACTTTCAAAGTTGAATATATGATGAACAAAATTTATAATTCGATAGAATTAGAATACGACGAATGAGAACTTGAATTGATTGCATTAACCATTGAGTGTTGAGCATAGTTTAGTACAGTTTTCCTCTTTGCCCACCCCCCAAGATTTTGATCCAAATCAGTGGTATCCAACTTTCTAACCTAACCATCATCAAAATATGTTTGTTTCGAATACAAGTAAATCTAACTTAATTGTGATATATAATAGAATAGAATATCAAAGTTTTTTCTAGGACCGAAAGTTGGAATTCACTGATCAATGTTACCACTACTACATGTGAATATTAAAGAATATATATAATATATATATGGATATGGATTTCATCAATGGCCAGACACACACATTATTCCCCCCGTAATGTCATCTATGAATGTGACTAGCCTGTTTTCTTAAAGCCTGACGTGTAAACTTCAGCCGTCTGTTGAGTTTCGAATTTTTTTTTTTTTATAATTTGTTGCCGACATATTATATTATCCTTTTTTTTAATTTTTTGTTTTTTTCATCTCATATTGACTGAAATATCTTTATTTATCGATAAATAAATATAATATTATTATGGGTGGATCACAATCTACGGAAATTCCCGGTGGTGGTACTGAAGGTTTTCATGTTTTAAAGGTATAGAATATTTGTTTCTTGGAATTAAAATTTTGTCCAATATGTCTTTATATAGGTACAAGATGATTCTCCTGGTTCCAGAGCAGGTTTAGAACCATATTTTGATTATATAATTGTAGCCGGCAATACTCGTCTTGTGAGTCTAAATCAATTAATGCCAATTATTAATTGGTTAATAATTTTTTTTGCTTTAAACATTCAATACAGAATCAAATGAATGATGATCTAAAAGATATATTAAAATCCCATGTGGATAAATCACTTCGTTTGTTAGTGTATAATTCAAAATATCAAAACGTACGTCAGGTTGATATTGTTCCTACTAATAATTGGAATGGTCAAGGATTATTGGGTGTAAGCATACGTTATGCATCGTTTGAAAATGCTGATGAAAATGTATGGCATGTGTTGGATATCGCTCCAAATTCACCGGCCGATATTGCCGGATTGAAAGCTCATCGAGATTATATTATTGGTGCCGATTCATTCCTACAGGATGTAAGTAATCTCTTTTTTATATATTGAATTTAATAAATAAAAACTAAAAATTTTTCAATTCAAATAGAATGACGATATATTCAATTTGATACAAACATATGAAGGTAAATCATTGAAATTGTTTGTATACAATATTGATACGGATTCATGTCGTGAGGTTACAATTGTGCCTAATTCGTAAGTATTTTTTCCTTTAAGTTTTTAAAATCATTAATAATTTGGATTAAATTCAGTAACTGGGGAGGTTCCGGTCTACTTGGTTGTGACATTGGTTATGGTTATTTACATCGAATTCCACGGCCAAAATCTAATAATCAAGAAACCTCTCCATTATTGTCGGACGTTACTTCGCAATCAACAATCGGTACTGTGCCTGTTTCTTCAAAACCAACCATCACAGGTCACACAGGTGATGAAGTACAGCAAAACAAGCAACCACCATCGGATATAAATCGACTTTATACTGGAAATCTTATTACTGGACAGTCCAATGAAATGTCAATGCCTAAGCCCCTGCCTTTATCCACGCCATTATCATCAAGCATAACGGATATGAGTGGTGAACGACAACAACAGCAGCAGTCGGGACCAACAGTAGTAACAACATCATCCACGGTACCATCTGTCGTGTCTTCATCTTCAATTTCATCGTCATCAGCAGCCTCAATAACATCGACGGCTGTGGATAAACAAGCAACACCAACTATGATTAATCCAGCTTCAACCCCATTATTATCTAAAAATCTATATCAACACCATCCGACCAATCCGTCAACTTCGTATTTTACACCGGCTCCATCCTATAATAATAACATCAATCCTAATTTGTCTTCATCGATGATTCCTCCCTATTCAACATCATCATCATATGTCAACACTTGTCTATCGCAACAATTTGGACAATCAATGAATTTTGAATGCTCAGCACCACCACCACCAATATCCAGTTCAACAATGATGTCGGCTGCTCTTATTCAACCGCCATTCATTTCTAGCTATACATCCCCAACTTTTTCATCATCATCGATGCCTTTTGCATCGGGTGGACAAATCCAACCGCCACCAATGTTCACGATGCCTTCACCATCATCAGTTATAGCACCACATAGCTCATCATCAACATCAACAACGTCGTTTCAATCGTATAAACCAACATTTCCAGGTGGTGCCTCCTATCCTTCCTCGCTTCCTCCATTAACCTCATCATCAGGCGGCTATTATGGACCACCACCACCACCACCACTGGTAATGCCACCGCCTATATCGAACACGAATACAACATTGTTTAATCCGGCCACATCGAATATGGTACCAACACCTTCAGCTCCTTCGGTAACATCTGACACAATACAACCATCATCATCGGCAGCACCACTGATGATGTCTTCACCACCACCTTCGCAATAAATATTACGGCGGTTGCAATTGAATTTCGTACTATTCATTTTTTTCTTTTTTTAATTTTTACAATTTAAAAAAAACAACAATTATTTTAATTGAATAAAATTTGGTTGCCAACAATCAAACATTTTGCTCTATAAGTTTCTTGAACATTTTCGCATTGATGGATAATTTCAATTTTTTTTCGGGTTAAATTTTGCGATTTTTTTCTCTTGTTTTCTACTCTAATCTTGTGTTAAAATGGGTTGTGCACAATCGAGTAAGAAAAGAAACCAAGTTGATTTGATTTATTTTTTTTAATTAATAAATTTTTTTCAATACAGAAAACATCGAACCTGTTCGTGAAAGTTCCAACAGAACAAAGAATCTTTCAACAGCAGATGGTGGTGAAAAAAGCACTAGTCAAAAACCTGACCAATCGGAAGTGTCGAAAATGTCGAATGTCGAAGAAACGAAAAAAGACAATGCATCGAAAGTAACTTCTAGTACAGCCGATGGTAGTAGTTCCGTGGCTGGATCATCATACGATGTAGCATCCGCTGCCCCAAATTCATCGAATGCTACAAGTTCAGTGGCTCCTAGTTCAGCAGCCGGTGGTTCAGCAGTCGGTAGCTCAGCAATTGGTAGTTCAGCAGTCGGTAGTTCAGCCGTTGCTACAAGTGAAATGGTCAGTGCTATGGATACTTCACTTGGTAGTAAAATGAGTAGCCAAATGTCAAGTCAACTGTCTAGCTATGCCGGAAGTAATGTTCAGCCAACAAGTGCTGTTCAAGGTCAATCTATTGCCGGCGCTGGTTCAGCTATTGGATCGGAAGTGAGTGCTGGTAGTGCTGTTACTAGTGAGCTAAGTGGGGCAGGTGGCAGTCGTGCCCTTAGTAAAGTGGGAAGCAAAGCAAAAGGAGGAAACAAAGGATCAAAAAGTAAAGTAGGTAGTTCAATCGCTAGTGGTTTTGCTTCGGAAGCAAATTCAGCCGTATCAGCAGCAACAGGATCACAAACTGCTTCGACCACATTTCCGTCGCAACAATCATCAGCACCACAGTCAAAAGTAGGAAACAAAAAGGGTGGTTCAAAAGCTTCATTGGCTAAAAAGAACAAAAATTAGATTGATGAAATTAAATTTTTGATTTTTTTTTTCTTATTTTTTTTATTCTGAAAAAATTCTTGAAAAGAATTGTATAAAAGCCGATTGAATTTGATTTTTTTGAAATTTGTTTGTTTATTTTTTTATTTTTTGGTATTCGCGTGTGGTTGAAAAAAGTATGTCGTCCGATCAGATGAAATCTGTTGCCAATCATATACAAAGTTTTTATCAAAAAAGTGTAGCTGAAAATCCTCGATTGCTGACTCAAGATCACATAGATAAGATTAAGAAATTTTTATATGAATTTTGTCCACATAAAATGTTGAAAATAACTAAAGAATTTTTGCCAAATTATACGATTGAAAACCTAAGTAAAACAGCAAGCTGTGTGGAAAAATTTATTTATTCCATGCCAAAATTATCCACTGAAGAGGACATTGTAAACTATGAAAATCTATATCGGAAAGATTTTAGCGATCATTTTGCTGCCGGTAATGATCCTATTCTTCTTCCAACTGGTCCGGTAAAATCATCGAACGAATTTATTCGATTACATCGCCAATTATTGGATGAAATAAATGAATTTTTATGGCATTGTTCAGAAATTCGATTCATATTCAATTTAATGAGGCCACCATATGGTAAAACAAATAATTTTACAAATAAAGTTGCAGACAAAATAAACGAAACGGTTAATGAAATTATCAATGGCCTTGATCGGCAGCAATCATTTTTATTATGTGTGTATGAACAACGGGCTGAACAAATGGCACGTGTAACAATGTTACCACAAATGGAAGATGTACAATTAAAATTGAAAAATGGTGAACAATATTGTTGGATAAATTTTCAAACATTCGTTCGGCAAATTCAACAATATTATGGTACACTTTATCAATTGGCAATAAAAAATTTGACAATTATGGATGATATTTTCAAACAGGCATTGATTCATGCTCGATATGATCAATATTGATGATGAATATATGGTTTATGATAATAATCATAATATTTGTAAATGAACTAATAATGTATTTAATTTTGTTTTAAAATCGTTTTTGAACAAAACAGTTTACAGGTGAATGATATTCAAAATTTAACAATTAAAATAACAATTAAAAAATGAAAAAATGTTTTTTGATCAATTCTAAAATCAATATATAACTATCTAACCAAACATGGATAAATAAGGCTAATATTTATACCAATCAAAATGCCCAACAATATGGTCAATGCTGCCATTTGTCCAGAGCTTGTTGCCAGATGTGATGGAACACATTTTGGTGCATACATCATACAAAGACTAGATAAATATCCCGATGAAATGGCCATTGTGATTGATCCAACAATGTACATCCAATCATTATTGAAAATGACTGGTAATGAACGATGTAAGCTATCGCCAGGATAATAATTACAATATAAAAAAAATGGTATGAACAATAAACGAATCAAACTGAATATGATCAGATAACGAGGTCCAGGCCATTGAACATATTGTGCAATCAGATTACCGACAGTGGCAAATAGATTGAATGATAGGAAACAGAAAACGGGTGAAAAATAGGCCGATGATATGATATTATCTTTCGGAATGATTCTTGCGTGAACAGTTGGAAACAATGATAATGAAACCACATAGATGAGAATAATGTTTAATAACAACATCCAAATGGATCTAAATACTTGAAGATATTGTTGTGTTTTTGATTCAATCAATGGTTGTTTATCATGAAATGATTTTCCATCATACGATACGGCACGTTCCAATGATCTACTCAAATGTGGACAGTTATTGTTACTTGTTTTTGAATGGCCTTTTTCGAAACAACTTGGACAGGCATTGATGCTTTTGATTAAATTCAGATTTGAATTCAGCATTGATGGTGTGGCAAAAAATCGATAAAATTCCTGTCAAGTAATCAATCACAATGATGATTATTACGAGATTTGAGTATGATTTTAAACGGGATACTTACATTTTTATTCACATAAAACTGTCCGATAAAACATATAAACAGAATGATTACGGCACAAGAGAAAAAAATCAAAGCCTCAAGATTCTCTTTAGGTGATAACGCAATCGATATGATCATCAAAATGGCAGCTATAGTACCGCTGACATTCATTCCCATCACAACGGAATTTGTATATTTCATTGGAAAACGTGCTGCAAGACCATATGCGCAACTTTGATAGATACCATTAGCCAGATTGATGGCAACAGCGGACAACATAGTCAACCAGAAAAAAATCGACGGCCAACCACTTGAATCAACAATGGCCATTGCGATGATGAATATGAACACTAGGATTTGTGCAACCAATGAATATGTGATTCGATAACCAAGATTTACAGAGCCCCTATGTAATGGTGAAAAAAAAAATTTGAAAATTTTAAATTCTAAAAAATGACAACATTAATAACTTATTACTGTGTACTGATGAACATGTTGATTAATTGTAGCAAAATATTCGGCGCTTTACTTGCAATACCCAAATAGGAAAGAAATGAATTACGATAATTATCGATTGTTGGTGTTGAATCGGTAACATTCAATTTATATGAGACAAAATATTTATCAGCATTGATCAACATGTTCCATGGTAATAGTGTTCCAATACCATTGATGAAAAATATGATGAATATTATCTTCATTCTAATAATAATCATAATATAATACGATTGATCATGAATCACCTGTCAATATCAATGTTTATAAACATACATACCTATCAATAGGAACATTGGCCATGATTTCTGATGATCGAACCATGATTGTTTTTTTTTAAAAATTCAGTTCTAGATCTGGATTCACAGGTAATCAAAAACAAAGTGAAAGAATTTCTTTTGAAGAGCGACTAACAAAATTTTGATAAAATGCAGAAGGAAACGACCAACACTATAAAGACACTACACACACACACACACCATTGCCACGATGAAACGATATATTGGATATCAAGCGCCAAATATTTATTTAACATAATCAAAACAATGATTATATTTAGAAGTAATTTTTCTCAACATTAAAAAAAAAAAAATACATACATTTTTTAACCGGACCAAACTGCTAAGGAACCTAGTTCGTTTTCGGATATTTCGTATATATATTCAATCAGACCACGATCATCATAATCATAATCACAATTCACAATGCCTGATATAAGATTTTGATAAAGTGCTTCATAAAAAAAAAAATAAGTAGTGAAAATTTTTTTTTCTCTTCTGCTTTCTTTGTATATTATATCAAAGTATACGATACAAACCTTGATGATGACGGTACTTGTTCAGTGAACGTTAAGAGTGTTCAACCAGTATTTCGATATATACAGACACACACACACACACACATTTCAACGATTAAATTCGATCATTGATTTCGATGAAAAAAAATAAAAATTTTAACCGATCTTAAATAGTCAATTGGATAGGATAGGATAATTATGATGATTATCGGCTGATTATAATACATTGTCATTTTGTTCATGCACTTAGATTTGTTTATCTTAAAGCTATTTTGTAATTAACATACACTTGAAAAAATATGGGAAAATTTTTAATAGGATTAAAAAAAAAATATACTGAAATACAATACTTTATGACTGATAATTGGAATTTTTTGTTGTTGTTGTTGTTGTTGTTGTTGCTATCACCATCATCATTTATAGTTAAATGGTGGTTGGTGACCATCATCGATTGTAAAATATTGAAAGTCATTTTTTTTTTGTTTAAAGATCCGTAATATTTCAGCACAAAATAAACGATGAAATAAACAATTATTTTTTTTTTGTTGATGATTGACTATAATAAATATTAATAGTAGTGATTTCTTTCTTTTTTTCTTTTTAATTTACCGCCAATCATTATATTTTGTGTGTGTGTGTGTGTATTTATGGCAAGGATTTTGGTCACAACAAAAATCGATTGCCAACAATAAATATAGTTGCAATGATTGGCATTTTTTTTTTTTTTTGAATTTTTAAACTGTTTTTTTTTGGAGATTTCAAAATTCCATTATTTCCGATTGAAATGAAAATGAATATCCGGATTGTTGATGACGCATTCATCAGATTAAAAACATCCGCACACACACACACACACACGCAAACGCTTAAGGGCAAGAACATGACGCATGTCAGACAGTGGTAGACATAAGAAGAAAAATTGAATTGATAAACATGAAAAATGTTGTAACTTTTGATTTAAAATCAAATGATCAAATGATGATTATTAAGTGATTAGATTAAAATGTAGTAGTGTTACTAAATGGGCAAAGAATAAAAAAGGGCCATTCATATCGATAACTAGGCAATCGTATTTTTTTTATCATCAATTCAACATTGTTATTTATAGATTGATCGAGTGATTTATGTGGTTATGGAACAATAAAATCAATCATCATTTGTAGCGTCTTGCATTTTATTTTTGCTGTTGTCAATTTTCATAACACCATAATGATTAAGATTAAGATTAATTCGATAATTTTTATAATCACATTGATCATTGGATTATCAAATGGTTTTTTCCTAAAAAATCTTTATCCACCAACTGAAACGGCTAATCGATTGATCGGTACAATTGATTCGAAACCATTATTTTTAACACCATATATTGAATCCGGTCAATTGGATAAAGGACGTCGTTTAAGTGAAGTTGTTGGCTTATCTGGTCTTGATTTGAAAAGTTATTCCGGATTTTTAACCGTAAACAAGACTTATGATTCGAATATGTTTTTCTGGTTTTTTCCTGCATTGGTATGTATTCATAACAATATATTATCTAATATCTAATTTCAAATATCGTATTTAGACAGGAAAAAACGATGTACCCGTGCTACTTTGGCTTCAAGGTGGTCCTGGTGGATCTTCTTTGTTTGGTTTGTTTGTCGAAAATGGCCCAATCAAAGTTTCGGCAAATGGAACCCCTTATATGCGTGATAGTACCTGGAATCGGGAATTTGCCGTTTTATACATTGATAATCCGGTCGGTACCGGTTTTAGTTTCACTAAAGATGATCGCGGTTATGCTACAAACGAAGTAGATGTTGCCGAAAATCTTTATGAAGCTTTACGACAATTTTTCACACTTTATTATGAATATAAAGGAAATCCATTCTTTTTGACTGGTGAATCCTATGCCGGAAAATATGTTCCGGCTATTGGATATAAAATTCACTACATGGGCAAAGAAGCAGAGAAATCTGGCATAAATCTTCAAGGTTTAGCCATTGGTGATGGCCTTTCCGATCCAAGACATATGCTTGATTATGGAGATTACCTCTATCAAGTAGGTTTAATCGATGAAATTCAACGTGCTCATTTCAAAGAAGAACAGCGACTGGCCATAAAATACATTGATGATGGACAGATGTTAAAAGCAGCCCAGATATTTGACCGTCTTTTAGTCGGTGATTTTGATGGAAAATCATATTTCTACAATGCAACTGGTTTGAATTTCTATTACAACATTCTTTATGATCGACAACCGGATGATTTTGGTTATTATTCTAAATTCTTGGCATCAGCTAAGACACGTGAATCAATACATGTGGGCAATTTACATTTTGGCGATGAGTCTTTTCTTGTTTTAGAATATCTACTCCATGATGTGATGGCCAGTGTTAGTCCATGGGTTGAACAATTATTGGATGAAAACTATCGAACAATGTTTTACACTGGTCAATTGGATATAATTGTAGCTGCACCATTAACTGAAAATTTTTTAAGACATTTAAAATGGAAACGATCGGATGAATATCGTATGGCTAAACGTTCAATTTATCGTGTTAGTCCAAATAATCCATCAGTTGCAGGTTATGTACGGCAAGCTGGTAATCTTTATCAGGTGATTATTCGAAATGCTGGCCATATATTACCATATGATCAGCCAAAAGTAGCATCGGATATGATAACACGTTTTGTTAAAAATGAATCATTTTAATCATTTCTGATTATAATAACAATGCTGACTAAATGAATATCCGGATTGTTGATGACGCATTCATCAGGTTAAAAACACCAACACACCCGTCCGCACACACACACACACACACACACGCAAACACTCAAAGACAAAGACATGATGCTTGTCAGACAGTGGTAGACAAGAAGGAAAATTGAATTGAAAGACATGAAAAATGTAACTTTTGATTTAAAATCAAATGATGATTATTAAGCGATTAGATTAAAATGTAGTAGTGTTACTACATGGGCAAAGAATAAAAAAGGGCCATCCATATCGATAACTAGGTAATGGCATTTTTTTATCATCAATTCAACGTTGTTATTTATAGATTGATCGAGTGATTTATGTGGTTATGGAACAATAAAATCAATCATCATTTGTAGCGTATTGCATTTTATTTTTGCTGTTGTCAATTTTCATAACACCATAATGATTAAGATTAAGATTAATTCGATAATTTTTATAATCACATTGATCATTGGATTATCAAATGGTTTTTTCCTAAAAAATCTTTATCCACCAACTGAACCGGCTAATCGATTGATCGGTACAATTGATTCGAAACCATTATTTTTAACACCATATATTGAATCCGGTCAATTGGATAAAGGACGTCGTTTAAGTGAAGTTAATGGCTTAACTGGTCTTGATTTGAAAAGTTATTCCGGATTTTTTACCGTAAACAAGACTTATGATTCGAATATGTTTTTCTGGTTTTTTCCTGCATTGGTATGTATTCATAACAATATATTATCTAATATCTAATTTCAAATATCGTATTTAGACAGAAAAAACCGATGTACCCGTGCTACTTTGGCTTCAAGGCGGTCCTGGTGGTTCCTCTTTGTTTGGTTTGTTTGTCGAAAATGGCCCAATCAAAGTTTCGGCAAATGGAAAGCCTTATATGCGTGATAGTACCTGGAATCGGGAATTTGCCGTTTTATACATTGATAATCCGGTCGGTACCGGTTTTAGTTTCACTAAAGATGATCGTGGTTATGCTACCAACGAAGTAGATGTTGCCGAAAATCTTTATGAAGCTTTACGACAATTTTTCACTCTTTACTATGAATATAAAGGAAATCCATTCTTTTTGACTGGTGAATCTTATGCCGGAAAATATGTTCCGGCTATTGGATATAAAATTCACTGCATGGGTAAAGAAGCAGAGAAATCTGGCATAAATCTTCAAGGTTTAGCCATTGGTGATGGATTTTCCGATCCAAAACATATGGTTGATTATGGAGATTACCTATATCAAGTAGGTTTAATCGATGAAATTCAACGTGCTCATTTCAAAGAAGAACAACGACTGGCCATAAAATACATTGATGATGGACAGATGATGAAAGCAGCACAAATATTTGATCGTCTTTTGGATGGTGATTTTGATAAAAAATCCTATTTCTACAATGCAACTGGTTTGAATTTCTATTACAACATTCTTTATGATCGACAGCCAGATGATTTTGGTTATTATTCTAAATTCTTGGCATCAGCTAAAACACGTGAATCAATACATGTGGGCAATTTACATTTTGGCGATGATTCTATTCGTGTTGAAGAACATCTACTCAATGATATGATGGCCAGTGTTAGTCCATGGATTGAAAAATTATTGGATGGAAATTATCGATTAATGTTTTACAGTGGTCAATTGGATATAATTGTAGCTGCACCATTAACTGAAAATTTTTTAAGACATTTAAAATGGAAACGATCGAATGAATATCGTATGGCTAAACGTTTGATTTATCGTATTAGTCCAAATGATCCATCAGTTGCAGGTTATGTACGGCAAGCTGGTAATCTTTATCAGGTGATTATTCGAAATGCTGGCCATATATTACCATATGATCAACCGAAAGTAGCATTGGATATGATAACACGTTTTGTTAAAAATGAATCATTTTAATCATTTCTGATTATAATAACAATGCTGACTAATCAATAATTATCATGATTACGATATTCTAAAAAATATTAATAATACAAAATGACAAAAACAAAAAAAAAACAATTCATCCAGATTGTTTTGTTTCTTGTTGTGATGATGATGAGTGTTTGTGGCCATAATCAAAATATTCATGTGTCCATCGCCAATAAGTAGCTTTCATACGATCCCAAAGTGCTTCGAATGAATCCAATGCTGGTCGTACGTCTAGTAGTGCAAAATTTCCTGTATCTTCAAGAAATCCACCATCATAATAATCAATCACATATCGAACTTCTTTACCACAACGATCAACAATCCAATCATGACGATCGAATGGTAATTCATAACCCAACCAGCCACGAATTCTCGCCCTTGGTGAATAATCCTGTGCCCGGCCACCAAAACGTTTTAATGTTGGCCCACATGGACATTCTTTCATATGGAATGACATTTCCCATTTAAGTACTTCACGCCAAGCCATTTCATTGTTGAAATTATGAATCTTAATTATATGACTCATATCTTCTGATGTAAATTTTTCCTTATTGATTGTTTCATCTTTACCTTCAACTGCTTCTTGCCATTTCCAACCCTTTCGTAGCATTGCATTCCAAAACATTTGTTCGGATGGATATACCCAATATTTTTCATTTTCATCTTTTGGATTAAATTTCGGTATAGTAGATGTTTGTCGATTTTTATTCAAATCAAATGGTTGTCCAACTGATGGCTGTTGATTTGCTTCCATTGGCATACGATTATCCGGATTAATTGGACATTCAGAAACGATTGTTGATTGTTGTTGATTTGAATGCATTGGACAACCACTGGGTGGTGATGAAGATGTTGATTTTATAGGAACATTTTCTTTATTATCATTAATTGTGACCGTACCCAATGGACCAGATACTTCTTTCGAGGAATTTGAACCCATTGTTTATCAAAATTTGAATTAAAAATTAAATATACCAGAGATTCACATACAAACTCACATGTTTTGAAAGAGTTGCGTAAACATCAACGATCGCATGTGGTAACATTCTATATGAAGAACTTGGCAAAAAATATTGCAAAAATCAATCATTGTATATATCATTAAAAAACTTGATTTACCACCCATTGCAAACAAAACTTTAAATATAAATCAAATCTTTTTTTTCTCATAAAATGTGATAATTAATCAATGAAAATATTGTCGACAAATAAAACTAAAAAAAAGCTCATACCAATAAATGGCCGAAGACGGTGAAATTCTCCGTTATCTTTGGGATTCGACATTGCCCGTCGCATTTCATTTATCCGACCAGGATCGACATTCTATCAAAATTCCTGAACCATATTACGTAAGTTTTTTTTCGAAAATTTCAAACTTAAATTGATTGTTTTGTTCTGCTTTCTTTTCTACAGTCGTTAGTACCTCGTCTTTCTTATTTTTCACTGATTATCGACAAAATAGCTGTCTATTTTTCTCAATTTATCGATATTAATAATAAAACCTCAGCTAATTTATGGCTAGAATATCTGGATATTCCATTGAAATTGTAAGTAAACATCAAAATTGAACAAGGAAATTATATGATAAATTCATTCATTATCATAGTAATTATCCCATTGGTCTCTTATATGATCTGTATGAGCCTGATATTCAACTGCCATGGAATATAACTGTAAATTTTGATGTATGACATTTGAATTGTTGAATTTTTTGGACAAAATTAATCAATATTCGTTTTTTTTTGCTTAGCGTTTTCCCGAAGACACAATAGTTCGTTGCAATAATCGTTCATCAATGGAATCGGCATTTCTTTCCAGCCTAAAAGAAGCCGATGCACTCAAACGACGTGAACCGATCGTTTCGACAATGCCAAAGAAAGACCATAATCAACTTTGGATGGCCGTCGTAAATCATAAATTTGATCAATTCTGGTCAATTAATCGTCGATTAATGGCGCCTACAACCAATCAGCAAACATTTCGTTATATTCCATTTCGTTTCTACATACGTTCACCAACATTTAGTGATCAACCATTGCTTGTGCAGAAATTGATTAAACCAATACTTGATTCTGGTGATCAAGCCACATATCGTGATCTAATCATACAAGTACTCGGTGATGAATATTTAAATAATGATAAATATAATCTAATTGTACATGGTATTCAACCGGAAATGGACACACCATTACAATGGATGAGTGAACATTTAAGTTATTTGGATAATTTTCTACACATTGTCATACATGATAAATCCAATGTATAGAAATAATCTTTATCGAATGAATTAACAGGAAAATAAACACAGACAACCATTTGACGAATTTTATTTAATTTCTATTATCATCATCATCATCATTATTTTGTATATCTGTGTGTCTGAAAATTATTATTAAATTTTTTTTTCGGTCAAATTTAGAATGCATTTTCATGTTCTACATATATTGATTGTGTATGTATGTATGTATCCAATTGAATTTTATCAGCTTTTTATTTATGATTTATGTATGATGATGATAAGTACAAAGTACAAGAAATCTGTCTTAAGATTATCACATCGTTATTATTTATGATTTATGATGATGATCTAGGGCGTCTAATTCCACTGATTGATTGATTAAATGAATTAAATTTGGTTTGAAAATCACCATCATCATCATTATTATTATGGATTCTATTATCGATGAACAATCACCATCGATGTTGGATAGAGATAAACGATTATTGGAAATTTGCAATCAACTTTCCATTGGATTTCATGTGACTATCGATGATATCGAAATTTTGAGATTCGAGTTTGTGTTTGACATTTTATTCGAAACTTGAATTTATATTTTATGTAATGTAATCTTTTTTTTTGATACAGTCAAGGACGTGTTAGTGAAATTTATAGAATTGTTTTTAAAAATGGCAAACAACCAATCGTGAATGATGGAAGTAATCAAATACCGATTCAACAATTGGTTATCAAACTTTTTCGTCCTGATCCACCATACAATCCATATGAATCGAAATTGAATTCATTAATCACCGGTTTTGAACGTTTAGGACCACGAATATATTTGACTGGTGATGATTATATTGTCATGGAATATATCGATGTAGGTAAATTTTGTTTGATTGAATTAAAATTTAAATGAATAAACAAATCAACTTTTTAATTTCAACATTTAGGCCAAAGCATTTAGCCGACAAAATGATATGGATGAAAAATTCGTTCAATTATTAGCCTCAAGATTGGCACGATTTCATTCGTTACAAGTACCGATAACAAAAAATTCCTATAAAGAACGATATCGTTATGTATTTGAAGGATGGGCTGATGAAAAATTTTGGCAAAAAATATACGATGAATCATCAATTGGAATGAATGCATTGCGAAAGAATAAATGCCACACGATAATAGACTATAATGTTCGAATGGAATGTAAATTTCTTCGCGAACAAATTGAATCAATTGATCCTGTCATTGTATTCTGTCATCAGGATCTTAACCATAGTAATATATTCATCATCAACGACAAACAACAAATGGATATAAAATTTATTGATTTCGATTATTCTGGTTATAATCTTCGTGGCATGGATATTGGACGTTATTTTGCTGATTGTGAAAAATTTGAACAATATTCTGATGAAGGTATTATTGGTGATGAAAAAATGTTAAGTTTCATACATTATTATTTGGATGAAAATTGTCATATTTATGGCCAAAATTATCGTCATGATCCACGAAATTCTTCGAATACATTGCTCAGAGAAGGAAAATTATTTGTATTGTTTGCACAAATGATTGACATTTTATTTTGTTTATGGGAAACAATAACGGAACCAAAACATCGAGATGAATATTGTGTATGTTTGATGGACATTTTTTTTAAATTATTATCCTCTAATTTCATTCATTTTTTATTTAGATCTGGGCTGAAAGCCGATACAAAGAATATAGACAATTTAAAGCACGCATTGCAAACGAAAACATTTTCCAATGATAAAATATCATATAATGAATGAATTCTATATGTGTTTATTCGTAAATAATTTTTTTTTCTAAACAATCAATTGTTTCATATTTGACATTATCGATGATGAATTTTGATTACTCAATACGATGCATTGTTCTTTACCAAATTCTGTATGATATTTGATTAAGTGGAAACAAAGTTTGAATGTAAATTTTTTTTTAATTGTTCATCAACTTATACACACTTACCATATCGAGCCCAAATTTTCGGTTCAATACCTCGAGCTTCACGAATCAATATTGGTGTATCAGGCAATTGTTTTTTCAGATTTGCATAATGTTCTTGGATAAAATTTCTACGTATCAAAAAAAAAAGTTTTATTTGATTTGATTTGCATAAAAACAAATACGAATAATAAAATGTTTACCTTGCGCCTTGACTAGTAGAACCATTAGGACAAAGATGAATACGTAATTCATGTAATATTTTACCCTTTCCAGTGATTTTCGATGCCATAATTTTCAATGGTCAAATAGGCAGATTTTATTTTTAAATCCAAAAAAAAAAAATCCGATTATCCAAATGACTTTGAAACTCATCACATGAAAAAAAATAAAAAAAACCATGATGCTTGTGCCATACATAAAAGTCAGGACATTAAAACTATAATTCGATTTTTTCGAAATTTTTTTTTATACAAATTTTATTTCAATAAAAACGCAAACAAAAAAACCAACAAAATAATCGGAAATTGTATGACAAGAAAAAATCATCATGTTCCAGATAAGAGCAGTATGAATGATGTGAATGAAATGATTTTCAAGAATATAGTATAGATCAATATTATTTCAAAGAAACCAATGTAAAAAGATTAGATGTGATGATAAAATGATGATTAGATTTGAAGCAGAAAATTCAGCTATGATACCGTGATTAGAACACCAATTGTTTAGTAAACTTTTCATTGATGTATTCCATAATTCACGTGTCGTTTCTGGACATCGTTGGTCAATTAAAGGCGAAAGACATTGATTAAAGCTAGATAGATATGGACAAATCTGATGACCAATTTCGAAACGAAACATCGAAGTTAATGACAATGGCCATCGTAATCGTTCTGGTAGCGATGGAATCTTATTTTTTGGATTCGAATCAAGACATATACTTTCTCGACGAACATATTCAATACAATATCCACCTTCAATCAGATATCTTATTAGGAATGATTGTCCACAAAGATTTTCATATAATGAACGTAATGTTCGTATTACACGTTTCATATGATCATATTGAACATATGAAATGCAGGCAGACATCATTCTTTCATAACATTGTTTTAATTCATTAATTTTGGCGCACATATCGTCATATTCACTTTCTTCGATCAATATCTGACCATTATTGCTATATGGTGGACGTTTTAATAGCTCTTCAATAATGGAAAAATCTCTTTCCAAATATGTGTGCAAACAGACGTGCATCATTTTATTATCAATTTGGCATCCATCGATAAACTTAATGATGATGATTGTAATAACAAGAATCCAGATGATGGAAATTGTTTGAAAATGGAAAAAATTCATACTCATAAATGGTAATATTTTCAAGGTTTCATCATCATGATCATCACCATTGTAATTGTCATTATTTATGGAATCAATGAGTTTATCATGATAAATCAACAATGATGATAATGGATTTAAATTATAAAATAATAATGGAACAACGAATCTTTATGTTTACAATACTGAGCAACAGAAGATTTGTGTGTGTTTGTGTGTGTGTATGCGTGTGTCATATATGACATCCAACAGAAAAGATTTCACTTTCCATTCATTAATTCTTTTTTCAGAATTAATTTTATTATGATAATAATGATTTAATTAATTGATTTGTTTGCTTGGCAAACATTTGTATAGCAATAATAATTAAGTATAAATTTATTGTTTTTTTTTACAAGATTGTCATCCATCCAATGGATATCCTAAATATACCATTGATATTTCAGTATTGCCATAAACAGCCGATACAGCAGGATATAATGGTTTACGAGGTAATGAATAGAATGCAATACCAAGAAATTCATAATCACGTTCAAATGCTAATGTTTGTGATTCACAATCAAGAATGATACGTAAACGATCACCAGTTTGATAACGTGGTGCATTATTAAGCCGTGGATATGATCCAATACAATGGCCATCATGTACAAGATGATTTTCAACAAGATTCCAACCCCAACTATGTGGATTTGATCCTATTAATGCGATATAACCTTGTGATTGAACACTGGCCTCTTTGGTTGCAATACCAACAACAGCTACGGTTCCAAGTGGTCCATCCCAACAAACTTCCCAACAATGGCGTCCGGTTAGGAATCCGATTTTACCTTTGGCAGCATCTGTGCCTAAAAAATAAATCAAATCAATTAATCAATCAGGCAGAAAAAAAGACAAAACAAAACAAATACTTTGAGCAACTGGATTACGATGCAATGTAAAGCCATTTGGTTTGATATAAATATTCCTTGAACATTCATTCGAATCCCAGGAATAATAATAGGCACGAAGTTTTGCCTTGTAAGATGTCAGACTTGATAATACATTCGATTTCATTACAGCTTTTGAGAGATTATTTTGACAGAATATTCGCCATATATCCGATCTATCATCATTTAATGTATAATACCATTTTTTACACATCAACATACATGATAATACATCATGTAAATCGGTAAAATTGGCTGCAATCAATTCAATCAAATTTGAAGGCAAATAATCCCATCTGGCTAAGACCATTTCAATGGAATTTTGATCATTCCATTCAATTGATAATTGTCATCATTATTATAAGTGAAAAAATCGATTTAATATGATAAAAAGAAAAAAGATAGATGATGACCAGATTGGCTGGCAAAGGTATTTTTTTTATGAAACACAAACACATTCTGGATCAGTGTAATGTCAATAAACTCTTCTGGAACAGTGCTATAGAATCATGAAATCGATCAACAACTGTCAATTTTCGACGTCAGGTGTCGCCATTGATCAGAAAAAATTTTAAAAAAATATTTTTTCATCGATACAATCGATATTCGATTTGTCAATGATCATATGATTCGAAAGCCGTTTATTTAAATTTCATTTTAAAAATCTTTATTTTTCGGTTCTTTTCAAATTAAATCCTATAAGAATAAGAACAATTTGACCATGTTACCATTGACATTGTTGCGTACTGCTCAGAATCATCCGATGTTAGTTGAGCTAAAAAATGGTGAAACTTATAATGGCCATTTGGTTAGCTGTGATAATTGGATGAATATCAATCTACGTGAAGTGATCTGTACATCACGTGATGGTGATCGATTTTGGCGTATGCCTGAAGTTTATATACGTGGTGTAAATATCAAATATCTTCGTATACCTGATGAAGTGATCGATATGGTTCGTGAAGAAGAATCTAAACATCAACGACAATCACGTGGTAAAATCGATACAAATAAACGGCCATTATTGAATCGTAATAGCGGTGGTGGTGGTCCAAGTGGACGTGGAAATTTCGGTGGAAGTGGACGAAATAATCAAAATCGAAATCCAAAATCAAATCAAATGTCGTATAAAAATCGAAATAAATAATATACAACCATTTAGCTCATCATGAGATTTTCATCATCATCCATTTTTTTTCTCTAAATTTGTAAATCCAATACACACAGACATTTAACTCGTACAAACACAATCGATATAATACTCAACGATATTTTTGGTCGTTGAGACAAATGAACAAAAAAAAAAAAAAAATTCCATCAAACACACAAACATACACATTCAAATTGTGAAAAATTCTAATAATAACTTTTTTAAAAAATTTGATCAGATTGCTCGGATTTTTTTTTTGTTTCGAACGTAGATTAAATCTAAATCCAAATTAATGACATTATTATTATCTGTGGATAGGGTCGATTTTTTCATCACCATCATCATCATCATTAGACAGGGAAAAATTTCATTTCCCTTTCCATTGATCGATTCATTCACACCATTTTTTTGTCTCTACAATTTAGTTGTCTTTGTAGACAATTGTCATCATCATCATAATAATGCGCGTGGCAGCTTTATTTTCGAATTCAAAGAAAAAGAGATTTGCAATTGTCCTCACAGTGATTTGTGGTCATTCATTCATTTGAAGCGATAGGCAAACAACAATTGGCCATGATGAACAAATGTCTTTTTTTTCGTATTCATTCGTATAGGATCATTTGACAGATGATAATTATTGTTACGGTGTGATGATCTTGTGGTGGTGGTGGTGTTGATGATGATGATGATGATAGTGGTCATTTCAAAGTGTCTGTTGTTGGCATCGGTTCTGGATCGTTACGGATGGCCAAAAAAAAAAAAGGCAGCTATCATTTTCTGACTATAGTGGTAAGATGAACAACAACAACAACAAAAAAATTTGTACGTATTGGAACAAAACGCCAACAGCCAGCAACATCTGTATCATTAACATTTTCATGATAATGATTTGTGACATGACAATGGAATTGGAATGAGTGAAATACATGGAAAAAAAACAAAAATTTTTTTTTTCATTTTCTCCATTTGGATCTCATTCGTCTTTGACCACCATTTTGTAATAATAATTTGATAAATATTGTGAAAATTTTTTTTTTTCAATTTTTACAAAAGAGAAAAATGTCGAAGAACTAAAATGTGGTCAAATGTTATGAAATTACATGCTCATCATGATCATCGGGTTTGATTTTTTTTTTTTTTTTTTTTTTTTGTTCAATTGCACTCATTTTCCCGATTTTTTTTCCTGAAAAAAAAGAAGGAAATCATTTTATTGTCGTACATTATCATTCACACGGTGATTATGATGATGATGACCATCATCGTTGTCGATTCATTTCAATGATTGTTAATATTGAGCCCATAAAAATTGACACGTTTTTGTTGTTGTTGTTGTTGCTGTTGTTGGTTTGAAAAATTCACATTTTTCAAAGTAAATTATGATTTTCAGGATCGAAATTTGTTGAAAAAAATTTCGTGAATTTTTTGCATTGAAAAAATAGACGACTGAATTTCGTGAAAAATGTACGGTTCCTTCCGTCAATTTGATTTGGGCGGTTTCTTTTCCCAATTCTTTCATTGTACGATTTTCGAATTCATCCACTATTTGTCTGGTATTGATCGTTTTCGTTAGCAAAATTACTAAAAAAAAAAAAAATGTTGATGAAGCGGACCAAATCAATACCTGATACGCTAAATTTTTATTCTGCCTCTTCTTTCTTTTTTTTTGTCTGTATAATGACAAAAACAGATTTTGTATGTGTATGCCCGTTTTTTTAATCATCATGGTAATGAATCGAAAAAAAAATAATTAATGACATTTTAATTGTACCAAACACATACCATGTTTCAAATTATTTATTAATTAATATTGCAATACATTGATTCTTAATTGAATCATTGGTTTTCGTTGTTCTTGTTCCTTAAGACCGTTCATTTCCTTCCGTTTACAACTCATGACATGTAGCAAAATTCATTATATATTCATGTTATTATAAGAATTCAATCATTGTTGTTGTTGTTGTTGTTGTTGTTGTATCAAATTACCTGTCATCATCATGATCATTTGTGATATGTCATTTATGAATTATAAATGCAACAAGATTCTTTTTGTGACTGGAATTGGATCGAACCTCATGAATATTTTTCATTCATTCATTCTCTAAATGATGAAATTCAATTCAATTTAAATTTAGTTATATTTTTAAAAATATTCAAATTATTCTCATTTGTTCATTTTGTATGTATGTGTCATGTGTCGTAAATTTCAAATGTAAAAAAAACTAATGATTTTTATTTTGTTTTTGTTCATTCAATTCGTTCGAAAAAAAAAATTTTATTTGTTTTCGTATGATAAATCTTAGAACTAGACATGAAAAGAAGACAAAAAATAGAACGACAAAAAAAAGATGAAGCAAAACGATGAAAATTAAAAAAAAACCGAAAAGTGAGAAATGAAGAATGAAAGAAAGTAAGAAGAATTGTCGTTTTGACATTTGATAATTGAATTTAATTCTGTCATCAAATCTGTTTTTCACATTCATTATGATTGATGAATAATGAAAAGTGAAACAAAATTCATTTCTATTCATCATGAAGATTTTAAAATCGAATATCCTGATCATCATCATCATCATCATCATCGATATATGAACAATTCATCAATACAAAAAGGAAAGAACCAACCAACGTTTGTATTATCATTATAATCACACCATGATACAATGGTCATATCATCATCATCATCGATAGAAAGGTAAGTGTGACAGTGATGGATTGAATTTTTTCTACTATCCAATTGATCATTTTTTTCAGATATATTTGTGGATTACATCAATAATAATAATAATCGGATGTAAAATTGATCGCCACATTCATATTGTGGCCTACCATCGAGACACGATATGAATTCCACATTTGCAAACAAAAACAAATAAGAAAAATCTAAATGAAAGAAAAAAAAACCTCAATGATAAATGAATGATGGCCGGAATTTTGTAGTTAATTAGATTACTCATGAAAAAAAGGCTGATGATGATGATGATAGCAACCAGAAATGGCTAGAACTTGGAATTTTTTTTCTTGTTCTTCTCAAATAACAATGATGAAGAAATAGTTTGCAGATAGATCAATAGAATGATCGAAATCTGAATGGAAAAAAAAGTCAATTGTTTTGTCCAAAGATATCGATCTACATCATGTCTAACTACTACTATTCAAATCCATCGATTTAATTTCAGATATATCGATCCATCAACAATCAATCCTTCAATAATAACGAATACATCAGAGTATCATTCATTGTGTGTGTGTGTGTGTGTGTTCAAGTGTTGGACAGCAAACCAGCAAGTTAGGTCTTTCTTGGCTTTTGATCCCTGATATCATCATGTATTTGATATTAGGAACAAGAAAACAATTAAAATATACAAGTAAGCAATACTTATAGTTACTTTCATCTATGTTTCTATCTAATAGATTATTTCTTGGATCATAATAGAGAGAGAGAGAGAAAAAAAAAATGGTCATTGTTTTCTATATATTTACCAATGGTTTGGTCATATGGTCATCAAATGGCCTAATAAACTAAATATAAATAAAATGTGTATCTTTAAGGTGGAGGTAATTATAGACAGTTATAATTGTACTGTTCTGTTGACGGAATTCAAAAAAAGTGGAAAATTATTGTTCATCTCCAACAAAAACAACAACAACAACAACAACATTTTGGATGATTTTCACTGTCATCATCATCATCATCATTTTTTTCATTTCGATTTTATTGATGACTTTGTTTTGTTTTTTTTTATATTGATTTATGAAATTTTATTGTTGATATTTTAATTCGATCGTATATATGTCTAAACAATGAACGATTGAATGCAATAAGACAAATGTTGTGCATTTGTCCATGCACTCATCATCATCATAAATTATTTTTATTTTTATTACTATAGTCTGTTTGTTTCATCATATTTCATTTCATTTCATTTTTTTTTTTTTTTTTTTGACGTCCATATGGCCAATACGTGTACATGTTATTTGAATTGAAAAACAAATGAAGATAAACACACAGGGACATATTGTTCAAAGTCAATACAGGTGGTTATGAAAATTATTTGATATCATGGCCCCACATTGTTGTTGTTGTTTGCATTCTGTTTCCGTTTTGAATTAAGACACAAGACAAGATAATTTTTCAAATTTGTGACTTTTTTTTATTTATAAAGAATTTTTTTTTTTGTTATTTATATATATAGAGAGACATTGAATATATTAGTTTTTTGCAATCATAATAATAATATAATAAGCGGAAATTCAGTGCTGAGTTGATAATGATGATGTTGGATGATGAAAAAAAAAAACAAAAAATTGGGAGAAAAAAAATTTTTTTTTTATAATAACATATCCTATATAAGACACACCCACACACAAACACATGCATACACACATACACATGATTATAAATGGTAATAATCAATGAAATGATGATGATGATGATGATGATGACAAATAAACAAAACAGAAAACAACAGATAACAATCTTCATGACAAAAAAAAAAAATAAAATAAAATTCATTCATCATTGAATTGGCCATCATCATCATCATTAAAATGAAGGGTGTATGTGTGTGCTCATGGTTGGTTGGTGTGTGTGTGTGTGTGTGTGTGTGCGGGAACAAACAAACGGAATAAATGAATTTTGTTTTACTCACTAAAAAATCCTAATAATTGAAGGATTGTAAAAAAGAAAGGATTTTGGAGTTTAATTTTCTGAGAACAAAAATTTGTGGACATTTAACTATCGGGTGTTGTAGGTGTGTGTAAGTGGGTGTGTGTGTGTGTGTGTACAATAAAATCTTATGGCAAAGGAAAAGAAAAGAAAATGATTACAACAGGTATAATATATCATCAATATTATGGAAATATAATGATGATGATGATGATGACAAACAAATCAACATACAATTAACAGCTGATGATAATATGACAATCATGAACAATGTCATATTACAATTTCTTCAAATGATGATAAAATGATGATGAAAGTATGAAGAAGATGATCATTGTGTTTTTTGTGAATATCAAGTTTTTGTATATTCGTATTATGAGAAAAAAAAAGAAATGGTAACAATTAAACAATTCTGATTTGAGAATTTATGGCCATTTATTCCAATCGAATAAAAAGTTTATTCTTCATCACTGGTTCCATTTGAATTCAAGATGATGATGTTCATAATGAAGAATAATAAAAAAAATGGATGATATTTGTGATGACAATGAAATTGACTTTAATTTGATGCTGAAAGTTATTGTTGTTGTTGTTGTTGTTCTATATGTGATTATAACGATTCCGTTGACAGACCATGTTACAAATGTTACACCGAATCAATTCCATTTGGGTAATTGACCAATGACCATCGTTAATGTTTTTTTTCTCATACGAAATTCAGTAACAAATGATGATGATGAGGCATTTAAAACAAACAAAAAAAATTATTCTTCATTCAATTCATTTTTTCCAATCAATCAATTCATATCGATGTATGATGCATTAATAAAATGTATATTGCAACGGATTTTGGTGTAAATATATTTTGTGTGTGTGTGTGTGAATGTCAGATATTGTTGTTGTTGTTGTTGAGAATATAATATACAGAAAAAAAATCACTATTTCTTTTCAAATAAACCATCATGTACATTCGTTGAATCCTGTTGCATTTGTTGCTGTTTATTAGCCGGTATTTTTGTATTGGCCATATTATTATTATTATAATTATTATCAATACCAGCTCGCCTTTCAATCTCTTTACGTATCGTCCAATCATATTCATAATCATATTCATAATGATGACTACGGAATAATATTCTAAATAATTGCCGTAAATACATATAATCCGGATCTTCTTCAAACCGTAAACCACGGCAATAATTGAGAAACATTTGAAATTCGGCTGGAAAACCCAAACAAAGGGCTTCAATTGGTGTGGACATTTTTCTTTCGGTTATACGATCATATTTTTGTTTCTTATTCGATGCTTTTAGACCTTGCCATGGTAATGAACCACGAAGAAAATAGATCAACACATAACCAAATGATTCAAGATCATCACGACGACTTTGTTCGATACCTAAATGAGCATTGACTGATGCATAACGTGCCGTACCTGTTAAATGTTTATCTTCACGATATTCAATATGTTTTCCTGTACGTACATCATAATATTTCTTCGCCAGACCAAAATCAATAAGATATACACGGGGTGAAAAACGACCAATACCCATTAGAAAATTATCGGGTTTAATATCTCTATGAATATATCCACGTGAATGTAGATATTCAATACGGATCAACATCTGATCGGCTAACATTAATACGGTTTTCAATGAAAATCGCCGTCGACAATATGAGAATAGATCTTCCAATGATGGACCTAATAGGTCGATGATCATAATTTGATAATTTTTTTCAATACCAAAATATCTGAGCATTGGAAAGCCAAAACAATTCTGTATTGATTTATAAACATGTGCTTCATAACGTAGTTGTGGATGTCGTGCTGATACTGGTTCAACTTTGACGGCAACATCTTCACCATTCTGTAGATTAATGGCACGATATATATCGCCAAATGAACCGGCACCAATTGGCCGTATAATGCGATATTTATCACCAACAACCGTATTACATAAATTTGTTTTGGACATTTTTACTTTTTTTTTAATTTTTTCCTATTTTTTTTTAAATATATATTCGATCACGAATTGATTTTGTTTTTTTTTTTTTTTGATTCTTCTATTTATATATTAGAACAGATGATCAAATTTTTTTTTGACTATTTATTCACGATTTTTCCAGGAATTTTTTTTCAGCCACCAACCAAAAATGACCAGCAAAAAAAAGAGACAGATTTGTCGGTTCGGTTTTTTTTTCAATTCAAACAATCATCTTTTTTTGGTGTATATAGTGGTGTGCACCACTTCAGCAAAATCAAAATTCACCGCTATTATGGAAAAAAAGAATGAAAGAAACAGAAAAAAAAGAAATCAAATAAAAAAAACAGGTTAGCCATGAGAAAAACAATGAACAACCAACAAAAAAAAAAAATTGAGAAAGAAAAAAACAATGATTGTTCGATACAACAACAACAACAAAAAAATCGAACGAAACTTGATGGAAAACAAAAAAAATTTTAAACATTCGAATTTCAAAAAAAAAAAAATTCCAATACAAACAATTTACCAGATAATGATCATTATTATCACATCATCATCATAATAAAAAGAAAACCAACCAAGAAGCTACACACACACATATTGAGTTTGATCAAGATTGTCATTTGTGTGTGTTTTTTTTTCTTGTCATCATTGGTTTATGGCACAAGTAAGAAAACAAAAAAAAAATTTTATTGGAAAAAAAATTAAACCAAACCCACCCACCACCCACTATGAAGAGAAAATAAAAGATTGACCTTTTCACAAAAAAAAGTTCCATCATATATAAAATTATTATTATTATGGGTAGAAATAAAAATGGGTTTGCTTACTAAAAAAAAAAAAAAAAAATGAATATATAAATTCTTTGATCAAATTACACACACACACACACCTACTTTCTGAATACATAAAAACTGTGTTTATATGAAACAAACAATGAAAAAAAAAATTAATCAACAAAAAAAAAACAAAGAAGATTGTGAGATCTAAGACGTTTATTATTACACAAAAATATGTTGTTGTTGTTGGCTGTGTGTTTGTGTGTATATATATGTTTTTCAATCAAGAAAAAAAAATTAAATCAAAACTATACGGCTACAATGATGATGATGATGAGCACATATATAAGATGTGTGTGTGTGTGTGTTGTGTCGTATTTGTTACATCAACATCATCATATCTCGATAATGATGACATGCTATATGCCACACCACATAACATCATATATACAAACATTGTGAATGTGTGTGTAAAGGCAGCAAAAAAAAAAATTTTTATTTTCTTATATATACAACACATGAGGAGTGATGATGATGATATTGAGGTTATAACACTGTCACAGGCTAAACTTATAAATATTTTAAGGAAAATAAAAATAAAAAAAAGTCGTGTGACTTGAATTGATGACTTTTGATTATGAATTTTCTTCGTTTCCCATATGAAATGCATGATGATGATGATCTGATTATTTGGAAGAAAAAAAAATACCTATGATGGGGTTCAAAATGTGATGATAATCCATTGGTAATCCACCACGTCTTTCACACGATTCACTAATTATGTGGCTACTTGAATTTCGTAATTAGAAAAAAAAACACAACACACAAAGGACATTTTGATGATTTAATGTTTTCGATTATTTTGGCCAAATAATAATAAAAAAAAAGACAATAACAAAGATGTCGATATATACACAACAGTTCTTTTTTTTCTATCGTTCTTGTTTTTTTTACATAGAAAAGATAATGTCAATTGATAATGAAAGAGAAGAAATGGAACAACGAAAATTGAATGAAACCTTTTTATCATGTGGAACAAACGAATAACAAAAAAAAATTCGCAAACAGATGGAAGCCACACAAACACACACACACATAGTCTAACGACTAAACAAAACAAAAAAAATCGTCGAATCGTGTTTACTATCCATTCGTAATGAATGGAATGGAACAAGTTTACATGGCAATATGTTCCATTATCATCATTATCATTTGAAACAGAAGAAACAAAGAACACAGAAAACACACGTAGAAAAAAAAACTTACATTTGAAACACTTGTCTTGGAGAACGAAAATTAAAATCTGACCACAACCATCATCATCATCATCACCATCAGTATCGACAAAAAAAAATAACACAAATGTTTCAATCCAGTTCAATTTGATCTCTGATCTGATGATGGAAAAAGGTTCGTTTTACAAGACTAGAAGGATTAATGATCAAAAATAAAATATACAAACACATACACAATATGAATGAGCAATGAAAGATAGATGGTTGAAAATATTGGGTCCAAAGTTTTGAGAAAATTTGAATAATAATTCGAATGGATGGATGGATGGATTGTTCGATTAGATGGACAAAATCAAAGACAAGCGACACAATCATTGGATCCTGGAACACACATATACAAACGGATTCGAAACACCTTTGTTGTTGGCAAACTTGATTATTAATTTGAGTAAATACTAAACAGGCAGAATTTTTTTTTCATTATTATTCATCACTAATGATATGAATATTTTTGAGGTTTCCATTCGTTGATGATGATGATGATGATGATATTGATTGATTTTGTGAAATTGGAGAAAACAAATTTAATTTTTTTTATTATACACGACAATTTTTGATGATCAGAAACCCCATCACAATTATTCACAAGAAAAATCTACGTACACTTTTTTTCTCATTACACACAAATACACACACACGATCATAATATACAGAAAAAAAAGTTCGAGGAAAATAAACTCAACTTGTAGCAATTGGTTAATGTTTGATGATGACGATGATTTTGATGAGGTTGATGTTGATCAGGCTAGTATAGAGTTTTAAGTATTTCGTTTTGTTTTTTTTTTTTACTTGCTTTTTACTCTGTGTACATTATAATATGATGATGATGTTTGTGTTTGGATCGTTTTACTCACATTCACAAACACACACACACACGTACGAACGAAAAAAAAATAATCGTTCGTTGTTTGTGGATGTATTATTGCTCGTTGTTGTTAATGTAATGTAATATACTAAAAACAATTTATAGTAGTGGTCTATAATATTGATATATACCACTATCATCATCTTTATCACTATATAGAAGTTTTTTTTTTGTTAAATGAATGAAATGAATAAATGAGACCATATCATCAATATATACCACCAGAAATTGTTGTTGTTGTTTTGTTGCGGATATATAAGGATAATGATGATGATGATGATGATGGTCAGGTTTGGTCGTATACTAGATGAGGAGGATGTTGATGATGATGATGATGAGAATATAAACCACTGAGATATATTGAGTTTTGTTCGTTTTAAAATTTAAATGCAATGCAATGGAATGGAATTATTATTAATTTTCTGTTGAATTAAATGAAACAACAAATCTCTATTTGATTGTCTGTATCTGTGTCTGTGTCTTTGATGTGGTTTTCTGGTTATTTTTATTGCATATTTTTTTTGTCTTATCTGATCTGAAACTATTTTTATTATTAATGGCTATCAATGGACCCTGTGTGTGTTTTTTGGGTCCTTTTTGTATCCAACACACACTGTTGATGGATTTCCCTTTTTTTTCTCGATGATGATGATGATGATCAGAAGTTTTTTCGCCTCTGGTGGTTTATATATATACAGTGTGCAGGTAGAGTTACCCGTTTTTGTTGTTGTTGTTGGTAAACGAAATAGAAAAAAACTCGTTGTCGTCAGTTGGTTCTGGTTTTTTTTTTTTGGATTTTGGTTTTTTCACTCCATGCTCTCCCCCCCTCCCAATCAATTTTGAATTCAAATGAAAAGAAGAGAAAAGTATTTAAATTTCTTTCCCCTGTTTTTTTTGTGTGTGTGTGTTTCTCACGCCATTTCTTATTATTATACTTCTAATCTCTTAGTACAAAAAAAAAAAAAAAAAATTTCATCCTCCTCAAAACACTGAGAAAAAAAAGATGAATGACAAGAGAGAGGGGGGACGAAAGAAGTAGTAGTAGTAGTCAAAGTTTGGGCGCCATTATCCATTGTGGATCATAGGTTTCTCTCATATATAAATTTCATTTTTTCATTTTTTTTTTTTTATATTAAATTTCATTTTTTTTCATTTTTTTTTTGGTTACAACGTAGCCAAATTGATATATCGCATGCGCTTTGTTGATTATAATATTCATATATCATATAGTTATAGTTTGGTAGTGGTAATGGAATTGAATTAACCAGAAAATAAAATAACGAAAAATTCGAATCGAATGTGATAATGACGCCGATGAGCAAGAGAGAGAGAGAGAGATAGAGATGGAGAAAACACTCCTTCTACCAAAAAAAAAGTGGAGAAAAAGAAAAATCCATATATGAAAACAGACCCATCGTGTAACAGTGTAAAGAAGAAAAAAAAAACGTCGCCAATCAAATTATTATGGACAATTGCTATGCTAGAATTATTTGGGGATGGCAACCTATACACAAACACAACAACAAAAAATTTCAAAAGATTCAAGGACCTCGAATGATGATGATGATGATGATGATCCAAGAAATATTGAGGTACATACAACGGTCATACAAACAAAATACATGCGTGCAATTTTTTTTTCTTTTGAGTGCGTTTGTGTGTGTGTAAAATTCTTGTGCCCAGAATGATCAAAATGAACCAAAGAACAAAAAAAAAGAAACGGGACCATGGCCAAAATTTTTCCCTGGAATTTTTCTCACTATCATTTTGTATTATTTTTTTTCTATTCATATTCATCATCATCATGATGATGATGATGAATGTAGAAATTTTTATTTTTTTACACGTAGCAAATTTGATTTGATTTGTTTGTTTGTTTTTTTTCTGCTGATCTTGTTTGTGTCAAGGCATTTTTGTTGTTGTTGTTGTTGTTTTATGGCTACGCATTTGGAACTGTAAAATTTTTTTTTTTTTTTTTTGGTAAAAAAACGACCATGATTTAATGATAATTTTCCAATGTGGTGAAATGATCTACATGATGATCATGATGATGATGATGATGATGATGATGATGACAATCCAGAAAAAAAAAACAAATAAATTGCGTGTTTCAATCAATTGCAATGGATCGATTGATGATGATGATGATGATGATAGTAAAAAAAAACAACAATGATAATAAAAAACGATTTAATCAGATTAGATTAGACAATAACAACAACAAAAACGACAAGGATAAACCATATAATACGCGTATTATTTTGATCTGATTATTTGAACAATATGAAAAGAAATGAAAACAAAAAAAAAATTGACATTCAATGTCGATATATGGGCGTGTATATGGTGTGTGTATAAATAGGTTAACCTTGAACTAGGTTTTTATATATATTGAATGAATGTGAATGTTTTTTTTTGTCTGGCATATATATATAGCCACCGAATAAAGAATATTTTTTTTTGTTCAATGTACAAGAATTATCATAAAACAGATTATTATTATTTTCATGATGATCCTTGAATAAAGGCCAAGCTAGACCATTTATTTTTTTTTCAATACAGAATATTCGTTCCTCTAATTGGCAAAAAAAAAATAGAAAAATTCACCAAAGTAACACTTCATCAATTCTTGCATTCGATTTGATCAAATGCAGCTAATTATTAGACGAATATAATAATAATGAAAAAAAAACAGACATGTCATGCATTGGCTTTTTTTTCATTTCAAATCAAGGTTTTCAACGTGCGTAGGAATTCTACACACAATTTTGAACTATATTGAACTCAATATTTTTATTATTATTGTGAGCATTTTCTCAATTTTTATTTCGGAAAGAAAAAAACGAAATGATCGTGATGTGTATGCAATGATTTTTTTTTTCTTTCTTTCACGTTTTATTCCATGGAACTAACACGCATACACATACACACACACCAGAGGACACGGAATTGTATATACAAGCACACTTAATCGACTTTTGTTTACGATGACCTCGTGGTCCGTTTGTTTTTTTTTTCAATTGCAGAGGCGTTCCAGAAATGACTATTTTTGATTTCATTTTTTTTTAAAAATACAGGAAAAATTGTTTATTACTTAATATAGAAATTCAATTCAAATTTGTCATCGATTTTGGACAAAAAACAGAATAAAATAAACTACAATGATGATTACCTGAGTAGAACGAAAATAAAATCAGACTGGTAAATATGGCAAGAATTTGGCCATCAATCAATCTATCCAATGATTCTACTCTGTTTGTGATTGATCAATGTTTGTGTGTCAGGAATGGATAAAAAATGTGACATTTTTCAGATGGATACACATTTCATTCAGGTGGCGTGATCGACCATATGGTGCATTTCAATCTGAAATTATCTGACACATTCCCATCAGTAGATTATTATCTAGTCAATTAGGACAACAAAGATTTTTTTTTTAATATTCAATTACAAAAATGAATAAAAAAACCTTGAAAATTTCGTTTCTGTTGTAACGAAAAGGTCAACCATTTATTTATTTAAATTTCGCGCCATCATTTTAAGCTATTTTCACATTGTAGGTGTTGTTTGTGTGGAATAGTAATGCGCATACAAAAAAATGACAAAAAACGGACCGTTGTGTTATTTTATGGCACGTGTATTTTTGATGAAACAAAATTTTTTTCCATTATTTATTTTGTGACATTTTATTATTCAAATTATGAATAACAATCAAAATGGCTGGACATTCGTTTTTAAATGTTAAAAAAGATAGCCAAACAATGGCCAAAAATGATACGACAATTTTTGGCAACAACAACAACAGTAGTAGTTCGACAGTTAGCCTAATGAAAATTGTCATATTGGTCATATCAGCTTTGTTGGGTAAGCTTTGTTTGTCGGTTTTCATTTTTGTAGATATTCGTAAATATTTTCCATTTGTTTACATTGTAGCATTTTTCGTAAGATTATTTTCTGTGTTACGTTTCGAAAGTGTTATACATGAATTTGATCCATATTTCAACTATCGTACAACAAGATATTTGGCTGAAAATGGTTTTTATAATTTCCATAATTGGTTTGATGATCGAGCCTGGTATCCATTGGGTCGTATTATCGGTGGTACCATTTATCCAGGATTGATGGTCACATCGGCTGTACTATTTAATTTACTTAAAATGTTAAGCTTTCCTGTCGATATAAAAGATGTTTGTGTATTTTTAGCACCATTATTTTCATCACTTACTACAATCATAACATATGCATTGACAAAAGAATTATCAGATGAAGCATCCGGATTAGTTGCTGCTGCAATGATATCGATTGTACCTGGTTATATCTCGCGTTCAGTTGCCGGATCATATGATAACGAAGGAATAGCCATATTCTGTATGCTATTCACTTATTATATGTGGATTAAAGCAGTGAAAACTGGATCAATATTCTGGTCTTGTCTTTGTTCATTAGCTTATTTCTACATGGTATCATCATGGGGTGGTTATGTTTTCCTTATCAATCTTATACCGTTACATGTTTTTACATTGATTATTACCGGTCGGTTTACCAAACGGGTATATGTTGCCTATTCGACGGTAAGTCGAAATTTTTTTTTTTGATTTTCTGAAAAAATATTTTTTTTAAATTATTAAATTTTCTTCTTTAAAGATGTATTGCATAGGAACATTGTTATCTATGCAGATACCGTTTGTTGGTTTTCAACCAGTTCAATCCAGTGAACATATGGCAGCATTTGGTGTTTTTGGTCTTTGTCAACTTTATGCTTTCAATTCATTTATTCGTTCAAAACTTTCACAAGAATATTATAGTATTCTATTTAGATCATTAGTTTTATTTATCGGTATTATTTCATTGTCCGCCATCATTATATTGACAATTATTGGCAGTAAGCATTTATTAGTTTGTTAAATTTCAAACAATAGTGATTAACACATATATATACAATCTATTCACAATATAGAAATATCACCATGGACTGGCCGTTTCTATTCATTATTGGATCCATCATATGCCAAAAATAATATACCCATCATTGCATCAGTGTCCGAACATCAACCAACATCATGGTCATCATTCTATTTTGATCTACAGATTCTTGTCTTTCTATTTCCAGTTGGATTATATTTTTGTTTTAAAAATCTTACCGATTATAATATATTCATCATACTATATGGTGTGACTAGTATTTATTTTGCTGTAAGTATAGTTGGACTAAAATTCTTTTTCCAATTTCTAACAATAATTTTTGATGAATTTCAGGGTGTTATGGTACGATTAATGTTGGTATTGGCACCGGTCATGTGTATACTTTCTGGTATTGGCATATCAAGATTGCTTACAATTTATTGTGGCCATTTGGATTCAACAACAGGTCAATCATCATCATCGACAACACATCATCAATCTGAACGTAAACAGAAACGAATTGAAAATACTTTTGTAATGAAAAAAGAAGTGGCCACTGTTTTTGTATTCATAGCTACTGGTATGCTTTTATCATATGGTTATCATTGTATTTGGGTAACATCCGAAGCATATAGTTCACCATCGATTGTATTATCCGCACGTACACATGATGGTAGTCGAATTATATTCGATGATTTTCGTGAAGCATATTATTGGCTACGAATGAACACACCGGAAGATGCAAAAATTATGTCCTGGTGGGATTATGGCTATCAAATAACGGCAATGGCTAATCGTACTATACTTGTGGATAATAATACTTGGAATAATACACATATATCACGTGTTGGCCAAGCAATGGCATCGGATGAACAACATGCATATAAAATAATGCAAGAATTAGATGTTGATTATGTATTGATCATATTTGGTGGCCTAACTGGATATTCATCAGATGATATTAATAAATTCTTATGGATGGTACGTATTGGTGGTTCCACTGATCGTGGTCGCCATATAAAAGAACAAGATTATTATACAACCAGTGGTGAATTTCGTGTGGATAAAGAAGGTTCAAAAACATTATTGAATTGTTTGATGTATAAAATGTCTTATTATCGTTTTGGATCAGTATATACGGAAGGTGGTAAACCGCCTGGCTATGATCGTGTTCGTGGTACAGAAATCGGTAATAAAGATTTTGAATTGACCACATTGGAAGAAGCCTATACTACTGAACATTGGTTGGTACGAATTTATAAGGTGAAAAAAATGCCCAATCGTGGTTGATGATTTTTTTTTTATTTTGATATAAAAATTTTGATTTTTTTTTCGTCTTGGATAATAATTAAAAAAATGTAAATTGTAAATAGTAGTGAGGTACGCACTAATCTTTGATTAATAAAATAAAATTTTTTTTTTTATTTTTTCAATCATCATGACAATTAATGACAATCACATAACAAAAATGAATACTGATGATGAATGTTTGTTTGTCTTAATTTGAAATTTATGGTGAATTTGATCTTTCTTCTTCTTCTTCTTCTTCCTCTTCTCCTTCATCATCATCATCATCATCGTCGTCGTCGTCGTCATCGACTTCTTCATCATTATCGTCACCATCATCATTGTTGTTTTCATTTTCATGTTTTCGTTTCAATTCTTCATATTGTTGAACAGTTATTCTCTGTGGAATGGCTTCACGTAAAAATGAATATTTAGATTTGGCTATGAAATCTGATAGAATATTATAAGTAAGGTTTTCTTTATCTGGACTTAATTTGTAGGTATTTTTAACCAAGATCTTGTATAAATAATTCTGCCGCTTGTGATGTTAAAGCAATGGCATCATTTTTAACTGTGGTCAAATTTGGACATGAACGCATTATAACATTTACACGTGATATCGGTACGGTTGTATACATTTTTTTTCTTGTATTCGACGATGTTGATGTTTCACCAGAATTATAATCCATTGATGTTTGTTGTGGCGCCAAAAGTGATTGTCCTTCGGACGTCGATGGTGATGATGAATCTGTATTATTCATTTTTAACTGCATTTGTGAAGAAAATGAATTAATTGTAATGTAATTTATATGGGCAAATAAAATTATTTTTTTTCAATAATTAAAAACAATAAAAAGAAAAAATAAAAATTGTACAAAAATTCATTGGACAAATTCATAAAAAAAAACAAAACACATTTAATTCAATTTTCGGGAAAATTATCATTTTTAATTAGAAATAGATTTCTAGGAAATTTTCCCGGAGTATGACCTAGCCAAGTTGTCTGTGTTTTTGTGTGTATGTCGAATCTTTATATTTGTTGTTTGTTTACAATATCCATTCTTTTCTCTTTTGCTCTGTTTGAATATTCTTTATATCGGTTGTATTGTAGAATCCATTGGTGATTCGATCCAATATGAAATCCATTTTACAACATCATCGAACATTAACCGGTAAATATGTGCAATCATTTATTTATTCATTCTTGTAACCTGCTATCTTTCAATCTTGATAGCATCACAAGTTAAATTATTTCAGATACGTTTCCAACAAACTTCAGCATCGGATTCACCACCACCCAAGGTAAAAATGAAAAAAAACATCGATAATAATATCTGAATTGGTTATGATTTTAAATTTGTAGACAAAATTCGGCCCATTAGCCGATGAAGATCGTATTTTCACCAATCTATATGGCCGTCATGATTGGCGTTTAAAAGGAGCCCTTAAAAGAGTATGTCCATAATTCATGTTTAACATTCGATTCATTGTGTGATTCATAATCAATTAGGGTGATTGGTATAAAACAAAAGAAATATTACTAAAAGGACATGAATGGATACAAGGCGAAGTAAAAACGTCCGGATTACGTGGACGTGGTGGTGCCGGTTTCCCCACTGGTTTGAAATGGAGTTTCATGAACAAACCATCTGATGGTCGTCCAAAATATTTGGTTGTCAATGCCGATGAAGGAGAACCTGGTACCTGCAAAGATCGTGAAATTATGCGTCATGATCCACATAAATTGGTCGAAGGATGTTTAGTTGCAGGACGTGCTATGGGTGCATGTGCTGCATATATTTATATTCGTGGTGAATTCTATAATGAAGCATCGAATCTTCAGATCGCCATACAGGAAGCTTACCAGGCTGGTTTGCTTGGTAAAAATGCCTGTGGTTCTGGTTATGATTTCGATGTATTCGTTCATCGAGGTGCTGGTGCCTATGTTTGTGGTGAAGAAACGGCATTGATCGAATCGATTGAAGGTAAACAAGGAAAGCCACGGTTGAAACCACCGTTTCCAGCTGATATCGGTTTATTTGGTTGCCCTACAACCGTAAACAATGTGGAAACAATTGCCGTTGCACCGACAATCTGTCGTCGTGGTGGCAAATGGTTTGCATCGTTTGGCCGTCAACGTAACAGTGGAACGAAATTGTTCAACATTTCCGGTCATGTGAATAATCCATGTACTGTTGAAGAGGAAATGTCCATTCCGATGAAAGAATTAATTGAACGGCATTGTGGCGGAATAATTGGTGGCTGGGATAATCTACTTGGCGTTATACCTGGTGGATCATCCACGCCTATTCTACCCAAAGATATTTGCTCAACCGTATTGATGGATTTTGATTCACTTGTGGAGAATAAATCCGGTCTTGGTACGGCTGCATTGATAGTTATGAATCGACAAACAGATGTGATCAAAGCTATTGCACGTTTAGCTTCATTCTATAAACATGAAAGCTGTGGCCAGTGTACACCTTGCCGAGAAGGTACCGGATGGATGAATAAAATTATGTGGCGTCTTGTGGAAGGAAAAGCTGATCCAAAAGAAATTGATATGTTATTCGAAATGAGCAAACAAATTGAAGGACATACTATTTGTGCTCTTGCCGATGGTGCTGCATGGCCTGTACAAGTGAGTTACACACCCATTATGAACTAGTTTTCATTAAAATTTTTTTTTTCTTCAATATTTCATTTCCAGGGTTTGATTCGACATTTTAGGCCAGTCATAATGGAACGTATACAACAATATCAGGCAAAAGCCGGTAATAATGATAAAGAAAAGATAAAAGCGGCTTCACATTGAAAATATAATTCAAATCATCATTATTAGTTTTCAAGTTTTAGTACAATTTTTTTTTCGATTCGATTTGAATTGAGAAAATGTTTTTTTTTCTTCTTCTTCTGTTTGTTGTGTATATTTTAAGTGAAAAAAAAATTGAAATTGAAAAAATAAAAGCTGAAAAAAATGGACTGGTTTTTTTTTGAATAATAACCTATGCATGACCAGTAGATCACAGATTTAGGTCACAATTTAGGTTGCACCTGGTATGTACGAGAGGTGGTACAACACAAATAAAATTTCTTCGAGTCTAGACGTCAATATTTTTTTTTGAAGTTATGTTTCAAAGGTTTTTTCGTTCATATATCATCATCCAACACAGTGGACAGGTGTCAATGTTAGCAAAAAAAAAAAAAAAATAAATTAATCGATTTTTGTTTTCACACCTTTTTTTCCAGCTTAAAACTATTGATGATGATCAACAACAAAAAGGAAGTTGTAATTTTTTTTTCCTTTTGATTAAGTTTTTTCCATCGATCATATATCGATATTGTCGTCCATTATTTCGAATGTTTTCCATCAAATTCGATTTCCTCTAGCATAAGTGCGTGTGTGTTTGGTTGTTTGATAAAAACCTCATTATTTCTTGTCATCATTTATCCATTATTATCAATCAATTGTTTTGTTTGTTTGCCGATCAATAATTTCAATATTCCATTGAAAAAGTGGCAATTTTATTTTTGTTTTTGTTTTGTTTTTTCATCATCATTTATTCATTTTAACTGATTGCGCAATATATACAATATATATAATTTATCAAGCTACTGATATTTATTTGATATTTGATGAAGTAAAAATGGTGAAAGATAGAAGAAATGATGAGAAAAGCTAAAAATCAAATATATAATAAATAAATAAATTGCCAGCTGAACATGAATGTTATGGCAGATTGCATTCTCGACAAATCATGATTGTCGCCATCGTTGTCAGGAAGAAATGATATCTCCATAGAGAGAGAGATAGTGAAAAAACAGTGAAACTCTTTCTCTCTTTTTTTTGTTATTCTTCATTTCAATTTATCAAAATCTCTATGAAATAATGTTTCAGGCAACTTGTTTTCGCAATCATTGACTTTTTTTTGTTCAAACAAACAGTGTATGCGTGTGTCTCTGTTTGTATGTATGATGATGGATCTACGTCGTCATCAAAAATTGAAAAACAAAACTATTTGTGAAGAGAAATTATTGAACATTGAAATCATCATCATCATCATGATATTTTAGGTAGGTGTCTATAGTGTAAATATTTCAATCCATTTTTGATATTCTCAATTCTCAATTCGATCAATTAAACGGTCATTTTATCCGCTTACAAAAAAAACCAGAAATGATTCATATTCACTGCTTACAATCATAATCAGATGTTTCATCTCGATTCACTACTGTGTACATGTGTGCGATTGCACAATGCTTGCAGTGAGAAAAAAATTCATTGGAAATTTGTCGTCATAAGTTTGTTTCTATAGCAAATGTATCTTATTGGAGATTTTTTTTTTGATTTCTCAATCTTTTTTTTTCTCTTTTATTGACCTTTTGGCCATTTTTCTCTCTCTCATTATGGCCATCATTTTGTTAAGATTTTTGTTTTGATGAATGGCATTGACATTGGCCGATTCTTTAGATAAATTCATACAATTCCTATATATATCATCATCATCCTCATCATCCTTTTTTTGAATATTTTATTAATAGAAATTGTCAATTTACATGTGTTGTGTATGTATCATTTTTCCTCATTCCTCATTCATTTCAACTCTTTCTTTTTTTATTTACTAATGAATTTCGCAACCATATGACCGATGATGTTCTTGTACACTGTGTGATATGCACAACATGATTAATATTTAATTCTGAATTCCAGGAATTACATATATCGCTATATATACACACACATCATCATGATTTAATCCTGTTTTTAATGCATGCATCTATATTTATAATAAACAAAACAAAACAAAAAAAAATTCTTTCCACCCTAGACACATACACATTCATTTTAATTTATTTGATTTAATTAAAAATTAAAAATGCAGATGTAGCATTCATTCATTCATTGATGCATTTATTTTCATTGAAAGAATCGATTTTTATTATAATAAAATATATAGTTGACTTTCAAATTCAATTGCATTTTATCCGTTTGAAATTGCCAAGACACGTTGTTTCAATACTCGTTTTTTTTTTGTTTGTTTGATTATATATCGTCGTATCTCTCGTATATTTATGATTATTGCAAAAGAAGAAACAACTTGTACATATGAAATGCATGTTTCGTGTTGTTGATGTTGTTGTTGCCATATAATTTGACATTATTTTTACGTCATTGGATTTGTCATATACACACACAGACACACACACATACACAATCGATTCCAATTGGCGGTGGTCGTATTGCGTTCTGTTCTGTATTTTTGCATCTAATCTTTATCATCATCATCATCATCATACATACGAAAAAAAAGTCCCCGATTTTTTTTTTGATAAGTAGCGGCATAGTTTAAAGTTGATTCACAAACTTAAAGTGTAATACCGATTACTTATTTTCTATGCTTCCCAAACCTGGGGGTTTTTTTTCTGTTTTTGAGTGTATATCATTTTGGTTTGTCTTCATCATGTTGCAATCGCTGTCGGTTTTTTTTTTCTTTTTTTTCCTCACTCTCTTTTGTGATGTAGTCAGTGGGTGTTGGTGATGATTGTGTGTGGGGGGAAGGGGCGAGACATTGAGAGTGCAAACCGATTGGCGCAATATGCTGAAAAAATTTGATAAAAAAAAATTGTCTATCCGTTTGTAAGTACGTGTGGTCACAATTATATATGTCTGAAAATCCGTATCCGTTAATTATATGTGTATGATGTCATTCATGGGCGCCATTTATCAATCAAATGATGATTCTATATACTTGTTGCATAAAACTATGATATCCATTGTGACCATAGCGATAAAGGCCATTTTCTTATTTTTTAGTTTTGTTTTATGTTTTACTACATCCAACTATCACTATTATATGCCACTACTTAATCATCTTTCGGATACATTATTTTTACACATTGCTATGTTTCATTGAATCATACTGCTATCATTTAAATAAATAAAGAGGAGGATGAGGAAAAAAGTATCGGTTTATATATATTATATATAAAATGTATTGCTACTGATCTGATGCCAATTTTTCATTTATGTCAATGAATATAATGAGGGTGAGGATATACACTCATACCCCGCTTAACGCTGCCCCGTTTAGCGCTGATTCGATATAACGCTGTATAATTACCCTACATTGCATTACATTGTTACATTGTATATGAAGGGTAAAAATGCATTATGTAAAGATAGCCCCGCTTAGCGCTGTTTCGCTTAACGCTCAGAATTTTTGGAACGTAACCCCCGCGTTAAGCGGGGTATTACTGTAATAATAAAAATATATATCGTATATCCAACGAACTTGGCAGGCAGTATTATTCGATAGAAATAATGATTTTTTTGTTGTTGTTGTTGTTTTTCTTTCTCCCGATTGGTAATTTTTTCACATATATAAATGTAGGATGCAGAGAAATTGAGAAATAGACAGAGAGAGAGACCGAGATAGAAGGGAATGTAAAAAAAACGAGAGAGAGAGAGAGAGAGAAAGAAACAAATATACAAAGACGAAGAAGACCATTTCGTTCGCCATTTAATTTCGTTGTTGTTCCATTGCTGTGTTTTTTTCCCTTTACTTCTCGAGTCTTTGGATTTGTTTTATATTTCATTATGATTTTTTTCATCTTTTCCATTCATTCAACATTGATGATGATTGCTAGTAATTCTATCCAAATGTGTGTGTGTGTTGTAACGTCACAAAATATATTCAATTTTAATCAAATAACCTGGTGATGGTGGTGGTGGTGGTGGTTATGTTTGTTGTTGTGTTTAATATCATTGCAAAAAAATTCTTATATATTCGCTTGTGTTAAACAGTAAAACAAAAAAAATCAACCGCCTCATCAATGAACGGATTGCATACACACGGTATTATTTATAATACGGATTCCAATAAATCAAGTCACCAGTTTTATACCTTTAAAAATGATCTACGAATCATCATTTTATTCATCAATAACCAGCATCCTCATCATTATCATCAGCAGTCGTTTATTAAAAATTTGATTCTTCAGTGTATGTGTTATAGAATATAAAATGTTTTTTTGACAAAATATCCACAAATAAAAAAAAATATGGCTGTGATCTTTTTCAAATATCAGGTGTTAGTGTAAATTTATTTTGCCTATCAACAACATACAACGGAATCTTCAAAAAAAAAAAAAAATAAAAAAAAATTACCTTTGTCCATCATCATGACCACCGAGATTGTTAACGGGCCAAATATTTTTAACCAAAGTCATCATCATAATCATCATCATAGTCATATTAGTGATCATCATCATCAAAAATAGCCAAAATGTGATCAATGTTGATGGTAATAAATTGATGGTACCGATTTTTATGGTTACCAATAGTGAAAATGATGATGTTCAAACCAGGGAACCCTCATTGATAAATCAAAGATTATCCAGTAGTAATAATAGTAGTGATGGTGATAATGGTGGTCCAACAACGCCAATATCTGTCGATTCTAAATCAAATTCATATTTTGAACGAGCTTCATCATCATCATCGTCGTCATCATCGACATTATCATCACCATCATCAAGTTCTATACATCATTCATTTCAATGGTCAAATCTACGGTCATCATCAATGACAACATTGATGTTATCAAATAATCAATCTTCCAATGTTCGACAAAATTCCTCACCATCATCATCAACACCAACTACACCGATCATCGATAATGACATATCGACATCATCATCATCCTCATCGATTTTATCGCCAAGTCCATTATCAAGTTTAAATACACAGGCATTAGTACGAACAATATCAAATGGTTCAACATTTGGACCGATACCAAATTGGCCATCAAATGATTCATCGCCTTCATCATCTTATAATACTGTGAATCCATTTTATAAAATATTTCATATCCATCCAAATCAACCTGGGTGGAAACCATCATCATCATTGGCCACTAGTCCAAATGTGTCGAGTCCGAATTCTGGATCAATAATTTCTTCACCATCATTATTTTCATCATCATCTTCGTCGTCATCATCGTCATTACCGTCATCGACAATATCATTGACGAATCATTGTATTACAAATAATCAACAATCATCATGGATACAACCACAGCCATCAACACCGCAGCCAACAATATTGGCAACAACAGCACCGGCACAAATAAATGTACCAATCAAATTGAATTTACCATTAATATTTGGCGATAATTTTGTACTTACAAGTCAAATTGAAGCAAGTAATCTATATCGTTGTTTAGAATTGAATACTGCCGAAGAATTTTGGTGTAAGGTATGATGGATAATTATTATTTTTTTTTTCCTATTTTAAATTGAATTTATGAATAGAGTTTAAAGTCATTTTTCTTTGATGTGTTTATATGTTTGATATGGATAGATTTCTGTGTCAACATCAAACACACACACACACGCAATATGAAAAGAAAGCAAAAAAAAAATTTGAATACAGTCATAACCTTAATTGAGTACATTGGCTCAAATATTTTTCATTCGTGATGATGATGATGATGATGATGATGATTGTTATATTATGTGTATGTTTGTGTCTATTAGGCCATCACCATCATCAAAATTTTATATAAGCCAGGCCACCGACCGCAAACACAAATCAGGATTTTTTTTTGCCCCAATAGATAGAACAGGATTTCTATATTTTTTTTTTTTTGCTCATTTCGTTCATTCACTTCTAGTTCAGGTCACAATAGTTTTTTTTCTGTACATAGATGGTGATCTCCCTTTTACTAAGATGCAATGCCCTGGAACTTGATGTATGTTGTTGTTGTTCCACATTTCACATTTTATGTTGTTGTTGTTGATGGCGTCGGGCAGTCACGAATTGTTTTATATTTTTCAATGTGATAACCTGGAAAATAAAAATAAGTCGAGCAATAGAAAAAAAAAGAAATCCATGTCACTTGCTATTCATTCCTTTTTTAGATAATAATTTTTCTTTTGTTATTGTTGTTGTTGTTATATTTGACACTAGGAATTTATAATGATAATAAAAAGAGTTGATGAATGATTGTTGATTGTTTTTGTTTTTGTTTTTTATACATATAAAGGTTGTTTTAAGTAAAAACTATTACGATTTTCTTGCACCACATCTTCGTATGGATGGTCATACGGGTATTAATCAGGTACAAAAAATTATCATTGGCCGTGTTCATTCATTTATATTATTCAGTCCGTCCTTTGGTGATCTACATTCATATGTAAGAAATAAACGAAGATTACGTGAAAATGAAGCAATGCCATTGTTTCGACAGATTGTTGAAATTGTTGCCGATTGTCATCGAAACGGAATCATATTGAGAGATCTCAAACTTAGGAAATTTATTTTTAGCAATAAAGAAAGGTGAGTTGTATATTCCGATTTTTATTTAGCATAGCATTGAAACTTGTCTGATATATTCAGATTATTTATCGATTTGAATTTGTGAAACTCGTTGAATAGCAACCAAATAAACAACCAAAAATTTTTTTTTCTCTTCAATTTTTCCCATGTCCATTTTTTTTGTTAATGGCCTAGAACCCAATTAAAATTGGAAACCTTAGAAGGAGCTTCCCTTTTTGATGATGATGATACATTAACCGATAAACATGGCTGTCCAGCATATGTTTCACCGGAAATTCTTTTATCCAATTCATTCAGTGGCCTAGCAGCCGATTGTTGGGGAATGGGTGTCATACTTTATACAATGTTAGTTGGCCGTTATCCATTTCATGATGTGAATCCATCATCAGTGTTTTGTAAGATTCGTCGTGGTTCCTATTACATTCCAGATCATTTATCTAAACATGGAAAATGTTTAATACGATCATTAATGCGTATGGATCCGGATGAACGTTTAACAGCCGACGATACATTAGCACATCGTTGGTTTGATTCTTTTCGGCCATCCATTTCAATGAATAATAGTATTATGATGAAAAGAAATTCAACAACATCAATAGCAACAGTTCCACCTTCTTCCGGTGTCTTTCCATCACAACAACAAAATCAGAATTCCTATCATCATCATCAGCAGCAGCAGCACCAGCAGCAGCATAATTATAATAACCAGAATAATAATAATAATAATAATTATCATCGGCAACCGAATCGTTATCAAAATTTGTCACAACAATCACCACCACAATCACCAATGGCGATGATGATGAATAATAACAACAATAACATCAATAGTAGCAATAATGGTCAACAACAATCAACATCATCATCATCGCCATCAACGTCGATGACATTATTATCATCACCATCTACATCGACAATATCATCTATACGAGCATTACAACAGCAGCAAACAGTAGCAACAGGAGCAGCTCATAATCATCATCATTATCTGTTTGCATCACAGCCATCATCATCATTATTGCCATCATGTTGTGCACATCATAGTTTATTATTATCATCATCATTATCGGCGAATTTTGACCAAGTTGTTCCCGATCTCAAATTTTGAAAATAAATATAATCAAAAAAAAAAAAATAAATAAATAAAAAAAAATAATTACAATTACCAAAATGACAAATTTTACACAAAAACACACACACACAAAAAAAACATTTAGATTTTTAAATTGAAAAATGATATGATATATATTCATTTATGGAACAAAACAAAACAAAACAAAACACAATCATCATCATTTTATTTAAAGGAATAACAAATTTTTTTCTTCACTTATTGTTGTTTTCATTGTTGTTGTTGTTGTTGTTTTTTATATATTCGATCAAGTGAATTTTTTTTTTTTTTGAAATAATAAAATTTATTTTTACTTGAAATTCTCATCAAGATTCATGTTGCTGTTTTTTTCTGAAATTTTGTCATTTCTAAAGGTCGTGATTTGAATTCAATAACTAATATTTGTTGCATGAGTCATCGCCATCGGCCAATGATTTTTTGAATTCAAAATTATTATTCATCCTTGATGAATTGAACCAATCTCAGTTTTCATTTCCATTCATTCATTCATTCATTGAGATTCAATTTCATTCCATTTTTATTGACCTTTTTTTCCAAATGTATTTAACAGTGTTGACCGCAAATTTTTTTTTATTTTTGTGTGTCAATAATCAATTTTTTTCCCATTTAATGATGTTGAACACACAAAAAAAACAGAAACAGAAACAGAGAGAAAATAAATTTGGAACACCAACTACAAATGGTCCAAATTTTGATACATTCACATTGAATCAATCATGAATGAGGTTGTTGTTGTTGTTGTAAGCATCAGTGAACGAGAAATAATTGAAAAAAAATTGATTGAAAATTGGATCATACGAGAATACAACATCACACCACACATTTGCTCGTATTTGGAAATCATAATATTTTCTGGAATAAAAAAAAATGAATTTATTCCGATTAAAAATAAACCAGATTTCCGGGCCGTTTAATTCCGTGATGATGATGATGATGATGATCATGTGGTTTGTTTTTTTTCCAAATTCAGATTAGATGTATGTGTGTGTGTGTGGTTGATATCGAGATGCAAAAGATTTTCTTCCATTTATGATCCAGATTAATTTTTTTTCTGTTTTTGTTTTGTTTTGTTTTTTTTTCTCCTCTTGTTTGTCTCGGAAAGATCCAGGATTACAATCCAAATAACAACAAATAATAATCAGATCAATTTGATTCGTGTGTTTTTTTTTATCATCATCATAACTATATATTATTATTATTATCGGTCGATTATCGGAATGTGTACAGTTCAGATTCTTATTCGATATTATTTGATACGTATAAATTTTCCGGAAATTGAAATGAAATCTTTCTGAAAGTGTGTGTGTGTGTGTGTACGTCGTTATATACGTGTCAACAACAACAACAACGACGACGATGGCAAATACAAAAACGACGACGACGACGACGATGATGATGATGATAAATAGAAATTAAACAAAATCAATAGCCTTGAATTCAAACATTCAATTCATTCATTCAATTTGATGATGATGATGATGATGATAAGCTGATGTGGATTGTCAATGTCAACAATATTGGTTACGACACCAAAAAAAAATGAACATTATCGTATACATGTATGTATTGAATTTATGAACTCGAAATTCAATAACAACGAACATGTATATACACATTCATTCATTCATTCAGATATATTTGTACATCAATCGTTTGTGGATATCGATTTTTTTTTTTGTATTTTGTACATGCACAGGATATATACGATGAACGGCTACACAATTAGAGGTTAAATCGAAAACAATGGGAAAGGAAAAAATGTTCTCCAAAAAATTTAACATTAATATCGATTGATCGATAAGTGATCTGTTTGTTTTGTTGTTTTTTATTTTTTTTTTTTTGTTTTTCGTTGGAATGCAATCATTTTTCAAGGGTCCAATCGAATCGATCCATTATCAAGAGAACACGATCGAATTGAATTTCATTTAATTTGATTTCATCATTTCATTTCATCATCATCATCATCATCATCATATGATGATTGATAATAAAATTAATGAAATCACAAAAAAAAATAAAAATTTCGCTTATTTATGGACAAAACTTTTTTGTTTCATCCTCCATTTTTGTTGATATATATCATTTATATATAAACAATAATGTGATGATGATTATTCGATAATTGACAAATCGAATCACTCACTCTCTCTCTCTCTCTTTCTCTCTCTTTTCATTTCCCAATAATCAGTGTATATATTATAAATTCATATTTCCTGGAATCTGAAACAAAAAATGGTTTCATCATTGAATTGATGATGATGATCAACATTATCACATTATCATCATCATATAGCACACACACACACACCCATAACTTTTGGACGGAAACGCACTCACAACAACAACAACAACAAAAAAAATTTTTTTTTCTTGGTCGCAAGATTTTCTAGTCATCATCATATAGTTATATGTGTGTTGTCATCCATACATAATGATAGCAACAATGATGGCATCATCAATCGTCAATCATCAATCATGTCAATCATGTCAATCGATTGCATCAATTTTTAGGTATTTATATTTTCATATTTCGTTTCGTTTTTTTTGGATAGCAAAAAACGAAACGAAATCAAATTGGCAATAATACCTGTTGTGTATGTAATCATGAATGATGACCAAAAAGAATTTCATTTTTCTTCCACATGAAATTACTAACCACCAACGTCATCATCATCATCATCATCATATGCATAATAATATTGCACCATTATATATGGAATTTAAATTTCAATTACAATTCTGGAAACATAAAAGTTTCCGTACACATCATCATTGTAATCAATGTAACATAATGCAGAAAAGAAAATTGATTATCGACGAGAGAGAGAGAAAAAAAAAACGAAAGAGTTAGTCGTTTTCTTTTCCTGTTTATATGATTTTTTTTTGTTTAATCTTGATTTTTTTTTTTTTTTGATTTTACAAACAAATTGGAGATCAACAACAACAACAACAACAACAACAACAACAAAAAAGAGAACCATACATCATTCATTGCAGATATTGCTATGCTACAATGTCAGATTTTTTTTTCTCATCATCGTTTGTTGTTGTTGTTGTTGTAATAATTACGAAATGATGATGATGATGATGATAGAAATGAAATTTTGAAAAAAAATTTTTTTTTTTTATTCAATGACAGGAAACAACGAATGGTGAAGATGATTACAATAAATATGAAACCTCGTAATATACAGTAATACTATGCTTTAATACATTCATATACCTTGTAATATTCAATAACCAAAATAAAAAAAAAAAACAAAACAATTATCTTCATCCGAGGCGATAGTGGTTGTTGTTTGTTTGTTTGTTTGATAATTTTTTTGTTCTTTAGCATCCAATATGAATATAGTGACAAAAAAAAAGACTAAATGAATGTGAATGGTTTTCATGTGTGTGTGTGTGTGTGTCTGTTTGTTGGTCTTATAGATAAAAGATTTACAAATATTGCAAACCGAATGGATGAAAAAAATAATTTGCACTTGAATTTTTTTTTCTGTCTTTTAAACACACATAATATATACCCACCATGATGATGATGATGATTTACACACACACACACACACACACACAACATGCGTACGAAAATGGTGTGATGTTTCAAAAATAAAATTTTATTTTTCTTTCATTATTGTCAATGTATGTGTGTATCATGATGATGATCAATATTTCATCATCATCATTATCATCATTTTAATGATTTTTTTTGTTGTTGTTGTTGTTGTTGAAATGTTTTTGCACCATGGTGCGTGTGTGTGTGTGTGCATACCCTTGATAATTGGTAACGATTTAATCATCATCATCGTTAACGACGATATATTGCGACATTTTTTTTTTTTTTTTGTTGAAAAGTAACCAATTTTTTATTTTCGATTTCTTTTCTTGGTTTACTGTTTTTTTTCTTTGGAGAACAAATTTTTTTTACTATTCCATTGAAACAAATTATTCATTTCTCATTATCATTCTTTGGAACCAAAAAAAAAAATGAACAAAGTAAGAGAGAAATTGACATTTAAATCATCGTTGAATAGTTTTAATCGATAAATTTATTCTAGTTATCGATTTTTGTTTTGTTAAAAAAAAATTTTACTATTATGAAATAATTTCCAGCACTTGTTTCATCATCATCAAGATGATATCGGCAATAGAATTATGGTTTTTTTTCTCTTTTTCATTTCTTTTTCCATAAGATGATGATGATGATGAAATTGATTTCGAAACCAGATCTACATTCATTTCTCTCACGTAAGTTTTTTTAAGGAATTTATCTTGAAAATTTTGTCTTTTTCAAACCAAAAAAAAAAATGATGATGATGATTGTTATTCTGCCGCATTTAATGTTTTTCGATTCATGCCACATCACATCACAATATTCCGTGACAAATTGACCCTCAACCGCTATTGCTGCTATAAATAGCAATTATAAATGTCTTTCTTTGTCTGTGGTTGTTGTTGTTGTTGCTGTATGGTTTGAATGTGAACAAACAAACAAAAAAAAAATTCAGTGCGTGCTATCCCTATATATGGAACTAGTTTCATCATCACCATCATCTTCATCAATGATGAATTCTTTATTTTTTTTCATGTTCATTCATCCCTATTCAACACACACATTTATATATCCAATCGTCAAAAAAAAAAACATGGTTATTCTCTCTCTCTGCCAGTCGTCATTGCCAATCGTCGTTGTCAATTACCTTATTTTGTGTTCTATTCATGAATCATTAAAAATCATCATCATCATCATCATCATCAGCCTGAATTTGAATTTTGTTTTCTTCTTCTTGTTTTTTTTCGGCAAAAGAATTATAATGAATGAATTTCCGTTGAAAATGAAATGAAAATTTTTTCCCAAGAAACCTTTTTTTACATTCTTAAGAAAGTTTCAAATTTTTTTTTTCATCTGTATTATTCTTGGAATTGTTATTTTATTTTTTATTCCAGAGAATTTTTGTTTCCACTCTCTCTCCCTTGGTTCGTGTAATAATGATGATGATCACGATAATGAGAATAAAGGTGACACAATATAACGGCCGTTACAAAGAAACAGTGTGTGTTTGATTTCAGAATGGACAAAATTCTTTTGAAAAAAAAAGAATAAATCGATAACAAACTTGTGCGCAAGCTCAAAAAAAATTTTTTTTTGTAATTTTCACATTCTATAAGCTGAATATATTTGAAAACAATATTCCCACTTTATTATGTTGGCAAATTTAATTAAAGTTTTTTTCTGTTATTTGTTTTTAACCCCTTGTGATTTTGACTCTCGTACGGATTCCAACACGACACACACATACACACACACGCATACACACAGACACGCAGAGAGAAATACAAAGAAATCAATCTGAAACCAATCAATGCCAATGTCACTAAGTAATGAAATCAAAAAAGAAAAAAGAAAAAGAAAAAGTAAATCGTGACATTTGTATCTCATTATTATTGATATTGAGCAATCGAATGTAGAAAAAAAAGAAATTTTTTATTATTGCATTTGATGATGATGATGAAATCCTTCGATTTATTTGTAAATGTGTAATTGTATTGAACGTATGTATTTTCTTTTGTAGATGACATAGACAACATATTACAACATCCACCTACATATATATATCGAGAGAGAGAGAGAGAGAGAGAGAGAGAGAGACTGATGATGGATTTATATATATGGAGACAGAAATTAATTAATTCCATTTTTTAAACCCAAAAATGGAAAAAACCCCCTTTGTATGATAAACATACGTATGTATGTGTGTATATGTCTGCGATGGATTTTCTTTTCATTTTTTTTGCTCATTTATAGAACGAGCAACAGAGAAACAAAAAAAAAACAAGACAAAAACACAATCCAATTAGTAATTAGTAATATATGTGGATAAAAATCATTTCTCTCGATTAGTAAACATTACATATACATATTGAAAAGCCATAGATTTTCAATGACAAAAGTGTAAAATTCCATTAAAGAATTTGATTTTTGGTTTTTTCATTAAATATTTCGTAATCAGAACAAATTTTTTTTTTATATTACAATCAATAACCGATTCACCGACATCAAATGATTGTCCAAAATTCTAATGATAATTATTTATATGATAAGAGAGAGAGAAAAAAAAAATGAACAGAATGTCACCGACATAATAATAATTATTATCATTGATTTGGCATCATCATTATGACGATCTAAATAATTAATTTGATGCTGTTGAAATTGGATATGATTGGCACCATTTTGGCGCCAATAACACAATAATTTAGTTTCTGTTTCTTGTCCTTGTATGTAGGAAATTGTTTTTTTTCTGTTTTTTTTTTCTTAAATCTTCTTTATATATACCATTTTTATAATTATAAATGATGACGATGACGATGATGATGCTGATGAAAGTGATTATTATAATTCCAGTATATAACATATACCTGATCAAAGATCGTTTAGATAGAAAATTTTTTTCTTTTTTTTCTTTCAAGTGTTGTCAAATGTATTAGCAATATATTGCGACATTCATTTGCAATGCTAATTCATTTTATCCATTACAATTTGATGATTTGATGGACATCATGTCATCATTATTGCCATATCAATATGCTACTGGTGGTGAAAAAAAAAATAACACCCACCCACTACACACATGTATTTATGGCATTTATTGGTTTAGTAATTTTTTTTCTATTATATTCTTGTTTGACGTGTGTGTGTTTTTTTTTTTTTGATCAATATTTACAATCGATCGACAAGAGTTTTAAGCAAAACAGGAAAAAAATTAGAAAAGAAATTATTACGAAATCATTATTATTCACGAAAATGAAAGTTTTTTTTCCATTATTCAAAATTATGAAATATTACCCATTCACGACCAAAAAAAAAAAAAAATTAGATTTCAAAATCGGTTAAATTCTCGTGTGTGTGTCAAAATATTCCAAAGAATTTCCATGTTTGTATGCTATTACCGTATAGATGAAGAATATGTACAAGAAAAAAAATTCAAATTGAATGCAAAAGGAAAAAAACATATTCCATATATATAATATCGTTGTTTCATTTTTTTCTCCTCCAAAAAAAAAAATTCTTCTTATATATGGCTTTTTTTTGCACTTGATTGCATTAAAATTGTAAATGTTAGAATATACACAGAATATTTGCTTCTCTCTCTCTCTCTGTGTATGCGTGTGTGTATTAACAATTCATGTGTGCGTTTTTTTCTATATTCTGTAAATGTCACTTAGATTTAATCATATCGGTGATTTCGTAATTGAATACACAGAATTCATTGGTCTATGTTCTAGTCTGTGTATTCACAAGCTGGATAAATTTCGTAACCAGAAAAAAAACAATTACATGGGTTATTTAACCCTATGGCGCCAATTTATGAAACAACAACAACAACAAAAGTAAAACAAAACAAAATTCTGTCTCGATGTAATCGAAATCAATTTTTTTTGTTTTTTTTTTCTTTTAATTATACACGAACATAAGTGATTCGTTTTTTTGTTGTTGTTGTTGTTTGATATGCATTGTGCAATATAAATTGTCTACAGTCGTTATTAACACTACGAGATAAATGGCGTCTTGTTTTTTTTTGTCTTTACGTTTCTTTTTTTTTTTTTTTTTTGCTTTTGTCATCCATGTATATGAACAACGATGATGACGACGGCAATGATTGACAACTATGATCATTTATAATCATCATCATCATCATCATTATTATTATTGCACCTAACTATCATCATCATGATCAAAGAAAACGTATAATAAACTTACAATCAAAGAGAAAATAAAAACTAAACAAGAAACAAACCAGATAAACCAGATAAAACTAGTCGATTGTATAATTTTCTATATATGCGTGTGTGTGTGTGTGTGTGTGTGTGATATTATAATGGACATATAAATGACTATTATGTTTAAAATGAATTCTGGACAATTATGCAGAGCGTTTTTTGTTGTTGTTTAAATAAAAAAAAAATCAAAATTGTTGTGGCCTCTTTTCATAAATACAATTTTAAAAATCAATGATGAATCCAATATATTGGACAAATTATGTAATTTCATTTAAATTTTCTTTCTTCTTTCCCATTTTTTTTATTTTTTAATTTTCACTGTCTGTTGTTCATTTGTTTCATTTGTTTGATTTTTTTTTTCGTTCTCTTCCGTCTTTGAAACGATGAGATTTTTTTTTTTTTTTTTTTTTTTTTTTTGCTTGCGAAAAGAAAAGGTTGACCAATACATGAATTGTTTCCACTATAAAACCACCACACACGATGTTTGTCCTTTACTAACAATTTTATTTTGACTTTTTTTTCTTGTTTTGTTTTGTATGGATGTTTTCATCTTTACATTCAACAATTTGTGATTGTACGTTTTCAGTTCTTTTTTCCAAATGTTTAGATTTCAATGTCAAACTTCCTGTTCCTGTATTCATATATATATATGTGTCTATCGTGTGTGTTTGTGTGTGTTTTTTATGCACCAAGGAAGCACAAATAAATTGTCTGCTTTGTTGTTCACATTCGTTCAAACATTTCGTATATACGATCATTGTGTGTGTGTGTTTGTATCAATCTCATTGATATAATCCACTATTTTGTGGTTGAATTGAACTACGATTGAATGGATCGTAATGCATACATGCATGCATGCATGATTACATCATCACCAAAAGAAATTTTTTTTTCTGGATCGAATTAAATATAAAGTTCATTCATATTGAACAACATAAAATGAGAAAAAAAAATAGTTGAAATAATGTAGCCAAAAAGAAATGTAGGAAGCAAATCTTTTAATGGATAAAACAAACATACAAATGGTGGAAACAAAAACTTGCATAAGACCTCGACTAAGGTCACAATGACCTTATAGGATTTGAATCGTGTCCATTTTTTTTTCTCTTTTTTTCTCTCATTTTTTTTCTCACTTACCACATTACAGAGAGATATACTGTGTTTTTGTATATGTTTGACGACAATATATTGTGTATTCGGAGTGTAACAAATTGAATCAAAACATAATACGCAATTGCAGAAAAGTTCAAAACAAAACAAAAAAATAAATCAAACGAATTGTCCGAGAGAGATGCAACAATTTTCAAAAAAAAAAGAAATTGTTGCGTCGAAATATAAAATAAATGTAGAAATTCATAACATTAACATTTATGACAACTACGACGATGATGATGATGATGATGATGATAGCCCAAAATATTTGTTTCCGTATATTTTATTAATGCGATGTTTGAGAATCAAAAAAAAAAAACTACCACAAACAAAAATTGACGCAATATAAAAATTTTGAATAAAAATGACGTTTGTGTCGATTTATATATAATGACGATGATGACGTTTTAATCATTTTGCTACACAATATTGTAGTGTGGATATTTCATTTTGTATATATATTCATATAATGATTTTGGAATCTTTTTTTTCCCCCAATTCAAATCGTTGTCGTTGTTATTGTCATTCGAAATGCATTTCTTCATGGCAAAAAAAAAATTCATTTTTTCCACCCAACACAATGATAATAGCCGCCATATGAATGCTAAAAATAGATCCGTAAACCCCAAAAAAAAAAAAAAAAAAAAATTTTTTTGTTGAAAAAGCAAAAAATTTTTTTTTTTTTTTTTTGCTTGAAATTATGGATTTTGAATAAACAAAAAACAACAACAACAACAACGAAAATTCATGCATCCATTGTATCTCAAGCGTACGACCATTTTTTTCCACTTTTCATATATGTCATTTATTCAACTTGAACATTCCTCATGTGGCCATGGATAATAATAATACAACAGTAGATTGAATTCATTGAATCCATCGATCGATTGATTGATTCAACAATATCTGAAGCGAAACAAAATGGATAAATAAAAAAAAAGGAAATTCAATTATTATTGTTCAAGTTTGAGAAATTGAACTCAGAAATTTGAAATTTGAACAACAAAATTTCAATTTTTTATTACACAGAAAATAAAAATTGGCCATTCTAGAGAATTCTCCAATATTCTTGTTTTCGTTTGAAACTGATCAAAAAAAAAATTTTTGTTCACAATTACGAAATTTCCAGAATCTAATAATATTGCAAAATAATCAATAAACGAAACGTCGATGGGTGATTAGTTTTTTGTTGTTGTTGTTGTTTTCTTCTTCTTCTTCTTTTCAATTGTTCGACGTAAATAGATAGATTTCAACAATGTAAATCCCATGGATTTTTTTTTCTCTATTCCTTTGAATTGAACATAAAAATCAATTTTATAGAATATAGAATACATGTACCCTATTGTAATGCGTAATTTGAGATAAGCCTGTCTGTTTTGCTATGTAGCAGTAGTGAATTGTGGATCAGTTTTTTTTTTGGTTATTTCTCTAACCGTCTGTTTGACACAATCGATGATTGTGTTACGAAATCATATCCTGTGTCCACATGATAACGATGATGATGTTGTGGGTGAAATGTTTGGTTTCGAAATTTATTTTTTTTTGTTCTTGTTTTTTAAAGAATTTCTTCTGTTCTTATCATTGTGAAATTGATTTATCAATGATTAGTCAATTGATTAATTATCGATAGTGATTTTATTGTGATTGATTTTTGAATATTTATTAAGAAAAAAAAATGAAACAAAAATAAATTGCTTCATTGAGCATTACGAAATTTTTTTTTTTTTTTTGCAAAATGAATCATTTGACAGCTTTCCTTCCGGCAGATGAAAATGATGATGATTAGTTCATTGATGAAATTATTTATTCATTGATTCATTGGTCCAATGCCATAAACATGACGATTATGTATGGATTCACCGTTTAAGGCGTATATTTATTTGTTTTTGCATTTATTTACCATTACAAAATTACAATATCCGGAAATATAACAACAATCGAAACAATTCCTGACATATTCGTTGCAAATAAAGAGAAAAAAAATCATTGAAAGGGTACCGGGTGGTTTTCGGTCAAAATCTGCCCCCAAGTTTTTATTTTTTTAAAATGTTAGTCATGTCCATTGATGATTCTCGAAATGGTTTTTAGTTCATTTGGTCCAGCAACTTCCGGTAAAATCGCGAAAAACAACGCGATTTTTCCAGATCTCACTAAGTATGAGGTGGTATGCCTCAATTTTTTCTCACAATAAAACTGATCTAATCAACATTTTATTCTGAAAATATCAAAGAAAAATATTTGGTGGAACATGTTCAAAAATCCGGAAATCCATTTTTTCACCATGTAAGTCTATGGAGTCCATCATGTGATGTCCACAACGTAAGTGTTTATGATGTCAAGTGTTTATGGTAATACCATAAACTGAAAACATTCTAATACGTTATTGAAATATTTTATTTTTTTATTGAAATGTGAAAATACAATTTTTAAAAAGTGAACATATATAAAAATACAATATTTAAAAAAACAATCAATACGATGGCTATAGTTGCTAAGTTGAATTAGTTAGTTGATCAGGACTCCAGCATCTTTAAAATACAATTATAATGTTTATGAATAGTAGATATGATGGCTATAGTTGTTATGTTGAATCAGTTGGTTGATCAGGCTCCAGCTTTAGTTTTCCGTACCCATACCGTCGTCATCGCTGTCTTCATCAATCACGATTACGTCCTCATGGTGGTCGAAGATGTTGGTTAATGCTTGTGCCGGTCGAAATATTCGCGATAAATACCTGCCGAGGCTCAGGTAATATACGATAGCGGCCACGTGTGAACAACATCCGATTGTTCGATTGCCATTGGCACATTCGCAATAATGGCCTTTTATCCCATCTGTACCATTGGTGTTGGGCTCATATTCGACATAGCACCGATATTTTTTGGCGCTGACATGTCGTGATGGTACTTTAAGGTGGATGATGCCAGGCCTTTCTATAACGTACCGTATTGTGAGAGTGTCGTCATCATTTAACATTTCAGCCAGGTATGATATCGACTGGCCAAGTTGATATGTTCCCGTGAAAAAGATTTTTAATTCGTCGATCGTCATTTCCGGAAAATCCAACAAATCTTCGCTATTAAGTTGTTTATAGGCCGTCAATCGGCGGTTCCATCGATTTTCTTCAACCAATTCGGCCAAATAATTTTGATCATGGCGTTTCGACTTCATCCTGTTCACTATCGTGTCCACCATATTATAATCGGAGGTCAATCGCTTGCCAAAAGTGTTATATAAATAACACGCAATTCTGCAATATAACCCCAATTTTTTGAGTGAATAATTTTTATATTGGCGGTGAAGTAGGTCGTATTTTTGGCCAATGATGCCATGTATAGCTTCGACCACCCATCGAATTTTTGTCACGAATCTTGATTCATTCGATTGTTGGCATGTCAATTGGGTTCGACCTTTGTCTTTGAATGCTGGCATCAATACTTTGTACCCTTTCTTTTTCAATACTGGTACGACATCTCTGAATCCACGATCCAACACAAAAATATCACCAGGCCGTAAAATAGTTGACAGGCCATTAGTTTCTTGGAGAAGAAAATCAAGTATTTGGGCATCATTCATTTTGGCGTTAAATGGGCCTGAAACATCTAGAATGAAGCCATCGGTGGTGCAAACAGTAAATGGTTTGCATAATGATGTATTCTTATGCATGGAATACGATTTTCGCTGATATATATTATTTGAACTCTTTTGGTGTCTCACGTATGTGCCATCACATATTATCATTAATTGATCATCGAAGTCGAACAATTTTTTAGCTACTGGAGATGTTCGTTCATTGATTAAAAACTGTCGAGTTTGTGATTTGAAGCCAAATTCTGTCGGTAAAATGTCTGTAGAGAAAGATTCCAGAACAGAATTAATGTGCGATTCCACCTGTTTTCTGGACTCCAAGCCAACTGTTGCAGCAATTATATCATTAGAAACTCCTGTTCTCATTTTATATAGCAACGTTACTAAGGCTTGCGTTATGCTACGGACACCTGAATTTTTCATCGACACCAGTTTTTTGCTTATAATCTCCATTTGTTGCCATGTGTGGCCAGTAAGCGACCAAAAATGTCTTTCCGACACCGAACGATCACCTATTTGGCCATGAAGATTGCTGGGATTGTCAGATAATGAATAAAAGAATTTGACAATTTCATCGCTGTCGATTTGACTATTGTTACTATAGATTTCTATAGCATCCACATCTTCTTCGTATAGTCGCTTTTTTATCAAATGATGACGACAGCATCGGTTTCCGTTGGGCACAAAAATTTTTCGCTTAATAAAAACTTGTTTTCGGGCGTCGAATGGTATGGTGATCAAATTGGTAGTCGCAGAACAAATAAAACAGTATTTATGGGTGATTATTGGTCTACAAAATGGTAGATGAACTTTTGGATTAGGCACTTGTTCCTCAGTTGACTCGTTATAGATTGGTTCTTCAATTGATAATGAAGATGGACAAGATAATTGCGTATCAATCCAAGAATCAGTAGCATCGGTCTCCATCGATGAGTCAGAGGACATTTCCATTAAATCAAAAATGTCCATCGGTCGCGGTTCATCAGTAGTTTGGATTTGTTTGGTAAGAGTTTTGCTTGTGCCGGCAGTAGTTTGGATTTGTTTGGTAAGAGTTTTGCTTGTGCCGGCAGTAGTTTGGATTTGTTTGGTAAGAGTTTTGCTTGTTCCGGCAGTAGTTTGGATTTGTTCAGTAAGAGTTTTGCTTGTGCCGGCAGTAGTTTGGCATTGATCATAAATATTTGGCTTTTCTAAGGATATCATCCTAGATAGCTTTGAATTACATTTTGTGCACAAAATATCATTGACTTTGACATTTACTTCAAGTAACCTCGATGCATTTTGCACATCTTGTTCCGTTTTGATTGTTTTTCGTCCAACTTTTGAACCTTTTTTCAAATAAAAATTGCAAATGGGACATTTTTTGTCATTTATGCTTGAAGCAACTTTTTGTTCAGACATTTTTATCTATTATATTGGAATACAAAAAAGATTTATTAGTAAAATTCAAGAATTGGTATCTTTTTTTTCGTGCGATTTCTCGCCATGATATTATGAATCTTGACCACGATTCATAGTATAAAGAAAATTCGCATTGAATCAACTACCAATCACTTGATATCTTCTAGCAGTTCATATTTGAACGAGGAGTGTAAGTGTACACATTAGCCTTGATTGCACGTGACATTCATCAGAGTTTGTCTGCTTTTTGTATTCTCTCTCTCTATTTGTTTCTTTGAATTGTTTCGACATTGCCACACAATTTTTGTCTGTCGGGCTTAGTATTTTATTCCATCAGATTCTGACGCCCAATAGTCTTTATCACCATCGCAAGTTATCATGTTGATGATTTTTTTCTTATTCTCTTTGATCTTCATGCTTTTCAAGTTATTTTTCTAATTCTTCATGTCCGGCTTTCTTGATTTCAACACTTTGATCAACATTTAAATCAGTATAGTAGGGTATGTTACTGTGACTGATAAACAATCTTCATTGCTGATAACGATTATGATTTTCCTTAACATTTTAGGTATCCAAGATTTTTTTTTTTGCTATTTTATGAGAGCCTGGCATTCATATATAAATGACATGGTGCTAATTCTGAACAATGTTATTTGCAAAAATATTTTTTATTGACATATCGTGCACATTTTAATAAAAAAAATAAAATCTTTCAATAACGTATTAGAATGTTTTTAGTTTATGCCATTAATGATTGCCATTGTAGACAGCGAATCACTATGCACAATACCATAGACTCAAATAATGAACACCATAAACACTTACGTTGTGGACATCACATGATGGACTCCATAGACTTACATGGTGAAAAAATGGATTTCCGGATTTTTGAACATGTTCCACCAAATATTTTTCTTTGATATTTTCAGAATAAAATGTTGATTAGATCAGTTTTATCGTGAGAAAAAATTGAGGCATACCACCTCATAGTTAGTGAGATCTGGAAAATTCGCGTTGTTTTTCGCGATTTTACCGGAAGTGGGTGGACCGAATGAACTAAAAACCATCTCGAGAATCATCAATGGACATGACTAACATTTTAAAAAAATAAAATTTTTGGGGGCAGATTTTACCGAAAACCACCCGGTACCCTTTGAAACAAAATTGTCGTTGACATTGAATATTTTTGTTCGTTCGTTTTTTTTTTGTTTTGTTTTGTTTCTTGTTTTGCAATTTGTATTTTGTTTTTCCTCTCCTTTTTTTCCCTGTTTCTACACATATTCATTCATCAATTCAATTCGTCGTCGTCGTTGTCGTTGTTGTTGTCGTTGTTGTTGTTGTTGTTGTTTGCCATGAAAGAAGTCTGTCGAAACCAATATATATGTAAATGTAAATGAAAAATCGAAAGAATTCAAACTTTCATTCTTTGTCTTTGAAACAAAAATCGATTCCGAAATTCTACGAAACCAGAATATGAGAGACTGATGAATTTTGATATTTTTTTCCTGTCCATATTTCTGTCCACATTAAATTTCATTTTTTTTGTGTGTGTGTGTGTGTGTTTCACAAACTAGATGCAACAAGCTCCAAATAGGACTTTGAACTTTGTTTTTTTCTTTTTTTTTTGTATTTGTGGTATTTATCTATGTGTGTGTGTTTGTATATAATGATTGTAATGATTGCATTTTGTCGGCAATCTATCGTCGCGTTACCAATAATAAACGAGATATATAGAATATAAATGAATGAATGAATGAAAATGAATAAAAAAAATTTTTTTTTCAAACAACTAATTTAATGATTTTATTGGTTCAACATTTCTTTCTATCTATTAATTTGTAATCAAATTTACAATTGACAAAGTTGAAATTTTCTACATAACCAGGTTATTGAAAAATTATAAAATTTTTTTTCAAATTCCACCTCTTTAGCTCCATCTATTACATAATATTCGAATGATGATGGTAAAACATTTTTTTTTTTACATTGAGCTCGATTTGAGGGGTTCGTCATCAATGACGTTATTTTGTTTTTTTTTTAATTTTTATCAAACAGATGGCAACACATGGTGATGATGATGATGATTGAACTCACATTGTTTTTTCTTTGAAGATCTGTTGTTTGATTTTGTTTTTTCCAAAAAATTGCAATATTTATGATAATAAAAATGTCTAATGATAATGATAATGAATATTATACTGTTATCCGTGTGAAACGGAAATACATTGAAGATCCAAATTGTCAAGATCGTTATGATTCATCTGTAACGAATAAACGTCTTCGTCATATTGGTTCATTTTCACAGAAACATGATGAAATTAGTTTAAATTCACAGAATTTATTGAAAAAAATGGGCTTCAAAGATCGAAAACGTATTCGATTCAATGATTTTGATGATGATGAACAATTTTCTGCATATATAAATAATTGTCATAAATACGACGACAACGACGATGATGATGGAAAATTTGAATCGAAAAAAAGTAAACAACACAATTGTTGCGAACAAACGATTGATGAAAATGATATTTTAAACATATCATTACCCGCAAACGATTCAGTAGATTTAAATCAATCAGATACTACCAGTAAGATAAATTACTTTCATGTGTGTCTAATTAACTGAAAAATTTATTCTGTATAGGCAATGAAAATGACAACCATTATACAATCACTTGTAATGGTCAGCCAATGATAACGGTAAACAATTCCGTAGCCGATGAATTAATGCTTAGTCGTCAGGATAAATATCTTTATGATTATTATATCCTAATGGATGATTTAATGGAATTTGTTGAACAAGATGATAAAGGTGATTATGATATCGATGGAAATAAAAATAATACCAATGTATATGATGATGAAGAACCATCAAGCAATGATGAAAATTATCGTTATAATGATTATCCAGATGAAGATGGATTCACTGATGATGAAGACAAAGACGATGATGACGACTACGACGACGACGATGATGATGATGATGATGATTATAAAAATGGAAAAAAATTTGATGAATTTGATGAATATGAAGATGAATATCTAGATAGAGTTGATAATCTTTGTGATGATTTCGATAAATTATATCGTCATGATTATGATGGTGATAGCGATACTGATGACGATGATGATGATGATGATGAAGATTATGATCGTGAATATGCTCAAAGGATTATGAATTTACGAAGAAATTGATTATTTGAAAAAAAAATTGATCATCATCATTGTAATAAATTATTATTATTCTTGATTTTTATTTTCCTAATTTTTTTTCTCATATTCTTTCTAATGAACTGTAGATACAAAAAATGTGGCAATTCTCTCATGTCATTGATGATGATTTCCATTGTTTTTTTTTATTTACATTTGGATTACATTTTGTTGAAAATAAAAAATTTTTTCCAAATTTGTTTCTTTTAAATGACCAAATGACACGCAAATAATGTGTCGCCACCCAGTATTTTCTTATGAATCATTCATGCATTATAAAGAAAATTTGTCCAATGTGTAGTATATACCAAGCCAAGTTTATTTATAAACGTGGCACATTTTGTCATATCATCGATTTTTTATTCATTCAAACTATCAATTTGATTACTTCGTTGTTTTTTTTTATTGTTAATTTAAAAATTTTTCTGTTCAAATTTAATCTGTCTCATTTCATTCTTGTTCAAGACCTGATCTCATAAACCCATATATATTTTTTTTTTTTATTGTACCTATTCATCAGAAAAATCATCATCATCATCATCGATCGATCAAAATGTCCATCAATAACTATTGCCAGAAAAGAAATCTAAATCAAATCCTCAATGATGATGATGATGATAAGGACATCGAAATTCAATCAACATGTGATAATAATAATAAAAATTATGATTATGATAACGGCCATAATGATGATAATAATATCAATATCGATAATAATGATGGCTGTAACAGTGATAGCTTGACAACAAAACGCCGCCGTCATGATTGTATTAGTACAAATGAATTGATTGAATTGAAAAAACAAAAGACTACCATCATCATGACAATGTCCAATAACAATAATGTTGATGATGATGGTAAGCCATTTGAATTTGAATTTTATATTGATAAAAAAAAATATTGATTTCTTTTTTTTGACAAATGAAAATGACAAAAAAAAACTTGACTTTTGTACATGCATGTTTTGTTTTATGGTTCTGTTGTTGTTTTCGTTTTTCTTCAATAGAAAACTTTTCAGATATGAAAGCATGCTTCTACACACACACACACACAAAATATATATTGACGTTTTCCCAATTTTTTTTTTTACCATACATTTTTCTGGTACAACATATATTATTCACGTTTAACTAACTAACTAACTAGAAAAAATGATTTGAACAACAGTCATACACACACACACATACACACATAAATTAATGCTGCTGCTTTGATGGCTTTTATTTAGTTAAAACCAATAAAAAAAATTGGTGGTCTCAACATCATCATCATCATCATCATCAACATTGTCGACAACGACGTTTATTTTGTGTGAGAGATAAAAAAGCAAGCACCGGCTTATAATTTTTTGTTGTTCCTTCACATTTTTGATAGCCACAATTGTGCTGCATCTGAAAATCATCTTTTGCTGTCTGTTGTTTCAACGATTTTTTTTTTTTTGATCATATAACTTTGATTTTTTTCCAATAATAATTTTTTACTTCTGATTTTTTTTTGCTTTCGCTTACAACACACTTTGGGTAAGTTTGCAATTGTTTTTCTTTCTCAATTGTTGATGATTTAAGATTCCTTCGAGCATCATTCTTGATTTTCAGATGCTCGTTCGATTTTTTTATGTTGTGTCAATTATTGAAAATCCATTTAGCCACTAGATAGTTTATAACAGTTGTTTTTTTTTATATATATATTCATTTGTCATTGATCAATTTATTTGTATGTATATATTGATTCGATAATCGAACGATTGATTGATTTTTCTGTTCATTCATTCATTTCAATTTTATATTGTTGCTAAGCCATTATATTATTTTTTTTCTTGTCCATCTAATTGTTAATTGATAAACTTTTTTCTTTGTCTGCATGTTGATCATCATCATTTAGCTAATAGATAATTTTATTATTTGGTAAATGTGAACGTTCCAACACAAAAAAAACAAAGTCTCCTTCACTGGTTCACCTTGAAAACGAACACATTGTGTTTTCTTTTGTTTTTGTACGCATTTTGTCTTTTCTTTTCATTAAAAAAAAAGATGTCATCCAACATGTGTGTGAGCTGTGTTGAGTTGTTGAATTCACTCAGCAAAAGCCATCATTTTTATATTAGTAGCCGTTATATAATTACCACTGTTGTACTAAAGATGGCGCCCAAACTTTGATAATTTCTAAATTGATTTTTTTTTCGTTTTGTTTTTGTTAAAATCTTCGTTTTCTATTTGGCTATCTTAATTGTTGTTTGGTTAGTTCTGATGATGATGATTGTTTGCACACAAACACATACACACACACACCTGTGTGTGAATCTAGTTTTCTTTTCATCGCTAATTAGGATGCTACTACTATTTTTCATTTTATAGATAGATACCTTGTGTTGTCATAGTCCGCACCTTATTTAGGAATGTCCAAAAAAAAACCATGATGACTATGTATAATGGATAGTGAATGATTCATTTCATAACAGGTTGTTTTTTTTCTATACATCAGCCTTACTTATATTAAATGACACACATACACACCCACCGTGTGCACATTTAATATGTGATGACTTGTCAGTGAATTTCGATTTTTTTTGTTTGTTTGTTTCACATATTGCCGTTCCGTTTGTGTTCCGTTCACCGTGTTGTGTTCGTTTGATAGAAAAAAAATTCCTTTTTTTCATCATCATCATCATCATTCAAGTTAATATTAGTCATCAGAATTTTCCAATTCGAATTTTCTTCATTTTATCACTTCAATCATCAATTTGTCATTTACCTTTTCTTTCAAATTGTCTGCCAGTGTGTGTGTGTGTGTGTGTGTGTGTGTGTGGGTTAACAATTATATCTTACCGATCTACATCTTTATCTGCCATAATTATCATTACATCATCATTATATAATAGCCAAACAAACCCTTTTTTTGTTGCTTAATTTGTAGACTTTAAATTTCCAGCCAATTATGTCATTCTTCAACAAGGCATTCAAACCTAAACGAAGTAGGAATGAATTTTTTTTCATTGTATAATCTAGAAGGCTTGTCCAAATGTGTCTATGTGATCTTGTGATTAATCTTCATCCATTTTCTTTTAACTTTTTCCTTTGATCATTAATAATATCGTTTATCTGTGTATTTTTTTTTTCTTCTAATTCATTCATCTAAACAGAAACTTTTAGTTTTCGAATTCAACCGGAATCTGCTTCACAAATTTCGAGTTAGTTTTCATTTCTAATCATATTTTCCAATTTGTGCCATTTTTTTCATCTTTTTATTATCATTCGAATGATCTTTTTTCCTGAGAATTAATATTTAATAATTTTTTTGTTGTTGTTGTTGTAAACACCCACAGTAACTCATCCCGAAGGACGCGAAATGGCCGAATATAATTATCCACGAATTCAGAAACCTGCTCCCCAATTCAAAGGTGCTGCCGTTGTTGGTGGCCAATTCAAAGAAATTAGCTTGTCAGATTATAAAGGCAAATATGTTGTGCTATTTTTCTATCCAATGGATTTGTAAGTTGTTTCATATTAATCTTTTGTCTGAAAAATAATGTTTGTCTAATTTTTGTTTTTTGTTTTTTCGTTAATCATATGATTATATAATAACATAACAGTACTTTTGTATGTCCAACGGAAATTATTGCATTCAGTGAACGTGCCGATGAATTCCGTAAAATGAACTGTGAAGTAATCGCTTGTTCAACTGATAGTAAATTCTCTCATTTGGCATGGATCAATACACCACGTAAAGAAGGCGGACTTGGTGAAATGAACATCCCATTGTTGGCTGATAAAAATGCTAAGATTAGCCAGGATTATGGTGTTTATCTTGATGATGGTGTACCATTGCGTGGCCTATTTATCATTGATGATAAACAAATTTTACGTCAGATCACTATCAATGATTTGCCAGTTGGACGTAGCGTAGATGAAACCATTCGATTGGTACAAGCTTTTCAATACACTGATGTACATGGTGAAGTTTGTCCAGTTAATTGGAAACCAGGTGCTGATACTATTAAACCGGCACCAGATAAGAGTAAAGAATATTTCAGCAAAAATAATTGAAATATGGCCACATCAAGTTTCACCGTCTTGATGTTAAGAATGATGTGTTGTAAATCGGTCCAAATCAATCCTAAATCTACCAATAATGATGAAAAACATTAAAAATGATTAGAACAGAACATATATAGATAAATCTAAAGCTCGAAAAAAATTTCACAGTAAACCAGAATAATCATTGAAAGAAAATAATCTCTTTTTCAAAATTATCTTTATTCATAATAATATCCATATATCCATAATGATTGATAATAATTAAAACATTGAAAATATTTTTGAAACAAAATCTTCTTGTTTACATTGCTTAAATTTTGTGAATTACATTGATATATTTTGGTGAAATTCAATCGTTGTTGGTTTTTCCCAGTAATTCACCAATATGACAACGATGATGATCATGTTGTTGTTATTATGTTTTTACGATGGTAATGATGATAATGAGTATATTATTTTGTGGTTATATATGATGGCGATATCTAGTTTCAAGAATTTCAACCAATACTTGCACGAAAATAATTTCGTTCATCATTTGGTTTATTATTATAATAGAATGTATTGGCCGGTTTTGCAAATGTAATATCCACTGGTCCTAAGCAAATTTTCGGTTCCGAAAAGAATAAACATGCTTTACGTGGTGACATACGATGACGTTTGATTAATTGACAGCAAAGACCGTGGCTAGCATCGCATTCACTACTTGTTGTACATTCAGCATCTATATTTATTTATTTTAGTGATAATAAGAAAAAAATCGAATGAGAAAAATTCGTTCAAATTTGGATTCAAAATAAAGAGAAAAAAAACATTCAATTGACAGTAATAAATGTAACGACAACAACAACAAACTACAACGTAATGATGACGAATGTTTGAAAAAAAAACAAGATCATCATTATCATCGTCAATACTAAATAATTGATGTGACAATTTCATACTGAAATTCATCATCATCATCATCAATATGATCCATGTGTGTGTGTCTGGATTCTTTGGAATTGGTAATTTTGTATTCAGGTCGATGGATGATGACAACCCCTAAGATGAGATTATACATTATTCATCATTTACCGTTTATTTTCTATTTCTATTTTTTCTTGTGGATCAAAATCGATTCGATACATACGATATATATGACATAGGATACTACTAATCAGGAACCGGGCTTTTTTTGGTAATTTTAGTGTTCATCTGTGTGTGTGTTTTTCCATTTCAGATACGTAATGAATTTGAAATTTTCTTTTTTATCATATAGCTTGTTACAGATTCCGTTTCCGATTTCAGAGAGAGAGAGAGAGACATGAATAAATTTTTTTTTGAAATGAAAAAAAAATTGTAAAATACATCATTACATGATTACATACAATCAAAATTTAATGGGAAAAAATTGCAATTCAAAAGAGAAAAAAAATTCCTTGATGCAATGCATCTAATAGAAGCAGCAACATATTTCCTGATTGAATCGAAATCGAATGCTAAAGAATCGATCGGAAGTTAGCGAATGATTCATTCAACATACACACACACACACACACACATCAGGAAGAACAGTCAATTCTAATCATCAAGTCAAAAAAAATTTTTTTTCTCTCTAATGATAATAATGACAAGCTAAAAATGAACAAACAATTGACGATCCCAAACACACAACAATTGACAATTGACAATTGTAATGAAAATTTCAACAGGATGTGTATATAAATGAAAAGTGAAAAAATTTTTTTTGCCGATTTATAATCACAAAAACGATGATGATCATGATTTGACTTGAGTGATGATAATGATATGCATTTGCAAAAATTCGTAAATATTCCAAGTTGGAATAAAAAAAAAATGCCAAATTTTACATTTCATTCATTTTAGTTGAGTTAAAATCTATTTTCCATCTTGGATTTTTTTGGCAATGAAGCGAAACAAAACAAAACAGAAAAAAAAGACAAACAGACAGACAAGATATAAAAAATTTAAACCAAACCATAAACTTGAACAAACTTGAAACATGATATTCTTGAAACTGTAGAGATTCAATTTTCATAAGCAAAGAAAAAAATGGAAAAAAGAATTTTCATTTTTCACATTTACAACTGAACTTATGAATACGAATGTAAAGTTTTTTTTTTTTTTTTGGTGGGAGAGTGGGGGTGGAGAAGGTGGAATACAACGGACATTGTAGATCACTGTTTCATCATCACCTCATATATTTAAGATGATGATGTTTTATATTTACGATGAATAAAAAAAAAAAGATACAAACAACACACCGTCATCATCATCATCATCATCGTTAGCCAAGCAACAAGATATGTGTCTAAATCGATTATTCAAATTTTTTTTACTTTGAAAAAAATGATCTCATTTTTTTTCGTTCTCTTTTTTCTTGAATAACTTTTTCTTCACACTTTTATTATACAGAAAAAAAACTTGACAGAAACATGGTTGTGAATGAGAATGAAAATGAAAAGAAAAAAAAATTTTTTACATCAAGGTTCATATATATATCAGTCCATATGCAGTCCATCCAACAAAAGTCCACGTTGAGAAAAATGAGAAGTATATTGAAAGGTTGTGATCCAACTTATTCTCATGAGAGTAAACATTGTCGAAATCAACAACAAGAATGAGATGGAAAAAAAGTGAATTTTCAAAGTGAAGTTTTGTATTTTTTTTTTTTTTTTTTTTTTTGCTATCAACATTTTTCTCACACACACACACATCGGTATTTGTTTCACAGTTTTACAGAATGAAATTCGCTGATTATGATTATTCATCACTAGGATCATTTTCAAATTAAGAGTTGACTATCGTAATTATACACATATATCGGTCCATGGTATATATATATTGATCGGTTAAATTCGAAAAAAAAAAAATCTGACTGACAGAAAATCGAACAATAGCATAGCGGTTATTATTATTATCATCGAAAGTCAATGTTTGAAGTGAATGAAAAAAAACTATTATCATACAATCAAACGACAACAACAACGACATCATGTTATGACGTTAAATCCATTTGAGCGATCGTTTTTTTTTTGTTCTTTCTACTTTGAATAAATGAATGAATACAATGAGATTGATCAATTCATTTTCATTCGTCTTTCATTTTCTCGATTCTGATCTGGTCATGTTAGGTTGGATATTGGTCATTTTCTTGATTCTGAACTGGTCGTGTTAGGTTGGATATTGTCCGGAGCATTCGAAATAATCAGACTAGACAGCGGTGAATTACGAGTTTTACTAGAAGATGATGACAATGGTGATGTTGAAGCCGGATTTTTTATATTGGATTTTTTGATAAAATCCTGTGATCGCTTCGACATATGGCATGGCGCCCCATCTTCCTGGAAAAGGTAGTTCCTTTTCGTTACTTTATTTCTTCTATTACGGAAGATGGGGAATAACGTCGTTTCCAATGTGTTAATATATTCTTCGCTATTCATGCTATTGGAGCAGAGTCTCAGCTCTGATCTCCCACCATGCCTATTTTCAAGGAATATTGATGATTATTATTATTATTAAATCAGGTCGAAAAAATCTTACCATATAGCCCCCCAAACCATCACGCTGAAACCGTTGTGTTTCACGGTGGCTTGTAGCCTCTTGGCTTGGTAGGCCTGGTTTTTCTTACGATATACGTAAGTTCGGTAAGCGTCATTGAATTGCGAAAACCGGCACTCATCGGAGAAAATCACTTTTCTCCAATAGTCCGTGGGCATCTCAACCATCTTATTTGCCCATAGTCGGCGTTTGTTTTTGTTTTTTTTAGATAGCAGTGGCTTTCTTCGGGCAATTCTGGCCCCATATTCCAACATCGGAATGTATTTCCGAACGGTGTTTGCGGAAACATCCATGTGGCTCGCCAATTCTTCGCTTACTGTGGCCGGAGTTCTTTCGATTTGACGACCTAGTCGTCTCAGTGTCCGTTCTGACGGTCCAGGACGACCTGGTGGCTTGATCGCGTTTGTCTGGTTATTTTGATGGTATGTTTTAATGATATGATGAACGTTTGATTTGCTGGTCTTTTCTATTAGAATTTGCAAGAGGCTTGAAAGTATATGATTCAATAATAATAATGGATTCAATAGTTTGGCTTTAAACGGTTTTTAATAATAATAAATAACTGCTAATCATGCTTAATTTATAGAACTTATTCACTATTGAACGTACTAATCAAATACGCTCAACAGTGACATTAATCAGTAATTCAATCTTTCTTACAACAATTCCAACAGTTTCGATTGCTTAACCAGTCTTTATAATATTGTATGACAATTCTGCGCAAAACGGTTTTTTCAATTTGTTTATTCATGATTTTTTAATATCAAAATTGTAATGGATTAATCAATGAATAAACGATAGTAAATAATAATGATGATAACGGTAATGGATGAATGAATTAATCAAAGAAAATGTTTTTAAAATGTTTAATCACGTTTAACAATATCAACACGACAACTAACATTCGATGGCTAAACCATCGAATTTTTCAAATAACATGTTGAAAACAAATTTACCATTCAATTCGAAAATAGAATTACTAACCAAATTTCGAACTGGTGGTGTTAGTTTTGAAATTTGTCATTTTCTCGATTCTGAACTGGTCGTGTTAGTTTGGACTTGTCATTTTCTCGATTTTGAATTTTGAATTCTTACTTTACAACAAAAAATGGCACAAAATAAACCATATATTTTATTTAGGTCTTAAAACAAGATTTAAAACAAATGCAAAATTGTCAAAATTGATGTTAAGTATGATTGCACGACATTCGAAAATTGGTATCTATACATTTTTGCTAATCTCAGGGATTTATTAATCTGCAAGATGGCAGTACAGTCGAGAGGGGTGAAAATTTCCCCTACATAAACTTTGACACCACACATCTACTCTCGAAAATGGTAGCCGGAAGTTGAAACTCAGATTATTCAAAGAGCAACTCTTTCACTATGCACTGGTAAAATATTTTCGCTTGATTCCGACAAAAAACATTGTTTTAGAAGCTTTGAAAAAACCCTCTCTCTCCCATAGGCCGTAATGCTTTTTTCGAAAGTGCCCAATTACTTACTGGTACCGTGTGTATATTGATCGGTTAAATTCGAAAAAAAAAATCTGACTGACAGAAAATCGAACAATAGCATAGCGGTTATTATTATTATCATCGAAAGTCAATGAAAAGAAAAATCAGTTTTTTTTTAGTTCCATGCCAAGCCATAAAAAAAGTGTCAAACGTGTGTGTGTGTGCATTGGACATTTACATGGTATGCATGGTATGCATGATTTGACAGATTGATTTTCTCTCTTTTTCTCTTGGATCAAAAATTAATTTTCCTTTCTCCACTTTATTTTCAATTATTAACCAACAATTTTTTTTTTGCTTTTCATTCGTGTGTCCATGTTTTTTTTAAGCCGATGATTTGAAGTGAATGAACAAAAAAAACTATTATCATACAATCAAACGACAACAACAACAACAACGACATCATGTTATGGCGTTAAATCCATTTGAGCGATCGTTTTTTTTTTGTTCTTTCTACTTTGAATAAATGAATGCAATGAGATTGATCAATTCTACCAAAAAAAAAGAATGGCCCCAGTACTATAGTTGATAATAATAATAATAATAATGATGACGCGCCCGTTAATGTCATGTATTAGAATTATTCTTTCCACTTGTATACTTATCATCATCATATAATAATACGATAAAAGAATTTGCTTACACGTAACCACCAAGAATGACACACACAAAGAGGGTGAACGAAAAAAAAAATTGTCAGTCAAATCAGTCAAGAAGATTTAATCTAGAGAGTCACCAAGAAGAAGAAGAAGAAAAAAAAAATTGAAATCTTTTTCGAATCAAGAAACGAAAAAAAAATTGCAAGTATATTAATGCAAATTAATATGCTCGTTTCTATATGTTTCTCAGCTTCCCGTGAACACAGTCAGTCAGTCATCCATCGTTTTTGACAACACTCCCAGAATAAATCGTATGGCTCACACACACACACACACACACACACACACACACACACACACACACACACACACACACACACACACACACACACACACACACACACACACACACACACCATTGATTTATCCATGCAAATTTTTTTTTTATTTCACTGAATTTGATCATTGTATACTTGACACGCAAATGATCCAAATGTGGGCGTCACTTTTATTTTTTTTTTTCACTTTTTCATTGATGGTGAAGTGAAGAGAGAGAAAAATATTGAAAATTCCTCTCCAAGTTGAATGGAAAATAAAAAAAAATTGATTCACAGAATCATCTAACCAGCACTCAATCACTCAATTTTTATTTTTTTATTTTTTTTTTTTTTTGAAAACATTATTCATAGCAATAATAATAAACTTTCTATATAAATGGCTGGACATGGTGTTCATATTCAGTGAACGTAAATCATTATGATATAGTTCAATATTGTGTGATTCTTATCAATGAATGATGAAAGTGAATAAAAAAAAATATTCTATGTCTTTCATTCATATTAACCAACCATACATCAAATTTATTGGTATTGGTTATTGGCACAATTAACTTGTCAATTGAATAATTTATAATATGATTGTATTATGAATATGAATCACTTACTGAATTGTTTTTTCATCATTTCCAATCCAGGTGGTTGACAAGTTCGTTGATGTTGTTGTTGATTTTGTAATTGATGTAAATGTTGTTGATGTGAATTGATCATTGATGATGATGATGATTGTAATGAAGATGATGACAATGATGATGATGATGATGACGATGATGATGATAATGAATGCATTGATGGTAATGATAATCGGCCATCATTATCATCATCATTAGTTATTAAAATTGTTTGTGGCATACAACGTAAACCAGTTTCACAATCACCATCATCTGTACATGAATCGCCTTCATTTACACCATAAATCGGTAAACATGTACCGGTGGTCACTATTGAAATGAAAAAAAAACAAAAGAAAATTATTGGCCAAAAGTTTGTTTCATTAGTATCATTCATTCATTTTATTTAGCTCGGCCATTTGTTCAATAATTAATTAACGTAATGAATTGGTTTAGTAATAATAAATCCTGTGTGAAATATATATATAAATTATAATGTGCGAACATATCTTGAAATGTTAAAACAAAAATTCAATACATTAATCATCATCATCATCATCATTCGATATTCGATGACTTTGGATCAATAATTTTTTTTTACACTGAAAAAAAACCATTTTTTCTCGCTTCGTTGATCGTATCGTGAACATTTTTTTTTCTTTACTTTAACCTTGTTATTATTACCATTTAGCAATTTATCTCTTTTTTTCTGTCTCTCTCTCTCCCTCAGTTAGATATCCAATGTGTGTGTGTGTGTGTATTGTACATGTGTATGTGTTCAATTTGTTGATTAATGGGCCCTAGAATAAATAACAAATGTATATATATCTGTCTATGGTGATATGATGAAACTAAGAAATGGTTTGACACAAGAATCGAATCATTTTTTTGCTTTGTATCGATGAAACAAAAAAAAATTTGCCCTATATTCTGCTATTCTATATCTAGCCCAAAACACTTGTGTCGATTTTATTGCACATAATTTAGCTAATTTTGTTTGAATTTTTTTTTTCGTTTCTTTTTTTTTGGCACCTCAAATTCTGGTACTGGTTTATGATTGGAGAAAAAAAAAAGAAAAAGACCCGAAACCACACGATGATGATGATGATGATGATGATGATGTGGAAAGCAAATTTGTAATCAAAGAATCATAATGATCACGACAAGATGTTGTTGTCGGGTTGTGTTCGTGAGTTTCCGGAACATAAATTCTTGAAAATCATGTCACACACACACACACACACAGAGAGAGAGAGAAATGATTAGAACGGAACATCATTGATGATGATGATGGGAACTATGGATCCCAATCTTCATGAAATGAATGACGTTAATGAAATGTAAATGAGTTTTTTGGTATACTCTCTTATTACGTGAGAAAATGAAACGATAGAAAGACACTTTTAGGAAATGTCTATGTGATTGGTTGTATTACACACACACGCACATACGTTAGTATATTAGTAGTATGTTAGCAGTAATTAACTTGTAAATACATTTAGTTCTCTAAACTTGAAAATCTGCCATTTGAACAAATTCTTTTTGCAGTAGTATTACTGTTAGTAATTCTTTGTTCTTTTAACAATGATTATAATATATGGAATGGATATATATAGGAAAAAAAATTGAAGCAAATTAAAAGATGAAATGACAGACTTGATTGGCAACTAGATAGACAGGATAGATAAATAGATCTTTATACACACACACACACACACACACACACAAAGATATATTTATTTTCGATAAATAATTTGTTCATTCACATTTGTCATTGTGTTTATTTTCCCTTCTCATTTCATTCGAATTTTTCTTCTTTTTTTTTTGCTCGTCAAGCCAATTTGAACAATGATTTATCTAATTTAGGGTATACCAGATCCAGAAAGATATGTCCCCCATGGATCTGGAAACTTTCTCACCTAACAATGATGAAAAAAAAAAATTTTTTTTAACCCCCGTTAAAACGGTATTATTACGCGAGTTTTCCAGAATTTTTTTTTTTTGTCTCCTTGGCCGATCTGGCAACCCTTAATCTAATTTATTTGCCCGAATAAAAAATTGCTAGATCAAGGATGAATTTGTAATGATGATGATCATCAAGTTTTTTTTCTTCTTCTTTTTTTGTTTTGCTTGTCATCTTATACGATCAAATTCGGTTTTCATCTATGATGATTCTATTCATGTGATGTGATTCTCTCATTTTCAAGTTTTCACGTTTTCTTAAGAATGATGATAGTGGATGAAAGATGAAGATAAAGTATCATTTTCAAAACAAAATTTATTATAGAATTTTTTCGCTCTCTTTGTTTGAAACTTGTCAAAAAAAAATGGTTGTGGGTGTGTGTAAGAGAGAGAGAGAAACCATCAAATGATGATAATCATATCAAAAAGTCATTTTTTTTCGTTGAAAATAATTTGCAAACAATCCATTTTACAATGTAGTGTTGATTTTTTTTTTTGTTCATTCATTCATCGATTCATGATCGTTATCATCGAATGATCATTACAGAATTGATTCTTCGTTGTTGATTTACGACAGAATTTTTTTTTTTTTTTTTTTGGATGGCAAAATGAAAATTCATGTAATTCGTGTTTTTTTTCCACCACCAACAACGATTTTTAGAATAAAAAACCGATTATTGAATTATGATGATGATGATGATGATTCGACCAAGTGAAAAAAGGGTACCATTTTCATGGCTCAAAATTTTCAAAAAAAAAAATGAAATGAAATTTGATTTGGTTTTTTCTTTCATCTCTATCAATATGAATAACGATGTTAATTTTCAATTTTCAATTCATTTTCATTTTTTTTTCTTTTTTTCTCATTTATGATTATTCCATGATCATGATGATGATCATTGTCGTCATCATCGTCATTATTTGGTTCATTCAATTTTTCAATTCTATGATTTGATTGAATAAAATCTTGTTTCATTCATAATTGAAAATAAAAAAAAATGAAATTTAATTCAATTTTTTTTCGGGGTTTAATTTCAATTCAATTCAATTCAATTTTTTTTCCAATGTTATGATTAGAATTTGGGCAAAAAAATTCTTGTGCTAGTAGTTTTGTTGAGAGAGATTTACTCTGGTCCTTTTTCTAGTTTTTTTTTATTTAAATTTTTTTCTCGTTGAAAGTTGATTATTTTATTGTTATTTGTCGGGCCGCTTCGGGACTTGTTAGCGTTGTTGCCATTTTTTTTCCTCTTGATTTTTAAATGAATTTATTCAAAATAATTGCGTGTGTGTGTGTGTGTGTGTGTTGTTGTTTTTTATTTCACCAAACGATTTTTATACTTCTCTCTTTCATCATTCTCCATATAAAGCCACCAGAGAAACAAAATGGTGATCTATTTATCTTGACAGATCAGCATATATTCGTTGTGTAATTAAAAAAAAAATTTTTTTGTCTGTTTTGAATCAAAAAAAAAAAGTTGAGACAAATAAATGGAAAAGAATCCTGTGAACTAATGAGTATGACCATTAATTATTAGTACAGAATGCCAAAACAAAACGAAAAATGCTCATCAGCATCCTGACGATGATAATGATGATGATGATGATGGTCCATCATGTATGTTCAGTCAAGCATCAATTTATACACACACACACACACACACAGTGATTTAACTGTAAACAAACGAATTGTCCATGCTTGGGTGATTACAACAACAAAAAAAGAAGAGAAAATTAGGTAAAGAAAAAAAAAGGTAAAAAATTTGCCAGTGCCTGTGTGTCGACAATTCTCATAAATACAAATTGGCCCATTTACGTATTGAAACAACAACCAGAAAATTGAAAACAAAAACCCAAAAAACAAATTCCAAACTCAATTTCCGTTGAGTTCATTGAAGAAAAAAAATACTGATTGTTTTTATTTGCTATGTGTTCGCTGGTTATATATTCTGGTGGCTAAGAATTTTTTTTTTTACACATCACTAGATTCTTATTGGAAAATTTACTTGTTTCATGTTTTAGTTATAATTTAATGTATTTATTATTGTCTTTAGTTGGAATATTCTACATTCATGAATCGTTATTATCATTCTATTTATCATTCGATACCCTGAAGCAAATAATTTATATATATTCAGAATCTTCAGATCTTTTTTTTGTCAGAACAAGAATCAAGAAACCATATCAATGATTATAATCATCTGATGATCATGATAATCATAATAATGTTCTCAGAATCTTAACCAGATCAAAGATTCTCATCATCATCATCATCATCATTTAAAGATCCATGAAAATAAAATAAAAAAAAATTCCAACATTCTTTTTTTAACAAGAATTGTTTCAAAAAAAAATGACGAAATTGCCAAGGTTTTGTTGTTGCTAAAGTAACGATACGCAAATTACATTATGCGGAATTAGATGAATTTTATTGTAAAAAAAAATTCTACAGCATATCAACGGATCCATCTATATATATGAGATATAAATTAGATTTGTTTCCATTTCATTCATTGAATGCGTAACTAAGAATATTCAAATGAATATATAGCTAATGAGAAACTACCAGATGCCAATTTCCGAATCGAATTTCGATTCAAACATGGATATGGTCATCCTATATTAAAATGATTCGAACAATTGGGTATACATGTGTGGTCAATTTGGATGGTTTCAATGGAAAATTTTTTTTATCGTCGTTGTCTAATTGAATTAATATATTGTGTTCGGTGTGATGAAATTTTTTCCTATACTACACATACTACACATATAATCTGTTTGGAATGAATAAAATGATTTGGTTTCAATTTGTATGAATGAAAACAACAAACAGCATAAACTTACCTGGTCTTTGTTTATTATTCATCGATGATGATAATGATAATGGTGATTGTGAATGTTGTGAATGTAGATCAACACATACAGAACCCGGGCAGCATTGTTGTTGTTGGACGCATGGTTTTTGTATACATTTTTCTTCACCTTGTGAAAGGATATCTTCTAATTGCATATCTCGGCTCTAAATATAAAAAAGAGAGAGAGAGAGAAAAAAGAGAATGGAAAAAACAAGATTAAGATCAGCGGCAAAAAAAAAATTTTAATCGGATATACATCCGTACAAATAAATACACAGAATCAACTCAGCAAAGTTTTCACTGGTTCTGTGTGTGTGTGTGTGTGTTTCATGAATGAAAACCAATTTGTTCAATTAATTTTGGATTAAGAATCGTATTACACAATGATCTATTTTCATTGATGATCAACTTTTTTTCTCTCTGTGTGTGTAGAGAGAATAAAATAAAAAAATAACAACCTCGATTCTGACCTTATTATTTTATTTTGTTTTTCATTTGGTTTCCTAGGTTTTTCCAATGATGATGATGATGATAATGATGATCATTCACTATAGTTGAACTCACAATTATAACTTACAATACAAGTGCACTTATTTATTTTGTTGATTTAATTTTACAAAGTTTGATAAATTATAGGCAATTTTTTTTTCTTGGTTGTCGTTCATTCGATTGTTTATATATGGAAATTGAAATAAAAAACGATCCACCTACACATTTCACCTTGAGCCATTCGATTTTTTTTCATTTTTTTTTTTTTGCAGCAGAAGATTAAGAAATTTTCGGTTGATTTAATTAAATTTCATTTTATCAAGATGTAAGCTATTTTTTGTGATAAAGTAAGAAAAACGATATACATCTGTTTCCAAAGAAATTTGTTTCTGTTTGTAAATTCTGAAGAATGTTTCGGAAGTGGCGAAGGTGGAGCGAAGTAAAAAAAACAAAAAACATATAGTTAATCCAACTAAAACTGATGATGATGATGATGAGTAAATGGCCAAATGGTCGAGAAATTTCTTTTCATTTTGAGTGCGAATAAATTCTTGTTTTTTTTTCTGTTCTTTTCACTTGACACTTGTGCTATTTATTGCATGTCAATGAATGAATTCATGAATGTTTTCTTGAAATTGATTATATCTTGAGATATGGGTGTTTTTTTTTCATTTTCGATTGAAGACATTGACATGAAAAACCGAAATTATATTGCCAAAAAAAAAAAAAAAAAAATATACAAAAAAAGCGAATTCGACTTGTTTGAAAATAGTTTGAACATTCGATGATGTGCGTGCGCGCATATACGATCTTTATGAATGAACTTTTTTTTGTTTGTGTTTTTTTTTTATTCGATGCATGTAAACAAACGCGTCAGCTTTGAATATAAAGCCTAAAAGTTGGATTTGTTATTTCATCATACTCTGTGTTTTTGTTGAAGTTTCTATTATTGATTAAATTGATTTCAAATTTACATTTTCAATCATCATGGTGTATATAAATTCACGTGGCGAAATTGTTGACCACGAACCAATAACATGGAAAACACCATTCAAATTTCTATTACGATTCATTTGGTTTTTCATCAATTTTTTTCTAACTTTATTCGGTATGAGTGATCGTTCGGATTCGATGAAAAGATATTTTCTTGGCAGTAGTGGATATTCGAGTGGCGGCGGTGGCGGTGGCGGTAATGATTATCCTGGAGGTGGTGGCGGCGGCGGTGTTGGTGGTTTCGGTGGACGTCCCCGACGAATAGCAACATTACCTCGTAATAGTCCAATTGGAATGTCAACTTGTCCAGGTGGATCATGTGGACGTTAACAATATAACAATGATTTCAATTCAATTTGACCAATATTATCATTCTATTTTTTCATATTTATTTTATGGTTATATTATATTATAAATTTTCAATGTTTTCTGTTCTGTTAACCCGATAATAATAGATTGAAATGTCAAAAAATTTTCATAATTTAACAATTGAATTCATAAATAATTAATTCAATTCAATTCAATTGTTTGATTTTCAATACTGTCTTTGTCAGATGAATTTCTGTTTATTCTGCATATATGATGATGCACAATGAACAGAAACCAATATTGGCCAAAAGGGTTTCCATCATTGTTAGATTCTTGGTGTGCATGTTTGGCATTTTATTATTTACATTGTATTGTATACAAGAATTTGCATTATTCATTATTGGATTGCCATGAGCATTGTACACTGTGTTTGTGTGTGTGTGTGTGTATTGATAATTTATACAACATAGACAGGATTTCCCGAATGGTCAAAGTCAATTTATCGGATATTCCATATATATTACACACATGTAATATAGAATCCAAACCAAGAATGGTTAGTGATATGAGGTGGTGGTAAAAAATTTTCGGTTTACATGAACGTTTATTTTTTTTTTCTTTGTTTCATTAAAAAAAATCTCTTCTCATTCACTTTCGAAACAAAAAAAAAATCTGAATAAAAATTCTATCCAGTCAAACGCGTTTGCACTTTACACCGGAACATGGAATGCATCAAAAAACAATTTACAAATATTGGGAAATTTTTTTGTTTTGTTTTTGAATGGTCAGCTAGTTAAAATGAATTCAAATGAAAATGGACATTGATGGAAAATGAGATTTCACAACAAACCAGAAAGAAAACTATTTACCAAACGAAAAACAAGTGGATGAATATTGGGTGTGGAAATTGTATCCAACATTCCTGGCTTGCTTTGCCCTTGTTTTCCCTCTGACAATGGGCAACAACCAAAAAAAAAAAAAAAATCAATTTCCCCACGAAAATATTCGATCAAAAATTATTTCAATTTATATATATAGGATATATAAGAGTGTTGATATATCAGGCAATAAGAATGCGAAAATTCGATTCGATCCATTGCCTATTCTGGATATTCAATTGCTGTTGCTGTTGCTGTTGTTGTTTACTTAATAATTGGTTCCTGTTTACATGTATATAACATTTATGTCAAATTGGTCCTGTTTACTTATATTTTTTTTTTCTCTTTTCTCTTCAATATTCTGTTTTTGTTGTTGTTTTATCAACACCAAATACAAACACGAAACGAATAGCCATCCAAGAATAACCAAACATACACACACACACACAAACGAAAAAAAAAACTGGAACAATCAACGAATAATTCCATGAATTGACATATCTTATTATTTGATCTTGATTATTATTATTATTATCATTATTATTGTTATTAGAACCAAGACGACAATAACAACAACAACAACGACAACAACAAAAAACGAGACGACATTTTTATTATCATTATTATTATTATTATTTGTATTCAATCGAATATATAGACAATCATAGTAAATTTTGGGTTATTTTACGAATATTCCTCTGTTTCGTGAATTCGTTATCATCATCATCATCAATGATCACTTCGTTTCAGTTTGCATTAGAATCTAGAATTGTAATGGAAAAACAATATTACTAGCTACAACAACAACAACAACTATGCAAAGATGAAAATTATGTCATATGTGGGTGGATGAGTATTTACCGAATTTTTTTTTTTTGTTCCTATAGCTCAATACAATTCTGTATGGTACATTGAATTTGCATTTAGGAATTTAGAATTAGGAATTTTTTTTTTCACTCGGTTGAAATTCGAATCGGTCAGTGTTTTTTTTTTCCTAGTTCATCATTCGTGATTTCATTTTTTGTTGTTGTTGTTGTTGTCGCTGCTATACGAATCCTAATTAGCTGTCGGAAATGGCAGTTCTTGCTGCTTTTGTTGTTGATTTGATTTTGAATCACGGAATTTTTTTTCTGTGTGTGTGTGTGTGCTGAGAAAAAAACTAACTAACAAGAACAAGATTCTTTCTCTTGTGTTTGTTAATTGTATGTTCGTGTACATTTTGGGTGTTTGTAATTTTTTTTTCTCATCCAATTGTTTGGTTCATTTATCAATCGTTGTGATGTGTTTTGCAAGATGTATTTACTTTTGCTAGTTTTGTTTGTATTTGCTTGCTTGCTCGACGTGCCTGATGATACCATTTTTGCAGTTTGAATTCAAATTCTACAAAAAAAAAAAAATCAAATACAAGTCATTGGATTCAGACCATTTGATCAGACAGTATTTTTTTTCATATTGCCCAGTGATTTTTGTTTGTGTTTGTTTTGTTTTTCATTATTATTTATTCTGTTCGACAGGTAAAAGTATCCATCTCGTTTTTTTTTATTTTTTGTAATCCAATTGGAAACTTTTACATTATACAACACATTTATGATGATGATGATGACTATGTTGTTTTTTTTTTTAATAACTAACTATCATTTTGGCCATCCACCTTCTCCAATTACAAGTGAACAAAAAAAAATTCCAAAGTTTTCCATAGAATTTTTTTTTTTTGTTTTTCATTTTTAGCTGAAACAGCAAGATTTTATCGTTTCTCTCGTTCTCTCCCTTTCTCAATGTTTTTACTTTACCATCCAGATATAATTGGATACGATGACGATGACGATGATGTCGATTTGAGATTGGACTGTGATTGAATATCTTCACTCTGTGTGTGTGTACGTTCATTTTTTAGATCACATTTTGGTCTATTCCCCTTCCCCCTTCCACTCCTTCCAGAAAAAACTCGCAAAACCTTGATGATGATGAAAAATTTATAACTTGTTTGTTAGAAAAAAATATTTTTCCATCCATAGATAACATGTTAACACGCCCGATTTGTACAATCATTTGTTGTTGTTGTTATTTGTCCATTTCGAAATTCTTTCTTTTTTTTTGCCAAATAATTTGAAATTTACGACCGGAAACACTGTCATCGATCACAACAATACAAACACACACACACACACACATTGTTGTCAATTTGTTTTTTTTATTTATTTCCATTTTCTTAATTTCTCATTCGGCCAAACAAATAACGCTGTGTGTTTTTTTTTTCTTGTCATTTCTCATTATAATTAGCTTATAACTTGACTGTTTTTTTCATTTGCTCATCTGAGATCTCTCAGATATTTATGATTCAATAATTTATTCAATTCAACCATTCGTATCGAATCATCATAACATATTTATAGTGATCTTGACTTGATCTAGATTTTCTTCAAGTCAAGATAATAATAAATTTTTTTTTGTCCCTTTGGACAAGCCATTTGAAAGTAAAAAAAAAAATAAATTTATTGTCATTACTTTATGGACTACCATCATCACCACCATCATTATTATCATTATCATCATACATAAATGAAACGCCCATGATTACTGTAATTAGATATAGGTTATAATATTATATAACAACTGTATTTCATTTGTTTTTTTTTTGTTTTTGTTTTTTCTTTTCTTTTTTCACCGGCAATGACTTTATTTATGACCCAGTAAGTATATATTATATATTAATGGCATTATATGACAAACAGAATGCAAAAAAAAACCAATCGATTCGAATATGAATAAATGATATCATTGTTGTTGTCGAATATTTGGAGAAACGAATGAAAAGAAAAATGAAATAGTTTCCGGATCATACTTGAAAATCAAAAATAGAATACGAACCAAGACTGTCCGGAAATGTTCCAAACATGAACCATTTGTCTATGAAACTTTCTCTCTCTTTCTCTTTGTATGACAGATGTCAATCGATTCGTCACTACAATAGATCCATTGCTCAATAACGATACTTTTTCATCAAACTTGAACAAAAACACACACACACACACACACACTAAATGATCAACGAAAAAAAAATTGTTCGTGAGCTAATTCTCCGTCCAAAATATAGTGTAGTGTGACCGGATAATTTTTTTTTCAAAATTATCTTCAATTGTAATTTAATGGTCCATTTTTTTCCATGGGTTCCAAGTTGACTATATATATATAATATACACATGGCATGACTTTTCGTTTTGCATAAAACAAAGTTTGTTATGGCCAGAATTTTTTTTTCTCTTTGTTTTGACAGTCGATCCAATTAATTGCTACCTTGTTTAGCATATATACATTGAAGAATCTAGAATTGTATTACCATTTGTCAATGGTCGTTTTTCATTTCGTCTTTCGTATAATGATGATGACAATAATGATTGATGGATTACTATTCTATAGTGAATCAAAATAGAGACAAAAAAAATAACCTGGCCCCTGTACACTATGAATATTGTGTTTCAGAGTTACGACAAAAAAAAGAAAGAAAATCGAGTTCAATCGATCCATGAGAAGTGAAAATATAAAAATTTTTCGTCCAAACCAGAGAAAAAAAATGGGAGTTGTCCCAAAGGACATCGACAGCAACAACAACATATAATTTGCTGCGCCTGGTATGAATCTCCGATAAAAATTTACCATACCTAGGAATCGTTTCAATGACTTTTTGGATGTCGGTTTTGGAAATGAATCAATAACCGTTAACTTTTCTTCAAGCATACCAATACCATCGGGGGAAATTTCATGTCCGAGGTATTTTACTTTCTCTTTGATGAATATACATTTATTCTGATTAATGGTTATACCATTATCATTCAATTGTTTCAATACTTTGTCTAGATCGGTGATTGCTTTTTCTTTATCTTCCGAAGCTATAAGAATGTCATCCAGATACACGAATACATTATCAAATTCACGAAAAATTGAATCGACAAATCGTTGATACGTAGCTGGTGCATTGATTAAACCGAAAGGCATCCGTGTATATTCGAACAAACCCCACGGTGTTGTCATCGCCGTCTTTTTACAATCATTTTTCGCCAACGGAATTTGCCAATATGCCGTTTTCAAATCAATTGTCGTGAATATTTTCTTCCCATTCAAATTCGCCGAAAAATCGTGTATGTGATGAATTGGATAACGGTCAGGAACTGTTTTGGCGTTCAACGCTCTATAATCACCACAAATTCTCGTTGTTCCATCTTTCTTCGGCTGTATTACCATTCTACTTGCGTAACTGGATGAAGATGGTCTAAGGACACCCATCTTAACCATTTGCATAATCTGCTCTTTAGCGGCAGTAGCTCTAGCCATTGACACACGCGCTGGTCGTGCGAAAATAGGCTGATCATCTTTCAATACGATATGGTGTTCAGTGTTATGTTTAACGTCCAGCGATAAATTTGGTTTACATACATTAGGATACTTTTGTAACAATAGTTTTACTTTATCATCCAAATTGTTGCCAGAGATCATCGTGATATGACGTATGTCTGCTACACGTTTATGACCTCTAATCGAAAATTTTGTCACATTATCAATCAATTTGTTTCTACGAATATCCGGCAATAGATCATATTTTGATAAAAAATCGGCACCAATAATGGGATATTCGACATCAGCTACAACGAACGTAAATGGAAATGATCGCCGTAGATCTAAATCAGGTTCATGAAACGTTTCACCATAATTATTAATTTTGGTACCATTAGCTGCTATCAGATCGTAATTTGTAGGTTTTGATATGATAACTTTAGCTGATTTCGGCCATATGGATATTACCGAACCAGTATCTATTAAGATCCAACGTTTTGATCTATGGTCAAACACGAATAACCGATAACAATCGCCATCGATAGAAGAGACGTATTTACATCGTTTTGGATCATCACATTTATTTGCTTTATCGTAATATTTGAAATGCGAATAACAATATTTACCATTGGAATGAAATTTAGGTTGCAAACGACAAGTATCAGTTGACTTTAACGAACCAGAGGATGATGGAACTCTCGGCCGATTATCGATTGAATTTACGTTTATTGAATTTCTTTCGTCATGTCGTGCAACTTCATCACATAGCATTTCAACTTCAATGTACAGGTCATTGAAACTTTTCATTAAATCGTCGAATTTCACTACATTTTCTTTGTTATCGTTTAACATCGTTACAATTCAACGTCTTGTTATTTCAAATTTTTATAAAAATTAATTAATCCCGAACGTTTTGAACGAAAAAAATCAACGTCGGAGGTCACCAATATGTAGTGTATTCGATAACTACATTTATTCAACTGACTTTCAAAACGCAACTCATCCCCACTCATCTGTTCGAATTGGGGTTCATCATTAATGACGTTATCACGCCACCACAATATATTGATTTTGTGAATGAATGATCGCAAAAAGGCTATTATTTTTCATCAATTTTTTCTCTTTTTTTTTGTTCTTCATTCAGTCTAGTTTTACTTTTTTTTCATTTCATTCAACTCAACTCTCCTATAGCATACTATATGGATTTCGACTACGTTAAATTTGACTGACATGTTGGCATGGGAAAATTGGATTTCATGGCTAAAAAAAAAGTAATGGTCGCTCTCTCTCTCGGTTCCTTTTTCTCTATAGGATTCCATTATGTGATCATCACTCATGAATCTCTGTGCGTGTGTGTGTGTGTGACAAATCCTCTTTACCTCAAATTTTTTTTCATTTTCATGAAAAAAAGTGACATTTTTTTTGTCGACAGGAGAAAATCTGATAATGATGATGATAATAAGAGAATCGTAAATTTTTTTAAAAATTTCTCATTGACAAGTTGAAAATTTTGAATTGTAATTGGAAAAAAATAAATCCAAACTTTTGAAAAATTGTTTGTTTGTTATCATCATTAGTGTATATGTTTTTGGTTATAATGTCCAGTTTTTTTTCGATTTTTTTTTGTTGTTAAATGATGGTGATCGAATCATCATCGAATGGATAGAAAGATGGACAAAACACTAATGATTTTTGTTGACTTGATTCATTAGTTGGAATTTATCGCATCGTTATTATGTAACTAAATGACAATGTGTTGATTTAATTTGAAGTTTATGTTTTCACACAAATGAATCTTGTTTGTTGTTGTTGTTTTTCACCCTCAATTTACATTTCCGGCACATAGAAAAAAAAGAAGGAAACAAACATTAAAATTGACCAAAAAAGAATCACCCATTCCCCATCGTATTCTTAGTGTGAGAAAAAAACAAAACATACAATTAATTATCCAATTCCGATGATAGATTGAATTCTTGCCATTTTTTTCTCTCTTGTTTTTTTTGATGTTTGACTTGCTAGTTTTTTTTTCTGTCGGAATTCCTGGAACCATACCCGTTGTGTTCATCATTAGGTCGTACTTTTCTTTCCAATTTAATGTTCAACGCGAAAAAAGTTTTTTTTTACTAGACTTTTTTGCCCATCAATTTGTGATGATGATCGAAAAATTTATTTTTTTCGTTGACTTTCAATCAAGGTTCAGTTATCAAGGTTTTTTTCCCCTTGGTTATAGTCTGATGGTAGTTACAAAGTTGACTGCACCAATGTTTAATGTTTTTGGCTATTTTTTTCTGTTCACTTCACTAGAACAATACGCTCATCAGATATTAATCTATTCGGAATCATTTTATTTTATTTGGTGATTGAAATTTAAAATTGTCCATCGGTTGTGTGTGTGTGGAGAGAGCTTTTTCTGATTTATCAGCGTATTTTTTTTTTTTGCCACCGTTTTTTCAAAATGGCTTTTTTTTCTTGTGCACAACATCAATTGATATATATTGATTCAATTCGTAGCACTGAAAAAAACGATTTCTTTTTTCCTGGTTGAATTTAAAATCACATTCAATAAGAATAGAATTGTGTAAATATAATTCAATCTAATAACTCTGTATTATGGACAATGGTCATTTTGTAAAATTAAAATTTTTTTTTTTGCATATTTCATCATACATCAGAATATTCTGTGGACAAGAATTTAAACCTTACTATTATCCGCTTTCACACACACACACACACAAACAGTATATGTATTCCTAATAAATGATCATCAAAGACAAAAGAATAAGTGAGAAGAAAATGGCAAAGAAAAAAAAATACAAACTGTGGCAATATTTCATCGCACCACGATTATTATGCAAATGAAGTTTTTCATCACACACACACACACACACACATTGCACTTTTAGGATTCATTTTCACTGATTTTCAACTCTACTCTATAGAGATAATTTTAGACAAAATAATGTTGTTCTGAATAATAATAATACAAAAAAATTGTTGCAAACGATTTAATATGGACAATGAAACTAGATCAATTTTTTTCCCCGATTCTGATTCTATAAGCTTGTTGTGTGCGTTTGTGTGTGTGTGTGTGTTTTTTTCCAATATACAGAATACAGAATCTCAGCATTAGCTTCGGGTAAAATGGTCGAGTATTATTTCATTTTTTTTGTGTCGTCGTCTTAAGTTTGTTTTTTTTTTTTTTTTTTTTTTTGATATTGGATATTGAGTTTCAAAATATATCAAGAAAAAAAATAGGATGACACTTGAAATGGCCAAAATTCTTCTATGGAAAAGCACGTTTCATAAATTATCCACATTTTGTGTGTGTGTGTGTCTATGTGTTTATGTGTTTATTATATGTGCATGGAAAAAAAATTCGAAACAAAAATCTAGAGAATGCCATTGGGGTTCTGATTGTTTTTTTTGTTTTCAAGAAAAAAAACCACCAATCGTAATTTATCGAAACAATCATCATTTTTTTTCTTGCTGACTATGTTTGACAATATTTTTTTTTTTTTTGTTTTCTTCCTAATTGGATCGATATGAAAAAGAAAATATCAAAATTATAAACCCGGTGAATCCAGTAACAAGTACAATTATGGAACCAAATGGAATGACAATGGTTCATTCGTTTTGTTTTGTTTGATAATTATTTCAAGTGCATATTCTTCGTGCTGTTGTCGTTGTTGTTGTTGTTTTTCATTCAAAAATTTTTCTCTCTTCATTCAAATTGGATACATTGTATTCAAGTATCATTTCATTTTGTTTGTTTCTGTGTTTTGTTTTGTTTTTTTTTTTTTTTTTTTTTTTGTTATTCTTGAAATTATGGCACCATATCATACAGAATCATTAAGAAAATTTTTTTATTTTTTATTTTTTTTCTTGTTACACCAGTTCCACACGAATGATAATGGCCATATAGATTTTTCTTCATTTGTTCATTAATTTATTTTTATTTTTATCTTTGCGCTTCATTCAATTTCATCATCATCATCATCGTCGTCGTTTTTGTTTTCTTCTTCTTCTTCTTCAAAAAAAAAAATCTGATTCTAATGATGATCACTAGCCAAGAATTCCCTTGATTCGAATGAGAAATTTTTTTTTCCATTTCTATATTGCTAATAGATGTAATGGCAAAAACAACAAAAAAAAATTTCAAATCTCAATTTCCATTATCACACAAACGCACCCACACACACACATGCAGTTATATTTCACTGCTACAAAAAAATGAAATGAAATGAAATTGAAAATTAAATTCAATTTTTTTTCTCTTACAATGCGACAGAAGAAATTTGTTCCATTCGAATTCTTTTTTACAAACTGTACAAAATCATTATGATCATTGAAATTTTCTGACAAAAATTTTCCCACCTTTGCCACAATCAATCAACAAATGTTTTGTCATTTCAATTTGAAAATTCTGTTTTGTTTTTTTGATATTTGAAAGAATTTGGAAAAAAAACAAAACAACACGGCTAATTGAATGTTTGTTTGTTTGTTTTTTTTATTAGTTTCATTCTGTGTTTAAAATGGGCTCAATGAGTTGAATTTTCACTCAAATGAATTGAGGTTTTTTCTCCATCACTTTTGTTGTTATTGTTTTTTTGGATTCATAAAACCAGATTGAAACAAATGCCAAGAAAAAAATTGATGAAATCAACAACAACAACAGCAACCAATGGCGACGACATCACAATATGAAAGATATTGGCGTAAAGTAGTGATTTAGAAGAAAAAAAAGCGGCACACAAATTAAACTTTTTTTTTATTATTATTATTCCAGTGATCCAGATTCTTTCGTTTTTTTTTTGTTTGTTCATTTTATTATTAGAATTGAGAATCCAACAGTGGAAAAAAAACAACAACAACAACAACAACAGATAATAATGTATATTTTTGAGCGAGAGAGAGAGAGAGAGAAAGAGAGGCTTGAGATGTAATATAATAAATAGATTTTCTCTTTCTTTCAACAGCTATGTTGGAAAAAAAAGAAGATGGAAAAAAAATGAAAAAAAACGGATTTTTATTGTTTTTTTTCCACTATTCATACATTCTGTATCTAGAAAATTCCCATAGAAGAATTATGATAACCAAATGAAAATTGTTTCTTTATTCAATTCAAGTGTGTCTGGATTTTGTGTTTGAAACCATATATATTCATGGTGAATCATATGAGAATTACTTCCAATTCATTCAATTTGGTATTTGGTCTGAAATTTTTTTTTTTGTTTTGTTTTTCCATTTTCATTTTTCTTTCAATTATGTTTTATTATTCGGTGACATAATATTGTTATCAATTTTTCGTTTCGTTTCTTTGTTTTTATTTTGGTTATGTGTGTGTTTTTGTTGGTGTTGTTGTTGTTGTTGTTCATAACCATGATTATATTGATGATATTGTATTGTTTTTCATTGTCATATCACTTGATGTGGACAAATAAATGCATGCTGGTAACTTGATAATGTGTCTGATCATCATCATCATCATAATCATGGTGGATACACACACATACACACACACACACTGTCAAACAAAATAATCACTAAATGGAAAGGATGTTATGTTATGTTGTGTTGTTGGTGGACCATCCATAGTGATGATAAAAAAAAATTGTTTTGTTCCATCCTTTTCTTACAATTTTTTTCTTCACTTTTTCCATCATTGATCATTTGTTGGCCAAAGAAAAAAAAAGCTCCGTAGATTTTATATAACAAAACAAAACGAAACAGGATGAAAAAAAAAATAAAAAATTCACAAGAAAATCCAAGGACAAAACAAAACAAAACAAAATTGAATTTTGTTTTTTTTTTTATTTTCTTCGCAAATCATTTCTCATTTTTGCAACATCATCGACGACAACGAATGATTATTATTATTATCATTATTATTATAACGGAAAATAACCAAAAACCAGAAAAACCAAAAAAATTCTGTTATGTTGTTTTCGATTCTGGATTCTTTTCCTGTTTTTTTTCTATGCTTTCCAGAATAGCAAAAATCGCCGAAAAATCACTCACTATACAACAGTGAGGGCTTAACCAGAAAAAATGTATTCATCATTTTTGTGAATGTTTTTTTTTCTTCTTCTTCTTTTTGGTGATCACCATCACCAACATCATCGCACACATATTCAATAAATTCCTACATTGGATTCAATCTTTTTTTCTTTTTTTTGGAATTTTTTTTTCTCGGAATCGGAGAAAAATGAAAAACAAAATTGAAACGTCAAAATTTTTTTTTTCATTCGTCATTGTTGTCCCCGAATTTTTTTTTTGTTTATTGTTGTAGTTGTTGTTGTTGTTTGAAAAATGAGAAAAAAAGAAAAATTGCATGAAACAAACAAACAAACAAACAAACAAACCAACATGAAAATCATTTTTTAATGTCTTATTTGGTGATATTTTTTTTTTGGTTTTTTGGTTTTTTGGTTTTTTTTTTGTTCAAGAATTTGATAACACACACAAGAAGAAGAGGAAAAAAATCAATTTTTTCACAATAAATGTAGAATTCGCTATTGTTGTTGTCGCTGTTGTTGTTGTTGTTGTTTTTGTTTGTTTGATTATGATTTTTCCATTGTATTCATCATTGTCATATCAGTGTTTATGATAGCCATTGGCCATGTAAATGAATATTCTAATTGTAAATAATTCAATATACAATTATATTCTACAAGCATCAAAAAAAAAAGAATCAAGTGATCGATTTGAATCATCATTTTTTTTAAAAAGAAAAATGATATTAAAATATTTGATAAAATGTTGCAACATCTGCAAATAAATGTGTATGTGTGTGTGCATGTGACAGCAATCAATATATTCTCGCTGTTTTTTTTTTTATTCCGTCATTGCAATCACAATTGTCTCAGGATTTTTTTTTTCATATCTGTCATCGACAATCATATGAAAGAATTGAATTAAACATACATTCCATTACGATTGCCCGCTAGGTGTAAACAAAAAATAAAATAAATTCATTCATCCATTCATTTCATTGAAATAAGTGAAGAATTTTTTTTTTGTTTCATTGAAAGTATGTGAAGACGACCATAATCATCATCATCATCATCATTATTATTATCACGATGAATGAATTTGATTAAATCGTAATAATGAATAATTTTTCTCGACCAAATTATGGTTCTGGTGGTGATGGTGACGATCATTTCAATGATTTTCTTCCTTTTTTTCGATTCAATTGTTTCAAAAAAAAAGTATAAAGATTCGTAAATACAAACGAACTGTATGGATGCATTATTTTTTTACTACTACTACTACTACTACTGTTTTACTCTAATTGAATAAGATCTTATCGTTTTTTTTTCTATTCTTTGTCTGAGCATACTGGGTTTTTCTTTTTTTTTTTTTTTTTTTTGGTAATTATTTTCACATGGTTGAACATCGTGTGTGTGTGTGTGTGTATGCGACGAGTATATTAGTTCAAAAAGTTCAACAACAAGATTCTCATCATCATTCTGTCTGTCTTTTCTATAATTAAAATATCGTGATAAAGAATACTAATCATTTGTAGTGGAGAATAATTTTTTTTTGGGTCAAAATCTGAATCAAAGCGGAAAAAAATTCCCAATTCATAAATATCCAAAAAAAGAGATTCAAACAAAAACAATTGATCAATGGATTATTATCGATTCTTATCACCATTATTACTTTTTTTGAATGATTAAAATTTTCAATTTCATTTCATTTTTTTTTCTCTTGTTCAGAAAAAAAATCAAATTAAAATCAAACAAAGAAAGAAAGAAAATATCAACCTACCTTGTAATGGTTATTGTTATTATTATTATTATAAAAACTATGATGTCGTTGTGATGATCGTAATCTATTAGTAGTATCGCCCAAGTTATTATTATTATTATTACTGCTGCTACTACTACCACTGCTACTGGTCCAGAATGCACTTGTTAATCCAGAATTTATTTGATTATTCATTATTAATATTATGATTAATAAAATCATCATTAATTTGTGACGAAATGATAATAATCGAATGTTGTTGACATCCATGGTTGACAAAATTTTTGTTAATCAAATCAAATCAAATTTGATTTGATTAATTAATTAATGAGAACGAAAAAAAAAAATTCAATTCATATCATTCGAAAATTAACACAAATTTTAATGTTTCGTTTTACTCAATTTTCAGTCATTTCTTCAACTTCAATCATGATGATGATGATGATCTTGAAACAACTGATCATCATCAAACTGTATTATAATGTTGGCCGCTGCCCTTTATATACTATCGTCGTTTGTATTGGAGAATATTTTTTTTTTGTTTCATTTATAAAATTGACGCATGTCTATTTCTGATGATGGTCATGGTGGTTGGTTGGTAGGTTGGATTCAAAAAAAACACCAATGTGCAACAATATGAGTCCACCATATATTTTTCAATTCCATTAACTACTATGCATGAATCCAAGAAATAAAAAAAAACCAAATAAGCTTGCCAATGTTCTAAGATTCTAAAACACTATTATGGTGGGCGTAAGATGGGCGTATGCTTACCTTGTTTTATTTTTTATTTTCTGAATAACAAAAAATGGCCATAGCTTATTATTTCGTATCAATTTAAACGCGGAAATCGATTCCAGCGTGTGTGTGTCGGTATGCGGAAATCGATATCCATATACCGACACACACCATCAAAAGTCTACTAACGAAAAATTGAGCGATCAAAAAAAAAAAATGTCAAACTTTATACTACATATTGCTGGATCATGGAAATTACTGAATTCAAATGAAATTGATGAATTCCAATGAAATTAGATCTTTTGGTTCTTTTTTTTTTTTAGTTCTTCGGAAACAACCCGATGAATGTGGCAGTAAAATGAAATTTAAAACTTTATCGACAATCAATGTTCAAACACACACACACACACACACAGATTGTATTTGTTGGCGATATAAATGTTTTTTTTTTTTTTGTTGCATTAAAAATTCGATATTTTTTTCATACCATCGGTAATCGATAATCATCATATTAATTAATGATCAAATCACGAAATAAAAGTCAGTAAACCAAAACCATTTTGTGACCAATATGCAATGATAATTTATATGATTTCTTCTTTGAGGTTTGTGGCTTGTGTTGGATGTAAACCAAAAAAAAAAAAAAAAAAAACAAAATTGAATTATTTCCAACGAATCATCATTTGTTTTTTTTCGCTCTTTCTCATTCCAATGAATGGTCGATTGGATGGATCTAAAAGTTTCTGCCGTTACTTGGATATATATATATGTTCACCCTGTGAACACTGTGGAATTCATAAGCCATGATTATGAGAATGATGAAAAAAAAATGAAAATGAAAAGAATTTCTCTTTAGGCTTATTCTTTGGTTTTTTTTCGCATATACAAGGGGTAATCATCAAACACACCGTACCGTGAAAGTAAAAAAAAAAAGAAAAAGAAAAAGAAAATTCAAACCTCTGGCATTGTTGCTGTATCATGAAATGTTTGGCTTCCAGATTTCCAGATTTAATTTCATTTCATTTTTTTTTTTTTTACTTGGCCAGAATCGGATGCAGATATATGCAATTTGAATTTCGTTCATTTACAATTCATTCATGTGTTTGTAATCATTTCATATGCATATGAATACTGTTTTGTGTCGTTTTCTTTTTTTTTTTTTTTTTTTTTTTTTTTTTTTTTTGATTATACAAAGATTTATGATTTTTTTTCTTCTTTTTTTTGCTCTCTCACATATAATTTCATTTATTTTTTCCACGTACAACTCAATGATTGTTTGGTTTCTGCAAAAAAAAAAAAATTTATTTTTCATTCTTGGATTCTGGCTTGGATTCTTACAATGAAAGAATAGGCATAGGTCTTGGAATTTTTTTCATTTATATGTTTTTTTTTACATTTAAATGTGAAAACAAAAACTTCCTGGAAACCATCACCATCATCATCAGGTCACATTTAGTGGCAGTAGATAGAATAAATAGAATCTCAACAGCAATGAAAATGTTTCGGCACATCATCATTTCAACTACCATTAATTCTACACTAAACAGAATTGATATCAGATGGCCAAATATTTTTTTCTCATCATTATCATTATCATCATCATCATCATCATCATCATCATCATCATCATCATCATCATAAAATTTTGATCATCAAAAACCACGATGATAATTGATCTAAATTCTTTCATTGTTCATTTAGTTTCTGTTTCTGTTTCTGTTTTTTTTCTACTTTTTCATCATCATCATTACTTGATTATTTATTTTTATTATTATCAAATTTACTTTATGTTTACGGGGTTAAATTCTCCATTATAAAGGTTAAACGATTTTTCTTTAAGAATCCAATTCCAATTCAAGAATAATTTGGTAAAAAGTAATCAAAAAATTGTTGTTGATTATATTGGAAATTATCATTATCATCGTTTTCAACAATGATTTCTTGTCAAAAAAAAACAATTCTTTTGTAGAAAAATGATAAGAAATCGATCAAGGCAACAATTTTGCGCAATATAAATAGTCCAAAATTGCATTCAAAATGTATCTAATAATTTTTTTTCGTTTTTTGTTTTGTTTTTCACTGATGAAAATCATAATAATCGATATAGAATAATTGATTTTGCATTAGATTCATTTTTTGTTGTTGTTGTTGTTGTTGTGGTAATCATTGTGTAATAATCGATTTTTTATTTTGTATTCAAGATCCAGAATCGATCGATTGAATTTTTTTTTATCAAAATTGCTGATAATATCCGAATATTATGATTCGAAGAAAACAAAAATACATCATCGATTATGAATGAACAATTTTTTTTCACTCCTATTGGATTGTTGGTCAAAATGATAGTGTGACAACAAGGAAAATGTTGAATCGTGGGCTAATTTGTGGTCATCATCATCATCATCATCGAAAAAAAACTTGCAACGATCAAGCAGCAATATCCGAATCGAATAATCAAATGAACTCAAAAAAAAAGAAAATTGTAACGCATCATAAATTTTTTTTTTTGCTCTTTTCGAGATGTAGAGTTCATTATGAATGACTTAATCTATGAATGGTAGCCAAAAATCAAATGAAATGAACAACAAACCAAACCAGAAGAAAAAAAACACTGTCCTGGTTTATTTCATATTTGATCGCAATTTATGGCTTTTGTGTGTGTATGTGTGTGTGTGGATTCTGATGTGTTTGAAAAAACTGAAAAAACTCGTCCATTCATTTCATTTCTTAATGACAACGAGAAAAAAAAGATTGTCGCTGCTGTTGTTGATGATGGTAAATGTGTTCAAATCAATCATCCGGATTCTTGAGATCAATGCGAGATGAAAAAAAAACCAAAAAACATTTTTTCAATAAAAATAAAATGTCCATGTTGGGATACCCTTATGATTTAGTTTTTTTTTCTTTCTTCATCATCATCATGTTTGTTGTATTTGGCTAATCAAGCCGAACAAAATAGATTTCAATTCTCAATTCTTGATGCTTGATTTTGGTGATTTTTTCTCTCTCTTTCCCTTTCTTCTTCATTTTCTCTCTTAGTTGACCATGATATAAATCTTGGACAAACAAGAACAAAATATTGTTGGATTTCTGTTTACTGAAAAATAAAATAACATATTTGGTATGTAAGAAACGTATCAAACATTTTTTTTTCTTTTTTTTTTTTTTTTTTTTTGGTTGTTGATTTATAAAGAAATTCATACGATAAAAAAAATCTAGATTTTTTTTTATCTCACACACACACACACACACACACACAGAGAATCACCATTAATTTATTACATTATCATCAAATGGCTGTTAACAAAAAACGATTCAACTAAAGAATAATCAACAATTCGAAGATCCATTCATAGAAACTGTTTTTTTTTTTATTTTTGTTTGTTTGTTTGGTCCAACGAAAATCTTTTCCAACAACGTCCAATCCAATCCATTCATTATAATAAATTAGCCATTCAATAGTGTGGTTGCTGTTATCGTAAAAGGCAATCAAGGCTTATCATTCAAAATGATCGGTGAAAAGTGAATCTTGATTTATATGGTTTTCTGTTTCTGTTTTTCTTTTGGTTAAAGCAACCCTGAAAAAAAAATGAACGTCAATTGAATTTTAAGTTTTGCCATTTTCTGAACCATATATAGTTGACCGTTTTTTCAATGAATACTGAAAGATTTTTTATTTTCATTGTTTAATAGCTAGAGATAAAACTGTACAGTCGAATCGAATCGAATCAAATCAAATCGAATCAAATCGATAAGATAAAAATGTCATCATCATTATTTTGATGTGAAATCGATGGATAAATATTGAAAAAGCAGAAAATTTTTTTCATTTGAGAGAACAGATTAACCAAAAGCCATTGTCATGTTATTTATTTAATGGTTTATGATTTCCGGAAAATATTTTATAATCACAAAAATGGTGAAAATGAAAAAAAAATTTTCTGTTAATTAATTTTTCATATAATAATTATGGCTGTTTTTTATTATTGTTGTTGTTGTTATTATTATTATTATTGTTGTTGTTGTTGTTGTTGTTGTTATTATTATTGATTATTGATTATTTATTAATTGTGGTTAATTTTTCAATCTGAATTCATTCATTTTCTATCGCTTTCCGGTGGTGGTGGTGTCAATTTTTTTCTAAATTGTCGCCTAAATCGTTGTTGTTGACGCTGTTGTTGTTGTTGTGATGATGATGGTGACGGTGGTGGTGGTAGATAACTTATGTGATTATAATTTTGAAAATAATTCTTTGCAAATAGATATTCATCAATAATCCATGGATGATGTATTAGATGTTGAATTTTAATTCGTTTCATTGGATCCGGTTCTAACATTGCCGTTAATATATGTATCAAAATATCCGGTGGATTTTCAGCAACATTGTCCGAAAATGTCCAACAATGTTGTAATTGTAATTGTAATTGATTATATGAATTTTTCGCTTCAAATGGAAATCTATCATTTAACATTACAAATAAACAAACACCTAATGACCAAATATCGGCCATAAATGCATTATATGGCCGTTCTTTGATTATCTCCGGTGCCATATAATCCATTGTACCACAATATGTACGATTCAATACAACATTACCGCTATAATCATATGAAATCAATCTGCTAAGACCAAAATCTGTAACCAATATTGTTAGCTTTTCATTTGGATGTCGTATCAATAGAATATTTTCCAATTTCAAATCACGATGTGCAATATTCATTGAATGAATATATTCAATGGCCACAAGCATCTGTGCAAATAACATCTGTGATTCACGTTCTTTTAAAACACCTTTCACACGTACATGACGTGCCAATGTTCCTGAATTGGCCAATTTAATAAATATATACAAACTAGTATTGATAACAAAATGTGCATACAATTTAACTATATATGGATTATTTAATTTTTTCAATATGAATAATTCATTTTTTAAATCTTCAATTTTTGATGAATCAGCATTTATTACTCTACTTTTGCCTATGAAAACAAAAACAATAACAACAACACACATTAGATCAATATAACAAAATATATGTAATTATAATTAGTACTAGTACTAACTTTTTGCAATATCAATTTTTTTACATGCCACTTGAATATTGGTCATTATATGTGTTGCATAGTAAATGCTTGCAAAACCACCTTCAGCAAATCGTTGTCCCAATTTATAGCCATAATATTGTATAATTTGTGTTTCATTTGCAAATCTTGTACTTGGTACCTGATAAAAACGTGTGAATTTATCCGCATCAATCCGATTTAGTTGTCGTGAATCACAACATTTGCTTAAACTTCGTACTAGACCATCGTTCGGTCTTTCGTTCATGTTCACAAATTTTTTCGACTATTTGAATTCCCTGATTTTATACGATTTTCAAGAAAATAATTTAAATTACATAGGAATTATTGAATTTTTCATATTAAAAATTGAATTTTAAATTTTAATTGAATTTTTTTTCAGAATTATTCGCCTATACAAGTCAATTTTTCTTGACACCAAATAGTGCCCGGAGGACAAGGCATAATATGAACCCACCAGCCACCATTAACAAATTCACAGACTAAATATTTGTGTATATTGGTTGGATGTGGGATATCACCTTCCTTGTAACATTTGATAAGATGTCCATCGACATAGGTTGTATATTTTGGTGTTTCGCTTGTGTGTTCGGTCGTGGTTGGCGAAGGTGTCGATGTTGTAGGGGCTGGTGTTGTTGTTGTTGGTGTTGGTGTGGTGGGAGAAGGAGTTGTTGTCGGTGTGGTGGGAGAAGGGGTTGTTGTCGGTGTGGTGGGAGAAGGGGTTGTTGTCGGTGTGGTGGGAGAAGGGGTTGTTGTCGGTGTGGTGGGAGAAGGGGTTGTTGTCGGGGTGGTGGGAGAAGGAGTTGTTGGTGTTGTAGTCGGGGTTGTGGGTGTCGTCGTTGGAGTTGGTGTCGTTGTACTTGGACCCAAAATGCATTCGAAAGAGTTTTTTTCGTCGCCATTAATCATATTATGAACTTTGTTCAACAATGGATTTTTCGGTCCGCAGTGACCTTTGAAATCATCATTTTCCAATGACCAAACCATGACACCAGAAACGCCTAATTCTTTCAGGAAAGCCAACTGTTGCAATAAAAAATCATTAACTTGCGTGAAATATAAAGAAATTATTTAAAGACTCACCTTGCATGATATACTGGCCAGATCATCGTAACCGACCCAGATTTTATCGTTGTATCCATATGGAGCATTGTAATATTCATCGTATTGGATATGCCATTCTTCTTTTTGGAACAATTGACACAATTCGATGTATGAGAGGACACCTTCTTCACCAGAAATAAAGCCTGGTGGCGACATGCCTTTGGCTGGATCTCCAAGTTTGAGTTTGCTTCGATCTTCAATGCTCCAAGCACGGCCATAGAATGGAACACCCATTACCAATTTGTCTCTGGTGGCACCATTGTTCAAATAATAGTGCATGGTGTAGTTGACATTGAAGTAAGTGTGCAACTCATCAGTTTCATCCGGTCGTTTATACAACGGAGCGTTATGACCGTAAAAGTTTTCCCATCCACCGTGGTAATCATATGTCATGACATTCATCCAATCGAACAATTTGTTCAATTCTTTGATATCATAAGCTCGATCGATTTTGTCTTTACCGGGTGATACTGCAGCAGTCAACAAGTAGCCATGAGGTTCAAAAGCGTCTTTAAGTTCTCTAACCAAAGCCAAATAGTTTTGTTTGTCGATTTTCGGGTTACCCAATCGAGATCCAGGATACTCCCAATCCAAATCTAGACCGTCGAACTTGTATTCTTGCAAAAAGTCCAAAACTGATTGTATGAATTGTTGACGATATGTTGGATTTGCAGCCATATCGGAATATTTTTCCGAGCCTTCATACCAACCACCAAGTGAAATCATGGTGGTTAATTCTGGATTCTTCAATCGCAAGTTATTGAAACGTTCATAACCACCTATCGAAAATTTGAATTTTTTTAAATTATATATCAGGTTTATTCATTATACTTACGTTTTTCCCATGAGTTATGGTTATCATCTTGGTAAGGATCGAAAACTTGAATTGTGTATTTGTATTCATCAATTTTAGCAAAACCATACATTAAATGTGTACACTTGAATGGATCAATATCTTCGATAGTGTACGGGTCAACTTTATGATATACGGACCATGTTCCAACATAACAAACAATTCTCATCGGATTTTTTGAATAATCATTATGATCTGAAAAATTCATTCTTTAATCAAATCCGTCATTGTTTTTCAATATATCTACTTACCTCGTTTGATGGATGCATTCATAAGGCCAATGCAGGCCATAATACTAAGTATTGCATATATGGTTTTCATTTTTCATTAATCAATTTTTAAAAAAATGAACGGTAATAACAATCAACCGACTAAAAGTGAGCACCTGAATCCTTATTTTTATAATAGATGGATTAGCTCTATGAAATAAATTATTTCACTGTTTATTTTATCTTATTTTTTTATTTGATTAATTGATCCGTGATCTCATGATTATCGATTGGCGACAATTATGATGCGTTGTGCCATTTATTATATAGATAAGATTAAGTTTAATTAATTAATTTTTTTTTTCATTTCTCCCTCCGATTTTGTTGTTCATTAAATAGGATTTCAATTTAGATGGATAGCCATCGATTGTATGTGATCAATAGTTATGTTGATCAATATAAATAAATCAATCAATATTTTTATAGGACAGAATCTTGAATCAAAGTCCTTTTGATACTTTTTGATACATGGTAACGAATAAATATTGTTCATATAGATTTTATTCAAAATTTTTCGAACAATTTTCATTGAATCAGCTGATTTTTTAAAAACAAAAATTTAAATAAATTGAATCAAAGAGTTTTAATCATTTTTTATTTATTCAACAATAATAGACTACTACATAAATTGTGATGATTATTCTTGAATACAATTTTTCAATGTTGCATGCCATCTAGTTCCTTTTGGACAATCCATTATGTGTACCCACCAACCACCATTTGGTGTGGCAATATATTCACAGACCAGATATTTATGCACATCGGTTGGATGCGGAAGATAACCTTGTTTATAGCATTTAATCAAATGTCCATCGATATAAGTGGTGTATTTTGGTGTTTCGCTTGTGTGTTCGGTCGTGGTTGGCGAAGGTGTCGATGTTGTAGGAGTTGGCGTTGGTGTTGTTGGTGTTGGTGTGGTGGGAGAAGGAGTTGTTGTCGGTGTGGTGGGAGAAGGAGTTGTTGTCGGAGTGGTGGGAGAAGGGGTTGTTGTCGGGGTGGTGGGAGAAGGAGTTGTTGGTGTTGTAGTCGGGGTTGTGGGTGTCGTCGTTGGAGTTGGTGTCGTTGTGCTTGGACCCAAAATGCATTCGAAAGAGTTCTTTTCGTCACCATTAATCATATTATGAACTTTGTTCAACAATGGATTTTTCGGTCCGCAGTGACCTTTGAAATCATCATTTTCCAATGACCATACCATGACACCAGAAACGCCTAATTCTTTCAGGAAGGCCAACTGTTGCAATAAAAAAATCATTAACTTGCATGAAATAAAAAAAATTATCTGAACACTCACCTTGCATGATATACTGGCCAGATCATCGTAACCGACCCAGATTTTATCATTGTAACCATATGGAGCATTGTAATATTCATCGTATTGGATATGCCATTCTTCTTTTTGGAACAACTGACACAACTCGATGTATGAGAGGACACCTTCTTCACCAGAAATGAAACCTGGGGGCGACATGCCTTTGGCTGGATCTCCAAGTTTGAGTTTGCTTCGATCTTCAATGCTCCAAGCACGGCCATAGAATGGAACACCCATTACCAATTTGTCTCTGGTGGCACCATTGTTCAAATAATAGTGCATGGTGTAGTTGACATTGAAGTAAGTGTGCAACTCATCAGTTTCATCTGGTCGTTTATACAACGGAGCATTGTGACCGTAAAAGTTTTCCCATCCACCGTGGTAATCATATGTCATGACATTCATCCAATCGAACAATTTGTTCAATTCTTTGATATCATAAGCTCGGTCGATTTTGTCTTTACCGGGTGATACTGCAGCAGTCAACAAGTAGCCATGAGGTTCAAAAGCGTCTTTAAGTTCTCTAACCAAAGCCAAATAGTTTTGTTTATCGATTTTCGGGTTACCCAATCGAGATCCAGGATACTCCCAATCCAAATCTAGACCGTCGAACTTGTATTCTTGCAAAAAGTCCAAAACTGATTGTATGAATTGTTGACGATATGCAGGATTTGCAGCCATATCGGAATATTTTTCCGAACCTTCATACCAACCACCAAGCGAAATCATGGTGGTTAATTCTGGATTCTTCAATCGCAAGTTGTTGAAACGTTCATAACCACCTATCAAAGATTTGAATTTTTTAAAATTATATATCAGGATTATTCATAATACTTACGTTTTTCCCATGAGTTATGGTTATCATCTTGGTAAGGATCGAAAACTTGAATTGTGTATTTGTATTCATCAATTTTAGCAAAACCATACATTAAATGTGTACACTTGAATGGATCAATATCTTCGATAGTGTACGGGTCAACTTTATGATATACGGACCATGTTCCAACGTAGCAAACAATTCTCATTGGATTTTTCGAATAATCATTATGATCTGTGATATGATATACAAATGTATTATTCAAACCTATCATGAATTGTTTCCCTGAATACTCACCTCGTTTGGTGGCCGCATTCAACAAGCCAATACAGAAGCATATACAAAACAATGCAAATGTCGTTTTCATTTTCATTATTTCTTTTAATCAAAAAAAAAAAAAATCAATACACGATGATCAAATCCAAAGTATCACAATGATTTTCAATGTTTCTTATTCTTATAGTCAATGTCATGGCTAACTAGGATGAAGTAGTGAGGAGGCACAAATCACATGAAATCATATCTGATTTTTAAAAATAGTTACGTTGTCAAGTGCCCGTTGGTATTAAGAAATTGCAAAGAACAATAATCCCAAACGTATCAAATAGGATTTTCGATAAATTAAATAATATAATCAATCAATCAATCAATAAAAAAAATTGACATCTTCATTGCATTTTAGATGCATATCAAATTGATAATCGCCAATTTTGATCATAGATTTCAGGTAAAAAAATATCTGACATCATTTACACACACACACACACAAACATTAAAAAAAGATTTTCATAATGCAATCGATTGATAGTTTTAATCCAATTTTATAGTGGAAATTTTCAATATTTTCTTGATTGATTTTAAACGTGTAATGCATTGGTATTCAATTTCAGTAAAGTAAAAAATCATCGTTATCATTCTCTTGTTTTTCATCATCATTTTGTTTATTATCATCAATTTGATTTTTTTCATCGCCAAAAATTTCAATTAAATTTTGCATTTCACTTTTTTCCATTACGTCATTGTCTTTAAAATTTTTCTCTTGTTGACGATTTTGATGATGATTATGGGAACCATTTTTTTTATCAAGTAAAATAGCCTCTTCACTTGATTCAATTTCATTGTCATCATCATCGTGGTCATCTTGATTACTTTTGTAATTATTATTATTGTTACCAATATCATTATCTTCATCATCATGATATTCCACAACTTGACCATAATTAGTATTAGGCAATAATGACGTTTGTAATAGACAACTTTTCGATAGATCCAATTCGAATGGAACAAAACTATTCACTTCCAGATGTTGATGACAATTACTAATGAATGAACTTAATGATGATATGAATTTTGTTATATGTGTTGCAATATTATGTACATGTTTTTGATCCAATAGTTCCAATTTCACTAATACATCCGATCGTAATGCGGCAAAACGTTTTCGTGCTTCTTGTCGACAACGGAGAATAAGACGATATTCATAATTACCAGTTTCAACACGATAAAATGGTTCTTGTAATGCTTGATATGTATATTCTTCATCATCCATTTCTTTGACTTTTAAACAATATGACTATAAAGAAACAAAAATTTTGAATAATAAATATATATCCAAATCCAAATGAAATGAAATTCATAATAATAAATTACCAGATATTCAAATTTGGCATCAGCATATTTTTTAATCGTTAATTGTGTATCCGGTATTGCTTTGTTTAGATAAGTATTCAAATCGCTCAATATCTAGTAAAAAAAAAAGAATCAAAGTTGTACAAAATCATCAAAAAAAACCATCGGATTATTTGTATTCATCACTTACAGGTTTTAAATCTTTAAGCATTTTTGTTCCTTCTTTTTCAAATGAACGATGAACATTACCAAAATTAGTGAATGCAAGACTAGCATCAGTTTGTGGTTCATGTGCACCAATTTCATTGAATACATCACCAAAATCTTTATAAGTGGATACAATATCCATATAGCTACGTATCACATAATTCATGTGCGTTATTAAACCTTTGAATATGAATTCATTTCGATCAAGTTCTTGAAGTTTTTTTACTAGGCTATCTGCAGTTTGCAAAAAAAAAAAAAAATAGAAATATCGAATCTTAATAAAGACAACAAAAAAAATTTTCAATAAAATTACCATTGCATAGAATAGCACGACTTAATCCAAGTGCATCAGCTGTAGCAGAATCCATATTATCAACCATTTTATGTTTCAATTTTTTCAATATTATATCCAATGTTTTTCCTTGTTTTGGATCAGCATGAAGTTTATTATAACCAATGGTCACTTCGTCTTTTATCGATTGTATCATACGTGCAACTTCAACTTTGGTACTTCCTTTTACACATTTTCCATCAACACTAATGATTTCATCACCAGCTTCTAATGTACCATCTTTAGCGGCTGGTGTATTTTCGAACACCTGTACAACATAAAGACATGGACAATTTGGTGCACCACCACCGATACTGATACCAATTAGATTACCATCATCTTTTTTGATTTTCACCAAACCCGATGATACACGCATTCCCCTGTGGTAGTGATAATAATAATGATAATTTTCAAAAAAATAAATAAATAAAAATTAAAAATAAACAATTACATTCGATCTTCTCCATAATAGTAGTAATAATTATTATTATTATGGTCACAATCGGACCAACGATAATAATCATAATAACGATCATCATTATATGATGAATATGGATTCATATTGGCAAAACAAAACAAAACAAAAAAGAGAAAAACAAGAACAAACCAAACCAAGCAGAGAAATGAAACAAAACTAGAATAATATATCATCAGTATTGTTTGGCGACCAACACACCAAAGGAAATGAATTAAATCCTGTCATATTTATCATAATTTTCAATTATGAACTCAATTATGAAATTAGATCGAAAATTGTATCCGGTTTGATTTTTTTTTTGTTTGTTTATTATGAACACATATGGCTTGAGAATGGTACTTACATTTTATCTTCATCATACAGATATCCATCCTCTTCTTCCATTAGCATATCGGACATTTTTGTTTTTGATTTCAATTTTTTTTTTATTTGTTTGTCAAAATGTTTTTCAATTCCATATGGTATGTTTTTGCAAATCTTTTATAAATAACACATCACATCACATCACATCATGTGTTTGTGTGTCATGTAAAATTGTTTTATATATACCATTATGCTCGCAATCATTTTTGTTTCTGGATCATTTAACCATCATTTTTTTTCATTCAATATACCACTACTACAGAATTGTTGTTGTTTCGGTAATTTTTTTTAATGGTTTATATATAGAGAGGAAGATTCCATAATTCTGGTTGGATAGGTTGGAATTTTGATTTTTTTTTTTAATCAAAATCAACAAAAGAAAAATCCAGCCACATCAATGGCGACCTCTATGAATAGAGATTCAAAACATTCAAAGCTATTTCCTCCTGTCGATTCTTTTTTTTCTGTTGTTCCTCATTTTTTTTTCTCATCAACAACAGAAAAAAAATTCCTGACCCAATGATTAATCTACTTTGACCTTTTGTCACAAAACTATTCGAGTTGTTTTTTTATTTTACTCAATTTCATCAAATTCATTTCAAAAATTTGAACATCTGTCAATGTTTAATACTATTTCAATGGTTCGAATAATCAACTAAATTATCAATCATCAACATCAACATTTTTATTATTATCAATCATTCGTAAATGATTTACAAACATCCTATCCTATATATCGATTTTAATGTGAAAAAAAATCCATAAAATTTCAAATACAATCTTTCAGGTGATGAAAATGACGTAGTATGTGTTATGTATCATGAAACCATGTGACCAAATCATTGAAAAGTGAAAAATTTTTTCAACATCATCATCAATGTTATATATCAAACCAGAAATCTCGTCGTAGTAGTATTTGATATCCTTTCTCCTATATAATATCATTGTCAATGTGAAATTTGTAAACCGAAATAAAAACTGAACATATATCCCGTTGATGGTAAAGAAATAAAAAAAAAATTTTTGGGTGAGTAGTATGTTTGTTATTTGGATTGGATTGGATTGCAACCAAAATATTTTCATTCTGTCTTGCGTGTATCAGAATACACATGTGTTTTGTGTGTGTGTGTTTTTTTTTGTCGTCTTATGTTGTTTCTGCAATTTGTTGATAAATTCCATCGAAATCTGCAAAAAAAAAATGATGAATGGTAAATTCATAATAATTGTAATGACGAATAACGAATAAATAAAAAAAAATCCCCAAATTGTTTCATACACTCACTACATTGATTGCTGTAACCGAAGCAACCTTATGTGACATTATTATTTTTTCCTGATTCACTTATTGTCTGTATATGTAGTAGTTGAATGAATTCCGATTGACATAATAATAACAATGATGATGATATGGATGATGATTTTGTCTAAAAACATTCACTTTTGGCTAGATTTGTCTTTTTTTTTTTTGTTCATCATGGCATTGGCATTTGTTTTTTTTGTTCATGTAAATGTGTGTGTGTGTTCATTAAATAAATGACTAGTGATGTTTTCAATTTGACGACTGATCATGACGATTCTTAATTTTTTTTCTACTCCTCTTATTTTGTTTGTTCACATTAATTCTTCAGTTAATGTTGTAATGGAAAAACCATCGGTATTCATTCTTTAACGGAATTCACTGTTCATTCATTTGATTTCCGCTAGGCTATACTACAGTAGATCAGAATCTGAAAAGTTGACTGATGATGATCAAATGAAAACGTGGTAGGAATTTTTTTTCCTTTTTTTGTCTCACTTGCTATAACATAACTATAGCTATTTTACTTGTGATGGTATCGAATTTCCAATTTTGATATTCAAAAGTCATAATTATCATCATCATCAAATCATGAAATAAAAAACCTGAAATGACACCTTAAAGAAAAAAAAATTTTTACATCAAATCATTATTATCAATTATTAATCTCAGTTTTTCTTTATCCGAATCCAGATCGACTATGAGATGGTTTTAGCGTGCCTTTTTTTATTTATCGGCCATCATTATCATCAAATCGATACATGTCCTAAACGACAAATGATTTGTCCAAACTACAATAAATCCTAATTTGTTCAATAATATACATACACACACACACACACATTAACGAATTATCAATCATTATCATCGAAAATAAAACATCAAAATTTCAATGTTTGATCATCATCATCATCATCATCATGTATTGAATTGATATATGCAATACAATGTATCCAATGTGCACATGTTTATGGAGTGTATTTGATCACCGGATAAATTATCATCATAGCTGAACAAATTTTGTTGATAAAATCAAATTTGAATTGGTAAAAAAAAAATATATGAACATCGATATCGAATTGAAGAATAATAATTTTTTGTTTTTTTTTCTAGTTTTAGTTTTTTATATCTCTCAATCACACACACACACACACACACACACACGCATACAAAGAAGTGCCTTCTGTTTGGTTTTTATTTCGATTTTTTTTGTGTGTGTGTGTGTTCAATTTTTTTTATAGAGACATCAAAAAAAAAAATTTGCCCATTGTTTGTTTGATTTGATTGAGCTTCGATTCTGGATTTCAAGATTCAAAACAAAAAAATCTGCCTACAATTTTTTTTGTGATCATAATAGCATCAAAATCGACCAATTTCGATAATCATCCATTATCATCAACACACACACACACATTTATTTATTTTTGTTGGAAATTTGTTTTTTTTTCTTCGTGTTTTTTTTTGTTGTTGTTGTTATTGTTGTTGTTGTTTGTCCATTGATCATCACATTCTCAATCATCATCATTTAATCATCATAATATCGAATGTTGTTTACATATGTCAATCATCATTTACGATTAATATTAGTAGTTGACAAAGGAGAGAGAAAAAAATTATCATCATCATCATCATCATCAACGACAAATTATTATTGTCAACACGCGTCGGGTAAGTTTTATTTTGAATTCAAAATAGCCGATAACAAAAAAAAACTATAGGAAAAAAACAGTTTGAATGCATGTTACGCAAAATGTCAAATATTTTTTTTTTTGGTTTTCTTCTTGTTCATCTTTTCCCAATTTGATTCGCTATTATAAGATCATTTTGTTTGCATGTATTAACCCGTGATTACAAATTGATTGAATCCAAATTAGCCAAGAAGGTCACATTCACATTTATATAGAACGCAAGTGCACATTTTTTTCAACTTTATTTTCCAAATAAAATTTTCATTTTTGATTTGTTTTGATTTGATTTTGTTGTATCATCATCATCATCATCGTATCATTATCACTATCATTATCATCATGATTTATCTTCTTCATAGTCATCGTCATCAACATATAACATATAATCATTTTATAAATACAATTTGTTTGAAAATAGAGCAAAGAAAAAAAAATTTCTTTTTTTTCACTGTTTAAAACCAAAGAAATTTTTTTTTCAGTTGGCATCGACAAAAATTCTTTTTTTTCATTTCATTTCGATAAGATTCATATCTTGACAACATATAAAATGATGCATCTATTCATATTTATCTTGTTTGCCGTTTCATTGTCGAAGACCTTCTAACAGATAATGAAATAGGGAGAGAGAGACATTTTAGCTTCGGGTAGTGGTGGTGGTGGTTTTGATTTGTTTTTAAATTTTTTTCTGTTCTAGTTTCAATATCATTTTTATATTCTTATTCATAAACACACACACACAAAGAAATTAGAATCAACCTGTGAATAATGATGCTGACGATGATGGCGATATGTTACAATTTTTCTTTTGTTCATTACTGAAAATATATACCATTCCATATATTCACATCGCATCTGAATTCATTGACGTCGTCATCATCATCATCATCATCAACATCGTCGTCGTCGTCGTCGTCGTAGTCGTCGAAACTCGTCTGTGTATACGTCGGATATAAAACGATTGTTTATGGCTGAGTGAAATTGGTTTTGTTATTTTTTTCTGATCTTTCTTTCCCTCTCCTCTCTCATTTTTTTCCCTATCCGAATGAAAACTTGTTTCGTTTCATTTCATTTCTGTTTTGTTTTGTTTTGTTTTGTCTTTTCAAAATGAGGGAAAGCAAAGTTTTTTTCATTCACGATGTGTGTGTGATATCTGATGATGATGATGATTATTAATGTGCAAAGGTGCGTCTTGTGTCTGTGTTTGTGTCTATGTTTGTGTGTAATGGTCATCAGCTGGCTATTTTGATTTTTTTTTTTTTTGATCCTTTTTTTTCTTCAATTAAAACTTGTTGATTAATGAAAAATTTCTCATCTTTTTTTTTCCGAAATATCATAGCTGTGAAAACAACAACCAGCCTTAAAAAAAGAAAAAAAAATATAAGCAATGAAATTTGCCGAACATTTATCGGCGCATATAACTCCAGAATGGAGAAAACAATACATTCAATATGAGGTTAGTTTTTCAGTTTTTTATGATGATTTTCTTAATTTTTTTTCTGTTTTTTTCTTCATAGCACATGAAAGAAATGCTATACGATGCCGTTGATTCCATACCGATTGAATGTCAAGAACATGAATTTCTTGAAATTGTACAAAAATTTGATGAACAATTTACACATTTTTGTGAAAAAGAATTAAACAAGATAAATTCATTTTTTGCTGAAAAATTAGCCGAAGCTGTACGAAAATTTAATGATCTTAAAAATGAACTTGATTCAGTTATTCCTGGTTCAGGTGATCAAGATCAATTTGAAGTTCAATTCACAACACCGCCATCATTTCAACAATCAAAAGAAACGCAAAAAAAACAAAGCCGAAAATTATTGAAAAAAATCAACGATCTTAAATTGGCATTTTCGGAATTTTATCTTAATCTTGTTTTATTACAAAATTATCAAACACTTAATTTTACCGGTTTTCGGAAGATATTGAAAAAACATGATAAATTATTGAATACAAATGCCGGTAATCAATGGCGTCAAAATAATGTTGATCATGCACGTTTCTATACTAATAAAGAGGTGGATAAATTGATTGAAAAGACTGAAAATATTTTCGCCAATGTATTGGAAGATGGTAATCGTTCAAGGGCTATGAAAAGACTTCGGGTACCACCATTGAATGCTCAACAATCATTGTGGACCACATTCAGAGTTGGTTTCTATTCCGGTGTTTTAATCATCTTATGTGCTGCATTATTATTACAATCAATACAATCAAGTGATGTGATCAAATTTAATTACCTTTGTCTACTATTTCGTGGACCATTCTATATATGGTTATTCATATTTTTATTGGGAATCAATGTTTATGGTTGGCGTACATCCGGTGTAAATCATGTTCTTATATTTGAATTAGATCCACGTGATCATATTTCTGAACAACATCTATTTGAAGTGAGCTTCTTTTTCGCTGTGATATGGGCATTATCATTGTTAGGCTATTCATATGCAACATCATTCGATATTGATGGTAATCTATTTCCATTAGCCACCGTTATACTTTTCATTTTGTTTTTGATAAATCCAACGAAAACATTTCGACATACGGCTAGATTTTGGTTGTTACGTGTTTTGGTATGTATATATTCATCAAAAATGAATTTTCTTATTTTTATCACATTAATGATATTATTTGTTTATGTTTATATTCAAAAAATAGTATCGACTTTTAGTTGCACCATTCTATGCCGTTACGTTTGCCGATTTTTGGCTTGCTGATCAACTGAATAGTTTGTCAATATTGTTTGGTGATGCTATTTTTTACATATTTTTCTACATTAATTTTTATTATCTGAATTCGGACCATAATGGTAGAGTTATTTTTATTTTTGTTTTTGTATTGATATCATAATTGATTAATAATTATTTACAAATTGGAATAGCATCACATATGCCACATGGTAAAACCTATCTTACGTGTCGTGCAATTTTCGCTGCATTACCAGCATGGTTTCGTTTTGTACAATGTCTTCGACGTTATCGTGATGATAATTATCGTAGCCTATTTCCACATGTAGTAAATGCCGGAAAATATTCAACAACATTTTTTGTCATCGCATTTTCAACATTAACTGAATTAACATCAAGTAAGGATATTTATTGTTTGAATCATAATTGAATGATGATAATTTGGTTATTTATAATTTTTTACAAAGCAATTCCGGGTGATCCTTCTTCAAGTTCATTCTTTTATTTCTGGATTGCCGCATTGGTTATATCATCAATTTATACATATAGTTGGGATGTAATCATGGATTGGGGCCTAATGAATGTACGATCAACAGAAAATTGTCTATTACGAAATGAACTTGTCTATTCGAAACCATATTATCATATGGCATATATTGGTGATTTTGTTGGCCGTACAATGTGGGCATTTACAATTTCATTAAATCAGGTGGGCAATATTGATTCGGATTGGCTGGGCACCGGTGTTGCTACTATTGAATTGTTTAGGTATTTTTTTCTCCGTATTTAGATAATTTAATACAATAATTATTTTGTATTTCATTACAGACGATTTGTATGGAATTTTTTCCGTTTAGAAAATGAACATCTCAATAATTGTGGTGAATTTCGTGCCGTACGTGATATATCGATTGCTCCTATTACATTGAATTCAATAAATAACCATACAAATGGATTCCATAAAACGGGCGCTATATTCAAGAAAAAAGACAAGAAAAATCATAAACTACGACGATCGACTAATCAGTATTCAATAAAACGAAGGTAAATTAATATTATTCTCTTGTCTATATCAAAACTCATGTTCATCTTTTTTTTGTTTTGTTTTTTGTTTACAGCCAAGATGATTCCAAATCAAGCGAAGTAACACTTTTGATGGACACAACCAGAACGATTAGCCATAAAGATTATGATAAACTATGATATAAATAAAACAAAAAATACAAGCTATCCAAGCTATAATAATTAGGTTTAATTTATATGAAAATTTCTCGAATCCCGAATTTTTTTTTACCACTTTTTTTCGGCCAATCACATTCATTTTAACAAATTCAATACAGAACAATCAAATCAAATCAAATCAAATTCATTGATTAAAGTATTTAAAAAAATACATGATTTTTCTCCACCATTCATCATCGAACTCAATTTACTTAATGTTTTTTCAAATTTGTTTTTTTTTTTTGACCTTAATCACATAAATCATCACAAAATTAAAAAGAAACAAAAAAAATTTATATCTACATTACTTGATGAATAAATACTCAGATGTGAAAGACAAAAAATTAGGTATTTTGTATGTGTGTGCGGGGGTGAATGATAAAGCAAAAAAGAGGTGATGGATTTCCGTTTTGCTGTGTTGTGACATTTTTTTTTGTCGGTGTCATCAAACTGTTGTTGTTGTTATCATTTAACAATCATTAGCCGTGAATATTTCGAAAGAATTTTTCATTTTTTCATTTTTCATTTTTTTGCTTTCAATCAATCAATCAGCCTCCAAAAAAAAAAAACTTGAACTTTGGTCAAGTACTACTGATCGTTTTCCAAAATCCTTATCAAAATTCCATTTACATCAATTTAATCGGTTTTTTTTGTTTGTTTGTTCTTCTTCATAATGTGATTCTTTCATATCAGTTGAAAATATTTGTGCTTTGATAAGATTTGAATGTTTTTTTTTTGCTATTTTGATTATATACACAAAAACATCACTTGAGACCAAGATAATCGAGTAAAAATCTTAAACATTTCTTTTTTTTCTGATGAAAAGATCTTGTCCCTAATTGGAAACAATGTCTTTATATGAATTGATCTAAATAAATAACGCCACAACAAACAACTTGAACAATCAAAAAAAAAAAAAAAAATTCAATCTGAATCTGAAATGGCGATCAAGATTTATTTGTCCGTTGTTGTTTTGGTAATTTTTTCTCGAAATTTTTTTTTTACTAAATTCTAATTTTTCTATGACATTTTTTTTGAAAAAATAGACACTACTAGTGGCTGCTATCGATGCCTATAAAATATGGCCACATCCAAAAGAAATGAAAACAAATGAATCATTTTTATCGATTGATCCGAAAAATTTTACAATAAAATCAAAAGTTAATGGTGATTGTCCAGTTCTTGATCGAGCAATCAAACGTTATTTAGATAGAATGTTCATAGTGGATTGTTCACGTGTAAATGAACATTTTCGTGGTAGATATTTTTCGAATAAGACGGAAAATTTTAACAAAATTCATGGTTATGATGGACAAATGACAATGGTACTGATACAGGTTCATGATAAATGTGAAACAATACCAAATACCGATATGAATGAAGCTTATACAATTAAAATCGATAAAGATCATTCAATAATCGATAGTAAATCCGTTTGGGGTGCATTACGTGGTCTAGAAACATTAAGCCAAATGATTACACGTGCTGGCAAAAATCAATTTCGCATTAATATTGGCCAAATCAATGATGAGCCTCGTTTTACATTTCGTGGTTTTATGTTGGACAGTTCACGTCATTATCTTCCTCTTCACGCTATTTATGAAACATTAGATGCAATGGAAATGAACAAATTCAATGTTTTCCATTGGCATCTTGTCGATGATCAATCATTTCCATTCGTTTCGACTACATTCCCGGCATTAAGTGAAAAAGGAGCATATAGATCGAATTTCATTTATACACCTGAAGATGTACAAAAAGTATCACATTATGCTAATGATCGTGGAATACGTGTCATACCAGAATTTGATACACCTGGCCATACACAATCCTGGGGAAAAGGTCAACCAAATCTGTTGACACAATGTTATGATGCAAAAGGAAAACCAAAACCCAATGTTTATGGACCGATAAATCCTGTATTAAATACAACCTATGAATTTATACAGAAACTTTTCCATGAAATAGCCCAACGTTTTCCCGATCAATACATCCATTTAGGTGGTGATGAAGTGGAATTTGGTTGCTGGAAATCAAATCCAATTCTACAAGAATTCATGAAAACCAATCATTTTGGTGATGATTATGCTAAACTGGAAAGTTATTATATAACCAAATTGATCGATATTGTACAGAATCTGAATCGAAGTTATATTGTATGGCAAGAAGTATTCGATAACAAAGTGAATATTCGTCCGGAAACGGTTGTTAACGTATGGAAAGGTAATGGATGGCCAACGGAGATGAAAAATGTAGCAAAAGCTGGTCACCATGTATTATTATCAGCTTGTTGGTATTTAAATTATATTGGCTATGGAACCGATTGGTATAAATATTATCAATGTGATCCACAAAATTTCAATGGCACACAACAGGAAAAGAATCTTGTGATTGGTGGTGAGGCATGTATGTGGGGAGAATTTGTTGATGCATCCAATCTTATAAGTCGAACCTGGTATGTAGTAAATTTTATTTATATTAATTGAATAGCAATTAATCTATACATAACATACATTACTTATAAGGCCAAGAGCGTGTGCTGTTGCCGAACGTCTTTGGAGTCCAGAATCGTTCAAAGATTATAAAAATGCTAAACCACGTTTCCATGAACAACGTTGTCGTATGCAAGTATTAGGATTGAAAGTTGAACCAATTGAAGGACCAGATTTTTGCTATTGTGATGATGCGATCTGATGTTGAAATTTCAAAACAATTATTAACTGATTATTGATTTACCATTTACTATGGGTTTTAATAGTCCACCATTTAAAAACATTAATGAATGAGATTTGATTTAAATAAAGAAATTGAACTTTGTATAATAATTTTTTGACGATAATAAGTGAACAAATCAAATTAGTTTGGAATATATGAGAATTTGGACGTTCTATTTGAACAAGATCATCAAATCACTGGCGCAGCGCCCTCTATCATCATCATCATATATTATTAATAAAGTTCTTAATTGTATATAATATAATAGTCATACTATGTGAATATTTATTTTATATTAAATTCATTTGGATTTGGATTTAATTTAAATATAAATTGATTGTGTTTCATTCATTCATTCATCTGGTTCTGGAATTTATGTAAAAATGATAATCGAAACTAATACATCAATGAACAATAAAAGTAGATCAATGAAACGTAGACGTCGTCCACGTGGTAAGCAAAAAAAAAAAAAAAAAAAAATAATGGATCCATCGATCACATGGATAATTAATCATCATTCTATTTTAACCCATTTTTAAAGATAGTTATTTTTTACAGCAAACATTTCGTACACATTATCCAAGAATGACTGTCGGTTCATGGATACCGATATTTAAATTATTGTCCATAATTTACCTGCTAATGGGTTTGGTTTGTTTTTATTTAAATTTTTCGGTTGTCGAATATAAATTTGAATATACAGAATGTCTTCGTGAATTTGATATCAATTCATCCCAACAAATGGATATTGTACATTGTAAAGATGTGATTGATAAAAATCCTGGTTCTATTTGTCGTTGTCAAATTCCAGTATATATGGAACAAATACCGAAAAATGTTTACATCTATTATGGAATGGAATTTTATTATCAAAATTATTTGCCATATGTTAGTTCGATTGACAGTTTTCAATTAAGTGGCCAACAATTAACAAGTGATGATTGTCCAATCATTAATAATCATACGCTGCCAATTGTTCCTTGTGGTATGGCTGCCAACAGTATGTTTAATGATACGTTTGAATTAAAAAAAAGAATCCTTGCTCGTGATCAATATGGAATTACTAAACGTTATCTGTATCCAATTTCAATCATACGAAAAAATATTAGCTGGAGATTTCCGGAACGATATCAAAATCCATCTGTACCATTGAATGAATCATTAGAATATGCATTTCGTGGCACAATGAAACCAAAAAATTGGCCACTACCAATCTATGAATTGGATATTGGTGATCCGAATAATAATGGTTTTGAAAATGAAGCATTCATTAATTGGATGCAAATATCACCATTTTCATCATTTCGTAAAGCTTATGGCCATATTGATCATCATCGTATGAATAGTTCATTCATATCGAATGGTTTACAAGCTGGTCAATATATTTTACAGATAAATTATTGTAATATATAAAAAAAAATCTTTTTAAATTCAAATCTAATTAATTTTATCTGAATTTTTTGTTTTTTCATATCTAGCATATCCGGTTCACCGTTTCAATGGGAAAAAATTCATAATCATTTCGAATACATCACCAATGGGTGGAAAAAATTATGTTCTAAGCTACATATTTCTCATAACATCTTTATTCACGGCAATAATTACCATTATATTCTATTATCTTGATAAACGATATGGGCAAGTGTAAGTTTTTGTTTTTTTTTTTTTTTTTTTTTTGTTTGCAAAAATGAAAATTTTTTTTCACTTTTTTACCTTTTTCTATCTATTTCATTTCATCAGTTCAACACAGGTTTATGATTATCTTTATCAAAATTATGAAACAGATGATCGAAATACTGGCTATAGATATTCACGTTTGAATTGAATGATAAAATGTCAATTCATTTTAACTACAACTAAAACTGATGTAATATTGATGCAAATATATTTTTGGTAATAATAATAAAAAAAATGATCATGATCATGACATCGTGGGACATAATTTACCTTTTTGTGACCACCCTCCCCTTCCTAGAAAAAAATGGCATTCACACATGTTACTGTAGCGCGGTTATAAGAAACAGAAAAAAAATTGATCCATAAGACATGAAGAGAAAATGAAAAAAAAATCAACATCAAAATGAAAAGAAAATATACCCCATAATGCTAATTTAATGAACATAATCCTACGTACACACACACACACGGTTAGCCTAAATATAAATACAATGAAACGATGATGATGATCATCATCATCATCATAATGAAAAACACATGAATCAGAAAAAAAAGACAAGACAGAAACACACACACACACAGAAATCTATCAACCATAATCAAGACTCACACACACACACACACAATATGTTTACTACTGGATTTCCGTTTTTTTTTTGTTTTGTCCTCTATTTTTTTCATGATCCAAAAAAAAATATTGGTCCATTGAGGCCAATAAAGATTCTTATTATTTTTTTTTCTTCTATCCAAGGATATTTTAAGATTCAAACAACAACAACAACAACAACAACGACAACAAATAATATGACATATTCGAATAAATTTGATCTGAACGAGAAAAAAAAATACAACCTCGCTTTATGGTAACATACAAGAAACCGATGTTGGTGCTGGTTGGTGGTGGTGGTGGTGGTGGTGGTGGTGGGTGCACAGAGAGTAAAGAAAAAAATATAATGAGGACTCTGGGCCAATTAGGTCACAACACAAGAGAAACAAGACAAGTCAGTTGAAAATGGACATCTAGAATTTTTTTTCTTTTTTTTTTGGTATAGAAATCCTCGGGACAAAAGTTGTTCAGCTTGTGTTCATCATGATCATGTTTTTTCAGTTTTTTCAGTTAATGATAATTCAATGTTTCATTTTTTTTTCTTCTTCTTCTGTATACATCGTTGTCTTGTCACACATATAGATGATGATGATAATATTGATTAGAAAATGGAACAAACACAGAAATAGAAACAGAAATAAGAACTCTGTATTCGGATAAATGAATCAAAAATATGGTAGTAGTAGCAGTAGCAGTGGTAGGAATAGCATTAGAATGACAAACGGAAATTCTTGGATAATAAGATTTTTTTTTTATTCGTTCGAATCTTCTTCAATCTCTTTCAATGCAATGTATCTTGTTTGTGTGATCCATGATGTATCATGTGTGTGTGTGTGTTTTAGTATAAAACAATAATGACAAAATATCATCGAAGAGATGGATATATATAAACAAAAAAAAGCGGCTTTTTTCAACACATATGATCTCTGTGTGTTTTTTTTTTTGAAATGGTTGAATTGGAATTTTCCCTTTCTCTTTCTCTCTCGACAACAAATCGAACAAATAATGACAAAAAAAAAAACAAAATCCAACCAAAAACATGAAAAAAGGGGAAAAGAAATGAAAAAAAAAACATCAACTACATCATTCTCATCATCAACATCATCATCATTGGCGACAACAACAGCCACTAAGAAGTAAATTAGATTTGACACAGTAGGATATCTTTTAAGAGAGAGAGAGAGAGTAAAGAGAGAGAGAGAGAAAGGAAGAAAATAGATTTAAGACTCGATGAGAAAACAAAAAACAAATCTACATTCATTCATCTCTCTCTTTTTTCCGTTTTTCTTCATATTATCCATATACACGACAAATGAAAAAAAAATTCTTGTGATCACTTGGCCATCATTTTGTCTTGTCTTGTTTTTTTTTCTATAGTCAAAATCATGTCAAATTTTTTTTGTTTGTCGTTTGTTTTTTTTTTTGTTTTTTGTTTTATTTTCATTGATAAAGAACAAAAATCACTACAATTCGAATGATGGCGTTAACCATGGCTTGATGCTTTAGCGCTTTCAATAATAATTCTTATTATTCATTGAATGAAATGAATTCTTCGTCTTTTTGTTTTTTTTTTTTTTTGTTCACATTCAATTCTAACCGGATGGATGAACGTCGATCATCATGTCGACATAATCATTATATTGTTACTTAAAAACAAAACGGAACGAAAGAAAAAAAATAGATTCTCAACTAAAAATCTAATTGTCTATGGATTCTTTCATTATTATTTAGTGAATGTGAATGAATTGAGTGAGCGATTCTGTGAATGGGGGGTGGGGGTGGTCGCTAAGCTAAACTTCTATTATTCAATTATTTCTCTTGTATATCTCTATATATGGAACAAAAAGCAAGAGTTTGATGGACAAAATCTTTGACGAAATTCTGTCTAATCATGCAATGTGTGTGTGTGTGTTGTGTTTAGAATGATTCATTTGTTCATCATCATCATCGTTATTATTGTTCTTTTTTTCTTTTGGTGTTATTGGTCGAACAAGAGATTTACGAATGAAAAGCAAAATAATAATAACAAAAAAAAAATCAACTAAGCCGACTGCTGCTGCTGATGTTGCTGCTGTCAAGTTTTTTTTTATTATTATGGAACAATAGACATTGATCCATGATGATAATGGACGAATCAAAAAAAACAAAAAGAGAGAGAGAGAAATCCAAAAGATGGCTAAATGATTCGGCCAAAAAGATTTGGTTTTATTCTGTTAGCTAAAAAATAAAAAAAAGACTCATACTGAGATAAGTATTGGTGAAATTGGTTATGGAAAAAAAAAAGAAAATGAGCCTAATTTAGAAATCTCGTCCAAAAAAATCTCATGGTTTTTATCATTATTTTTTTTGTTGTCTGGACTTTGGCCATCTCCAATGGGCATCTCCAGCCGGCTGATTTTTTTTTTTTTTATCCATTCGTAATTATCCAATTATAGTCAATTCAGTGTTTATCAATGAACTTGATTATCAGAATGAGAAAAAATGATGATGATGATGATGATGATGATCAGGAATGGCAAAAGAAGAGATTGAAATTGGTAAATATTGGAAAAAAAAGTGTCAATCATTCATTTCCAAATTCATTTTGTTATTATAATGATGATTTTGATGATGATGAAGAAAATCCTTGAATTTATATGTGAGAGATCATCATATATATTGAAATTATTATGATATGATATGATCACTATCGATGATGATGATGACTATTTTTTTTTCTTTTCTTTGCTTCATTCATTTCATTTTGACAACAATTTTTTTTCTGGATCATCATGGAATGAAATCGATTTGAAAATTGATTCGAAAAAAACGTATGCTACCAATGAGTAAAGAAAAAACTTGATTGGCCGTACAATTTGAAATCCAAAAAAAAAAAAAAAATGTTGGCATATCATTTAAAGTATTTGTGTGCCAGGCTATACTTATGATTGGCATCCGATAACATTTTTTTTGGAGACTGGGGATGATGGTGGTGCGATAAACATAAGTTCAAACATTCTTTCTTACTTACTAGTGAGTGAATGGCCGATATTTATTTCGATTAAGTTCGATTACCGATCTTAATACGCAAGTATATATTGTCGTCATCGTCATCATCATCATGTATCATGATCATCATTGTAACAAAAGTCCTAAAATGAAAAGAAAAAAAATCAATTATTAAATTTGTTATTATCATCATCATTATCATTAAATTCGATACTTAACTATGATGATGATGATGATAATACTTTGTGCACAATAAAGATCGATTATATTATTATTGAATCACATAATATTGGAAATCATTTGTTTGATTGTAAAGAATCGTATCGATTTTTTTTCTCGCCTCTCACATATACGTATGATGATGGATGAAAGAAAGAAAAAAAAACTTTTTCTATTTCCACATACACGCATACACACTGCACAAACATTCGAACATTCTTTTCAACAAACAAAAATGTTTCAGGTTGACCATGGACGAAAAAAAAACTTTAACAATATTGTATTCACACACACACACACACACACATATTATGAAATTCTTGTGATAGAATCAAAGAATCAAAGAATCGAAAAAAGAAAGAAAGAAATGTGTTTCATACATACACACACACAATAGTCACATTTGATTCACAATAGGCACTAATTTGATTTTTCACATTTGATGTGTGAACCAATTTATTGTTTGGTAAGTTTTTTTATTGTGTTATATAAGTTTTTGTTGTTGTTGTTGTTGTTGTGCACAATTCAAGATTTTGAATTTCTATAAGAGTTTTTTTTTCTTTCTTTTTTTTTGTATACATACATAAAAGTTGCAATTGATAATAATAATTGAAAATAAATTGATTGCCAAATGTAAAGAAATATGGATAGCCTACAAATTTGATTCGAATTTATCAAATCAAATCAAATCAGAATTTTTTTTCTCCATCCAAATATAAATCAATGATGTTTATACCATGTTTATATCATTCATTCATAGATTCCGTAGAATATTCATTCAACCATTGTAAATACTAATGATTTTTTTTCTGTTCTTCTTTATATTGACTTTAGATATATGTCCAAAATTCGATCAAAGTTCAATCAATGATCATTTAGATATATATACCATGAACGGATCAACCTATAATCTATAAATGAAGCCTATAATAATGATAATAATCATAAAATGAAAGAGATTTTTCTTTTTTTTCTGTTCATCATATTCGTTTTACATTATTTCATGTGTGTGTGTGTTTTTTAAATCGCGATTCAAATGGTTCGATTTTTGATTTTTTTTTTGTATTCCCTTTTCGACCCAGTTTGTTATTCATGTGTATGGTGTGTATATATAGCCACATTATTTGAAGATATTATCAACCAAACAATCATGATCATCATCAATTGTTAATAATAGATTGACTATGATGATTGAATGTGTGTATACAAATTGATTCATATATGGAAAAAAAGGGAAATGAAGAAAAAAAAATGGTATTTAGAATCATGATCATCGTCATTGTCATTGTTGTTGTTGTTGTTGTTGTTGTTGTCGTTGTAATAGTGATCATTGTCTTTTGATCACTTTTTCTTTCACTTCAGAGATCATTTTTTTTTAACAGAAAAAAAATTCACATTTTTATTTGCCCCTCGTTTGTATTCATACATACACAACAACAACAATAAAAAAACGAGAATTTTTTTTTGTTACTGTCCCTCCTCCCCCACGGCCATTGAATCGAATATTATTCCAATTCAATTCATTCGATTCGATTCGATTCATGGTTCCTGAAACCAAAACGAAATGAAATGAAATGAAATGAAAAAAAAATTCGAATCATAATATCATATAATATGAATACAGTTTACAGTTTTATTATTCTTCTTCATCATTTCCCAGTGTTACCATATCATACATGAATCGAAAATTGAATAAAGTCAATTTCAGTGTTTAACTTTCATCCATTTCAATTGAATTGAATTGAATTCCATTGAATTCAATTCATCTTTAGTGTGTGTGTATAAAGAAAATGATCGCCAATCGACCAATCATTTATTAGAATGGTTTCTTGCTTGTTTGATTGGACTACACAACTATGATGATGATGACGAAGAATCATTCTATTCTTTTCTTTTTCATCATTATCATCGTTGTACGATAACAGGAGAGAAAAAAAATTGTCCATTTTTTTGTTGTTGATCACCAATAGAGTCCATCCAATTATCCCCCCCTGCACACACCACACACATGTCCAGTTGGTAATTTGAATTTTTCCGTTTTCTTTGCTTGTATAGTCATTTCAATTGAATTGAATTTTATATTTAGAGAAATGTTTTTTCGATTGTTGTTTCAATTTTGTTGTCTTGATATGAATGAATGGATGGATTGATTGATTTTTGGATCGCAATAATACTTTTTTTTCTGAATTTTTTGCACTATTTTTTTTTATCATTATCACGATTGTGTGTGTCTGAGAGAGAGAGGTAATCGAATTTCAATCATCATCATCATTTCTTGAATGTTTATGGCCACATTCTTTTTTTTCGAGGCACAAGATTTACATGATCGTCATAATAATAAAAATGGACCATTAATGGCGCCCCACAACCACTACCATCATCGTCATCATCATCATCATCATTCTGTAAGTGTTTTCGATTTCAAATGACCAAAAAAAAAATCTGAAAATCTGAAAATCAAATCAATTTAATTAGCTCGTACAATGGCCACTTTTTTTTATTATTATTAGATTAGTTTAGTTTGTTTGTGTGTGTGAAAAGAAGAATAAAATAAAATGGCCATCAAAAGGAGAGAAAAAAAAATTCTGAATAAATCTGCATCCAGTGATAAAAATAATCGATTTTCTTCAATGTCAATTTCAATCATAAATAATCACAATAATAATTGTAATGAAATGGAATCACGTTTGTGATTATTGACTGTTTCAAACTTTTTTTTTTCTTTTTTTTTCTTCCAAAATGTAAGTGGCTGTTATTATAAATGACGTATGATGATGATGATGATGGTCAACAATGGTGTTTTTTTGCTGACTTTCAAAAACGTGTCACCATCAATAAATATCCATGATTGATGTGGCATGGAAAGCTGAATCTGGAGAACAAAAAAAAATTTGTAAAGATCAGCGATAATTGTAACAACAACCACCACCGTCACCACTACCGTCACCACAAGGATAACAATCCTTCAAATGTATTCATTATGTGTGATGACCAACATACAAATAATGATTGAATCAACAAAAACAAAAATTGATTCACAAATTTTGAATCAATTATTATTTTTTTTCATTTTGATCGATTCTGTATATGAAGAATCTGTCATGATAATGAAACCACATCCATACACACACACAAAAAAAAATGCGAACAAGCAAACACAAGGGTATTGTTTACCCAACGTATTCAGCATTATATTATCATCATAATCATGTTATTTTCTCATTCGTTTGTTTGTTTGATTCACACATCCATTGTTACATGATAATCGATTTGAAATCTTTTTCTCTGTTCTTAGGTAGACATTCTATCGATTCTCTTTTTTTTCATAAAGGAACTAGCAGAGAGAGAGAGAGAGAGAGAGAGAGAATCGAAAATATGAAAAGAACTATGACGATATATTAACTATTAAATAAACTAAAAACTAAAATTCTTGAATGAAAAGGAAAAAAAACAAAAAAAAAACTAACCCAGGGAGCTTATCATAATCATCATCATCATACACTGGTTCAACAACAACAACAACAACAAAAAAAGTTCAAAACAGGCAGCAAAAAAAAAATTTTCGGCTCTAGACACACACACACACACACACACACATTGAGTGAAGAGATTATCTTGTCAATTCACAATGGGAAAATATATGAAAACAAAACAAAATAAAAACTAAATTCCCATACTATCTGTGTGTGTGTGTGTGTATATGGATGACATATACACGGTTGTCATATATATATATAGGAAACCATTGTTATGAACATGAAAAAAAATGGGCAAGTTGATGATGGTGAGAGAAAGAAAGAAAAAAAAATTGTAAAAAAATACGCAAAAAACACAATAGATATGGTATAGATATTTTCGAAAATCCCACCAATAATAATAATAATCGTAGGCAATACATATGAATGCCAGCTTGGAATAATTACCTTCAACAAAATAAAAAGAATCAAATGTATTTTTTTTTTTTGGATAATGGAGCAATTCTTTTGATTCAAAAAACGATTTAATATCGAAAATTTCGATTTACGATTGATTTTGACAATGGTTGTATTCGCCATTGGAACAAAATAAAAATTTTTATGGCGAATAAAAAAACAAACAAACAAACAAAAATAAAAACAAGAAAAAACATAAACCACACATTCATCCATAATTTTTAGAATCCATTTCAATTGAAACAGGTGGCCATACACACACACACACACAAACATCAGAACAGAATATTCTCTATAAATAAATGCCATAAAAATTGGTGAATAGAATATAATGATAATGATCCAAGCAAAAAAGAAAAAAACAATCCAACCGACAATTATACTTTGATATATTCTCAAAGTATTATTACTGGACAATTTTTTTTATATTCTGCAATTCGATAATAATAATAATAATCATGTTAATGATTATGATTCGTATAGCTATTACGATTATTCTATTTTTTCTTTCTTTTGCCTAAGAATAAAGAATTCTACATCATCATCAAATGCAATGAAACTTTTTAATTAGGAAATTAAATTACTGGAACATGTTTCCAGTAATTCACATGTTGAATTCTTTTTGCATTCATCTGTATGTGTGTGTGTGTGTAAATAATTCTGATCTTTTTAAACAAACGAATTCTGTAGTAGTCTTATTATCTAATTAAGGTGTATTTATATTCTTATGACGTTAGAATTTGCTATTGGTTAATTATTCTAGTTATCCATTCAATTTTTGGTATACGAGTAGAAAAAACTTAATAGTTGATTATATCAATGATCATATACTATGTGATAGCAAAAAAAAAAACGGAGAATGAAACAGAATTTCCACTAATTAAGTCGAATCCAATACGATTTTTTTTGTTGTTGGTTTTGTTCTACTGTAGTATCATGATGATAAATGATAACCACATACACACACAGACACACAATGCAAATGACAATATGATGATAATCATCATCAAGAATCATGTAGCTCGTGAATAGCAAAAAGATCAAACAAGTCATTATTAACATTTTTGTATGTATATGATTAGTATTCCATTGGAATATATTGGTTGAATTTGTATTAAAATCGGTTGGGCATATTCATTCATCGATTCTGTACACTTAATGTTTTCTAAAAGAATTCCAATATATGGAAAGATAATTAAAATCACTTTTTCTTCTTCTTCTTCTTCTGATATCAATAATCATGATCACAGTAAGTACTGATGAGTAAGATGAGTTTGCAAAAAATGTTGAAAAGTAGTGAAAACTTTTCCCTTCATTTTTTTTCTTGAAAATCACCACCATATCACAATTCTGAGCAACATCAATCGATAATGAAGTTGAAAAAAAAATTTGAAAATTTTGAATAACGGTACAGCGTGTGTTGTTGTTGTTGTTTCGTACTTGAATTTCAAATTTTCTATTTTTCCAAAAGTCTGGATAAGAATTGATCACAGAATCCAATGATGATGATGATGATGCCAAACGTGTGCGTGGGTACCATCTTCAGAAAACAAAAAATCCTATGGGGAATAATTATGCAAAAAAAAAAAAATAAAAAAATTCTTTTTACAATGAACCTACAGAAACGAAAAGTTCAATTAAGTTATTTTCAAAATATATTCTCAAGATACACAACTACTAGAATCGAATATATATTGAAATCATCTCATCATTTTCAAGAAGTTTTAAAGATCATCATCATCATCATCATCATGGAAATGAGATTGTCGAGTTGATCATGATCATCGATGATGCTTTTATTAATTTTTTTTTCACTACCATTAAATTCACTATACATATTGAAAATTCAAATGGTGTACGTGTGTTTTTGTGAAAATGAAAAGTTTGTTTGTTTTTTTTTTTGAGCTAAAATAATAAAAAAAAACCTAAAACAAAAATTATCATCATCGATGAGATGATTATATTCGTACGAGAAAAATTTCTCGATCACATTATTTCATCATATATGGATCCATAGATGAATAGTGAAAGCAACCAATAAAAGAAACACGTTAACTAGGTCTCAATGCACGAAAAGTTTCGTCGTTTTATCTTTTTAGGTTTTTTTTTGTATGAAATACTAATCATCATTATGATTGGATTGAATTGAATTGAATTGAATCCAAAAGTCGAATGAAACAAAAAAAAAGCAAGATGAATCCAATCTAATTATGTGTGATGTAAAATGAAAACATTTTTTTCTTTTTTTGCATTATATTTCATGTTCTAAAAGTATGGAAAAGATTCTTTGATTCTCTAACCAATCGATGGATTTTTTTCCCCATATTTACAAATATGGAAAAATATCAGGAAAAAAAATTCCTTGTTTTACATAAAGAATCATTGAATAGGCACGCAATATTTTTTATTTAGCCACTTCACATATTTTAGCATAAACGTGAAATTGAAAATTTTTTTCCAGATCAAAAGAAAAAAAAAACATTGATTTTAAATTGAAATGAAAAGTTTTTTTTTGCCCTTCTTTTTCTAAAAAAAAAGCAAATATTAGTCTAAAATGGTAGGCAAAAATAAGAAATGAAACTGCTTGTTATGAATATGAAAAGTGGAATTTACCTAATGTGATTCCTCCTGTTTATATATTCAGTGAATGAAAATGAATATTTTACAATTCACAAATGTTTCTAATTACAATAAACAAATAAAGAAATGGTTAAAATGAACGTTTTGGATGCCAAAAAAAAAAATTTGAATTTCGAAACAAAAAATCGATGAATAGTGGAACAATGAAAAAAAAAACCAGTGGTGAATGAAAAAAAAACCGAAAATGAAAACCCAAACCTGTCAAAAGAGTGTATTTCCATTGACACTCGTATCATCATATCCATCATGTTTCACATTTCCCTCCCCCCCACTTTCACCAAGTTAAGGTGGAAATGAATTATATTGAAAAGATTAAAAAAAAAAGTTTCGACCGAAAAAAAAATTATCATTCACTCATGATGTGAATATAGAGATTATCATGACGTTTTTTGTGTGTGTGTGCGTGTGTATGGATCGACTTGAACAATGTCAATCAAATTCACAATGAAATCGCGTGTTTATCACAGATCAGATAAGACTAGAAAAAAATCTTGAATGAAAATTAAAAATTAAACGTAAGCCATGTTTATGAAAAGTTACGATCCAAAAAAAAATGCTTCATCATCATCATCATCATCATCATCATGGTTGTCATTGGTTAGATTTATAGTGAATATTTAATTAAGATATCTTGTCTATACACTGACACACACACACACACACACCAAATTCAACCAAGCCAATCTATTCAACTCATTTTTTTAGAATTTTGAGAGCTTAATTCATTCAAAGTCTATATCCATAATATCAACAACAACAACATAAAACGATAATGACGATGATGATGATGATGATGATGGTTTTGAACTGAACTCTAACCATTAGATTTTGATTGTAAACAAACTGGAACAAAAAAAATTTTTCAAAATGACGTCTAGGATATATATATACATCTTCATCATGGCCATCATAATCAAAATGAGAAAAGCAAGACAAAACAAAAAAAATCGATTCGAAAAATAAATTCAATTTTCTCCATAAACTCTCTCTTTGTGTATGTGTATGTTTACCAATTCTGGATCATCATCATCATCATCCGAAAATGAGTTAAAACACCACCACCACTGCCACCACCATCTAAACTGTCATTGTCGTTTACCGTGTGCTTTGAACAAGAAAAAAAAATAAAAGAAAGAAAGGGTTATATTGCGTATTTGTCCTTGTATTGTGTTGTTCTGTAACAATACAATACTTTTGGATCGTCGCATCATTTATAAACGACGATTAAGCTTAATTAAAAATGATGCCATATAATAATGGATATACTATAACGGTATTCACTATATATCGCTACCAAGCTCTCTCTCTCTCTGCCTATTCACAGCCATTACCAGCAATTTTTTCAACGTTTTCGTTTTCGGCTATAATTCTTCTTCTTCTTCTTCTATATGGATGATGCTCGTTCTCGATCCATTCATTTATTTATTTATTTTTTTTTTTATTCTTTAACATTCTACAACCTTTGCATTGCTTGATTTAACTGAAAACACACACACACACACACGAATAGCCACATTTATCTTCTTGTGAACCAACAACAACAACAACAACAACAAAGACAACAGACAAGAATAACAACAATAAAAAAAAATGTCGAGCTTTTTTGTTGTTGTTGTTGTTGTTGAGAAAGAAAATTTTGTCGACAACGGAAATTGACAAACTATTTTTTTTCCTGTCGTTACACACATACATTCAATGACGTGCAATTTTTTTTGTTGTTGTTTTATATGTAGACGACCGTTAATTGAGGTTGACCACTTTCATCTGTGTGTGCGAGTGTGTGTGTGTGTGGTCAAAAATCAAAGATCACGAGTATCCGACAAAAAAAAATAATAATGATGATAATGACGACAAAGAATCGAAGAAAAAAAATCATCACGATTCAAGAAGAACCAGAAACAAAAACGACAAAAAAACATTTCAATAAATGTACAAGAATTTAAGTGCAATGCAAATGAAATTATTGTGAAACAACAACAGCAGCAGCAGCAGCAGCAAAATAGTCAAGATATTTTTGGAAACATTAAATGTCAACAGAATTCTATCTGCTTCATGGTTTTGTTTCAAGATTTTTTTTCCATATATTCCAAGCATTTTGTTTTTGGTTGTTGTTGTTGTTTCATTTTTCAAGTGTGTTATATAATTTATGGCCAAACTATTTATTAACACACAAGAAACCGAATGGTACAAAAATTTCATTTAGACCCAAATTATCACAATTGATAATGATATAATGAGAATCACCAACAAATGAAACACATAAATTTCAAGAATCAAAAAAAAAAACAAAAGACGATGATTCAAAACTAGAATTTTTATACGACAAAGATAAGATTGAAGATATTAAACTCTATATACCATATGCCAATGAAAAATGTTACAGAAAACCTGAAATTTTTTCCAAACAAGATGAAACACATCTGTACCAGCAAAGATGATGATGATGAAAATTGGTTTTAATTTCTTAGAATCGTTCTCTGGGTTGTAAGAATCAGAATTTTTTTTTGTGTGATGTGTGTGTGTACATATGGAAAGTTTTTTCCACCATATATTTCATTTCCACTTTTATATATTGAAACAAGAAAAAAAAACAAGAAGACATCAAAATTGGATTATTGTTCAATGTTCAACGATGATGATGATGATGATGCCGATGTTTGGTTTGATGTAAATGTCGATTTTTTTCCATTTCAACATGTAACTTTTACATTTACAGACATCATACACATGTATAACCACAGTGGAACAAAAACAGAATTAAACCAATGATGATGATGATCAAAGTGAATTTCATTGAAAATCTTTCTTTAGAAGAACAAAAAAAAAGGATGCGATCACAAATTTTCGATTCTAAACAAAAAAAAAAAAAATGAAACGAAAATCCAAGCGTATGTATTGTGGATAATAATAATACGAAAGAAATTTTTTTTGTTCTGGTAAATAAAAATCGATTATATCGATTGTTGTTGTTGTTGCTGCTGCTATTTGAATCGAACATTTTCAAGAATTCTTATTGCTGCCCACTGTAAAGAGAATGGCAATATTGGTAAACAAAAACAAAAACAAAAAAAAAGAAAGATGAAACAACATCAAAGATTCCTGAAGAAGAACGATTCTGATGCGTTTGATGAATGAATCGATTCTCTTGTACGGTAAGATTGGTGGATAGAAAAAAAAACTCAATTATTAGATTCACTTCAACCACTCCTATTCCACCCACCCACCCCCGCTCACCGAAAAAAAAACCAATGATCATCATCATAATGATTAAGTAAAAGAAAACAAAACAAAAAAAAATTTTTTGATCAAACCTATGAGATATTGAAAAAATGAAAAATCGTTTCCATCATCATCATCATCATCATCATCATCATCATCATCATTATCCATTAAAAAAAATGAAATGAAATGAATTGAAAAATCCAAGACCAATAATTCAGAAATTCAGAATCTGAATCAACTACAACACATGAAAAAATTGTAACAAATAAACAAACAAACAAACAAATAATCAATGAAAAAAAAGTTATAATTAGCTTTACTTATATATAGTTGGGATGAAGAGAAAAAAAAGTCAAATCGATTGTTTTTGCTTTGCTCTCTTTGTGTGTGTGTGTGTTTGATTGCAAACGAATGATGATGATTCAAAGTTTTTTTTTCTCTTCTACCATTTTTATAATCGTTTCATATCGATCATTTGGATGAATTTTATTTGTTGTTGTTGTTGCTGTTGTTGTTGTTGTTTTTGAATATATACCATATTTCTGATTACTGATGAAGGTTAAATATATATACATCGCTTTGATTCATTGAAAATAAAAATCATCAATCCTTGATGATTGTATAATACAATAATAATATGAGCTTAACTTGAGTAGTAGTAGTAGTAGTATCGGCGTTTTTTTTTTGTTTTCAAATAAAATGGATGGATTTTTTTTTGTTTCATTTGTCCATTTTGTCCATGTGTATGATGATGATCATTATTATATGGATGTCGATCCAATTGGAACGCATATACCCATACACAGACACACACTTGGCAACAGCAACAATCTGTTTGTTTGAAACTTTTTTTCTCTGCTTTCTTTTTTCTTTCTTTCATCTGATTCTTCATCAAGTTTAAGTTTTAGCTATATATATCTGTTGTATGTTGAAAACAAGGAATCAAATCATCATCTTGGTTATTTTATTTTATTTTTGTCTTTATATTTGTTTTTGTGATGTGAAAAAAAAAATTTTTTTTTCTTCAAGTAAATGATATGTGCCAATGTTGCTGTTGCTGTTAATGATGAAAAGTTTTTCAAAACTCATCATGATGTCCAGATGTGAAAAAATAACAACAAAACAAAACAAAACAAGACAAAAAACTTTTGGTCACACTGCTCCAACACACACACACACACACATACACACACACAGACAGACACATTTTTATTATTCCAAATTCAACAGAAACTATCGGAATTAATTATAATTTGATTAAATCAAAAAAAAAAACTGTGAAACCCCATTTCATTGGACATTGGATGGACAAAACAACGGTCAATATTTCCACTCTCGATTGAGAATTCATTTCAACTGTGTTCGAAACACACCACCAATGAATGTTGAGAAAAAAATGAATTTTTTTTCGCAAAAAAAAATTAGAAAAAAATAACATCTAAAAAAGTAATCAAGAGAGAGAAAAAAAGTGAGATGTGATGCGAAGAATTCTTCAACACGAATTCGATTCATTCGGCGGCAAAAACTAAAAAAAAAAAAAAAAGTTTCGACGTGTCAAGAATATTTTTTTGTTCCTTTGCCATTAACTCTACATTTTTTTTTATTTTTCATTTGATTCAACAATCGATCGATGATGATTGGTGACTGTAAAAAAAAAATACAGACAGGCCAACATTGTTGTTGGTTGGTTGGTTGGTTGGTGAGAAACTATAGTTCTTATGGAATCATAACGATATACAGGCAGGTTAGTTCCAGAATTTTAAATGACGATGATGATTTTATCTATAAATATGTTATATTGTTTCTTGGAAAAAAAAGAGAATAATAGTAAAAAAAAAATGATCAGAATCGTCCGGAACATTTCTATAGTTTCCGTTCAGAATATATAACTGTTTTCATTGGTCTGAAAACCGATAATTTAATTTATTATCATTTTCATCATTTTTTTTTCTTGTGGCCATCACTTATTTTATTGGACACCCTATTGGGTGGTTCCAGCATCATTATCAATAAGAATTTTTTTCTTTCTTTTGCTTTCACTGTTTTCTTAATCTAATCGTCGAAATATTTAAGAATTTTTTTCACTGGAAAATTTGTAGAATAAAGAATTTCCGCAGATACCAAACCAAAACAAAACAAACGAAAATTTTCACTAATTACAATGACATTCACTCGATATCTGTAATCAATTGGAAGTTTGTCATGTTTGTGTCGTGCGTGTGTGTGTGTAGTGAACACAATCATATTTATTGATTAATAATCAATTGATTATTGATTGAATTATCTTTCAGTGTTGTATGTACCAACAACGTCATTATATAAATAGATTGAAAGAAAAACTACGAATTACAATTCATCAATATTGATCATGAATGTAGGAATCAAGAATCGAATCTAACCTGAAGCAAATTCGATCATCACGATGATGATGATGATGATAAGAATAATTGCGAATTCAACGAGAAAAAAAACGATAAATTTTAGGCCAAAAATATTAAAATGAATATTAAATTGTTTGGGCAAGTTGAGATCATTGAGATGAATTTAATTTTTTTTTACCAAAAAAAAAGAAAAAATATTTCTTGCCCCATTTCCTTTCAACTAAAGGAAAAAATAAACGCATATCAACGCATCGATGCATTCATTCATTCGTTACATCCCATTATTTTGCCCATTTCTTTGAAATCAACTGTGTTTTGTTTTGTTGTTCATTGGTAATGTTCCAGAAAATGTACATAAACATAAAAATAGAAAAAGAGAGAGAGAGAAAGAGAAAATTTTTATCAGAATCAATCAGATGAATATATGTGAATATTGCAAATAGAAATGAGAATAGATTCATGGAACAATTGTGACAAGAAATCATTGAATGAATAAAGGAATGAATATGGGCCAAACAAAGTCAAAGAATTGTTGTTCAAGATTCTTTGTTCTTTACTCAGTGTGTGTGTGTGCGTGTTTGCGTGAATGGAACACGAAAACGTTTTTGTTTCGACACTAATTTTCTTTGAAAAAAAAGTGAATTTTCTTTAGAAAATTCAGGCTGTAAAAATGTTGGAAATTATGTGTTCATTGATGATGATGATGTTGGTGGAAAGAATTATCTCCATTTTCTCTTTCTCACACATACACACACACACACAGACAAAATTCATTCACAACAACATTATCTTCTACCAATGTTATGTGTTTCAAGTAATTTTTAACAAAATTAAATTAGCCGTGTAATAAGACCAAATTAAGAATTGAATGAATCAAGTACCAATTTTTAAAAAAAAATTGCACAGCCATAGCATTATTTTTGTTTCATTTGTAAAGACATTGAAAATGAAAGAATGAGAAAAAAAAATTAGATGAAAACGATCATTTCTTAGTATTGAAACTTGTAAAATGAATTTTGTTGTTCTAAATAGAATGTTTTTTTTAACACTGATCTTACCAAGAAACAAGAAACTTTAATGACCAAAAATGAACCATCCGGTTTTTATTCTTTCTGTTGATGAGGAGTGATTATGGCAATGATGATGATGATGATGATTATGATTGTAACTGTCAAATGATGTTTTTCTTCATCTTTTGATATTGAAGTATCCTCGAAAATGGTTATGGCTTGAGACGAGAAAAATAATTCAGCCATTTTTTTTTTGGATTGAGGGGTATGTGGTAGGAGCAAGAATAAGAATGCGAATTGAAATGGAGAAAAAAAAACCAGAAATGTAAACGATCATCATAATCATCATTATCAATGACGCCCTGGATAAAAAAAAAGACACACACACACACAGATACACAGTTGATTAGTATTGAAAATTACAAACAATTTTTTTTTCTTTTCCTAGATCGAACTTCTTTGATCGTTTTTTCTTTCTACATTTATACTTACATTCTGTTTAGCTCCTAAAGTCGTAATAATCGATATATATTGGATCATAATAATGATCGATCTATTTCTAATATGAGCATAGACCAAACTATAATCATCATCATCATCATCATCATTATAATGATAATTTCTCTCCTCGTTTAAGCTGCTAAACGATAAAAGTTACCATTTTTCTATTTCGTTTTCAAAATTCTTATTGCTTTATAGAATGTAACAACAATATAGCAGAATAACCAAACAAGAAATTGGAAAATGATGATCTAATCTTCTTTCTCTCTCTTTCTCTATTTGTTTTTGTTCTACATTTTTTACTTTGACTATATTTTTTTCTGTTCTTCGTGCCTGATGGCCATTTGAACGAAATGGAAAAAAAATTATTTTCCATGATGATGATGATGATGATGATGATGATTCAGTGGAATAAATCAGTGTAGAATAATAGCGGAAAATAACGGGTTAATTTGTTTCTACCATCATCGGCCGTCAAAAGAAAAACGACGAAAAAAAAGAAACACAATAAACCCGATAGCGTTCAGTGAAGATCAAAAACCAAATAAAATCAGCCAATCGGACCGAAAATTAAAACAAACCAACAATGAACGAGTGAACATAAGAAGATTTCAAACAAAAAAAAAAAAATAAAAACAACAACAGAAAAGAATCACCACAGCCAATCTATTTGCCTAATTAATCAGTGTTTAATTAAAGTTTTACTCACTATGCAACTATGGTGAACAACAACAACAAAAAAGAGTTTTCGGTTACAGACACCAATCAGACACGAATTGATTTCTGAAACTCGAACCAGAAACCGTAGGAAAAAAAACTGGCCACCCATGAACCAACCAGAAAAAAAATCCGTCATGAATTGTACAAATCATTGCTAATTACAAATGAATTCACATTGGGCTGACCATATACAGTATCTATTGGAATTTTGAATGACGGTGAATTTTCAAAATACACATACCAACATGGCCAACTCGTCTTGTCTGTAAATCAAATTAAAAATTTGAACACACACACATATATACACGAACATACATGAAGAAAGATACAATCTATTTAGTTGAACGTGATTTACAGCCAAAACAAACCACAAAATACCGATAGTAATATGATTGAGAACAATCAAGACGAAACAAAATAAAAAAAAATTGAAATTGAAAATAATATTGAAAAAAATAACTTACTTTTTCAATAATATTAAAAACGACGATGAACCCAGCGAAACAAAAAAAAAATATTAATATCAATATATAAATGTTGTCATTGAAATATGAACGAAACAAAACAAAACGAAACAAAAAAAAAACAATAATAATCGATACCATTTGTTTTAATCTATTCTATACCATTCACATATATCAATAATGAAAGAAAGATTTGTTCATGGTGAAAAAACAAAACAAAACAAAAAACCGTATTTTTTTCGATTTCATCATTTGTTTTTTTTTGTTTTGTTTTTGTTTTCTTCTTCATCATCTTTTGTCTTATTATTTTTGTTGTTGTTGTTGTTGTTGGAAGATTTTTTAGTAATTCAACAGCAGTACAATGGATACACACAGTTGCTGTAGGCTGTATGTTGCTGGTACATGCTGGCTTTTTTTGGTTGTTGTTGTTGTTGTTCTTTATTTCATTCGAAAAAAATGATCGATCCAAAATACGAACCAAAGAATGAATTTGATCAGCTTATGATTAACTGTGTTTTGTTTTTGTTTTCTCATTCTTATTTTGTGTGTGTGTGTGTATATATGATAGTGCTCAAAGTCTTTGTTGTTTCATTTGCTATTGGTGTAGATCTGGTGGACATCAACTAACTGAGAAACAAAGACTGATGATGATGATGATTATACCGGGCTTTATATAAAGGATGTCATTTTATTGTTGTTGTTTTTTTTGTGTGTTGCAACTTACAAAAAAAAACAGTCGGTTTGGTTTTTTTTTCCGACCAGAAGATCATTATTTTTTTTTGGTTTTTTGGTAATATTTCATAATATCATGTGTATAATGAAACATCTTTGGCCATTTTTGTAGCTGATGATGATGATGATGATGATGATGAAAACCTGAATTATTAATACAAATAATCATAGGGCTTTACTTCATTTATGTTGTGTTGTTTATTATTATTATTATTATAGATAAAACCAGATTCAGGATTTAAACATGATGATGATGATGAACATGGTAAAATCACAATCATAATATAATCTGGCCCATATATATTTCTATTATATCCAGTGGTAGATAACATAACAACAACAACAACAACAATGATGATGATGATGATGATAAAGAAACATTAAATCAATGTATATGAGGTAATCTAAATCAGTAAATCATTTTTGTTCAATAAATAAAATCATGAAGAGAGAAATGGATACCGATTTTCAGTTTTTTTTTCTTGATTATTTCCAACTGATCCAAAATGGAATTGAAACAAAAAATTTTTCAATGAAAATTAATGAAATGTAATCCATTTAAATTTTCAACAAAATGATTCAATGATCTGATGCTTTTGGATTCTTGGTGTGCGAAAAAAAAATGTCAATATTGTCGATATTCTCAAAGTATTAACGTGTATGTCGATCGAATAATTGTCAGGTATTTTTCAAAAACGATGAAGTAGAAGAAGAAGTGTGCAAGTGTGAAGAAAAACTTTGAACTTAGTTTCCTGTATCATTATTATTATTATACTTCAATGATAATGATGATGATGATGAGACTTTGAAAAGAAAACGCTGAATCCCCAAAATAAAAATAAAAAACATTGTTCTTGTCGTGTTTTCCGTTGTTTTTCGTTGTTGTTCACATGTCTTGTTTCATAATCTCTTTAGTTTGTTTTTTTCGTATATTGTTGATAAAATCCATATATCAGTGAAAGAGAACAAAAAAAAAGTGTGTGAATGATGATGGTGAAATAAGAATCGACAAGAAAAAAAACCTGAAAATAATAGTGAATTAATCTAGATTAACATGTTCGACATGTTCGACAACAACAGTAAAAAGAAAAAAAAAGTGAAAGACAGACGAAATGAAAAAAAATAAAGAAAGAATTTTTCTTGTTTCACAAACATTTGTGTTTTGTTTTTCGATTATTTTTTTTCTGTTCTCATCGAGATCATTTCATTTCATTTCATTCATTCATTCATTATCATCATCATCGGTGAATATACGACGCAAAAATCCAATATCAGTTGTTTTTTTTTGGTTTATTAGTTGTATATTTTATTCACATTTAATTTCCTTTCGTTTAGTTTTTTTTTTTGTTGTTCTTCATTCTGTTCATGTTCATTTCAAGTAATCATGATCATATCATCATTATTAAGATTTCATTGAAAACGAAACAAAACGAATAGAAAAAAAATAACCCGGTCATAAGAAAGTGTGGATCGGATTTCATCTACAAAGTATACAAAGTTAATACCCAGTAGCTCGGCATCCATGAATGTTTTTTTTTTTTTTGTTTGACAGCATATCTTTTGGTTGAATTATCCGGAATGTTGAAGAAAAAAAAATGTTGTTAATGAACTTACGCACACATTATTCAGTGAAGACAAAAAAAAAGAATAATCAAAGAAATGAAGAGGAAATAATCCACAAAATCGATGGATTTAATTAATCAATCTCAGTTTGTTACAGTCACACCATTTTTTTTTTTTTTTTTTTTGGATTAATTCTTATCTCCAAATTTACCATTCACTACATTGCATTTCAATGTGTAATTAAATTCCAATGATGATGATGATGGTCGATATGTGTGGTCTATTTAATGATGGTTTTGCTTTGGGTAAATATTCTGCAAATTTTTCAAAAAAACGCACCTAAATATTCAAAATACAGAAAAAAAACCAGGAAAAAACAAAATCCAATTTCAGGGATCGATGAAATCAAGCGAAATGACTGAAAAAAAATAAAAAAAAACACAGCAAAGATAAATCAAATTGATTCTGACATTGCATTAATGTTATTGTATTTTTTTCTGTTTGTTTGAAAAACGATGAAAACAAGCAAGAAAATGAAAAAAAAACAAAAATGAAAATAAAAACAAAACAAAAAAAATCTATAAAATTTGATAATAATTTCACTTTCAAATACGTTATCTCTGTCAATGGGTAAATGGATTTTTACATTTTATCATCAGAACAAAAAAAAACAAACAAACGTAGATGAAACAAAAAAAAAAAAAATTCATTCCATTTGGATCAAAAATGTTTATCAACTGAAAACGAAACAAAAAAAAATCGATTGAACTGTGAACATGAAACGCATTCCTTGAAAAAAAAACGACGACGACGACGACGATGATGATCAGTAAAAAAAAACCGTCAAATGTGATTATCTTCAGAATCGATATACGATTTCCTTTGCTTTATTTCCCCCCGTTTCATTGTGATCTACAAATCGAAAAAAAATAAACAAGTCAACGATGCAAAAAAAAACCATTCACATGAACGTACATTGTGATGATAATAACAACACACATTTGACCTTTTTTCACAGCCACTGTTTATTTGATTTGATTTCATTTGATAATTTGTATTGTAATTTTATTGTATGAAATTATCATTCATTTGTATTTATAAATGGTTATGATACATTGATTATTCAATGCGATAAATGCCATAACAACAACAAAAACAACAACAGTGAAAATGAACTTCATTTTTGCTGTTTCATTCGATGCAACTAGCAATGGACTTTTGTCATTTCAAAAAATTTTTTTTGGTTTCGTGTCCATTTCATCATTCAGGAATCGGGGTTTTTGATTCTGATTTTTTTTCTCTCTCTCTCTCTACATATTCTTACCGGCAGTTGATGATGATGTTTTTTTGTATCCGATATTTGAGAGACAAAATGAAAAAAAAGATACAGTAGTCCAAAATTAACAATCAAAAATTGGCAAAAGAAAAAAAAACATTAGAAAACACTTAAGTCAATAAATCAAATGAAACAAAAAAAACAGCACATGAAGAAATCGGACAACAAATGAAACTGGATTCGAAATGAAAAAAAATGTGATGAAATTTTTTTGTTTTGTTTCTCGAAATGAAAATAAAAACCCGTTTGTCAAGTTACCGTGTCTTTTTTCTCTTGGTTTTTTTTCATCATTCAAGAATGACGAATTTCATTACACGATTTTCCAAAAAAAATTATCATTTTGAAACTTTGGAGATGGCGATGAAAAAAATCCAAAACTTCAAAGTAATAAAATGAAAAAATTCAGAAACAAAAGACAAACAAGCATTTTGAAATTAAAGTTTGATGATGATGATGATGAAAATGTTGATATCTTGATTTTGAATCAAGCTCTAACACGAAAAATAGCTAAATCTTCGCCATAACCGTTTTTTTCGTGTATTGGTCAATCTATAGAATTTCTATAGAATGCCGGACAAGACAATACAATTTTTTCAATATTCGAAATGGAATAAAATTTTTCACTTTTTTCCCTTTTAAAATTGTCATTTAAATTTTTTTTCTGTCTCAAAAGAAAAAAAAATTCGTATTTGATTTATCAATGTTTGTTTATCAACATTTGTCTTTTAGTTTGTTTGCATTCGTTTCATTGATCAATGAAGAATTGTGTGTGTGTGAATAAAAGTGCGAAATTTATTTATTCGGAAACATATGACAAACAATTTTTCAATGATGAAAAGTTAAACGATCATTTTTTTCCCTCGATGGTGTATATTTGTTCACAAATGTTTGTTAACACACACACACGGAGAAAAACACGGGCAAACAACAAACAACCGAATAGATTGGCCAACCAAATAACGATGTACGACGACGACGAAGATCATTTGTAGATGGAAAAATAGAAGTAAAAAATTTCAATAATAGATTCTAAATGTGAATCCAACAATTCTGATTCTGATTCTAATTCTGATTCTGATGATGATGATGATTTGATTTGTAAATGTTCAAATATTAGAACTACTACTATCTCACAGTTTTCGAATATATACATCATTTACTTGTGATTTTGCTGCTGCTGCTGGTATTTGTTGTTTTTGTTGTTGTTTGCAAATTCACCAAAAAAAAAAAGAATTTATTCCATTTTGATGAGTTGAATTTGTTTTTGAACACTTGAAAATCATCATATTTGTAGAATTTTATTCCCGTTGTTCAACAACAACAACAACAACAACAACATTTCTTCGGTAAACATACACACACACACAGGATGTGATGTATAGATGTGTTCCAACATTGGAACATTTTTCTCATATGTGTTTGATGTAAGTATTTATGCAGTCAAAATTGATTTGAACGTTTGTGCATGTGTGTATGTTTACATTCACAATGATTGTGTAGAAAAGAAATAACAACATGAACTCAATCGACTCATCTTGTCATCATGAATCATCATCGTTATCGATGTATAATCCTGTCAACAATCGATTAATGATTGATGTTAATCATATGATGAATCCACAACAAAAAGAATATTTTCGTTTCATATCAATTAAAAACGTTTTTGTTTTGAAAATTTTTTTTTATTTATTCACCAGAAACACAAACAACAGATAAGAGAAAAATCCGGAACAAGAAAAAAAACAATTGAAAATCATATCAATCATATCAATCAATTTATACAATTGTGGAAGCAAAGGAAAAAAAATTTGTAATAATAAATCAAAAAATACAAAATGGTCGGCAGCAAAAAAAAACTATGTTTATGGAGATAGATAAATATATCACTTTTTTTTGTATTTTCATTCATGAGTTTTTGGCAATGGAATCTGTGTGTAAGTGTGTGTGTTTGTTTTCTACAAATTCATTGAGGTTGAGGTTTTTGTTGTTGTTGTTGATGAAGAATATTGATAATGTTACCTTGTTGTTGTTGTTGATGTTGTTGTTGTGGCCTAACAATACCAAATGTTGTCATATATGCATTACATGGTTTTGTCGTCATTGTTGTTGTTGTTGTTGTTGTTGTCGTCGTCGATGATAATAATGGCTGATGATATGTAGATTTTTTCATCATACAAGTTTCATCACCAATTATATCGATCATTTCAATTTCTGGATTAAGACTTGATATTAGATTTGCCTGTTGCTGCTGCTGTTGTTGTTGTTGTTGAAAATGTTCACGTTTAATCTGTTCAGGCATCTGATATAAATGTGATGATTGTGATGGATTATTCAAATGATTAAGTTGTTGTTGTTGTTGTTGTTGTTGATGATGGAAATGAACGTGTTTGTAATGTTTTAAAATATTGTCCAATCAATGGATCACGATGATCAAATATTGGTTCAAAACTATAACTTTCATTTGATTGATCTTGATCCTGTTGTTGATGTTGGTTAACCGTTGTAGCTGTTGTTGTTGTTGATGTTAGATCAATCGTTTCCAATAGATTTGTTTCACCAATCGATTGTTTCATTACGGTTCGTTGATGATGTGGACTTTTATGAAATGTTGCCGCTTTATTTACTAATAATGATTGTTGATGATTTCCACCAATGGCTGTTGCAAAATTTGTCTGTTCATAAAGTGGTTCCGTTTCGCCATTATTTATTATCATGCCATTATTTTTTTCATAACTTAAATGTACTTTTCCATTCAATTTTGTTGCATTCATTAATGATGTTGATTTTTTACATATACCATTACTATTCGGATAGGAACTAAGTGACATTTCATCTAAACGTGTACTTGATCTATGAGAACAATCTATGATGTGAAAGAAAAAGAAAAAGAATTTAAAATGAAAAATATTTTGGACATGCAATACAAAATTACACACACACACATACATGTATCATCGTTGGCAATCTGCAGTGCTTCCTGTCGTATACGCATTACATACAAAAATATTGATGTCGAAATGACAACAATCAAAACGATGATCGTACAAATGGCCGGTATGAATATCATTGGATCATCAAATAATGTACCAATAATTGTTACGGCTCCAGTAGTTCCAGTATTTGTTGCCATTCGTGATTCAAATGCATGTAATGGTTCAACAGTGGCACCGATTTCCGTCAATGTAGCAAAACTATATTCCGATTCACGTTTACCAGCATCATTTTGTGCTGCTATTATTAAATCATGCCATGTTCCTGGTAATAGATCACGAATAATGAGTTTTTCTTTTTCAGGCATCAGATGTGTGGATAATGTGATCCATCCACCACTATTTTTATTATTATTATTATTGGATGATCCTATTAGGTTACGATGATAATGACGTCTTGTACGATATTTAATACTATAACCGGTGATTGGACAGCCACCATCTGACCAAAGATCCAAATTGATAATTACAAATGTTATGTTCGATATGATAAAATGATTGCCATATTTATCCGGTGGTATTGGAGCTATTTGAAAATGAATTTTTTAAAATTAGTAGTAGAAATTAATTAAATTTTCCATTGTTCAACATAACATCAAAAAATGGGAAAGAAAATCATTCAAGTTGCAGCTAGTAAAAAAAAAACTTACGACTTCCAAGCGTTGAAAATCGAATCATTTCCGATGGTCTTCCGCTACCCATTTCATTGAATGCTTCAATACGTGTAACATATTCACTACCACAACGTAAATTACGTAACATAAATGATGATGTTGATGATGAACTAATTGTAATCGATTGCCAATCTTCTGTACCAATATTATTATCATCAATAACATAATTTTGTGCTAAATGATATGAAATAACAAAACCATCCACTAATAATGGGCCATTATTATCTTGTTGTTGTATTGAATTGCCATCTTGACCAATCAATGCCATCGAAGATGACGATGACGATGATGATGATGATGACGATGACATAAGATAAATACCATCACGTGAAATGATCGATGTATAATCCCATGAAAGTAATGCTTCATGTGTGGATACATTTTCAATACGAAAATTTGGTGGTCTTGGTGGATCTAATATATGAATGAGAATGGTTGCACATGTTGTTTTGTTCGTTTTGTTTTGTTTGGTACAAAATATAATTTATTTTAAAGTATGAAAAAAAAATGAAAGAATGAATTCATCGTTAATCATCATCATCAGCAATCAGAAATCAACCATTACTTACCATGAGCAAATGTACGAGCAGTAATCTCAATCGATGATGGTCCGGCACCTTTTTCATTGAATGCCTGTACAATGAATCTAAATGGGAATAACAACAACAACAACAACAAAAAAATAAACAAAAAAAATGGATGAGAAATTTCTGTTTTTTTTCTTTCCGAAAATTAATGAAAAAAAAACAATCACAATTTAATAGGATGAAATGAAATGAAACATGAACAACAACAACAAAAAAATGTAATAATAACAAACATATAACAAGTTATATTGTATTGTTATTATTATCATTGTGGGTGTGTGTGTGTGATGGTGGTTTGTTTTTTTTTGTTATATAGGTGTATTATTATACAGGAACTATGGTCTTTCGGTCTTTGATACGAAAAAAAAGAGAATCCCCTACTACCAACACCCAAAAATAAAAACCTCGACCAGTTATTTTGTTCTGTCATTATTTTACTGAAAAAAATATAAAATGAATGAATGATGGAGAACATGAAAAAGATGTCTGATAACAATAACAATACACACGCTGTATGGTTACAAATTACCAAGTTTTATAATTAGATTTTTTTTTTCATTGTTATTTTCGTTGTTGTTTTTGTTGCAATGATCCAATGGATCAGTGTAGGTCATATCATCATAGACAATATATATATAAAAATAAATGACCAAAGCTCTCTCTCTCTCTCTCTCTCTCTCTCTCTCTCTCTCTCTCTCTCTCTCTCTCTCTCTCTCTCTCTCTCTCTCTCTCTCTCTCTCTCTCTCTCTCGTTTGTTGAGATAAATAATTTATAATTTTTTTCACTTCATTTATCATTAAAGTAGAAGGAAAAAAATTTTTTTTTTCTGTTCTAATCTAACTGGCATTTTCAGTGTTTTGTTTGATTCTACATTCATTTTCATTTTCATTAAATTTGAACAGGAAAAAAAATTGGAATTTTTTTTGAAATTAAACCAGTTGATGAAATAATATGATGATGATGATCACTTACTGATACAATGTTTGTCGCTGTAATGTATCGATTATATGTTCATAATATTGATGAAATGGTGATGTTGTTATCATCATCGATGTTGATGTTTGATCCATTTCAATTGATGTAGATTGATTATTTAATTTGATTAGAAATGAATTTGGTGTCGATTTTGTACGTATACCACCACCACCATATGATGATGATGATTGTTTCCAATTATTATTTCCAATAGTTGACATTTTTGAATATAATGGCTGTATTGGTGAATTCGATATAGTTTTATATGTATACGACAATGATTGATGATTATTGATACCGGCTAATGTGGATGATGATGATGATGATTGTGATTGTTGACTACCAGCAACGTTACTGGTTTCCGGTGATGATGATGATGAGGTTGAAATAATACGATAACCAATATAAAAACCATCAATTATTTCAATATCACTAGTAGTAGTTGTAGCAATTGATGAATCGGACGGATGTGACTGTTGTTGATGAGATGATTGTGGTGATGATGGTGGTGGTGGCGGTGGTAATCGTATCGACCATGTAAGACGTATTGCATGTGTGCTTAATGGTACGGCACGTACATTGTCCGGCATAACTGTAGGTGCTGTTTTGTTGTTGTTATTGTTGTTGTTGTTGTTATAATTTCCCGATCCAATGAAGAAAAATGAGAAAAAAAACAAGAAAAAAAATTAGTTTTCATTTTTTAAATAAATTTTCTTTCAGAATACCATATTCCAACCAATTCTTTCTCTCTATCTCTCATACATGCACACGGGAAACTAAGTGTGTGTGTTTAACAAAGTTAAACAACAATTGTCAGTGAAATAAAAAACTATTTGTTTGTCGGTAAAACTTTTTGTTGTTGTTGTTGTTGTTGTTGTTGTTGTTGTTACAATTGAATAATGAATGAACCGATTCCATTTAGAATTGATTTTGTTTTGTTTTTTGTCATAATTACCTTCCATCTGTGTAGTCAATGTAATTGAACGTGAATGTTCACTAGTACCTAATTCATTGACAAATGATACACGAAATTCATATGGTGTCAATGGTTGCAAGCCATGTATGGTCACTGTATTTGTATTGGATTTAATCATCAATGCATTATGCCAGGTTTTATCTATAAAGTGGTAAAAAAAATAACAATTAATAATGTTGATGACATTGTACCATTTGTAAATTGAACTTACCAGCTTCTTTTTTATATTCAATATTCTGTGATAATAATGGTAGATTTCCAGTATAACCAATCGACCATGTTAATGTTACTGTACGGCTACCAACTTCAATTGCTTTCAATGATTCCGGTGCATCAGGAGATTCTAATACATGTAGCATAACAATACGATGTGTTATGCCAAAAGAATTTCGTGTCAAACAAACATATTGTGCCGTATCGGATCGGCCAACATGTTTAAACAATAAATTTGTTGTACGTTCACCAAATTGTTTACCCATATCCATTGATGTTGATGATGATGATGATGATTTACCATGATTTTTTCCGGCTAATATAGTACCAGTACCGGATGATTCAAATATACGAAATGAACTAGTTGATGTAATTGAACTTGTATCATATACATTGATTTCTTGACCATTTTTATACCAGCCAATAAATATTGGTACGGCACCAGTACCAGTACATGATAAGGACACTTGACTATGATGACGAATGGCCAATTGTATCACTTGATCATGATCCTGAACTGTTGATGGTAATTTATGTGCACCATTATTGCCACCAACACCATCATTACCATGTGGAATTACTTTCACTTGTATCTGTGGTGTTTGATATATGGTCAATGTAGCACGAGCTTCCAATGGTTTACCCACACCATTGGATACTTCACATAAGTATATTCCTTCGAATTTTGTTTTATCAATTGATCGAATTAATAATGAACCATTCTCAAGTACATGAATCTGTGGACTACTTAATATTGGCACTGATTCTATTTGTGATGATGATGATTCTCCGTTGTTATTATTTCTTACATCCATATTGTTTAATATAAGACGTTTCATGCGTAAAAATTTCCATCGTATCACAGGTGTTGGATTGCCTGAAGCTAAACAATCAAAACGAACCATACTGTTTGGATGATTTGTCATCATCATCATCATCATTGAATTATCCATTGGTATTAAAGGATTAATTGTTGGCTGTGTTATTGCTACTTTATTAGCAGGTTTTATTAGCCATTTAGGTGGTGCTTTTACACGCATTATTGCCGTACGATTTGAACTAGTATTCGGTGTTGTTGCAAGGCACGTATAAACACCTTGATGGCGTCTAGTTATATTTGTTATTATTAATGATGAAATAAATTCTTTTATATTGAGCACTTGTATATGTGGATCAGCTGATCTTGTTAATTGACCTAATAATGGTTGACCATTTTTAAGCCATTGTAAAGTGATTGGAGGATCACCAGAAATAACTGAACAAACGGCGGTTGCACGTGTACCTTCTTCCAATGCATCAGAAAATATAAATGGACTTAATACCGGTGGCATAACCGTATTAATACGAAATGTTTGCTGTGCACGTTGTCCATTTTCACCAATAACAATACATGAATAATCACCATCATCACTTTTATCGATCTGTGTAATAGTTAAATGACCAATTTGTGTGATCAAATGTCTTTCATCAAATGGAAGACGACGTTTAGATTTGACAAAATAAATTTCTTCAATTGGATATCCACTATAGGCACATTGTATGGATAATTGTTGGCCAACAACAGCCGTTTGATCAGCAATCGGATGTACATATGGTGGACCAATGATGCCAATCCGTGCCTGATGACCAATAGAACCGGCACGATTTATAGCCAAACAACGAAATTGGCCAACATCCTAGTGAAAATAGAAAATTTCAAATTATATTAGATTAATGTTGAACAAACACAAACACAAACAACACTAATGAATTCACTAATGAAATAGATGGTAGAGGAAAAAAAACAAAGGAATTAAATTGTAATTTTTTTTTTTATTTTCGTTTCAAATAAATGTGCTGAAAATCTAGAGAAAGAAAAGTGAAAAATGATTGCAATTTTTTCCTTCGAAACAAACTGTCGAATCTATTTTGACGATTACGAATACCAAAAAAAAAGATCAGAAAAAAAAGAATTAAGGAATTAATATGCGACAAACTTTTATTTCCGAACAAACACACATACACACGAAAGAATCGCATATATATGTAGTGTGTGTTAATATTGGTCGATGATTACGTGACCAAACACAATTGTAGGTAATTATCGAATACAAATCGAGAATTGTTGTTGATGCTGCTACTGTTATTTGCTTGTGTATACGATCGATCTGTGAATATCCGGCGACAAATGGACAAATGCATGGCAAACAAAAAAAAATCACACAAAACCCTGAAACAAGCCAGTTATTTTTTTTTTGCATTCAAAAATCATATGAAATACACGGGTATCAATGAAGTAAAATTATTTTCAATAACAAGAATTTTCGATGATGAAGATTTGTGTGATAAAATCAAACAAATTTTTTTTTTTTTTTTTTTGGTTGTTGTTCCAAGATGTGAGGATATAAAATATAAACGTCCATTGGGGACCAACATTGGTTATATTCACTTGAAATCGTTTGATATTATTTTTTTTGTGTGTGTGGGAAAAAAAATCGATTTTTCAACCGATATTATGAGGATATTGTTGAGAAAAAAAAATATTCGCCTAAACAACAACGTGAAAATTTTCTTGGTGTGCATGCATCATCTAAAAAAAAAGAAAGAATGAAAAAAAACCACAGCTGAATGATTTTCACATCATCATCTTTACCATCATCATTACATTGAGAATCGACGATGTTGAGAGAGAATTTATCAATTTTTCTTTTTCTTTTTTGGTTTATTATTAAAAATTGAAAAATAATAATAAAAAAATTCAACAGAGGCCACACGTAAGAGTGTGTGTGTGTGTGCGCGTTGGATCGTTGAAGCGTGCTGCAACCAGTACCTTTAGTTCACGCTTAAAGACATCATGATGACTGATGATGATTTCCATCAATTGATTATTGTCAAATCCATGAAAAAAAAGCACGATGCAAATATATATCCATATAACAGAAAACAAGATAAGTAACGGTATCGAAAAGTGATGGAGGGGGGGTGAGTGATAATATAATAATCGATTTTCAATTCTTTTGAATTTTATCATATAAAAAAAAAAGAAATTGCCATTAGAGAGTGATACACTGTGTAAATGATGAAAAATTACCATTTTTCTTTCGGTTTTTTTTACTTACCGTGTGTGGAAAAAAATCTTTATTCCATAACAAGTGAAGAATTTTTCTTTTCTCTCTCTCTCACCCTAACCTCACTTTTACATTACCGCTAATAATGACAACAATAACAACAACAACAACAACAAAAAAACTGTCAACAATCGATCCACGATCAATTCAGATTTTAACGTATTAAATACACACACACACAAAAAAAAACAACCAATAGACAGAAACGATTGCTATAAGTGTTAAATATGAATGAATGAATAACACCACTGTCATTATATTCAAAAAAAATGAAAGAAAAAAAAATTCAATAGAAAAATGCTTTTTCCACAAACACACTTTACCATTGTCATATGGAATAATGTCAAAATATTGAAAAAAAAATTTCTCTTTCTTTTTTGGATAAATAACCACGATTTTTTTTCACGGAAAAATTGAAAAGAAAAAAAGAGAGAGAAAAACTGCAAACAGATTGTGATGTTGTAATGTTTTTTTTTCGCAAAAAAAAAGATAGAGGAAAACTTATGATCACGAAATGCGTAACAACGTGTGTGTGTGTGTTCGTGTGTGTGTGCGTTATTGGATTTTGCATCTTTGCATATTCTCTATTATTACAGTAAAGGTAAATAATAATAAATCAAATGAAACAAAAAACAAAAAACAAAACAAAAAAAAGTTGAAATTGTCTGTGTGTGTGTGTGTACATTAATATCAATAAATATAAATTATTTACAACGAATATTCATAAATTTCAAATAACCGGAATTCTAGAATTTTTTTTTTTTTTTTGATGCGATTCGAGGGAAACCAAAAGTTCTGGATCAGCAAAAACAATTTTTTTTCAGTGTGTGTGTGGTGCAATGAAAATTATATGGTCGATATGAAAAATTTTTTTTTCGCATCATAACTATTGACTTTATATATTCTATGATGATTCTTGATGGCCAAGAAAAAATATAAATAGGAGCCAAGAAAAATGAAAAAACAACAACAACAACGGCAACGACAAAATGAAAATTTGAACATCTTTCTTAGCTCTCTTGGGACAATGAAATGACGTTCACATTTGTGTTGTTTGTTTGTTGTGTGTGGAGAAAAACTTATCAATAGACACGCACACAAAACAGGAAAAAAAATTTCGTTTTTACTTTCATTTTTTTTTCTCTGTTACCATTGTTTTTGTTTTTCCACCCCCACTATTTTGCGGACAATTTTTCTTCAAACACGAAATTCTAGATGATGATGATGATGGTCATGCACTGACACACACACAGAATTCTGACTTAATAAATGAATGAATAGATGACAAGCAGACAGATCAGGAATTCGTGCAATGGAAACAAACAAACAAACAAAACAAAAAAAATTCTCTTGACCATTCTGTTATTTTTCGATTTAAAACTTTTTTCTCTGTCCATTGTCGTCTTGCCAGTACGAAATTGAATATGATCATAGACAAACAAAATGATCGACTTGCATATATAATTCTATTCAATAAAAAATCAATTGATTCAAATTTCTGGCCAACCATTATACAAAGGACATATGTGAATTGGGAAACGAAACGAAACGAAACAAAAAAAATTTCAATAAGGTAAAATGAATGGTTTTTTTCTTACCATTACAAACTTACATATTTCCATAATATTGTCATTTATATTTTTTTCAAAAAAAAAACAATGAATTCTATTACAACAGGAACCAATTTGATTGAAAATTCATATTCATATTTGTTGTTATTATGGCAATTTGTTTTTTGTTTCAAATTCAATGTTTCAATGATAATGATGATGATGTAAAAGTTTCACTAAATATAATGATGATGATGATGATAATAAAATTTTATTATCCACTCAACGAAAAAAATAAAAAAATAAATAAATTCATTCGACAAAATTAGATTTTATCATCATCATCATCATCATCATCATAAACAAGTCAACATGATGAATCAAAAATTGCATCAATGTCATTTTGCTTGTCTACGATTTTTATATAGATTGTCCTACTACGTTTGGACACATTCATATATAAAGTATATATTCATTTTCAACTTGTTTTTCTATAGAACACAACAAATTGAATGAGTGAATGATTTTAAACAATCAAAATAAATAAATAAATACAACAACAATGGCTATACGAATGGAATGACAAGAATTGTTTTCGACAAGAATGAAGAAAAGGCAGACAAAAAAAAATCTGCATGTAAAATTTTTTTTTATTCTGTTTTTGTATGCAAAGTTTGTGAATGAAAAGAATCATACTTTTAGCATTCATTCAGTATAGAATCTATGTGTTTGAAATGAAGAATGAATGGAACAATTTTGGATGGTTTGCAAAAAAAAAGAAAATGGAATAATTTACAACAAAAAGAATCAGAAAAAGAGAGAGAGAAAAATTCTAAATGTACAAGAATTGTATATTTGGGAAACATTATTGAACTTGATGAAAATTGAAAACCATCACACACAAATGTGTGTGTGTGTGTATGTTAGTAAAGATGGAATATTCTTGCAACAAAATTAAAATGATGATGATGATGATGATGTGAATCATTATTATTCTTTCGTATGCATATTATTATTATTATATAATAAACAAATGATTGTTTTTTGTTTTTCAAACTATTGGCAAAAAAAAATAAAAAAATTCAACCCTTCTTCTTCTGCCGAACCCCAAATCAACCAACCAATGGTTGAATTGGAAAAAAGATTTCTTGTTTTTTTTCCTCTTCAAAAACTAAAAAAAAAACATTTTAAAGGCTCTTCAACAAAAGTCTGTACACACAATGAAGTGAATGGGGGAAAAAAAATGGATCCACCCATACAAACTTCAAAGAATATTTTTTCAATCAATGAAAATGAAAATGGTTGAGAGAAGTAAAAAAAAATTTGAATAAAATCAACCATACAACCAAAAAAAAAAAAAAAAAATGAAACGAAACAAACATTAACATTCAATGTATAAAAAGGGTACTTTTTCATTGTTCTTTCTCAAACAATTGTTGTTGTTGTTTGCTTTCTCTCTTTTTACATGGACAAACATTCATTCATTCATTCATTCATTCACAGGGCATCATCACGAATATTTCTCATTTTGGTTTTTTTTTTGCTTTCAAGAAAATTTTTTTTTCTTTTTTTTGGTTCCACTATATGACGGAACGTGTTTTGTACAAGAAAAAAAAATATAGAAAGTAATAATAAACTTTAGTTATGCATTATTTAACACGGTAAATGATGATTACACATAATTCTCTTTGCGTGTGTGTGTGTGTGTGTCTGTGTGTCTGTTCCATAAAATGAAGATTCAAAAAAAAAAAATGATGCATCAGTAGTGGTTACATCACTTCTTATATGATGATTTTTTTTTCTTGGTACTCTTGAAATCAACCACCACCAGCACCACCACCGCCAGCAACTAAAAAAAACAACCAAAGAATTTTTTTTTTTTTTAATACTCACAAAACTCATTTTCCATTTTGAAAATTTTCTGTTTCTCTCTCTCTCTCTCCGTTTATAAAATGAACAAATTTAAGGAGAAAAAAAAACTTTCCAATGAGCCGTCATTTATACTATTTTTTTTTCCTGTTTGCCAATTCTTCTCTTTTTCGCATACAATATGCACGCTAAGCTTTGTTTAGATACGGTTTTTACGATTTTTTATATGAAGAAAATTATGAAATGAAAAGAAAAAACGTTTTTTTTTTTTGGCCATAGATGGAAAAATTTTAAACGACACGAAACATGAAACATCATCATCAATAGTACCGATTTTCGAAATAGGAATTCAGATGAATTGAAATGAAATTTAAAAGAAAATTCTTTATAAAAAAAAGAGAGAAAAATAAATTATTATTGCATTATTAATTGCAAAGGCAGAATATCTACCCAAAAAAAACGTGTGTGCATGAACTGAAAAATGAAAATGCATCGTAGAATTATTTTTTTTATTTTTATTCTTCCAAAATTCTTTAAAATTTTTTTTTTCGTTTGCCCTGATGTTACTGGTGCTCATTTCAACGTCATTATAATCATCTGGGTTTCTTATATTCTCATCATTTTTCATATATATACATTATAAATTATTTACATTTTCTTCATCATAATTCAAAAACAGCGAATTGGTGATTGAAGAATGAATGAATGAGAAAAAAAAAATTCAAGAATTTCTTCTACCATTGTAGTAGTGTGTGTGTGTGTGTCTGTGTGTGTATGGAAATGCATGCATTTGCAAAAAAAAAAAATTCATTCGTCGACAGATTGGTTATTTGATATGGGACAAAATTTTTCTCCTTATTTTTTTCCATCTAATGATAATTCCTGTAATATATTTGGAGCTCGTGTAAATAATTCTACAATTTCAAATGAATTCCCTGGACAATCTTAAGACCTACATTGTATACACCAGTATTCAAATGATGATGAAGAGAATTTTCTTTTCCTACTGCTTTGAATATATCAAAATTGCTCACATTGAGCTTCATGTTTACATCATCATCATCATCATCAAATGAAATGGTTAGAAGTAAAATTTTTTTTTTTTTTGATTCTTTAACTTTGTTTTTTTCCCCGTTCACTCGATTTTTTTTCTCTTTTTATGGGTGTGTCATTAGACATTGAGATGATGACGATGATGATGATGAGACAGAAAAAAATTTCATATGTCGGTGGTGTATGGTGAAAAAAAAGGATGGAAAATGAGAATTTTTTTCCTTCTTCTTCTTCTTCTTCTTCATTTTCCTTTTCGATTATTAATATTATTTTTTTTTGTCTGTTACATCTTTTCATTCATGTGTGTGTGTGTGTGGAAATGCAATTCCCACAAGTGCTATAATGTCTCAATGCAGAAAATTCATATATGATGATGATGATGATGGGGCTTGATAAACACTACAGAAACAGAAAAAAAATTACTATTAGATCAACAAACACAATGCACTATGGATGATGATAAGAATATTTTGTTTCATCATCATCATCGGTAGATAGGTAAGCAAATATGCAGGTCATTTCATTTCTGAATATTTTATCATCATCATCATCATCATCATCATTAATGTTATTACATCGTTGTTAGCATGATGAAACAAACAAAAAAACCCGTCATATCATCATGAAATGAATAAAAATTCATAAAACAATGACAATTGTCATCAATAATTTTTATAATTTATAAAATGTATCATTTCTTGAATAATAATATTCTGAGAAATGATATTCGTTTCAAGAATCATTATAAAAAAAACACATTAAGATCGCCTGCACTGTGATAATATAGGAATTCTGTTTAAACTAGCCAATGATAATCGATCGATACTTTGGATATAAAATTTTTTTACGATCAAAATTGCAAACGACTATTCACCAAAAACACTATCCAGTTATGTTTAGTACTGACACAAGCAAATAATCGGACTTTTGGTTTTGGTTATTATTCGTGATCGGATATATATGTGTGTTTGCAACAATACAAAATGGATCCAGAATGAGAATTGTCATCGTTCTACTTTTAGTTTCTAGATATCTATCTATGTTATCACAAAATTCCATTAGACTATACAGTGATAGCTTGGTTTAATGGTTTGACCATTCATTAATAGATGGCCCATTTTTAATCAAAACTTTCTTTCGAATTCATAGTCGAGTTGTTTGATTCAGTTGTTCACAAACATTAAATGATAAACATTAGTTAACCGTGATGTTACCGTATATATAGTAGTCAATGATTATGGTTGGCCAAAATCACCAATGATTGTGGCCATTCAAACATTCACAAATATCACAATCACTAATATCGATTTCCGATAGTCATATTCATTTTCGCCATTGTCATCATCCATTTTATTTTGCCACTTTATCTTGTTTGCTTGCTATTTTTGGCTGAATAATTCTGTTTTCAACAGAAACAGAAAATTTCGATTCGATTTTTTTTTCCATCTTTATGTATTGTTTCGGTTGATAGTCATCAAGATTGTTGAAATTCACACACACACACACACACACATACACAGACACACGCAATGGACAAAATACTGGACATAAACATACATTAATTAAATGTAATGGCTCAATATTAGGCGAAAAAAAAGAATCGTAAGAAAAAAGAAAATCATTCGATCCATGGAATGATTTTCTATGAATGAAATGTGTATGTGGTCAGTATTAACAGGATTTTTTTTCTTTATTCGATTGATTTCTGCTTCGATTAATCATCCGCGATGTGTGTGTGTGTGTTTTGGGTGTTTATGTAAAAACTGACAAATAGAAAGAGAGAACAGAAAAAAAATGAAAGTTTTAAACTTGATGTGAATTTTATTTCATCATTCAGAATTGAATAATGATCATCATGATCATTGAATGGATGGATGAAGACCATTAGAAGTTTTTATTCACAGGAAAATTATTCTACTGTCCAGTATGAATTGTAGATGAATTCAATGAAATTGCATCTGAATAGATCATGTCATCAACAACAACAACAACGAAACAACAACAACGAAACAACGACAAACAAGAACAAGTATTTCCAAAATGGCTGGCCAAATAGTGCAAATTTCAATGAAGATGTAGATTTTTTTTTTTTCACTGTGCTTTATGTTTTCGTATTCAAATTTTTTCTTTTTCATTTCATTTCATCATGTATTCTAAATGGAAAATATCTACAAGTCAGAAAATGAGAGAAAAAAAAACTAAAGTAAAGTAAAGTGTATTGGTTATGCAAAATAGGCCAACAACACACATGAACGAAAATCAAATCAAATTTTATATTAGGACGATGACTATTATTACATAGTTGAAGTTGGATTGGAAACCAAATGAACCTTGAAGAATTTGTTGTTGTTGTCTTTTTTTCTCTCTCTCTCTCTTTCTCTCACTGGTTCTAGGAAGGAAAAAAAACTTTTAAATTTAAATTTCTTATTTTTCCATCCATATATAGATCAAACGAAAAAAATTTAAAATTCAAAATGATTTGGATTTCTATGAATAACAAACAAACAAACAAACAAAAAACACGGTAACGATAAAAACTATTACTAACCTGTGGGCGTAATGTACTTATGTTGAAATATGAAACTGTTTGAAATAAAAGTTGCTGTTCAGATTTGATTATTGTCGACGATGACGACGACAACGATGATGATGATGATGGTTGTGATGTAAAAAAATTTGTTGGTTTCAATTGAAATGTGCTGGTTTTATAACGATATAAATGTTGTTGATTATTTGTCGATGATGATGATGATGATGATGATGAACCAGTGTATTGTAAATTGATTAAATTGGCATCCAAATCTGTTAAATTAATTTGATTTCTTTGCCAAATAATTGTTGGTGCCGGTATACCTGTGGCCATACATTTCAATGAAAGTTCTTGTTGATTCATCAATATTTGTTCATTGAATGTTTGTATTAATTTTGGTGATGATTGATACATTGTTATCAATGTTGATGATTGTAACCATTGTTCAAAATCAGGACCACCATTTATCCGAACAAAACATTGATAAATACCGGCATCCGAATATTCGAGGTCATATATTCGAAGCACGTTTCGTTGATGGCCAAAAATTTCATAATGTTGTTGTTGTTGTTGTTGTTGTGGATTATTCGATGATTTACTGGTAGAAAAAAACCTTTCAGCATTTGTTCGGCCATATTTGTTGTTGTCATTATTGAAAACATTATTATTATTATTATGATCAATAGTCGAACTGATTGGCACTTGATTATGATACCAGTAATAAGTAATCATAAAACGTGATTGTAACACTTGATTTAACAATTTTATACGACGATATTTCACTAATTCTGGATCAAGATTTGTAGATGATGATGATGATGGTGATATAAAATCATCATCGATATGATTATGATCCAAATCATTATCATCATCATCATTTGGTTCATTCATTAATGGTGGTAATAATGATAACAGATCAAACATTGTTAATAAATGTGTTAGATTACATGATAATGTTAATATATCACCCGGTAAATATGGACCTGAACCAGTACGATGTGTTTTATGATTCATAATAGTCATATTTAAATGTAATAAACGTTTTGAAAGTAAATCAGTTTCATGGCGAACTTGAAAATGAGAATTATTGGCAACACAAACATAGGTACCAACATCACGAATTGTTGGCTGATTTATACGAATATGACGGGCAGTTATTGTATAATGCGTTGACCATGATGTTGATTGTGATGATGATGATGATGATTGTAAAGGCTTTAAATGATGAGCAATAAAATCATCGACACCACCTGGTTGTCGCCGGTAATGTTTTGGATCAAAATAACTGAGAAAATACCAAGTAATATTTGGTGGTGGTTGAGCATCAAATGAACAATAAATATCAATTGGTTTATGTGATAAATAATGATTTTGATGACGGTTATCATCACCATCAGGATAATCATTATCATCATCGATTGTCAATGTACGACGTAATGATGCATCCAAATTATATCGTGGTCTATACGAAATGTGACTTGATTGATCTATATGTATATATTCGATAAAGAAAAACAAAACGAAACATTAAAAAACCCAAATCGATTAAGGAATCAATTATCCGGTCATCATTAGATTTATTACAATCAATTTATACATCAAATGGCTTAGTATTTTATGGTTTTTTTAAATAATGAAAAAGCCATTTTTAAACACTAAAACTGATTAAGAATGAAGAGAAAAAATAAAATCATTTACCTCTTAATTTAATTCTAGCCCAATTGGATGAATCGTAACGTTCACCGGTTAAACGATGTGCCATACGGCAACGAAATTGTCGTCGTAGATCATTCGTACGGATGGCGGCAATCAATAGCTCACCGGAAGGCAGTACATAATATCTTGTATCAGCTGGTATATCTATGGGGAAATATAAATCATCATCATCATTATCAACAGTGATAAATATTTAGAATGAAAAAGTGAAATGGTAAGCATCGTTTTCATTTTGTGTAACAAGAAAAACATCCAAAGAAAGTTTTTTTCAGATGGAAAATGAAAAAAAAATTCCAGATAAAACTAAAACAACGAAAACAACAACACAAAGACAATATTGCTGGCTTGCAATTTTGAATTATTTATTAACTTTCAAGTTGTGAATTGTATTTTTTCATCATTTTCAAATGGCTGCTGTTTGTTGTTGTTGTTGTTTTTTGTTCCGTTATCAACGTAATCAAAACCATTTTGGACAATGAAACAAAAAAAAATATGATAAAATGGTCAAGATGTGTAGAACATAATAACAGAATATCATGAATTATCGATTATTGGTCAATATCGTTTCAATATCAGAGAAATAATGGAAAAAAGATAGCCCACATGGGCATTCACTACTTTATTTATTATTTGGTTCAAATGTTATCTTTTGTGCCATTTTTCTTTGGTGTTCAGGGATTCATTCATTCATTTTTTTTGCATTTGAAAATTGTTTCCAAATAAAAGAATGATGATGATGGTGGAAAAAAAAATTTGAGGTCAACTAATATTCAATTTGATCGATTGACAAGATGATAATACGTTGGTAATCATAATCAAAGATTAGTTTGCTGTATAAAGTAGATTTTCCTTGTAATTTTAATATTAATATATAAAAATGAAAACAAACACAACGAAAATCGACACGAAAAAAATCAATATCAGAATAAATGAACATGATTAGCAAATTTTGTTATGTACAGAAAATTGAAAATCATTTTTATCAATGTTCATTGTTAACTAAACACACACATGTTTTTTTTTGTTTATTTTTCTCCATTCAAATTCAGAATCGCCCAATTGAATTGATTGAAAGACTATGTTATTATTATTATGGTCAGCCTGAAAAAGCCATAATGATTATGATGATGATGGGCAGAATTATATATTCAAATAAATGACAAAGATTTTTAGGCGTTTGTTTGTAATCAAAAATTTTATCTTGTGTGTGTGTGTATGTGTGTGTGGTCAGTGAAAAAAAAATTCAATATTTAACCCTAATTGATTAATGTTTAAATGACCATAACCATTAAGTGAATAAAAATGAAAAAAAACTGACAATATCAAAATGAAAAAAAATCATTCATTATGGTACAAGTGTGTATGGCACAAAAAAAATGACCAAAAATGCAAAAATCAAAGATAAAACAAATTATTGTTTAGCAGAAAAAAAGGTAGGACGCCTTTTTTTCTGTTGATGATGATGGTCTGATAATTGAAAACAATCGATTTCAATCTTGAATATGTGTGTTTTTCATGCAAAAAAAAATGGCATGAAAGATTACAACCAACGCCAAAAAAAAAACAACTAGCTGTATAACTGAAAGAAAAAACCTGACACAAAGAAATTCAGGTTTACAAATCAAATTCTTTGAGACAGAATAAACTCGAAATGTAATTGAAAAAAAATAACCGCGGTGATCAATAATTTAAGAAAATGAAATCAAAAACAAAAAAAAATGATAAATGTGAACAAAAAAAAAACGTAAATCTTTATCTTTGTTGATTGTCATTCTCGTTTTTTTTGTGTCGTTCATCATCATCATATCGATAATACATTTTGGATTTGATGAAAATGAATGAATGAAAAAAATATTTCAAATAATAGTCACATTTGGGTGCCATCATAAAAAAAAGGCCACCACCACCACCACCACCGCCAGCACCAGCACCAGGAAACCTAAGTTAAATCTGAAATATCACAAGAATATACAACAGAATTCTGTTGGAAAAAAAACTGAATCATACACACACACACGCACACGCGTCCAGAATATATTAGATGAAATGATGATTATTGAAAAAGGCGTTACTATTCAATTTATTTCATTTCATTTTGATCCCGATTTCATGTTCAAACAGAAAACAGCATAGAATCGAATGGCGAATGATTGTGAATGAGTAAAAATGTTGCCTTTTGATGTCATATACACACACACACAGATATACAAAAGAATCGAAAATTTTTTTTTTTCCATAGTGAATTTTAGTTAAACAAAAGAACGAGAGAGAGTGAGTGAGTGAGAGTGGAAAAAAGTTAATTTCGTTTCTCGGTTTCACCAAAAACCAAAAAAACAAAAAACAAAACAGAAGAAGAAAAGATTCAAAAGTATTCAATCTTTTTGATTTTCTTGTTACATTTTTTTTTGTTTTGTTTTTCATTTTCATTTTCAATTTTGATTTTGATTTTGTTTTCGTTTTCGTTTCAATTGAAAATCAAATTGTGGTTAAGAATTGGTAAGAAAAAAGTGTGTTAGCACACACACACACACACATCACACACCCAGAAAAAAAAGAAATTCTCCTACGAATGAATGAATGAAAATGAAATGAAACAACGCCTTAAATGTATTTGTGAACGCGCGCGAATGGTTCTAATGACTATGCCAATAACGACAGTGAAGCCAACTTTTTTTTTAATGTTAAGTTGTTGCACGAGAAGTATGGTATTTGCATAAAATTTTAATTATCCAACAATGTGAAATAATGAAAGAAAAAAAACAATGATGATGATGATGATGATCAATCTAATCTTGTTCGAATATAATTTGAACCAAAATGAATGTTCAATTTTGTTCATTTTATTTCAATCATATATACGGCTGCTTTTATTTTTTTGTTCTGTTGATTATATTTGCATAATATTTGCGTGTCCTATGGAACAACGATTGTGATAACAACAACATCCGATTATCGAATTCAATGAGGTCGTAGAGAAAATTTGTTCGAATAATCAATAAATGAGCTAGAGATAGAAAGAGAAACAGGATGAAAAGCATAAATGTTTCGAGGCTAATAATCATGATGATGATGATGATGATTATTGTGAATAATTTTCAGTGATGAAAACAATTTACATTGAATTGCAATAAAGAAAGCGAAAAAAAATTGGAAATAATTATTCCAATTGGCCATTGTATTTGGTATATCTTCTTTATGGTGATAATGATGATGATTTTTTTTTTTTGGTTCACGGATGATTCAAATTCTGAATAAATTCCTATATATATTGTATGTATTTATTGTCATTATAGATGCAATTATATGCAAATTTTTTTTTCTTTACCACCACAGTAAACTATGTTTCCGTGAGTGTGGTTAAATCACGATGCTCAGAGTGGCAAAAAATGGAAAAAAATAACCAATTTGAAACACAAGGAATACGAATCATAATTGTGTGACTGGAAAAAAAACTGACAATTTTCATATATCATAACAATAATATAACAAACCATAACCCAGATGAAGAGTGATAACAATTATTCAAATTTTATTCTTTCTCGTTCACCCTATAACACACCTATATGATAATGATAACAATGATTATGATGATGACAAATGAAAAACTACATTCGGTTTTTTTTTCTTCACTGATTTGACGTTGTTAAGTGGTGTAGTGTGTTCAACTTACACACACACACACAAAAAAAAGTGGACATGTAAACCATAGAATAGTGAGAAAAAGACAAACTATTGTTGAGAATGTTGTTTTTAGTGGAGAAAAAAAAGAAAAAAAAATTCTGTGCTGTGCGAATAAACCTTAGCAGACCTAAAAAAAATTATAAAATCAATTCACGTATTATTCAAGCATTCTCTCCTTAACTCTTGATGTTGATCTTAGTGTTTTTTTTTATTTTTTTTTCTTCTTCCTAATGTTGTATATATTCATTTGATTCTCATCTGGATCTCACGGAATTATTCAATGAATGAATTCTTGGTGTCTTTTTCTTTGACGATGTATCCGGACAAAATGGATGAAACTAGAGCATCGTTTTTTTTATTATAAAATTTAATTAATTTAATTTTCATTTTCATTCCTGAAACACCAGAGAAAATAAACGACACTCCATACACACACACACACACACACATGCACACACAAACTTGGAATTGACGTTTACACAGTGTTACAGCCTGGTTACGATGAGAATTTATTATTGTTGTTCATCATCATCATCATCATCATCGTAGACTATTGAAAAATATAAAAAAAACACACAGAAACCAAACGACAAACAGCCACGATCCAGAATAAAAAAATACGCAATGGAATAATGATCCATGATCATTAATCTTTGAATGAAATGAACCAACACAAACTGGTGGATATATGGGTGGGTGAAAAAAAAACAAAAATAAAGCAAAACAAACCTAGTTCAAGTGAACACACACACACACACACACACACTTTGTATGTATACGTAATATATGAATTCAAAATTTCATCTTTCATGTAACCAAAAAAAAAAAAAAAAAAAAAAGGTTAAAAGGCTCAATGTTTGTGTGTGTGTGTGTGTGTGTGCGATGAAAACAATTGAAAATCAAAGAAAAATTGAAAACTAAATCAAGCGAAAATTTCTTCATCAAAATAAAAAAAAAATCGTGATCGGTTATCATACACTATATATATAGTGGGAATCATTGTCAACGTATAAACAACAATCGGGCGAAGAAAAAAAATCATCATCATCATCTTCTTCACTCAATTATGGGGAGGGGAGGACAGAGGGAACGGTGGTTTTCCCTATTTAATCTATATTAATCTATAATAATGATGATTTCATTAAATGTTTTTGTGACTTTTTTTTCTGCTATAGATCATTGAGATGATTCTTCATCATGATTATGTTAAATTTTGTTTTTGGCTTTTTTTTCGAGAATCTATAGATCGTCAATATTGATGTGATTGAATTTCGTTCTAAATGAAACGAAAAAAACAGACACACACACACACACACGCAGACAAGAAAAGCATCGCAAAAAATGGCAAGAAAAATAAAAAAAAAATCAATCTTCAAACTCTGTTTGGGTTTCGAGTTTTTTTTCCAAATAAATAAATAAGGCCAACTACTACTAATGTGTGTGTGTGTGTTTGTTTCTGTATAAACACTATCCATCCAATGGTATGGAAATGTCGCCATGAAAAAAAATCTTTCATGGAGACAATCTGTCAAATTATAAACAACAACAACAACAAAAATTGGGGATGGGAAATAGTTGGCCTTGGGGATCCAAAACACACACACACACACATAGAGAGAAGAAAACGATGCAATAATTCCATACACAGAGAAAAAAAATAGGAGCGAAGATCAAAAGGTTAAGTATTTTTGAAGTAAAAGAAAAAAAAATTTTATTTTTTCTCTCTCTCTCTCTCTCTCTCTCATTGAATTCATCATGACAGAATGAATGAATGAATGTGAACACAACGATAAAGATGAAATAAAAAGAGTACCATTTTCCGAGAGAGAAAGTAAAGAAAAAAAAAGAAAAAAAAGAGTGGTTGAGTGATTTATTGAATTTTTACTTTTTTTTCGGCTTGAATCTTGTGTTTTTTTTTTTTTTTTTTTGCTTGCTGTTATTATTATTTTTTGTTTCATAAACACACACAGTATATGTATGAATCAAGCAGCAAGCAAGCAAGCCAGCCAGCCAGCCAGCCAACTGAGCAAATATCGTTAGATAGACCAATGGAATTACTTGGAATCATCAGGAAACAAAAAAAAAAATTTTTTCATTTGCCAAGCATATCATTTATAATTCTTTCTAGATTCATTTTCGTTGTTGTTGTTGTCGTTGTTTTTGTTGTTGTTGTTGTTACATAATTAATTATATTCGGAATCCAAATTAATACCCGTAATGTTCATTACAATGGTTGAAAAATTGTTCAAGCGGTCAACGGTGTGTTTTGTGTGTGTGTGTGCGTATGCTAGATTCTGATGTCGTTGCATCTCTCACATAACAATGACTACAAACAGAGTACAAAAGTCAAAACATTTGAACCGAAATTTTTGTTCAAAATGAGAAATACGAAAAAAAAATTCACAAACAAAAATGATGAAAATCTACAATCACATACATTTTTTCTCTAGTTTAGTTTCAGATTTTCACTTCAACGCTTTCCATTTTGTGTCAACAAACAAAACAAAAAAAAAACTTTTGAAAACAAAAAAAAAAATATGAAGAGAAACTTGAAAAATTCATATGAATTTGAATTAAAATTTTTGTAGAAAAATAAAATGATGAACAAAACAAAACAAAATAAAGTAGAAAAATTATAATTAAAAAAAAATGCAATGCTTCAAAAATGAAATCATCATTCATTTTGGTTTTTCGAGATTTGAACCATTTAAAAAAAAGAATATATTCTGTATACTTACAAAAATTCGTATAATAACTATAACCATTACCATTATGATGATGATGTTGTTGTTGTTGTTGTTGTTGTTGTTGTCCAGTATTTGAACCATAGTTGCCCATAGTAGTTGTGATCATATCTTGTTGTTGTAATTGATATTGATAATCAAATGGTAATATAATATCATCATCATCGGTTATCCATGCAACCACTTGATATAGATCAGATGTACTTGTACATTTTATTATTGCATCATTACCATCGGTTACAGTTGTATCGTATGCACGTATACTTGGTGGTTGTATGTTTGTTGTTGTTGTTGTTGTTGTCGTTGATGATGCTATGCTGGATGGCGATGAAGATGACGATGATGATGGTGAAGATGCAAAATTCTTTTCAAAAACTACAATGAATGAGAGAGAGAGAGAGAAAAAAAAAGACAAAAATGAATGAATCTGAAAATTTTAATAATTCATTTTGTTTCCACTTATATATCGTCATTATTTCATGATGATGATGATGATGATGGCTGTCTATTTTCATTTGAATCGCTCATTTTTTTTTTTTGGTTCAATTCTTTTTTCGGTTTAATAATATTCTGGGTGACAACCACCACCACCACCACCACCACTATGCTCATTATTCAAAACATTCACAATTAATGAGTGCGTTGTGTGTGTGTGTGTGTGTGTGTCTTATTAATTTTATGATGTGATAATTTCTTTTTCTTCTCATTCTTTTTTGCATCAATTCTTACATTCAACTCAATTATCGTCATCATTAGGATGACGATGATTATGATATTCATGATTCGAATGAATGAATAAAAAATATTAAAATGAATGAAATGAATGAAAAAATCTAGTAATCAAAAGAATATAGAACAATGAATATAGGCAGATGTCAGTTTTCATTGCTCCATCATCATCATCATCATTGTTATCGATGACAATTAAAACAATTATATGCAATGGCATCATCTCCAAACAAAAAAAAAATGATTTAAACGTAAATTGAAAGAAAAAAAGTTTTTTTTGTTCTCTCGGTCAAAGTTTCATTCTTGTTACAGATTGTTTCGATGTTTTTATTATGTTTCGGAAACTTTCTCACCTAACGAAAGAAAGAAAGAAAGAAAGAAAAATTTTTAGCCGATGATGCTTCCTTGGCCGATCTGGTGAAACACACTAATCGAAAGCAGCTAAAGTTTTCTAGTCGGCCAAAAAAAAATAAGAATAAAAATCTTCATGATTCATGTCATAACATTTTGACAAAAGCAAAAAAGACAGAACTAAGAATGAAGAAAAAAAAGAATAAAAATCTTATCCACAAAATAGCGACACATGTTTCGTTTGAAATTGTTGTTGTTGGAAAACTTTATTTCTGGCCTCATTCGTTTTTACCAAATTGACCAATTTTTTTTTTATCCAGAAAGTGTGAGTGAAAAACAAAAATCATTTCCAATACACACACACACACACACACACACACAGGCACACACAGGCAGACAGAATAATCAATATCCATTCACAGTTGTTAATCGAATGGGCATAATAATGAAAATAATGATTTGATCAATGGTTCAATAATGATTAGAATTAATGTGCCGCAACTTTGTTTTTTTTTGTCTCTCTTTTTTTGATCATCATGGTGGCCATGATAATAATGATGATGATGATGATAAGAAAATGACGACAACAGAAGTAGTAATTTCTGAACTCGACAACTCGATTAATTTCTTTTGCTTGTTTTTTTTTCTCATTCATTCATTTGTATTTTGTCGCTGCTGTTGATGTTGTTGTTGTTTATATCGAAACATTCGAAACAACAACAACAACAAAAAATGACCGATGGATACAAGTGTAAATGATGGAGATGGAGCATTGTGTATGATTGATTCATTTTTTATATATAGAATATTTATCCAAATAGAATTTCTATTTTCTCTTTGTCATTCCTTAGTTTCAAACAAAACAGATTTAAACATAATCAGATGCCCTGTATTAATTTTTCTCTTCATATCAATCCTTTGATATTTTTAAAAGTTCAAGTTTTCCGGTTTTTCAGTTATCGGATTTTATACCGACAATTTCTAAATTCCGTTATAAAATCTGAACTCGTTTTTTAAATTCCCATTCTAGTTTATGTGTATGATAATTGTTTATATTGAACAACATGACAACATGATAACATGATGGAGACGAGAAACCGGAAAAAATAACAAAAATTTTTGAGGAAAAACTTTCCAAACTAACCATTTGAACGGATAGCAAAAAAAAAAAAAAAAAAATTCCGGAACATCTGATGATGATCAGTAAAAAAAATTTCAAGCTTTATAACACACACACACACAAATTTTCCTCACATCACAGAATAAAAAGTAAATTTAATTTTTTTTTTTGTTTTTGTTTTGGAAATCCGGATCAAATCAATTTCAGTTTTATCATCATCATCATCATCATCGTCATTGACGTGTATATTATGTTATGATATATCGATGGATGGAGGGTAAGTAAAAAAAAAACAATGTTTGTTCATACACACACACACACACACACACACACCCACGCACGACAATATAATATCCGTTGCATTAAAAACTGTAAAAGACATCATAATCAATTGATGATGTTTGGACAAATTTAACGAGCAAAAAAACAAAACAAAAAATGCAATGTTCCACTGCTGCTGCTGCTGCTGTCATTGTCAATGTCACTGTGGTGATGGTGTTTGATGTATCACGCTATCGAAAAAAAAAATTTGAAAAAGAAAAAAATTTTTTCCACAGATTTCATATATTGTATAACAGAATTGTATGTCATTCAATTTTCATTTTCCATAATGTTATTGATTTCTTTTGCTTTTTTTTGTGCATCTCCATAGATGTGTGTGTGTAAATGTGTGTGTGTGTGTATTTGAAATATTGAATGCAAAAAAAAACGAAAAAAAAATTCCATTCCAACACTTACCAACAGTAACATGTATTGAACGGGAAATAATTCTACCTAAACCACCGTTAAATTCAACAACACAACGATAAAGACTATTGTGTAATTCATTTGCAATACTTGTATAGGCTGTATTCATATTGATTTGATTATTGTTATTATTGTTGGACGTTGATGATGATGATGATTTAGAATCAATCGATGATGATGATGATGATGATGATTGTTCATAACCAAAAGGCATAAATGCTAATGAACCATCTGAACGGTGTTCACGTATACCGGTTACATCTAATGCCGGTACATATTGTTCATCATTCAATGAACGTTCATCACGTACTTCCCAATATATTTTTGATATTAAATTTTCAATATCATATTCATTATTATTGTTATTATTATTATTATCAAAAAAATGACCATCTTTTGATCGTAAATGTGATGCTGTGGATGATGATGATGATGTATCAAGTAAAACTTTTCGAAATCCAATTTGACAAGGCAATTGATGACCATATTGATTGGAATATTTTACAAATCCATATGGTTCTTGTATAAAATATGGTATATAAGCTATATTTGGCCAAATATTTGTCGATAACAATGTTGCCGATGATGATGATGATGATGGTCCATTCGATGATAATGATGATGATGATATTGAATTAATTGATGAAGTTGATGATGAATGAAGCTCATAATAATGATGATGATGATGTAATGTTTCAACATATGAACGTATCACTCGTCGTAGATGTTCACCACCACTACTACTGCTACTACTGCTACTACTGTTTCCGACCATTTCCGATGATTCGTTATTCCGTTGGAGAATATTTTCATCTAATAAGAATGTACAGAATAAGAAAAAAAAAAGAATCAAAGAAAAAAAAATTGAATTAATTTTTAATAATTTAAAATGTGGAATTTTTTTTTTCTCAACAAAAACTTTTTTTTCTCCATAGAATCAACAATGAATGAATAAAAATATTCTGCAAATCTAATAACGATAAATTCGTGTGTGTGTGTGTGTGTGTGTATGCGATGTGTGTATTTTGAATTTTAAATTTCTTGAAAAGTTCTTGGTCTTAGTGTTCTATAGAAGCTTCAGGCAAATTTTATTCCACACTGATGATAATGATGATGCGAACAAATCGAATAATAATAATAATAAAATGATCCAACAGAATGGAAAAAAAGAAAAAAAAATTTAAATTCTACAAAAGAATTCTAAACAGTCAAAATTAGAGAAAATAAAATTCGTGTTCGGGGGGGGGGGTTATTATTCATAACGAATCATCAGAACATATTATAGATGTATATGCAAGTATTGCACATTGATCCAGATAAAAAAAAAAAAACATCCACTGAAATAAAAATGACAACAACAACAACAACAACAACAAACGATAATTAGATTAATTTGACTTTTGTATGTTCCCAAAAAATTCCAAATCCCGAAACAGCAGCAATGATAATAATAACAACAACAACAACAACAATCGAATCTGAAAGACCGACTCTGGTCGAGACAGATGAAAGGAAATTCGAGAAGAAAAAAAAACCAAAAATAAAAACCGCAATGAAATGGAATAGTGAAATAAACAAGAATTGGTTTTGGCAATTAAATTAAAGACTTTTGACTTTGGAAATGAAACAACAACAACAACAACAACCAAAAAAAACCGCAATGAGATCAAAGAATTCGAATATTTTTTTTTCTTTATTGGAATCATCAACTGGAACCATTCAAAGTAAGTAAAGATCAAAGACATTAAACATGAACTTAAATTGTCCGTGTGTGTGTGTGTGTGCGTTTGAGATGTCAATGTCATTGATACATCTGAAAGCAAATGATGGAAAATAACGACAAAAGCAAAAAAAAAGAATAAAAATAAAGTGTCCACCACCACCACCACCACCAATGGTGTTCATATAGTAAAAAGAAACACTGGAACATTGAAACAACTTTGTGATGGACATGTTTCATTCTTGTCATGTCGTTTGTTGTTGTTGTTGTTGTTGTTTTTTTTAATTTCAAATAAACAACAACAACAACAAAAAATCAATGAAATAAGCCAGATGTATGATGATGATGATGTTGATGCACATGTCCATTTTGTTTATTCGGACACACACACACACACGCCTATTTGGATGAAAACAATTTTTTTTTTCATTTTATAGTATAAAGGCCCTGTAGACATGTGTTTGTCACGTTGACATGTCAAAACTATAAACTAAAACGACGATGACGACGACACAACAACAACAATCTCATCGGCGTGTGTGTGTGTGTGTGTGTGTGTTTGCGTGGACAAAGTAGAATTTTCCATTTTGGATCAAGTGATCGATTGTTTCGTTATATGTGTGCATGTTGTATGGACAGGACAGAATTGACGATTTTCAAAACTGAGACACAGACACACACACACACACACCGTAAAATGGATATTGTCCACTATGGTAAAAGTTTCAATTCTTGAATCAAGGAATTTTTTTCTCCCAGTTTATCAATCAATAATTTATGGTTTTTGTCGTTTACAAAAAAAAAAGAGAAGAGATACGTCTCGATTCAATGGATTCTCTATGTGAATAGGGGAAAAAAATGCTCGGATTTTTTTTCCATGAAAAGTGAATCAAATTGACAAAGATTATTATGATCATATATACACTAATCATAACACAATTTCATCATTGAAGATTATGTGATTGAAACAAATCAAATATGGTGGTCATCATCATTTTTAATTAGTCGCCATTGAATGATTATTATATGGGCCACATATCCACATTTCGTTTGATTTTTTTTTTTTTTTTTTTGATTTGAAACACGAGCCATTCTGTTGTGTGTTTGTGCATGTATCATCGAAAGAAAGAAGAAGAAGAAGAATAAAAAAAAACACCATACCATTGAAATGGTGTGGCAAGCCAACCATTTATTCGATTCGTTTCTACAATCATTCATTTATTCAAAGAAAATAAAACGAAGACAAGACAAGTAGGTTTTTTTTTCGTTGTTGTATTTGAAGAAATCTCAAAATCTATTTAGGAAGTTGAATAATGACCGTTATTGATAACTGATGTTAGGCAACGTTTTTTTTTTTTCTCTCTCTCTCTCTCTCTCTCTCACTCTTTTTGTAACAATTTCAACCAGTCAACCCAAACCAGACATGATATCTATATGCACCAGAAAACAAAAAAAAATCGTTCCTGAAACATCGACATCGACATCGACAACGAAAACGACAGAGTTGATTTTTAATGGATGTTTTGCTTCTTTTCAAGAAAAAAAAGAAGAGAAAAAAAAACTACGAACGACAAACTAAAAAAAAAAAAAAAAGACAACGACCATACGAATTGTCTTGTTGTAAAGTTTTTTTTATATTTTGTTTCTTTCTTTCTCCAAGTTCGATTAGAAAACGGGTAGAGCAAAAAGAAGCAAGAAGCAAGAAAAAAAATTGATCGTCTTCATCGTCATCATCATTGTGATTGTCATTGTTGATGATGTTCTTACTGAATTCATTGTCAATAGTCACCATTTCAATTGATTGATTGATACACATACACACACACACAGGGTTCGATGTATTTTTTTTATTCTGTTTGGCAAATGTTTGAGGCAAATTCTGTTAGGTTTTTCACATTCCCATTGTTTAAAGAAAAATCTGGTGTTTTTTCTTCAACAGTAAAACAACAACAACAACAACAACAACGAAAAAAAACCGATCGGTGAATCCAATAAGAAATATGAAAATAAATCAAAACGGTTGGCCTAAATATTTCAGAAATGAAAAAACAAAAACAAAAAATACAGCGATAAGTGGGTAACAAAACAAAACAAGCAAAAATATCAATTAGATTGGGTCGAGTGATTCCATCATCAGCATTTTTTTTACACTGGATAATTGTTTCAAAATGATTCTTGTTACTGGTGTGTTTTTTTTTTATGTTCATTATATAATTATATCGGAAATATGATATGATTCAATTCAATTTTCAATGTTCAAAACAAACAAACAAAAAAAATTGATTCAATGTAGCCATTATAGCTATATCATGTACCCTGATACTGATAAGTTTAATTAGAAGAAAAAATTTTTTTGGTTCATTTTCGGATGTAAAATCCAAATGACAAAAAAAAATTTTTTTTTTTTTTTGATGTAACAAAAAAAAGGCAAGATATCCATTTCGTTTTTGGATGAATAACCACACGACAACATTAATAGGCTGAAAACAAAATTCCAAATAAAAAGAAGACACTACTGATGTATTTATAGATGAAAAAAAAAAATTTTTGCCATGCTGTACTGTAGTTCATCATCTTTTCAATTAGACAAACCAAAATCAAATGGACCGGATAGATGATTATTACACTAACCACATACACACACACAACAAACCAAAGTCTCGCTTTTTTTTCAACCAAAAAAAAAAATGAACCAATCGAATGAATGAATTTCATTTTATGGTGTGTGACATTCAACAAAACAGCCAAAAAAAAATGTGCAAAAAAAAAATTTTTTTTTTTTGTTCCTGTTTTTCATGTTTCATCATCATCATCGTCATCATCGTCGCTGTTGCAGTGATTGTCGTTGCCAATTTTTTTTTATTTTTATTATTCTTTCCTACTTTTATTCTGTTTGCTGATGATGATGATGATGTCTCAATTCATTCAATTCAAACAATGAATAGTAGTAGTGTATTCATTTTCATTCTATACAGGATGAATGAAAATGATGATGATGATGATGATGATGTCTGTATGGCTACTAATAGCTTGCTAATATTTTGTCTTCGTATTTTTTTTTCACTATTCACTATGCCGGGTTGTATTATTCAATGTTGATGATGATGATGATGATGATGATGGTGAATTGACCAACCAAAGATTGTCCATGTATGATAATATTGTATGGAACCCAGAAGTGAAGTAAAAATAAAATGAAAAAAAACCGGACAAAGAATAAAAGACGACAGAATTTTGACAATGTTCCAAACATACATACACAATACCAACACCAACACCAAACTGAAGATTGAACTGTCGTACGACGAAAAGAACGAACCAAAAAAAAAAAATAAAAAAATAATGGAACTAGCAAGCAGAAAAAAAATTGACACTGTACCCATGGACAAGAAAAAAGAATTTTTTTTCCTTTTGCTCAAAACATAACCAAAAATTAACTGTGAAAATACGACAGGCCAAAAAAAAAAAAAAATCAGCCCACCAAAATTCTATTTGTTATCATTACTTGGTCAGTTTTTTTTCTGTACAGGCCAAAAGCAGTGTATATTATTGAGATTGATCGATAAATATTGAGGAAAATCAGTAGTCGTCTTTTATTCGAACAATCAAAAAAAAAAAAAAAAAAAAAAGATGGCCAAACCGAACAATGGCTAATGATGATGATGATCAAAACCAATGGCCAACATTGAATGGCAGATCAAACATTTTTTTTGTTTTCTCCCTTTCCTTACTGCTTAGAGCAGCAGCAGCAGTAGCCATTTTCTGTTTGATTCGAAAACACATTGTTCGATTATTGTTGTCGTATGCGTTATTTTTGTTTTTTTGTTGATCAAAATTAATTCAAACAAATCCCTTACATATCGTACACACACACACACAAACAACTGATACAAATGTTAGTCATCAAAATGAACGACAGAAAGAAATGTCGAACCAAATTAATACTTGTATATATAAAATGGTGTCGCCCAATAATCTGAAAGACAGAATTTTTTTTTTTTTTTTTTTGGCTAAAAGAAAACAAAAATTAATTATCACATTTTCATCAGAATTTAGTTGGAATCGGATTCTTTTTTTCACAAGAAAAAAAAACACCGAAAAAAAAACAATCTGGTTAATCAATGGAATTTTTTTCTTCGGTGGAAATAAAATCAAAATCTTTGGATTCTATCGTGAATATGTGGGTGTGTTTGGTGTTTTTTTTGATGTCCACCATTAATTTGAATTGATGCTTTCACTCGATAATCTTTCCAGATCTTTCTGAAATGCAACTTAATTGAACCAAGTCTATTTAATCATCATCATCATCATCGTTTTATTTAAATTTTAAAAATTAAATTTATGCAAATTATATGATGATGATGATGATGATGATGATAATGTGATCAGTAAAATGAGATGCAAATTCTAATTTTGTACTTAAAGAGACAACATTGTCAACGACATTGATGACAATTTTTTTTTTAAATATAGAAATGCAGAAATAAAATCAAATTTAAAATTTGCATTCATTTTGATCTTTGACTTACGTTCTAGTGGTAGTAGTAGTTGTTGTTTAAATACTACACCATTATCCATTGAAATGGGCCATTTTATTGTCGATGTAATTGGATTTGATCTGGATCCATTCATCGTTGATGTAGATGATGATGATGAAGATTCGGTTGATTTAGCTCGTTGTTGTTGTTGTTGTTGATGATGATGATGACAATGTACAAAAATTTTATTATTTGTCGTTATTAACAATGTAATTGAGATAAAAATTTGAAGATAAAATAGAAAAAAAATTGCAATACGATGACAATGACGATGATGATGATGGCTACTACTACTGACACCACTGCCACCGCCACCACCACCACCCCCATCATGATGGAATAATGATTGAACTTGGCACATTTTGTATACAAATATTGATGATGATGATAATAATGTGATCATCTTACTTGGCCAATAAAAAAAATGATTTGCATCTTTTTTTAAAGAAATTTTATTATTTCAAGATGATGATTCATTAAAAATATGAATAACAATTGCAGTGACCAACCATCAAATGATAAAAAAAAAGTTTTACATGTGTATTCTGTGGATGAATAATTTTTAGAATATAGAATATTGCCAAAGAGAAAAAAATTCTAATGATGATGATGATAATGATGGTGATAATAGTCGTTTCTTATTCGAGAAAAAAAAATTATCATCATGATGACAATATCATTATATTATCAAAATCGAAATACACACACACATGCACACATGACAATAACTGTCTGAATAATAATCGATTTCAAGATAGCCAATAATGATGATGATGATGATGATCAGCCAAAAGAAAAAAAAATTGTAGATCAGATTAGATCATAATAATTATACCACATGTAATGATGATGATGATGGTGATGATGGTGGATAATAATGATCACTTTTGATTGAATGAGCAAAAGAAAAAGAAAAGAGACATTTTTTTCCATAATTCAATACTTCATGGTGTTATTATATGTATTGTTACCATCATTATGTCGTTGATGATGATGATGATGATGATGATGGTGGTGGTGGTATTGAGCGGAAATTTCTTTTTTTTTTCCAGGTCAAATAATTGTCTTTTTTTTATCATCACCACACAATCCATGGTATATGAACCATCCTTTTTGTTGTTTCATTGTGGCATTTTTTTTATGAAAATTCTAAAATACAGCATCGATGATAATGATGATGATTATTTATTAATCATAGCCATATGAACCAATGTGAATATAATGATGAAATTTAAGATTTACATTGAAAACAAAACAAAACAAAACAAAAAATAAATGAATGTCAAAATCAGATGATTGTTTGCTGTTATGGTTGTTTGAAATTTTTGTTTTTTTTCAGATTCTGGACAAGACAGATATGATGAAAATAAAAATATAAAATACCAGAATGAATAAATTCTGTGTGGTCTGTGTGTGTGCACACAGACTCAGAATATATATTGTTACTGAAAGAAAAGACCAAGTTCTTTTTTCCAGTAAAAACACAAAAGCCACACAATGATTTAGTGACAAAGACATGCACACACAAATATTTACGTAAAATGGCTAACAATGACTGTTTCTGGACATTGAAACATGGTTTTTTTGGTCAGATTTCAAAAAAAAATGAAATGGTTTGAACATAAGATGAATGTGGCATTCACAATGTGGTCAAGCCGGATAATATGATGATGATGATAGCTTGAGCTTTGGTTCAAAACAGAATCGGTCGTTGAGCTTTCTTGTGTCTTAATTCATTGAAAAAAAAATTATAAATTCTTTTCCGGGATGTATTCTCCATTTTTTTGCTGTTGTTATTAAATGTGAATTTTCAAAAAAAAATAGCAATGTTTTCTTAACAATCACACATGAATGGCTACCATTTTTCTTCTTGTCGCTGATGATTATGATGACAGTAGTAATAGTAGTAGTAATAGGAGATGAATGTTATCATCATTTCTCTTTTATAAATCCAAAACGGATTCTCAGTTTTTTTTTAGTGTTCCTTATTCATCATCATCAAACAAGAATAATCTTGGCCATTTGTCTTTGTTCCCATCATCATAAAGATGATATGGATTGGATGTGTTTTAGGAATTGGACCGAAAAAAAGATAAAAAAAAGAAATTAATAAATTTCATGTGAAAATTTTTTTTTTTTTGATTCATTGATTGATTGATTTCCGATAAATTAGTAGGTCAATGAGAAGGTTAAACAAAAATGGATGGAACAAATGAAAAAAAAAATTTTGTTTGTCCAACATGCAATTCTTTTTCAATGTCTGGTTTTTTTTACGTAGGTCATTGTTATGAATTTCAATTGTTATTTTTTCGTTTCGTTTCGTTTCGTTTTGTTGTTGTTGTTGTTGTTGTTGTTGTTACATTGTTCCATGTGTTTGCATATTTTTATCGTTCAAATTTTTTTTTATGTGCGTGTGTGTGTGTTAATTATTGTTAATACAAAGCTCAACAACAACTATCGTTTTGTTGTTCCATGAAAAAGTGAAAACGAAAAATCTCGCCCGAGAGAATCACACACATACAAAATAATAATAATAATAACAATATTCCTGGTTGGCCTCATATCAATTCTTTGACTTTCATTCATTCATTCATTCATTCATTCAGCAAACTAATAGTGTAATGATAATGATGTGAATATAGTGAAATGGAAAATACGAAACAAAAAAAAACACCCATAGAATGAAACCAAACAATTCAAACAATATAGGCATGCAAACAAACAAACAAACAAAAATTAATGATCATTCTAATCAAACTTGAAACACTGAATGATACTGAATGATCATGATGATGATGATGATGAAGATGCATAGTATATCCAACACCCACCAAAATAAAATCAGAAATGACAAACAAAAAAAAAGGAAATAAATGAAAACATGAAATGATCGTTATTTTTTTATTTTTTTTTTTTTTTTTTTTTGGGTCTGGCAAGGCCACATGGATGATGAAATTTTACTTTGCTTAAAATTCATTTTTATTCACTATTGTCGTTGTTGTTGTTGTTGAAAAAACAAAAGCAACTGCTATGTTTTTTTTGTCTTGCCTGAATTAACAAATGTCAAAAATATCAATCTTGATCGGCGTAATAGGATATAGTGTATAAGAACAAAAAAAAAAAAAAAAAAAGTTTGCCATCGAGTTATTGAAACCTCGAAATGGCAAAAGAATATTTATTTATTCGAATATATTTTTTTTCTTCGTTTTCACGATTTGTCGATTTATTTTCCCGTTCAATGTTCATAGAATATGGCCATGGATGATATTCAAAACTGTATGGTCTGTTGGTGGTACTCGATAAGATCAAGAATAACAACAACGACAATAATTCACCACCAGAAAAAAAACCAAATCCAATGACATGATGTCTGTAATGTAATGGTTTGGTCTCTATCTCTATTTTTTTTATGTATATTCTGTTGTTGTTGTTGTTGTTGTTATTTTTTTTCTGCAAACCTAAGCTAGATTTTTTTTCCATTTTTTTCACTCTCATCGAAAACAATCTGAATGCAACAACAGAACCATGGATTTGATGATAGAATTAGCTCTTAGCGGCAGCAGAAGCAGCAGCAGCAGCAGTTCTTCGGTTTACTTAGTGTCAGGAATATTGTTATATTGGAATATATTACATGTTGTTTTGGCAAGGTTCAATAAAGAACAGAATATTAGAACCATTTGAGAAACGATTTATTCTCACAGCATATATAGTGACAAGTTTTTTATTGAAATTTTTTTTAAACTTTTGAAATTCAGTTCACTTTTGAATCCGGAATGATCAACAACAACAACAATGAAAATATGAAAACTAATTTACCACAAAAAAATGACCAAAGAAGAAAAAATTAATAAATTTTTGTCAATGAAAAAAATCCTAAAATTCAATTCAGCCCGAAGAAAAAAAAATTTTTCTTGACCACAAGTGAGCCAGAATGTGAAATAAAATAAAAAAAAATTTTCAATTTCAAACCGACCTTTTTTTTCCCGAACAACAAGAAGAAGATGACCATTCTGTCTTCAAGGCATTGTGACCATTTTTTTTTGTGATCATCATCATCATCATCATCAGAAGAAAAACAAACAATAAAACCAACTGAATAGAATGCAAACACTAAAAAATATAGAGAATTGAACATCGAAACATTCGGAATAAGATAAGATAATATTGAATGAACAGAGATAGAATTTTTTTTTCAGAATTTTTGTATTAGTTTTTTTCAGGAAAAAAAACAGAATAATAGAGATGTGATGACGAAATTCATTCAAAACGTTTTTCTTTCTTTCTCTCAATTTCAACCAAAGAATTTTTTTTTCAAGTGAATGATCAGAGAAAAAAAAACATTTCTAAAGGAAAAAAACTTCAAAAAAAAAATATGAAAGACGAATGAATGAAAATTTCATCTTTTGCTCTCTCTCTCTCTCTCTCTCTCTCTCTCTCTCTCTCTCTGTCGCTCAATCTAAATTCTTGTTGTTTACAAGAAAAAAAAACGACGATGAATTTAACGTATTTATGCTCAATTTATTTCTGAATGACAATCTCGATGATGATGATGATGATGATGTTTGGTCGAGATAACAGCAATAATTTTTTCTTTTTCTCCTGTTGGTTTTGTTCACATCTCAATTGAGAGGTTTGGGTTGGCTGTTGATTATTTTATTTTTTTTTTTTTACTTCATTCAATATACTATGATGATCAATATGTATGATGAATGAAAAGAAAAATACAAATGAATCCAATGGATATGAAAAAAAATTTGCAACAACAGCGCTCCTATTCAAATTATAATAATATTATCATTCAAGTGAAAATGAAACATTTATATATTATAATTATTCTGCTACAGAATTATTAATAATATAATCATCATTTCTGTATGAATCATCTAACCAGAATTTGACAGAATGATCATATAATGTTGTCGACAATCTTTAGTTGTTTTCTCTTCTTCTTGACATAACATATTATCCATCTACATGCGAATATATATACCAAAGAATGAAAACAAAAAAAATTTTCATCCAATGAGAATGGGAATACACATGTCGTAATCGTAATAATAACCGTAGATATCATCATCATCATCATCATAATAATAATAATAACGACGGTATGTATGTATTTAGGTGAAGAACCAAAAAAAAAAAAAAAATGTCAACCACCGATCGTTATTATTATTATTATTCAGCAGTATCATCATCTATATTATTAGCATTGTTATGTTATTATTATTGTAGCTCATCATCCAATATCAAAAGGCTAATAATATGACAAAGATAATAGAGACATTAGTTTTTTTTCTGTTTTTTTTTTTTTTTTTTTTTTTGATAGAATAATGATGATGATTAGGATGACATATTGGCCAAATGAAATGAATTGTCATGATGATCATGATGATTATGATGATGATGATGATGACAACGAAAACAACAATAACAACAACAACAACAACAACAACATGTTTTTGATATGGCCAAGAATTCTGTCAGAATATATGAAGAAATGAATATGAAATAGAAATCCAAAAAAAAAAAGAACCATATTCATATATCGTGGTAAATTGTAATTAACACAATAAAAAAAATATATAAATGCTGAACAACCGAATCAACAGAATAATGAAAGAATAAAAAACGATACACATTGTCTTTACGGTATCATTTTCATCATCATCATTATCATTATAATTAAGTTTTTTTTTGCTGTCGGTATCTGGTTGATGGCAAAACAAGCCGATTTGATTGAAAATTGGAAAAAATGGAAAAAATTCACTTCTGCATCAAACAAAAAAAAAAAAAAAAATACAAATCACCAAAGCAAAATGGAATCAAATTAATCATTTTCAAGAAAAATTTTATTCGTCAAGTTAATCTATATATATCTATATTATGATCATAATGATCATCATCATTTCATTTATTCAAATGAAATGAAATGAATGTTATTTGGGCAGGGAAAAGGAAATTTATCTCTGGATTATGATGAGATGGTTCTATGACAGACAGAAAAAAAAGTCATAAGTCATTTTGGTTTTGTTTTTTTCATTCAAAATTGTAATGATGATCGTTATTAATCGACAAAAAATTTTTTTTTTTTTTTTTTTTTTGAACATTTTCACAGAACATTGAATGAAATGGATGAATGAATGAATGTTGTGACACGTAATAGACATATAATGAAACACACATAACTATTGAAACATTTATCCGTAATGATAATGATTCTAGCCATAGCAATTCATTTCAGAGAGTGAGAGAGAGAGAACACAAAAAAATGAGATAATCATTCAATTCTGGTTGTTTTTATCTGGATTCATTTTTTTTTCTCCAAATTGGTTTCTAGAGAGCGAGCGAGCGAGAGAGAACTAGATGAAATTTTGATTCAAATGATGGACGTTTATTGGGTTGAAATATTGGAAGAAAAAAAAACAGAATAAAAAATCCCCAGAGATTCAGTGAAAATTGAAAGAAAAAAATTTTTTTTTGTCCCCACAATGTTGATTAGTCGATTCTGGTGACCGGAAACAAAAACAAAACAAAAAAAAATCTACAACTACCTGTATTTGATCTGACTTTTTAGCATTTTTTTTTCTCTTTCACTCTCCACAAATAATTAATAATGATGATAATAGGCTGGTATTGAATAGTAAAAACAAAACAAAAAAAAATCAATCCCCTACATCAATTTCACGTATTAAAAGGGAAATTAAAACAAGAAAAAAAAATCGCTTCATTCATGAGAAAATAGAAACATGGAGAAATAATATTCCAATGGTAATTGCCATTCATATGATCATCATCAGCAGAAAAAAATGGACCATAATTTAATTCTCTATTCTCATAATAGATCTAGAACATAGTCATCATCATGATGGCTAGCCAATCATTACAAATATTTTGTACAGGTTTTCATTCTTTACTTTTGTTTCTATATGATCAGATTTCGCTATAATCACACACACACACACACACATAAAGTAATCATTCAAATTAAGTTAGAGATAATAATGTCTGAATAAATCGTAAAACTTTTTTTTCTCTCTCTCTCTTTCATTGTTCATTGTTATATATACACACACACACACACACAGATGGATTCCATTTGTTCACAATTCATCATCAATCAAATACTGAAACAGCCGGTATGTATGATAAATATGAAATGTAATTCTGACAGGCTCAATTACAACTTCGTAGAAAGAAAGAGAGAGAGAGAGAGAGAAAAAAAAACGATCATGAGAAAATTAAAATGGACGAGAATGATGAGAATTTGTTCCACCTTTTTTGTATTTTTTTTTTTGGAAAATTCCTTGGGATTAGGAATTTTTTTTTTTTTGGTTTCGTTCCCGATTTTGATTTGATTTTTATTCATACGAGATATTAGAAAAAAATTTATAACCAATGAACATACCTGAAGTTTTTTGTTTTTTTTCTGTAATCAGCTGAATCGGTTTGCTGATGGTTAAGTTTGTGTTAATTTAAAAAAAAACCAGTTAATTCAATGTGAAGAAAGGAATTACATACACACACACTGAGACACATAAGAAACAATGTTTCACACACACACACACTGACACAAAGAATTAACACCAAACAAGAATATAAATTAGAACATAACAAAAAAATGGAAAAAAAAAGATCCATAAGAACCATACTAACCGGTAACAACAAATCAACTAATTCAAAATTGTTTCAAATGTTGCATTTTTATACACCACACACACACACACAGAACACAGAACGACATAGAATGGTTATATTTTTAACGCCCAGAAAAAAAATTCGGGTAGTGGAACACACACACACACACACAAACAGTTCCCGGTTCTTTCTTTCTATAGAATCCAAGAATCGGAAACATTGAACTTTGCGATTGTTCCATTATTATTGGTTAATATTTGTGTGAAGCAATGTAAAAATAGAAATTTTTGATTCAAATTGTCTTCAACGATGATCGGGTTAGCATTATTTTATTTTTATTTTTTTCTGGTTCATGGTTCTAGATTGTGGTGAAACTGTGGTGCTGAATAAGAGGGTAAACCGGCCATTGTTTATGCATATATTTGATGATGATGATGATTATAACATGATTCACCATTTGGACAAAAGTTCATATCCGATATATGTGTGTCATTCATTAAACAACACGCCTTTTTTTCTATAGATGATGATACTGATCATTTGGCCATATGATTGTTGTTGTTGTTGTTATCATGTAACTACTACCCTATGACCAGGTTTGTAATAATCATTATTCAATAAAATTGATTGAAACAATCAGGTCCAAAAAAAAAAGAAACTTTGTTCAAATCTTTGTCCAGTGAACGTTTTTTTTTTTGTTTGTCCACCCTCCATTCATTCATTTTTTTTTTTTTTTTTTTTTTTTTGAAGATAAATTCAGATTATTTCCTACCATAATGATGATGATGATGATTATTATTATAATGATAATCTATAAGGTTTACAATAAAAAAAAATGTGGAAACAAAAATCTGGCCATCAAAACATAATGATCTTCATGATCATTTTTTGTTTATATTGTGTTTCGAAAAAATTTTATGGAAAATTTCCACCATTCTAGAAATCATTTGGGATCAAATGACCATTTTGTTAACTGTTTTCTTTTTTTCTTTTTTTTTGATTTGACCCCCAAGAAAATTTTTATGGCAGTGTATGTTGTAATCGGGTTCGGTTTCGGGTTGAAAGATTTGAATCTTTCATTTTTTTGGGCTGGGCTTCATCCTCAACAAAAAATTTTTTTTTCAGTGATAAATAACATTAGAATTCAGAATACTGTATGTCATGTTTATGTCGTCTTTGTTGTTGTTGTTGTCTCTTGGTGATTACAGGCACAACTAAACAACTAAACGACAACAAAACAAAACAGGAAAAAACAAGCAAGAACAATGAAAAAACAACAACAACAACAACAAACGACAATCACAGAGAATCTAAGATGATGATGATGATGATGAGCTTGAATTTCATTACATATATTGTATTAATAGATGGAAAAGAGTTTCGAAAAGCAAAATAGAAAACATGGTCGACCATGTTGTTTTTGTTTTTCATTCATATATGTGTGTTCATATATTTCAACTGCGAAAAAAAAACCATACACAGATATTGTAATTGTTTTTATTTCATTTCATTTTCGGTTCAGTACTATGATGATGATAGATTAAATCAGAATCAGAATCAGAATTTTTGTTGTTGTCATCGTCATTCAACCATGTTTTTTTTATTTATTTATTTATCTTCAGTTTATTCCGTTGTTTACTGGTTGGTTTGTTTGTTGGTTGTGATGATGATGATGATGATGATGATAAAAACCGATCGGTGGAAATTCGAGAATGAAACACACATTTTAAATTAATAAGAATATTCTCTCCACAATCTAAGAATATGGGAGGGGTAAGAATATTTGTTTTTATTCTGAAAAAAGATAAGAATTGATAGAATCGGATCAAATCGATGAAAAAATAATTCTGATAATTGCTCTCTCTCTCTCTCTCTCTCTTGTCGAAAAACAATTCATTTTCAATCAGAAAGCCTAAAATTGATTGACGTTATCACCTTTTTTTCTAGTTTTTTTTCTGTTACTTGTGCATAGTTAAGTAACAGAATCGGTAATTTTTTTTTTGGCGACCAAATTCTTCATCATGATCAATCCGTTTTTTTTCTTCTCTTTTTCTCTTTATTATTCTGTATGATGATGATTATTATTATAAATAAGAAAGAAAGAAATGAAGAAAGTTTCAATATTGATTTCAAACGAGCCAGAGAAAAACCAAAAGTCTCATCAATCATTTGTGTTGTGTGTGTGTGTGTGTGTTTAATTTGTTTGCTTCGGTTTTCTTTACATTGAATAATGTGTGTGTAGATTGGATTCTAGATTCTACACACATTATTCTCCATTATTTGGTTTTATTTAAACGTAAACACACACACACACACACACACACAGCCACAACGAAATTTTTATTGCCATTATTATTGAAGAAAAAAAAATTCTATCAATCCATTTTCCAAATATTCATTCTTGTCGTTGTCGTTGTGTGTGTGTTCGGGTGTTTTCATAAAAGCCTTTTTTTCGGCTTTTTGAATGTTAACCCGATCAACGATCCATCCATCAACGATTCTGAAAAAAAAATGTGAAGTAGCAGTAATGATTATCACATTTTATGTCTTAAAAAAAAATTCCGGGCAATCAATTTCATTTTTTTTTGTTCTCCATTATTTAGAAAGAAAAAAATAACTTAATCTCAAACGAATGGCAAATTTCACATTTGCATCATTTATATAGTGATAAATCAATTAGTAAAATGTGACTGAGAATTAATGAAAATTTCATCTTTTTTTTCATCTGGTTAGAAACAAACAAACAAACGAAGAAAAAAACCGAAATTCAAATTGTCCAATTCAATTATCATCATCATCATCATCATCATCATTGTATTCATTGTGGTCATTTTGATTTATTTAAATTGACACATAACATACCGGTTTTTTTTTGTTTCATGTAATAAAATATTTTGCAAAAAAAAACAGATTTCAATTAGCTTGAAATCATTCATTACTACTACCAAATGATGGTTATAATTAAAAATCATTTCCAAATGTTGTTTGTGTGTCATTGTTGTTAACCACCACCACCACCACCACCAACAAATTGTAGTCCAAGAAATTTAATAATAACCAAAAGAAGAAGAAGCTAATTCAATTTAAATTTTATTCTTCTTCTTCGCCACATTCTAATTGAATGAAATTTGGCTATTCAACGTCGGTATCGTGTGTGTGTGTGTGTGTTTGCGTTTGTATGTGAATGTACAAAAGATCAAAATGCTTTTAATAAAATTAAGGAATAAAAATGTGAAACAAGAATTGATAAGAATAAGAGAAACACACATTTATATAATGTTGTAAAGACCGCTTGTAGTTACACATATTCATTTTTTTTGCGTCTTATGATGAAAGAAAAATAAAAGTTACAGTTATGTATCGAAAACGATCATATTTTTTTTTCATCAGTCGGCATAGAAAATGGAAAATCGATTTTTTTCCTCTTTTTCTTTCCAAGAAAAAGATTTATGTAATTAATTTACCGAAAACACACACACACACACACACTGTGTATGATCGAATAGAAAAAGTTTTGTCCGATCGATTTGTGAAAGAAAAAAAAAATAAAACTTTGTAATAAAATCATAATTCTGGACCTTAAAATTCATGGTGGAAACAAATTCATTAGCCAGCAAGCCGTAGGCTGCAGCCGTTGAAATTCTCATTCGACATTCGGCATGTGAACATGTGATATTGCCTGAAGGTGCACAAATGTGCACCAAAAAAAATCAATGAAAAAGTAATTATTACGAATTTAAAAAAAAATGACAAATTCAAAACTAAAATTTCAATTATCATGATTAGTTTGTGGTCGAAATCCAGAACAAAAATTTAATGTTCACACAGTTAGATTTATGTAAATTAAAAATTCATTCATCATCAACGAAACTGGTGTGGTGGTCCAAAAGATCACCCAGTAAAAGCAGAATTCATTCATCAAAACATTGTATTTGGATCGAGAAAATCCACAAATAAGACATTCTCATTCTCCTTCTTCTAAAAATAAAAACAATTCCATCATTTCAAGAGAAAAAATCCCATAAAATCATGTCAAAATCATACATGAAAAAAACAGAAAAAATTAATTTACATAATTGCCCATCATCATCATATCCGAATCATAACAAATAATATGGCCTAAAATGGTTGAAAGTTTTTCTTTTCTCAGTTTTGTTTTCGATGCCAGAATGAATAACATGTTCTGTGTTAGCATTAGCATTATCATCATCATCGCCATCATCAGTACCAGATAAATGGATTGTTTTCCCTAGTTCCATCATCATTATCATTAGAATAATTACCGTATGATATATATTTTGTCAGCTATTTTTTTTCTGCCATTGATTTCATTTCATTTCATTATTATGATTGTTGTTGTTGCAAGTATCACCACCATCACCATTATCATCATCGTCATTTTACATCAACAAAATCGGTTATTTTCTTCTTCATATTCAGTCCAATGTGTGTGTGTGTGTGTGTGTGTATGATCAGGTCCGAATGAAACGATCAACGTGATGAAAATTTTTGTGAAAAAAAATGACAATTAGTTTTATTAAATGACGATTAATTCCACTGATTGATCATCATCATCATCATCATTATGGCCGCCACACAAAGGGCGATTTTTTTTACCCATTCCTTGGCATGATGAAGCAGAATTAAAAAAAAATTTTTTTTTGTCTTAAAAAATTTAATTTTTCCATCATTTTTTTACGGCTACGAGAAGGAAATCCTGTGTTTGGGTATCATGGTTTTTCATTTTTTTTTGTTCAGTCAATTTTTTTTGTCAATTACAGTTCTTTTTTTCTTGTCTGTTAAAAAAAAGGAAAAATTGAATAGAACCCACACACACACACACACACACACATTCACAGACATTTAAATGATCTATGATCTTTGAAATCCGTTATTGATGTTTTGAAATGAACAAAATTTTGTTCTCCATAGAAAACTGAAATTGTCATTTATTAATGAAACGATTAATTAAATGAATGAATGAATGAATGAATGTGACAATTCTTTCTTTCTTTCTTTCGGTTTTTTGGGTACATAACTAATGAAAACATTTCGGAAACATATTAATGATGATGATGATGATGATGATGGAACAAATGATATGTAACAATTGTTCATCAATGATGATCATGATCATCATCAATGTTTTATGTGGCGATAAATTTGATATTCATTCATTCATTCAATTTACAAGAAACATCATGAAAAAAATCGGAATAAGGAGAACAAAAAAAAAATTACAATTCACCATTTCCGGATTTATTTCATTCATCTTTCTCTCTCTCACTCTCTCCCACCACTGTTTATATGAAAATGTTCCGTTTCCGGTATTTTTTCTCTCATTTCTGCTAAATAATGGCCAGATTCTATTTGTAAAGCAAAAAAAAAAAAAAACAGGCAAATCTTATCATAATAATGGTCCATTATTTGATTGATTGTAATATTATTCAATGAGGGAAATTATCAACATATATATATCCGTTATAAATTAAATCTAAATCCAATGAAAAAAAAAACGATAAAGATAAAGATAAAGATTCAGCATTTTAGGAAAAAGTTTTCCGCAAAGAAAAAAAAATGAATTATGAATGATGATCATCATGATAATGACTAACGTTTTTTTTTTCGTATAATGAAAAAAAAATGAGCATCAACATTCTATTGATCTACAATGATCAATTGATCGTATGACAATGATAATAAGGTAAATGAAAATCAATGGCAATGGCATTTTCAAGTATCAAACGATTAAAACGTTTTTTTTTTTTTTGGCTAAAGTTGCAAATTTTTTTTTCTGTTGTCCACATGCACACTATAATTTAGTCGTGATTATTCACATTACTGATCACGTAGAATTCTTGTTTTAAGAATGGGAAAAAAAATTGCAATTCCAGCCATTCTTATATAAATATGATTTTGTTGTTGTTCATGTTTTTCATCATCTCATATTCCATATAAAATTCGAAATTCATATTTCAGTTGTTTTTTCAAAGCAAAGATCAGCAAAAAAAAAAATGAAATGAAAATGGAAATAAAAATCACTTAGAATATTGGCTTTAGATGAACAACAACAAGAATATTATCTTAACGACCATGATTATGAAATGGTGATGATCGTCAAGGGAAAAAACACATCAGACATAAACAAAAACAAAAACAAAAAACAGCATAGTAGTAGTAGTGGAACAAGAATAGGAAAAAAATTTTGCAAAATCAAAGCAATAGATTGCCCCATAAGTCATGAAATACATATAAATACAAATTTTGTTGTTGTTGTTGTTGTTGTTGTTATATAAGAAACACTGGTCACATCATATCAGATTTATCAAGCCATAGCATTATCATTATTATGAACAAGAATATTACAACACATTATTACAGCCATATGTCATTGAAAAGTAGTGACAACAACAACAACAACAACAACAACAACAACACCACAACCATATATGGATTACAGTATAGTATATCTCGGTAAATGATGACATTTCTCTTCACAAGGATTTTGGAATTTAAAAATTCCATCGTCACTCCAAAGAGATTTGGAAAAAAATTTTTTTTTCCAGAAAATTTTCTCATCAAATTGATTTTAATCAGATTTGATGTTGATGAAACAAGTGAATTCTCAAAAGAAAAACCTCCAAAATCATCTTCATGGAATGTAAAAATTTCAACAACAGGAAAAAAAAGAAAAAGAAAAATTTAAATTTAATGAAAATTATTAAAATTTCCATGCAAATGTGGAGAAAAGAATCAAATGGAACAAAAAAGAAATTCAAAAAATTCAAAACTAAATTGAATTATGCATCAAATGAAAATTTAATTCCATACAATAATCATCATCATGGTGAAGGAAAAAAATTTCTTCACTTTCTGATTACAGTGTGATTCATCATCATCATCATCATCATAACTTGATTTATGCTGATTCTATTCTAATTCTTTGAGGCTGAACATTCTCATTTCTGATTTCATATATTTTTATATATATTCTGATGATTGTGAACAAAAAAAAAAAAATTATAATCTAATAATTCAAACGAGACATACCTTTCAAATTGTAATTTATGATGAAAATGATACATTGATTCTTTTTTTTTTGTTGAATTCAGAAAAATTGGAAAATTCCGATTCTACTAATATGTGAATGTTGTTCAATTAAGACATGCTGCCGACATTGTTTATTGAAAACCGAATGGTGAAAAAAGAATGACAAACTCCATTTACATGATATTTGACAACTTGAAACATCTTGTTTTGAAGATTTTTGATTGAACAGAAACAATATTCGTGTGGAACAATATCTGTGTCCGGTTTTGGTGGAAAAAAAAATTTCATCATGATCAGCAGAAAAAAAAATTTGGCTGAATTATTTTGGAAAATGTTGTGTAACGATTTGGCAATTTGGCGCCAGCTATTGAGTGAAAATTTAAATTTTATTGTACGACATTTATGAATGTATTCTGGATTTATTTTTTTATTTTTTAGTTTTTTTTTCGAGCCGAATTTTATGTTGGCCCGTGTTTGAATGCAGGAATTTAAATAATAATAAATAAATAAATTCTTTTAACTTTGTTAAATTTGTAAAAAATCAATCATCATGTATAACGATGGATTATGAATTTAAAGAAAAATTGGCTCAAGAACGAGCCAAAGTGGAAGATTTATTCGAATATGAAGGCTGTAAAGTTGGTCGTGGTACCTATGGTCATGTATATAAAGCTCGACCAAAAGAAAGGTAATTGATGATTTTATTTTTTTATCTTCACATTTCTTTCATTCTTATCGTTGATTTCATTCACAGTAACGATGATCGGGTATATGCGTTAAAACAGATTGAAGGTAGTGGCATATCCATGTCAGCTTGTCGTGAAATTGCCGTAAGTTTGAAAATGATTTCAAATATCTTCAAATATTCATTCATTTATTTATATTGAAATTAAATAGCTACTTCGAGAATTGAAACATGTAAATGTGATAAATTTACAACGTGTTTTCCTATCACATGCTGATCGAAGAGTATGGTTATTATTCGATTATGCTGAACACGATCTATGGCATATAATTAAATTTCATCGTAGCGCTAAAGCAAATAAAAAAACCGTACACGTACCAAAAGGAATGGTTAAATCATTAATCTATCAGATTTTAGCCGGTATTCATTATCTACATTCCAATTGGATACTTCATCGTGATTTGGTATGTTGGAAATAATTCTGAAATTAGCTCCAATATTATTTTTCTATTCCAATTTAAAAAGAAACCAGCCAATATTTTGGTCATGGGTGAAGGACGTGAACGGGGCCGTGTAAAAATAGCTGATATGGGTTTTGCTCGATTATTCAATAATCCATTGAAACCATTAGCAGATCTTGATCCAGTGGTTGTAACATTTTGGTATCGTGCACCTGAATTATTATTAGGTGCACGACATTATACGAAAGCCATTGATATATGGGCAATCGGTTGTATATTTGCCGAATTATTAACTTCAGAGCCAATATTTCATTGTCGTCAAGAAGATATTAAAACGAATAATCCATATCATCAGGATCAATTAGATCGGATATTCAATGTGATGGGTTTCCCTATGGATAAAGACTGGGAAGATATTAAAAAGATGCCCGAATATAATCAATTACAAAAAGATTTCAAAAAACAACCGTTAGTATAAATCGATTCTGATGAAATGAAAATTATTTTCTCTTTTTTTTTGAAAAATAGTTATACCAATTGTTCACTAGTGAAATATATGGATAAACACAAAATAAAATCCGATACACGAGCCTTTGTGCTCTTGTCACGTTTATTGTCGATGGATCCCACCAAAAGAATTACATCGGAACAGGCGATGCAAGATCCATATTTTAGTGAAGATCCTGAACCAACTCAAGAGTAAGTCGTGTGTATTTTTTTTATTATTTTCGTTTGATTCACTTTTATTTGATTTTGATTTTACAGTGTATTCAATGCAATGCCTATACCTTATCCTAAACGTGAATTTCTTACCGATGAAGGAAATGAAGATAATCATAATAATCAAGCCAATCATGGTCAAGCTAATCAACAGAATCCTGCTGCAGTTGCGGCAGCCGCTGCTGTTGTAGCTGCAGCTGCTAATAATAATCAACAGAATCAAGGTGTCGGGCAGAAACAAGGACCGCCTGGTCAATCAGGGCATCATGGTCAATCATCATCAGATATGGTATCGAAAAGTGGGCAACAATCAGGACAATCACAGCAACAAAATCAACATGGTAATCATGGTGGGGGAGGACATGGCCATGGACCAATGGGACATCATCATCATTCATCTAATCATCCAACAAATAAAATGTCTATGAGTCATCATCAAAGTCAACAACATCATGGACAATCTAGTAGTATGATGCATGGTGGTGGAGGAGGACATGATCCTCATCATAGTTTACCATCAGCTAAACGTGTACGTTTGGGGCCTGGTGGAATGGGACAAGGACCACCTCCGAATACATCATTGTTCGGTAATAATGGAACAAATAGCCAAAGCGGTAAAGGTGGTGGACATCAATATAATCAACGTTATTAATTAAGACACAACTTTTATTGAATCAATATTTATCGAAACGAAAATCGTGATTTCCGCTAAAAGAAATTTCATTTCGAATAAATCACGTATCATGTCATATTTTTTTCTTTTCATCTTAATTTATTACTATTTTTTTTTGTTGTATTTTCCCACTTCTTTTGTTTATTCACTTACATTGACAAAAGGATGAAAAAAAAACACAAAATCCAAATGAAATGATTAAAATCAAAAGAAAAAAAAATTATCTTTGAAGGTAATCAAGAGAGATTGAATTTGAAAAAAAACAGATCTATTGCATCCAATGTGTAGATATAGTCGAAATGCCATTTTAACAATTCGAATTAATGCTGTTATAATATTTTCATTTTTTCTCAAATGAATTTCGTGAATATTTTTTTGCGTATTCTCAAACAAAAAGATTTGACCAATATTAAGATCATTGTGTGATTTGAATGAAGGACAAACATTGTATTTGGATAATGATGGCAATGGTCATCATCATCATCATCATCATCTGTAACAACGGTATTGTACCATAGTCATCAATCGAATTTGAAGAATGGATGAAAAAAAAGTTCAAACAAAATTCATCTTGAAAAACAGATCAGTTTGTTTGGTTACTAATGATATTTTTGCGAAAAAAATTGGGCCATAAATATTGAGAACGAAATAAAACAAGGAAGCCTTCCAAATGATTGTCTTCGACAATTTTCACGTTGTTTTTCGTCAAACAAAATTTTATTTATCGGCCAGATATTTCCGTCGAAAAATTTCGTTTCAAATTAATCAATTTTCAATTTCATCCAATGAAATTAATTGAATTTGAGCCGGTTGATTGTGATTGATTATTGTCGAAAAAGAAAAAATTGTCATGTTTTTTTTGGGGGGGGGTGATGAAAAACAAAATTGTCCAAAAACGTTTCTCATTGGACAAGTTATCGATCGAATGAAAATAACATTTTTGTCAAATTATAAACAACAACAACAACAACAACAACAACAAAAGTTTACAACCGGCGAAGCGAAACTAATCTAATAATTTGAACTTTGTCACCAATTCCATTATGGTTCGAAATTCGAGTGATTTTTTTTTCTCTTGTCAAATAATTACGCAAGATGTTTGTTGATGTGTGTGTGTGTGTGTGTCTGTGTGTCGATAATTGTGATAATTTCATTATTTTTTCTTTTTGGTCAACTATTTTTTTCCACTAAAAATTACTTTTCGATTAATTATTACCCAGTAATGGGAAGAAAAAAAAACCTGCGTCAAATTTTCAAAACAATTTTCCCCATCAAGAGATATAAATGTCACGTAATTTTTTTTTTTTTTTTTTTTGAAAATTCTCATCTATTCAAAGAAAAAATTGAAAGAAAAGAAAAATTTTGATAATAAATAATCACCATCACAGTAGCAATCAAAAAAAGTTGTATTCAAAATGCTAATAATCGATGAATGGCCAAAACTTATCCATTGTGATTAATCAAGTGAACAAAATTATTATAAACAGGTGGGTGTGGGTGTGTGTGGCTTTAGTAGTATTGACATTCAAAAATCAAATTCAATTGTAATCAAATCCGTTTTACATCATCATTTCAATCAATTAAGGTGTAATTGTGATGAGTGTGTGTGTGTGTGGCGGATTGATTGATTGTTTGTTTCAAATCAATCAATCAAGCTGTGTTCAATCATCAGTTCAAGTTTTGATTTCAGTTTATATCTCCCTTTAATGGCACAAATTATGTTGGAAACTTTCCTTTTTCAACATTTACTGAATATTCATTGTAGAAAAAAAAATTGTTCTTTTTCTATCGATCCACACAATGAGATCTGTATATTTTAAGACAAATTTTCCATCATCATCATCATCATCATTTTTGATCTGGATCATTTTTCCCCATTCTCAATGTAAGTAGAAAATTTTCATTTTCATTTTTTTCTTTGTACAACAAAAGAAAATCAAAAGTTTTTTTTCTAGTTTGATATTTCAGATACATAGGTGTGTGTGTCTGTGTTATTAAAATGTTTGCATTGTTTAATCTGATGACATCTATTTATATGTGAAACTAGTGAATTTGGAAAAGGATTGTAAAAATTTTATTTCTAACCTATGACGATTATATTTATTTTATTTTATTTCCATCCACAGTGAATGTTTAATGCCAACAATCGAACGGTACATTTCATTTCATAATGATAATATATACACACAGGATTTACCAATAATCATCTTTGTTGTTGTTTTTTTTTTTGTTATTCCAAAAATTAATAGTTGTGATTCAGATGTTGTCGTTGTTACTGTTGTTGGAGAAGATTTCTCTCTCTCTCTCTCTCTCTCTCTCTCTCTCTCTCTCTCTCTCTCTCTCTCTCTCTCTCTCTCTCTCTCTCTCTCTCTCTCTCTCTCTCTTTTTCTTTGGTTTTACTGTTTGGGTGAGGTCGTTGAATGAAAATTTTATGATTTGAAAAAAAATGATGAATAAATGAAAGAGAAACGGTATACATCGCCGAAATGTCTCTGCATCATCATCATCATCAGACTTTTTTGTCCAAAACACCAAATATAACGATACTCGGTTAAATTTTTAGATTAAAAAAAACAGTTAAAATAAACCATAAAAAAATCCAGTATTTCAACCAAACATTTCAACTATACACCTATATTTGTACATTATCTATCTCCATTTCTAAAATCCAAATTCTAAATCACCTTGCACATTGACCTAACGAATGAATGAATGAAAAAAAAACTAATCATAATAAGCGACAAAATTTAGAAATGAAAAAAAACTGGTTCGAAGAAGAACTTGATTCGGTCATCATCAACAACAACAACCGAACATTTGGATAAACGAAAAAAAATCTCATCACAGGTATAAATTGTGTGTGTGTGTATGTGTGTGTTTGTCAATGTATACGCATCACGTTTGCCATGATGATTTTTACCTGATGACGATATATATTCATGTTTATTAATGATAAATATCCAATATATTTATCGGTCAATGTTTTGCACACCGATAAATATTTGTGTGTGTGTGTGTGTGTGTGTAATATGTGTGCCGGCCAATAATAATCTGAATCAAAAAAAATTTTCTGCATTTAAAATAGTTATATTGGACGAGAAAAAAAACCCGATTCATTAATGAATGTATGTACATCATTTGAAATGACGTCCATGATTATTTTGTTGATGGACAAATAAACGACATTGGACATTCGAATAAAAGAGTGAAAGATAAAAAAATATAAATATTTCCATCAGATAAAATATTCAATATTTAATCATCTTTTTTTTGCATTAGAAAAACAAAAATTATCTATTAGTCATCGATATTTAAATGTTCAGTACATTTAAATAATAATCATCATTATCCATTGTCTTTGTCATCCAACAATGACCAAATCAAATTTGATTCAATTTCCGTTCAATTCGATTATATTTATGAATCGAATAAAATGTGGAAAATTTTTTCCTTTTTTATTCGTTTGTTTGTTTTGTTTGATTGCCGCTTAATTTGACTGTCATCATTGTCAAATATTGAAATTTCTTTTGTCATTTTTCTCTTATCAACGATTCTATAATTATCAAATTATCATCATCAAATTTTCTGTGCGTGTGTGTTAAGGTTTTTTTTTGAAGGTTTTTGATTGACAATTTTTTTTTTATTTTGGAAAACAGAAAAAAAAACTCATACCTATTATTGTTGTTGATTATAGGATGTGTTTCACAATATGAATTTCATTTCGTTTTTTTTTTTGAATTTTTTTTTCTACAGAAAAAAATGCCATTTCTCGCCTTTCAATCCATAGAAATAATTTGACAGGATCATATAATCTTCCTCGATCCTATTGTATTAAATGAAAACATTACCTTTTATTTTGTATCCAGGCATCTGTTGTGTTTTCCAATTGATTTTTTTCATTTCATTTTGTTTTCTATAGAAATTCAGGTTTCTGGTTCTGGTTTCTTGTTGCCAATGGTTTTTTTTCTCGATAATTTTTTTTTTATTTTTTTTCACATTGATTATTGGTGCCCGTTTTGTACGTAATTCGTTACGATTCGTTAGTTTGTCGTGATTGTTGTTGCTATTGATTGCGGTGGTGGTGGTGGTGGTGACGGTGGCTATAATTAGCTGTTGTAACCACCACAAATCAAGAGAGTAAAAGAGAAAGAGAGAGAGAGAGAAAAAAAAAATCGATTGAATCGTGTTTTAACGAGAATTAATTTTTTTTGTTCGTTTCATGTTCACAAAAAAAAAATTTCAATTTTAAAATTCAAACAATTTCAAAACAACTTCCATGAAACAGACAGAAAAAAAAATTGAAACATTTTGGAACACTTACATTATCATCAATGTTTCCAAAATGATGAATGAATGTAATCTGAATTTTAATCAGTTTTTCCGAATTTAATTTTACTTTTTTTTTTGTTGAATTTTTCATTACATTGAAATCATAGATATAGAGATAGATAGATATTTACAATTCAATGACGGATATGTTTGTCCGTCCATATAGTACGTGTGTGAAAAACCTGTTGATCATGAACAAAAATTAAAATTAATTTGAATTTGAATATACATTGCCAATGATTCAATGGTAAATTCCAATGAATCATTTTCTTCCACAACAACAACAACAGCAACAACAAATAAACGCCTTCGTATATGTAATGTTAATGTGTGAGAAAAAAAAATCGAAAGCGAAAAAAAAACAAACGAACGAACGAACGACCAATTGTGTTTTTTCCATTTTCATCGATGCCATTCAATCAATCAATCAATCAATCCATAATAATTGCTGTGGATATATTATATATTAATTGTTGTCAATGTTGAAAGTTTCATTTGATTTCATATTCATTCGTTTTTTCATTTTATTTTATTTTTGTATGTTAATCACATTGTACATGAACGTGATTTTAAAAAAAAAATTTTTTTTTCACCTAAAATCAAAAAATTTTCATTTTTTTTGTTTCTATGTGTTTTATTTTTCAACAAATTTTACCCATACCAATCATAAAAAAACCGGCAATTTTGTTGTTGGTGATTTTTTTTCCTGTTTGATGTTGTGTTATTAGCATCATCATATCCTTGGTGCATGAAAATTCAAACGATTCTTTGATTGTGTGAATGATCGTCGATTGCTGCTATGGACAAAAAAAAACTTTCATTATCGAGTAATCGTCATATTGCTGATTTGGTGATAAAAATCATCACTGAAAAAAAAACATTGAATTTTAATGTGATTTTTGTTTCTTGACCAATTAATATTTTTTAGCATCAGACATTAAAGTTTAAAATTTTTTTTTTTGTTTGCTATTGAATTAAACATTTTATCTTTTTCAAAACTGGCTCATTCAATTGCATGTTTGTCTTTGGTTTTTTTTTTATTTTTCGTTTTATTATTCAAAACTCTTTTAATCTTGTCAAGATTTGAGATTTTTTTTTCATCATTAATTATCACATCATCATCATCATCATCATTATAATCGAGATCAAGATCAAGATCAAAGATTCAAGCAACTAACAAAGTAAGTATATGAAGTATATTTTCCATTTTTTCTTTATTGCATTTACTTGTTTTGTACATATATGAATTTGAATTCCAAATTGGCAAATATTATCATTTTATAAAGAAAAAAAAATTTCCGTTCATTAAATCTGTTATTTTTTTTTGTTTTGTTTGTTTCTGAATGTTTTTACACGTCCACCACATAATGATGGAAAATGAAAACAATCTCAAGGAGCCCGTAATTCATTCATTCGCCCACCATTCAAACACTTTTTATCTCATTTCTTTGTTACACTGTTTTTTTCAGTGTGTGTGTTTGTTTGTCTGTGTGAATCCATAATGAATTCAAACAATATCATTAGATTCATTTTCGATACAATAACAAATGTCCCATTAAAATAGATGATAACAAAAAAAAATTTCATTTTGCTACCGTTTTTTTTTCGTCATCATCAACATCATTATCATTATCATCATTTATGGCCTGAAGTCCATTTTTATCCATCATCATCATCATCATGATCATTATGAAGTGGATAATAATAATTAAAATCAGTTCAAGTGAATTTTTAATTTGCATATAATGAATACATTTTTTTTCTCCCATAAAAAAAATGATTTCTGATAACAATGATTTCTGCTTGATAAAATGTTTTGTTCAATTTGACCTTGCACGTTTTTTTTGTGATCTAATGTGTGTGTGTGTGTTTTATTTTTGTTCACTGGTTTTTTTTCAGTTCAGTAAAATTTAATTTAGATTTTTTTTATCACACAAATTCAATTCACTCACTGATTTGGTTGATCAAATTGATTGACTGAAAATGATAGATTTCCGTATCGGATTTGAACATCTATGGCCTGATTTTTTTTTCTTTTACTTTATTCATATTCACATTGATCCTTAATCCTTTGGATTAAATGAGTTTGATGATTTGAAATCATCATCATCATCATCATCATCACTTTAATTTAAGATGAATATATGTGTTGTGATGATATACAAAGAAAAAAAAATTATTTTTAACATAAAAAACTTTTGAGTTTCAAATGGGAGAAAAATTCCCTGCGAAAAAAAAACAGAAATGTAAAAATCCATCAACAAGAGGTCATGCCCTGCCATTTATCTTGAATGTTAATTTGTTTGTATATGGCCAAATATGATCAATTATCGATAATTATAAATCATTATTATTATTTAATTCAAAAATCGAAAAACGATTCGTTTCGTTTTATCAATCTTTTTTTTCATCCAAGATTTGATCAAAAAATTGAAAATATTCATCGTAACTATTAGCCATATGGCCACAATCAATCAGTGTTCAGAAAAAAATCCAAAGAAAAAAAAATCCTCTCAATAGACAGGAAGTGGAAATGAAAACATATGTCTATAGTACAATGATATCTCGATTAACTATGTGGATATGTTTCCAGTCATTATCGAACATGATCGATACAGCAACAACAACAAAAAAAACAATCATTCTATCCAAGAAAACAGATAGAAATATGTATGTACAAAACAAAAATGAATAAATTTGCAATTCATAAGACCTCAGGTGTTCCGTTATTGATTCAATCAATTAATTCTAATCTCAATCAATCTTCAAGTTGTTTTTTTTCTTCGTTTTATCCATTCAATTAGTTGGAAATTAAAAAAAAATGTCTGTCCAACATTTAATCTATACTACCTGGTGTTGTTGTTGTTGTGGATGATGATGATGATGATGATGATGACCAAATTGACCAAATTTTGGACAAAATACCAAATTTTACAATCCATTTTTTTAACCACTTCATATATGATTATGACAAAAAAAATCACTGATCTTTTGTACCAAACTGATCGCAACCACTTGCTAAATCTGCTGCTGTTCATTGTATTTTTTTTTATATATCATGTGATTTATGATTTTCCGGCATTTTTCTGTTTTTCAATAACCACATGTGGTTTTTTTTGTTTTGTTTTTTTGATCAAATTGTACATAGTTGATGATGAAGATATTTGAAACATTTTCCAATCATTGGACCAATAACAACGGTAATATTACATTGTCGGTACTGATTTGAATTCATTTGTTTGATTTGTTCAATTTTTAGACTTTTGTTCTTTTGTTCATTCAATTTCGTTTATTTTGTTTTTCAATTCTTTGTTCTGATTTCTATTTTCATTCATTTCATTCACTTTTGATTATGTCATCATGGAACATGTCTTATCGTTGTTGATTAGTGATAAATTAAAATTTTTTCAACTTTGTTGAAAAATATTGCCTAATGTAACAACGGATTTCCCTCTGTATGTTTTTTTTTTGATTTTCTCTTTTTTTCATCCAAATAATGGTTCAATTGGAATTTTGTTTCAACAATTGGCGCGTATTTCTCTTTTCATATATATTTTTTTTCATCCTTTCTCTTTTCCTATATATTGACAATCAAATGCGTACTACGTACAAATGGTACGTGCAGTCGCTTTTAATCTCCATTGGTTCAAAAATGGAAAAAAAAATCAAGACATGTTTTGTTTTGCATTTGATGATGATAGAATGAAAACAAAAAATTTTTTTTATTTGAAATTCATTCATCACATACCATACGTGTGTGTGTGTGTTTCTGGATTTGAAATTTTTTTTTACAAAATCACATTATTTTCAAATTGAATTTGATTCCTGAATTTTCATTTCATTTTTTTCCGATTCAAATATCATATCCACTTGTTTGATTTCTAGTCAGCTCATTCTATTAATACTTATCATTATCATTCATTGTTTATATGGTCATGGTTATAATTATTTCGTTGATGTAGTGATCATCATCATCATAATATTCAGTCATCTTGTAAATCAACAACGTTGATCAAAATCTTTTTTGCATTTCATCTAGATTTTTCTTTTTTGTCCAATATATGTGTTTGTCTTCCATATGCAATTCCATTGTGTGTGTCTATGTGTATGCGTCTGTTTATTATCCATTGTAATGTTGTTTTTTTTCGTACATTGTGGACAGTTTTTTTTCAGGTGAATGTAACAAAACGTTTTTTTTCTTTGCCCAAGAAACTTTGACTTTTGATACATACATGGTAAATGATAAATAATAGACATTATAATTATGGAATGAATAGATTGTTGTATACAAAGGATTTTTCCTCTGTTTGTGTGTGTGTGTGTGTGTTTGTGTCTGGGGATAATCCATTGTATTCGTGGATTTGTTTCTTATGCTTTCATCATCATCATCATCGTCATCAAAGAATTCATGACAATTGTTTGGGTTTTCACCAATTCTCATCATCTCTAAACGATTTGTCCTTCATTATGATCAATCAATTCAACGTTACAATGTTCATTCATTATTCATTATTCAATAATTGATGGAAATTGATTTTTTTCCCATTTTTTTTGTTCGTTATCAATGATAATATATTTGATTGATTGATACAATCAATCAATGATTGATTTGTACCGATCACCCACCTTCCATACTTTCTCATGAAATTAATTTTCAGATAAATGATATTGAAAATGTTTGCAACAGAAATTACCTCATCAACAAAAATGCCAACATAAATTTCCTCTTAGACATTTGATAACCGGTCATTATGAATCCAATTCGTCAAAAGCAACCTTTTACTTCAATACCAATACCCCCACCACCACCACCGCCGCCGCCACCCCCTGCAACTTTTTTATCAACTAAAAAATCAAATTTAGTTGTCCATTTATCCACGCCAACACCATCACCGCCACCATTATCGATGCGTACAAAAACACAATCACAAACATCATCATCATCAACATCAGTAATGCCGAACAATAGGACAAGATCACGTGTAGAATTTTCTGCTAATCAATTTAATCGAAATTTTCAAAATTCTCATCACCATCAACAACGATACAATAATCATGATAGTAATCCAAATAAAAAGGATTATTTTTTTACACAACCATATTATCCCTATTATTATCGGCAATATTATCTCAATAATTTTGGTGGTATCGGTGTTGGTGGTAAATATCATATTGCACCTGGTTATAATAGTTTAATAGGAAATGGTGTTGTTGGTGGTCATAAAAGTCATATAACATTACCACCATCATCATTATTCTCAATAAATCGTACGATTGGTATTCATCATCAAAAACAGCCACTACCATCACCATTGTCGTCATCACAACCGGCAATTATATCGACAAAAAAATTAAAACAACAAAAAAAGAAAAAACTAAAAAAATATGGTAAAAAAACTACCAAAACAAAACAAAAAAGGTACAGAGATTTTTCTTTACATTTTCTATTTTCAATATCAAAATAAATTTGAAGCAAAAAAAAAAATGAAAATGAAAATGAAAATCCTGCCAAAAATTATATTGGCCCTGGAATAGCAAATTTTCATTGCCCAACAAATTGGATAAAAATTAGTTATCTAATTGTCAATGTTTGCATGATGTATGATTTCAATTTTTTTTGATAATGTAATATATTTATTTATTTATATTTATATCATGAACAATGATAATGAAAATGCAATTATTAATGTCACCATTGTCACCGGTATGTTTAATTTTAACAATTATATTTCGTTTTGATTCATTCAACAAACTAAACAAAACAAAACAAAACAAAACAAGAAAGAAAGAAAAAAAAGCCAATTCAAATGGAAAGAGAAAGCGGAAAAAAAGCTGTACTTTTCAAATTGTGTTTATTATGAACAACGAAATTTTTTTTTTTTTTTTTTGACGATTACTTGCCAAACTTGTACATTTTCTTTGCCGAAAATTTTGTTGTCATCAAATTGAAAATCATTGTTTTTTTTTGCTTTTTGAGTGTGTGTGTGTGTCTGTATGTGCGCTGTCCATTCAACTCATCATCATCATCATCATAACAAGATTGAAAGGGATGAAAATTTTGAAAAGAAAAAAAAATTTCATTTCTTTAAAAATTATCAACAATTTTTCAATTCAGTTGAAATCATTCATATTTTTCCTATTCGAAACATATTGATTATGTAACCTGTTGTTGTGTGTGTGTGTGTGTGCATTCGAAATTATACTTGATTATCGATTGGTGTGAACCTTGGTGAATTTTTTTTTTTAAATCAACTCGTTTCCATTTGAAATTGTGCAGAAAAAAATTTTGTCATTTTTCATTACCTTCATATAAATATATATATGGTGATTATAATTGGATGACCATTTTTTCTTACATTTATGGATTTTGATGGCAATTTAATTATGAATCTATATTTATAATATAAATAATAAATATAAATACAGCTATATCTCAACTTTCTCCACACACACACACACCAATGTTTATATAAATTGAATCATCATTCTAAATAAAAAAAAAGTTTTTGACCTTATCAAGATTGACGTTCATTTCATTTTTAATTTTTCATTTATCATTAGTTTCAGGTATTTTTTTTTCTTTTTGCTATTTATTGGCCCCCATATCTAATCATCATTCAATCTGATAACCGGCCATCAAAAAACAAAAATATTTTTGGGTGAACAACAAAAATATTTTTTTGCGTCAAATTCAATGGTCATTATCAACGATGGTGGAAAAAAAACAGTTATTTTTAAATCTCAGACTATCGAGAAAAAAAATTGAATTTTTTTTTTGTTTCTTTTAATTTCATTTGATCATTACGGCCAAGTTCGGTCACCTTTTTTTTTGTTTCATTTTCATCTTTTTTTGCTTCATTCGTCACCAAGTAGTCAACGTCCGTTTGACAAATATCTTTCTCTCTCTTTCGCTTACAAAACACTGATTAAAGCTAAACTAATAAACAGTCTTGATGATTAAATTCTACGGTGTTGTTGTTGTTTAATAATAAAATGATGAGCTTAAACATTTAAAATTGAAAGAGTAAAAAAAAACTAAAACTGACAAGATATAACGGCATATAGAGAGACAGAGAGAGAGCGTGCGAGAGATGAAAACAACAAGTGGTTGATATGTTGAATTTTTTCTTTTTTATTTTGAATCTCTCATTATCCTTATTTTTTTTCCTACCTCCATCATGGTGTTATGAATAATAATAATAATAATAATATTTATTACAAGCTTAGTTTTTGCTATCCAATTCCAATTTTGGCTTCATACATACCGGTCACGGTATTTGTCTTTATGTGTGTGTGTGTGTGTGTCATTTATCCATAAATCCAACAAAGGCAAAAGTTTATCGATGCTTACCATATATGTTTGCATTTTTATTTTTATATATGTGTGTGTATTTTGTGTGTTTGAACACTTTATTATTATTATTATTATTTTTTTTTTTTTTTTGAAAATCCTTCACTTCACTGTATGATTAACATGTTGATCTGTTTTTGATTTGTTATTCCGTTTTCGTTTCTTGTTATCAATGGTCAATCAGTGATTTAACCTTTTACATTCTTGATTATTTTGTTGTTAAATGAAATGAAAAAAATTGTTTGAAAAAGATATTGATGAAAGGGTTGATGCCATCAACAAGATTTTTTTTATATATATATATAGTTTCAAGGAATTTGTTTCATCCAAGTCCATTGACTCTCGTACACACACTCTGTATATGTGAAGTGATCATTTTAGTTTATTTTAAAACTTCATCATTGCTGATTGCAACGAATGTCAAGAATTGAATTCCACACGAAATTGAATTTCTTTTCAAAAAAAATGATAACTAATTTATTCTCTAAATTAACTAATAAATTTTATCTTTTTTATCCACAAAAAACATCATCATTATTGGATATAAATCATCAACAACAACAACACCAACGAAATGATTCATTTAGTTCATCATCATCAATGGCCACAATGATTATGAATGGTGTGGCCATTCCATCATTGGCTCGTAATGGTGGACCAACGGCCAAATTTCTAATCAAACCACCAATGAATGATGAAACAAATTTACATTCTAATCATCATCATAATCAAAAGAATGATGATGTCGATGGTGAACTAACGCAAAATATCAATATTGAACATAATCCAAATAAAAATATTGATAATAATCATCATTATCATTTACATATTCCCGGTCATAATTCATCGCCATCGGATTTAATTTTTGGTTTCAATGCTGGTGATAAAAATGATGTGGCCAAAATGAATCCAAATGATCAACAAAGACCACAGCGAAAAAAAAAATATTCAATACAAAATAATGGCAATGCCATTGAACAAAATGACAATGGTATCGGTGTCGGTATTGTACCATTATTAAATAGACATGATTCAAATATGACAACAGTGCCATCATGTACCATATCGATAAATAATGGTGGCCATAATAATCAACAAAGTGATCAAAAATCTACCCTTTCTAATCATCATCATCATCATCATAATCATCGATTTCATCAATTTTTTGGTTCATCATCATCATCGTCATCTACACCAACCACGACGACGACGACGACAGAAACAACATTATCATCAAATCTATCATTAAATGGTCATAGGAAAAAATCCTGGAAAATGATATTGTGTTCATGGATCTTGACAATATTGGCCATATTGATTATTATTGGTATCTCATTTGTATGTGGATTTTTGGCTGCACAATGTAAGTAATTTATTATTGATTTTGATTATTGATTATGTTAATTTTATTTTATTTTTGTTTTCTTAATACATATGATGATTCCTGCACAAAAAAAACTGAAAAGATATCTACAAATATCACTGTGATGTATCATCAATCTCATCGGAAAAAAATCATTTAATCTCATCAAATAATCAGCCATCATCACAAGAGAATGATGGCCAAAATCAACGTATTGGACGTTTCAATCGATTTGGTCATATATGGTCATATACGTCGAAAACGCCGGAAAATAATGTTAGCAGTAATATTGAAAATAGTACATTGAATATTAATACGACAACAGTAAAACCCATTGCAATGGTCATCTATAGTGTTGATTCGATCAATGATGATCGAAATGATTCAATTACAGAACATTATAATGACGATAAAATTGTGCCAATTATCAATCAAAATTTTACAACAACGACCGAATCAAATATTGATAAAGATTCAAATCGAACTCGAAATTTTGAACAACAAAATCCAATCAGTGGTCAACCATTCACTTCGGAAACACCTTTACCATTTACTACTGCACCGTCATCGAATGAAGAAGAAAAAATGACTGAAAACAATGATGAAAATACAACACCCAGATCGAAAACTTTATCACCTTCGTCATCGCCATCAACAACGCCACCAACAGCAACCGAGATGACTACAACTACCAGTGAATCTTCGAATTTTTTATCCACATTAATCGATGAATATAATCAAGTATTGAATGATTCAATAAAACAGACTAGCCATGAAGCCGGTGATGTTTTTTATCCTATATTCAATTTTTCATCCACACCTACCGCCAATATGACATCAATGGAATTTTTAGAATCAAATAAAACGGAAATTATTTCCAATGAACAAATTCTCAATTCAACCATTTTTGATGATGATTCTAATATTCTAACGACAACATTGGCTCCGCCAACATCAACAGAATTGGTGTTCAATTCAACAAAAGGTTAGTTTTTTTTTGTATTTGTGTGTTGTTCTAAGCTTTATTTTAATTTTAATCTGCTACCAATTCCCGGAATGGTCATCTTTGTTAGAGATACATAATATATTATTAAATTAAATAAATAGTTTTTTAGAAACATGAAATGTTTTTATTTCTAATTACAATATCTACGAATCATATTCTATAAAATTTTTAGATGATAATAATTATGATGATGATGATGAGAGTGATGATAATATAACATCAACAATAATGATGACAACATCTAATAATAATTCTTCGTCTTCAGTTGAATTGATACCAAATTCTGTTGATGTTCAAAATGATAATTCTTCTATTGATCCGGATTCATATCTCGTACCTAGTTGGCTAATACCAAATGATACATACGATCAAACTGATTCAGCAGAAACAACAACAATGACGACGACGACAACAACAAATTTTTCAACCACAACAACAAAAAGAACAACGATAGATGATGAAAATTCTACATCAACATTGAATAATACCGACAGTGATAACGATGATGAATTTACAACCGAATTATCGAATTTTGATTTAATCACTAATGAAACGGATATTCCTGATAATTATACCGAAACTGTAGAACCAACTAATGAATTCATAACAACTACATTAGTACCTGAAACTAATCGAACTGGACGTATATTTAGTCATAATGAAAATAATGATAATGTAGATGGAGAAATTATTGATGAACATGATATGATTCATAATGAGAATAATACAACAATGTTCAATGTAACAAATGGATCAAATCAAATAATGGCCATGAATAATGTAACCAATTTACCAATATTTGAACCACCATTGTGTTTGGATGCACAATTTCAATGTCCAAATACCACGTCATCGGAATGTTTGGATAAATCTCGTATCTGTGATGGAATTGTAGATTGTCCACAGGATCTTTTTGATGAACTAGATTGTATGGAAAAAAATTGTGGACAAAATTTCCGTTGTGGTCGAACGATACCACCGATTTCTGAATCAGATTCGAATGAAACTTTACCATTGAATAATCATTCAATCGCAATGGATACAATTTCAGTAAAATCTAAACCAAACATTTATTGTATACCACGATCACATTATTGTGATGGTATTTGGGATTGTCATGATGGTTCCGATGAAATCGATTGTCATATCGATAAATGTGAAGCTGGTAAAGTTTTATGTCGTGATAATAGTGCCTGTATAACGGGAAAACAAGCATGTGATGGTGTATATAATTGTCGTGATCGTTCTGATGAAGCCGGTTGTGGTGAGTATAGAATAGCTCTATAGATAAAATGAAATCCATATGTGTGAGAACAAAATCTAAATTAATTCATTTAGGCACTAAATCCAGTTGTGAATCTAAGGGCAAATTTTACTGTGATGATAGTTCACTTTGTATAAGCAAATCATTGGTATGTGATGGTATTGCCGATTGTCTTAATGGTGACGATGAAAAAGATTGCCGTAAGTGGTTTATAGTTAAAGATTGATAATAACTTAAAATAAAATAAAATAAAAAAATTTAAATCACAGTAAAACCGGAAACCTGTCGAGCTGAAGATTCGAAATTTTTTTGCCAACATTCAGCCGAATGTATTGATCGTAGTAAACGTTGTGATGGACATGTTGATTGTATTGATTATTCCGATGAGGATCGTTGTTGTAAGTGTATTGTTTATTTGCTACTTTTTTTCTAGATTTTTTTCAATTTTCAATTTTTTTCAATTGCAATTTTACAGTCGAATCCGATTTGGATGATTATGTTTATGCATTTAATGGAGCAAAAAATCATTGGTCATTATTATGTGTTAGTCCATTATTCGATTACGATGATGCTGATGAAATATGTACAAAAATGGGAATGTCATATGCCGTTAATTTTTCAACCATAAAAATTAGTCGTCTCTTGAATGATTCAACTTGGGCTATTCTATCGAATTCATCATCATCATCATCATCGTCTTCAAAAATTATTTCATTTGAATCCAGCTGTTCCGATAACCTGGCGCTTATGATTGAATGTGAACAACTTCATTGTGATTCTCGTACACAATTGAAAAAAACAAATATAGCCATTGAAACGCCAGAAGAAATTCCTACTCCAATTTCTATTCATAATTCCACCAATCATGTTCAAACATGTCTTGCATATACATTGTCACCGAAATTGTTGCTCACAAGTGGACAATGTTTGATGTAAGTAATTCGGTCATCTTTTTTTGTAACTTGAATCATTTAATGATTTTGTTTAATTCAAATTTTAGGACTTTAGAATTTACTAAACAAAATCTCACTGTTAATGTTGGTGGCAAAGAAATGCCAATCGAACGTGTACGTGTTCATCCGAAATATTCAAATTTTCGTACAATCCGATTTGCCGATTATGATATGGCATTGATTGAAACTAGTGAATTAATACCTGAACATTCATTAAATCATTCATCAATATGTTTACCTAGTTCTAAACTGGATCCAGAAATAACATGTTTTATTGGAAATTATCGAAATAGTGATACAGCATTTAAAGTTTTAGAATCATCCTATTGTAATACAACTGAACATTTTGCTGGTTTATTAACAAATCGTCATGTTTGTGCAGCTGAAGATAGTGGCAATAGTGCTATCCAATCAAAACCTGGTATCTGTCTACCGCCATATTTACCATTAATATGTTTAAGTAGTCAATCACATTGGTATATAGCTGGCTATTCTTCCTATCAATATGGTTGTGATCCATTGACTGGTCATCCAATATTTCGTGGTTATTCACCACATCCAACATTGTTCTCGAATCTATTTTCAATGCATTCATTCATTGATCAAACACTTGGTCGTGGAACATATCGTCGTAAGCGATCAAAATTGAACGAAATAAACAAAAATGATAGACCGAATATTAGTGAACAACCGAGCAATGCAAATGAAGAAAAACGTGCAGTATTCATTGTTTCTGGAAGTGTAGAAGATCAACAATGGTTATTGGAACAGGATGCAAGAAAACAAAAAAGTTTCAATATCAACAATACGAATACGATTAATGAAGATGAACATACGACTCTTAAAACCGATATAACTGCAACCACTCTTGTACAGAATTCTACCGATCAATTGAATGTTACAAAAATTGAAACAACCACCATAGATAATGATGATTTGAATCTAACCAATATAACATCATCGAATGATACTGAAAAGGAAATGATTACAACAACTATAATACCAACTACTACTACAATTGGTTCGTTAAATTTTACAAATGAAATAGATTTATTTATTGATGAAAATTCGACTGAAAATTCATCATCATTATTATTGAAAAATTCAACAAATGATTTGTATAATCAACCAACGTTATTATCAAATATTGATCATTTTATTGAAAATATAACATCATCAACAGCAACAAATACGTCAATATTTTCAATGGAAATGATTGATATTGATCATATCATAAATGAAACAATGTTAAACTTTGATGATGCTACAATTGTACCCGATGAACAGCTAGATAATAATCAATCAGAAACGACAACGACGACAACAAAAACATTGGCAACAATGAATACAGTTAATTCAATGATTGCATCTTATCATACAGATTTCCCAACAACAGAAAATGAGTCCACTGATCTGACATCCATTTCAATGGCGGATGATTTAGAAAATGAAATGTATGATCAAATGAAATGAACTCGAAGAATTGAATTCAAGCTGAATTTATCGATATAATCATAAATAATATATAAACTTTTTTTTCCAAAGGAAAAACAAATTTGTGGCCATATTTTGCACTAAATAGGATTTTATTTCCATTTTCTCCCTCTTTTCATCTTTTTTTTTTGTTCATTCATCATTGATGAATGATCGATTTTCTTTTTTTTTATATTGCCTAATTTATGATGTTTTTTTTCTTTCATTTTGTTTTTCAAAGACGGTGATTTGATGGATATTTTCACCACAGAAAAAAAAACAAAATTCAATTTTAGATGATGATTACAAGCTCATTTAGTAGTAGTATATACTCATGATGTGATTTTTTTTTCTTCTCCTTCATATTTTTATCAATTTTATTGAATAAAAATCAAATTTCAAATTACGGTGTTTTATGTTGTGTTTTTTACATGAAACAACAAACACAAAATGATGAGCTATATGGAAATGGAAATACTTCCGAATTGACAAAATGACAATGAAATCCATTTTTTCAGAGAATTTTTTTGGCTTTATGAATTATTATCATCATTAATGTCAATAAAATTTGCGTCGCAATGGTTACAATCTCTAATGTTTATGATAAAATCTGCATTTTGTGTCGTATTTGATGGATTTCCCTCATCGGTTATCATCAATTTATTTATTTTTTGTATTAGATAAAATAAATTCACACAAAACAGTGGTCCTATTAATTCGAATGAAATTGACAACCCAATTGGCAATCAAATGATTATTGGTCAAACTAGAAATAAAATCAACTAATAAAATCATTTTCGATTTGATTTAATGATGGATGATGATGATCTATACGAACGTGTACGTCGTCGTCGACTTTACATTTATGAAAATGGACGTAAATTCAATGGTACTAGACCGGAATCGGAATCAAGTAATGTACCACCGGAATGGTATGAACCACAAACATTTAAACATGCACAAGAATTATTTGATAATTTTCATTCGATGTAAGTTAATTTGTTTGTATGTTTGTGTAAATATTAATTCATTCATACATTGATTATTTGATGATATAGAATGGTATTCACAAATTTTATGGGCCTAATACTTGGTTTAATGTGTGATGATGATATTTTACGTGTGTTATTATCTACGGGAAAATCCGAAACTGTTGATAAATTATTCACACGTTATCTATCCACTGCAAAACATGTTGAAGATTGGTATCGTTATGATCCATTTGATACGGAAAGTAAATCCTTTAAGTCATTGAAAATGGTACGATCGATGCATAGGAAAGTTGCCGATAAATTAAATAACAACCAACCAGCTGATAGTCAAATAGAAATACGGATGAATCAACGAGAAATGTTTCTAACACAATGTGCATTTTTTGGCATATCAACTTACATACCTAAGCAGGTATGGTTTCAAATGTAATATAATCAAAGTTATTTTTTTTATTAATAATCATATAATACATTTAGTTGGGTTATCATCAATTTACTCAAAAAGATTTTCATGCTATTTATCATTTTTGGCGTGTAATTGGCTATTGTCTGGGCACTGAGGATGAATTCAATCTTTGCAATGGAAGTGATGAAGAAGTGGTGGAGATGTGTCGACAAATCTATCATTATGATTGTTTACCAAAAATTCGAAAATGTGCTGAACGATACCCGATGAGTAGTGCTATAATCAAAGCATTCTATGGTCATGTATTTCCTTTCAATTATTCATCAATAATGCATTATGTGGCTCCGCTTCTTGGCTTAGACATCAGTCTATATCCGTTAACAACATTCAAAGAATGGTTTAATTATCATATGCTAAAATTTACAATGGAAAAAATGTATCAATATACATTGTTTACAAAATTGGCTAATCGAAATTCAAAAAAAGCGACAACAATGTCGGAAAAAAAACAAAGAAGCATTGTGAAAAAATTGAAAAAACAATATCCAGATATTTCTTTTACATTGGAAACATATCCATTTGTTTTGGACTCAAATGCTAATGATTGAACCAATTTTAAAATTTTCCACCAATAACCTGAACAACCGATTTTTATTCATAATAATTTGATGATGAAAAAAATTAAACTCGAAACAATGATTCGAATTTGTTTTTTTAGTGTTTTATTTAGTGTTTTTTTGTTTATAAATATTCAATTTTTCGGTCGACAAATGAATAGTTGATCTAATTGAAGTATTTCAAATCGATGTTGTTTATTTGCAAAATCTTCTATAGTTTTATCAATTTTTATAATCATTGGTCTTGCTGTAAACACTAGATAAAGAAAACCATCATGAAAAAAACCAAAATCAAATGGTGGATATAGTATTGTTTGATAGACATTACAATCGGTGGCAAAATTCGATGTCGTTATACGATCAATCGATAGATCATGACACATTTGTCCGACTAAATGTTTAAGTGATTCATCATAAATTCGTAACAATATGTTTTCTTTACTTAAAAATTCATAAACATATGAAAGAATGAAATTTTCAATTGAAATAAAACGTAATTCAATTCGATATTTTCGTTCAAAGTAATCTTCTTCATTTATTTCTTTAATATATTCATAATCATTTTCAATGAATGAAAATATATTCATATGACGTGGCATTGATCGACGAAGTTGGTATATAACTGCACCAGGTATAGCACTGACTATTGTGAATAGATCCATTACACTTGTTATGGCATAATTCATATCGATTGCAATTTTCAATTGAATAAGATAATCTTTTGGATTATATGGATCCTTGCCATATTTTCTTATACCAAAACTAGCTGCCGATCGTATTGATGAACCTTGATATGCATTCAATATTTGTGTTAGATTTGTTTCATATTGTATCTGTTGAAATGTATCATTCAATGAATAAATATATCCCCATAATAATGTTATTGGTTTGCCATTTCTGATTGATTCATCATCAATAACTTGTGGATATACTATTAATTGAATATTTGTAGTGAATAGCCATAAATCTTTATCAATAATAGCCATTGAAATGGTACGATTCAAAAATGATTGATAATCATCACAAGTTACATATAAACCCCAATAATCTTCATAACGATCGATGGCAACAACAACAACAACAACAACGACAGTCATAGCTATTGTCAGGTAAAAAATCTGTAAAAAATTCATTGAAAATTGTATACAAAATGAAATGAACAACAACAGTGAAATTATTCTCAACTTACAGATTTTAACAAACAAACAAAATCAAATCGAATATTAATTATCGTTAATTTTATTTAATGTAATCAAAAGAAAAATCGAATTAATCAAGGCAATATATAATAATAAGCTCGTTAGCCGTTGTTTTTTGTTTCGGTATAATTTGAAATTTTTTGTTTAAATAAGCTTATCATTCCTTAAATTTGGCACATTTCACATTAAATTGGCCCATTATTTGGCCAGGTTCTATTTGTGTGTGTGTATATAAGTAGATTGATTTTGTTGTAGCTTGTAGTGTGTCACAAGTTAAAAAAATTCATTAATCAATCAAGGAGACAAAAAAAATAAGAAACTGGGATTGAAAAAAAAAATCTTGAATAAATTTTTAAATCAGTACCGATAGATGGCACTGAATGGATAGTTAGATTGGAATTTGGTTTTTTCATTATTGAGATCTCTGTTGTTGATTTTTTTTTTAATTTTTTTTTGGTTAAACATCTTTGACGATCGACGATGATGATGATTCAGCCGATGGAATAGCAGCTATTGGATCGCTTGTGGCAATTGCCGGTGATGATGGAACACTTGCTCCAGAAACATCTGCAAGTTTAATGACAACACCACTTGTGGCTGCTGATGGATGTTCTTCACCATCAGTAATTACCGGCTCATTTTTTGATTCCGGTACGACGACGTCAACATCTGAGGTTTTTGATTCGCTAACTTCGGCAATAGATTGTGTTGACTGTTGTTTTGGTTCAATTGGAATTTGTTCGTCAATTTTTACCTTATCTACACCGGTTGTTGCACCAGTAATCGCTATCGTATCACTTGATGCATATGAAGCTGAAATTGCTTCAGAATCCGATGTTGAAGATGATGACGGACTTATGATAGACGATGTTGATTTTTCACTTGTAGTTTTACTCTCCGAATCCGGAATAAAATATTTCAATAGATTTGTTTTTGGACATGAACGGAAATCATAATCCGAATAAAAATACAATGAACGTGAATCATCACATTGTAGACCTATGTTTGGTTCACCAGCTTCGACACGCATCCACCAATCTTTCGGTGCATCAAACAGCCATTTTATGGAACAATCACAAACAATCGGGCAATTATTGATACGAATTTTGTTCTCTGGATTGACAGCCAAAAATGGTGCATAAATTTCCTCTTCCAATGTCAATAGTTTACATTCTTGTTTACCTAATATTTTCTGGATGTTCAAGAAGAACATTAATCGGACGATAAGCATAGCTTAATGCATTTGATTCGATGGATGATGGTAGTAGGCCATCAACATCGATTCGAAGTCGAAGCAATGTTTCTGTGGGAAGATCTGATTTAAAGGATTCATCTGTTAAACGATATTTGCCAACAAATCTAATGGCCAATTCTTTTAGATTTTGAAATGATGAGAAACGCATTTCAGGTAATTGTGGTGTATTTTTGATGACAATTTTGGTTAGATTTTGTTTTGTCATTGCAAAAGCCTTAATAAAAAAACAAAACAAAACGATTAAAATTGATTGATCACATCTATAATCAATGTTAATGTCAATAAATAACTTACCCTTTCATCGATGTATTTAAGATTAGGACAATCATCTAATTCGAATGTTTCGAATGTTATATCACCAAAACTTTTGTTTGGAATCGATTCGATTTGTAAATTGGACAACATAAATCGTTTGAAATGTTTTTCTTCCGGCTGTAGATTACGATTTAATGAATAGAATACATCTTCAATATTGAAATATTGATTCGAACCACAATGAAGTAGATCTTGGCCAAATACAAGACATGGTGGTAAACATTCCCAGCTACCATTACTTACACACATAATATCACGAAGACCATTACGTACTTTGCCAATTTCATTGAAAATCCATCGTGATTGACAATCACATTGTAGCCGATTACCATTGGTTGGATGTTCCGATGAACTTAATGTAATTATATTCTTTTCATTTTCGTTTAATAATGGCCGGAATACACGTTCTTCCAAATGTCGAAGTCCAGGATTACCGAATTCACCTTGTCCTAAAATTACTTTCACTGGCCGTTGTAGTTCAACAAATGCACCAGATTCAATATTATTATCAGTAAGATTATTTCCAGCCAAATTTATTGTCAACATTTCAGTTGATTCCCAACGGAATGAAAAAGCATTTTTATATATTTTTTCAATCGAATTTACGGACAAATCTATTGATCGTAAATTGGATAGATAATAAAAGGCATAGCTTCCAATTTGACGAATGGAATTTTCACGAACATTTGGATAATTGATGGAAATTTTGACCAATTTTCGTTGGAATCGTCCTTTCAATGGCCGAAAAGCGTGATGTGGTATTGCCTATAATGTTGAATGGATGAAATCATACAAATTTTGCAAATTAGTTTTTCCTTCATTTTGTTGATTGATCAATCACTTACATTCAGTCCGGAACTTTGAAGATAAAGTGCACGCAGATTAGTTAAACTGGTAATGGCGTTGAATGTATCACGTAATTTCCATCGTTCATTTCCTAATCGTGTACGACGTATGGTCAATTCTTCAATGAATGGCTCGGTTATTTGAAATGCTTGTGGATGAATGGCCGTCAATTCAGGACAATTATCAAATTTAACTCCATAAAAAATTATATCACCAAAAAGATTTCGAGGAATTTCCGATATAGCCGAATTTTGAATGACAAATTCATCAAAACGTTTTTGCCAACCAAGTTTGGCTAGATTTTCACTTAAACGTTCAAAATAAATTTGTAATCGTCGTGTTTGTGAATAGGCAAATTGTTCACGTGTACGATTAGCATTAAGAACATATTGCATACGAAGATCTTCTTCAGAATCTTCACCACAAACAAATCTTGTAAATCTTGCTTGTACCCATTGCCAATTATCCATACGATATTCACAACGACAAGGTCTAGTCACTTCTTCAGGTGGACATTTACCAACATTTGATACGGTTAAATGTAGTAGACTAGAAAGACCCATCAATGAATCTTCAAGAGATTTTTGTTTCAATTTTGTATTGAATGCCCGAACTTCTTTCACGTACGGTCCTGTTATATCGAATGCATTTGGATCAATAAATTCCAATGCTGATGCGCCATCGAAATCTATTTTTTTTTCAAACACAATAAATGTAAATTATCAATTCAGATCATTTTTGATAATAAAACAAGTGAAAAACGACTTACAAATGTATTCGAATGTAATATCATGTAGTACATTGCCCAAATAGGAAATGTTTGTATTATTCAGGTACAGCATATGGAAATGTTTTTCTGGTTTCGGTAAATATATTGATAATCGTTGAAAGATTGAATTCAAATCGATATTATATTCGCCCATACAGCGTATAATACGTGCTCGTTCTTCATAAACAAAACAATCGCAAGGTGCAAATAGATGTGATGGTGGACATGAATTTGGACCAGGATTAAATGTAATATTGGCCAATGAAACAATAGAAGCTGCTGATGCAGCGGCCGATGCTGCTGCTGCCGCAGCTGCTGTTCGTGGTTGTTTTTCTGGTTGACCAGCAACAATCGGAACTTGTTGTGTCGAATCGGATGGAACAACCGAAACGATTGAATGTTCAGAATCATTTTTTACATCGGATGTCAATGGAATCGGATCAGCTATAGACGATCCGATTATTAATAAAAGCAACAACCATATATTGAGCATTGTTTATAGGAAAAAAAACTGACCACAAAACAAAGTAAAAACTAAAAATGAAAAAAATGAAAAGTGATCGACAGCACCGATCACCACCTGAACAAAAGATACACACACACCTGATTTGAAGATTTGACAAATGGTTGATTAGGTTTTTATATATACCTGACTTTTCTCAGATACTGATTATACTGATCATGAATACTTGAGAGCAAAAGTGACTTGACCAGAATTAAAATTGGATGATTTTTTTTCACTTGCTAATCAACAAAACCAACTATATACAACCGGATTAATAATGTTGGCTATTTCGTTGTTGTTGCCGAATATTTATTTACCATGGTCAGTCAGTCAGATAGTTTTTTTCTTTATCATCGTCAATATTATCTTCAAGAATCGTCCATAATCTAAAGAGAAAAAAAAACATTAAAGGTTATTCTGAAAAAAACGATAAATAAATAAAATTAAAATTCACCATTACGATGACATCGACATTTGCCATGTTATTGTGGTCATTGAATTTTATTATTATTCGTTGTTATCAACCATTTGCTTTTTGTCTGAAATAATCCTACGGTGTGCATAGAATGATTGAGTACCCTGACAAATCGGTAATGTAGTTAGAATAATCGAGAATAAAATAAATGATGATGATGGCCAAAAACAGGTGGTTGATGGTTGACGATCCTTTTTTCTTTCATCTCTCTTTTTTTATTTCTTTCAATCGAGACCGAACCTATCCAACCGAATGATCATGGCTGATAATAATTTCTTTTGCTAATCATTGATGTATTTTTGTTTTTCTTTCATTCAAAATGAAGAAAAAATTCACTTTCAAGAATTTCTATTTGATTTTCATTTCATTTCTTTGCCCGACGGTACCAATTGATAATGATAATGATGATCGACTGATGACTATGACTAGAGCTCAATAAACTCATTAATCTTGGCGTCAAACGCCATTCGAATATAGTGATGATGATGATGATGATGATGATGATGGTCATTGCCATTTTCATTTGCATTTTAAATCTCCAATGGTCATTTACCATTTAAATCTATAATCGTAAAAAAAAATTTTAATGTGAAAATTGTAAATTCATGATTATTGATAGGAAAAAATAAAAGTTTAAAATCACTTTTTTTTCTCTCTTTCTCCCTCTTCTTTTTTTTCATGACTATTTTGCCAAAAATAACATCATCAGAATCAAATAAAATCATGTTATCAGTGAATCGATGTGGTCATTGATCTTAAAACAACAGCAGCAACAAGTGCATTTGGACTATAAATTTTTTCTTTTCATACATTTTACCTTTCTAAATTCTTGTATACACCATAAACATATATGAAATGATATCATCATCATTGTGGTCAGCTTCAATTTTTCAAACTATCCATAAGATATCGGAAATGTTTGAAATTTCAATATATTGATTTGAATAATGTATAATTGAATTCAACAACAACAGCCACACATAAATGGCATCGTTATTCTTGTTGTTATCATTCAATTCATACATTTCAATCATTCATTGTGTTATTATCCACCACTATAGTATCGTATCGTTCAACATTCGTTTTTTTTTCTCAATTTAGGCTAAAAATGATCATCATCCCACTAAACTAGAAACGAAAATTGAACAAAACAAACAAGCTGAATATATTATTTCAACAATATATATATGAGTGATAATATTTGTGAGAAAATGAAAAAAAAAATTATCGCCCTTATAATTTAAAAAAAAATGACCAATTACATTGTATTTGAGTGGATTAATTCGATTTATCATTGATCATAACAAAACAAAACAAGAAAAAAAAAGAGAACCTGGTTGATTATTTGCGGAAGAACTCTAAACGTTGTTGTTGTTGTTGTTGTCAATATCATCTTCATAGTTGTCTTTGTCATTTTTTTTTCTTTTCGTTGTTATGGCTGTTATTGAGATCCTCTTATCGGATCTTAGACTTTTGTATGTATATCGATGATCTTGTTCTTCTTTTTTTTCCAATTTTCATTTCTCATCAATTCATCGTCATCAATTGATTGTCTGAATGTGTGGTGGCCCTGATCCAGAAATGAAATATATATTAAAAAATCATTTGAAGAAAATACAATTTTCTTATTTCTCACAGCTTACCGATAACAAAAGATGATGATGATGATGATGATAAAATGTGGCCATACAACAAAAAAAAGTTTAGATCGGAAGTTTTATTCTTTCAAGTTCCATCGAAACACATTATATACAAAGATCAAAAAAAAACACACACAAACACGAACAAATTAGTCAATGTAAAAAGGATTTTTTTGTTTTCTCTATTCACAGAAAAAAAACACACACTCTTCAACATCACCACCACCACCACCACAGTTTTTTTCTTGGACAAATCGATTTTGTACTTGAGGAATTTTATTGTCATTAACTATGACATGAATGGAACAAATCTTTTTTGTCATGAAATCATTTTTTTTTGTTCCCTTTTTTTTCTACTCACCAAAATTCATTCATTCATATATGACGATTGATTGAGGAAGTTCAATCAACAACAACAACAACAACAACAATCAATTAAAACAATCGATCGATTCCAATTTATTGAGTGATGATTGTCATTGTCATCAGCAGTATTATTATTATTGATCACGGTCATCAAATTGTGGAATTTGATTAAATTCGAATTATTATTATTGATCTATTATATATTAGTATATTTCGACAATGAATACAAAGCAAAATTAAAATTTTTTTTGTTTTATTTTGTGTGTGATGTTCTAAAAACTTGTTTCTTTTGTTGTTCGAAATGTTTTTTTTTTTTTTTTTTTTTTTTTGATAAATTAATTTATAAAGATTATGCATTATGAAATAATCCGGATATGGATCACAATTTTTTTTTGTCGTTTCTAACTGAATAATGTAACCATTATAACCATTGAGCATTTGCTAATTTTTTTTTGTTCTGTTTGTAACCATTCATCATCATAGTCATCAAAAATGAACATCATCATTCGAATGGATCACGTTCAAGTTTTTTTTTTCTTACTTGTATGAAATGTTACATTGTTTTTTTATGCATCCAAATGATGATGATGATGTGTTGGTGATATGAAAAATTTAGATGAACAAATTGAATGAGAGAAAACAAAACAGAAAAAAAAATTGTCAAAATTCAACATTTACAAATCTCTTGAAAATGCGTGTGTGTGTCGACGTTTTTGTTTTGTTTTGTTTTGTTTTTTCAAACATCCATGTTCACCATATTCAATCATTGCAGATTATTATTGTTTATCGGATTTGGAATGGCGAAAGATTGAAAAAAAAATGTTCGAATCGATCATACATGGTTGATAATCGTTTTTGAGAAAAAAAAATCAACAACAACAACAACAACAATTTGAATGTCACGAGTAACTTGTTGAGTATGAATGACATATTTAGATTTTTTCCCATTCATTGAATTTGTTTGCCAGATGAAGAAATTATTTCAATTGAGGGCAGTGCAAAAAAGAAAGAATACAGCAATAAAAATAATCAAAATAAATCAAGTCAAAACAATGAGAAAAAAAAATGTTTAATTTTTTTTTTTAAAGAAAAAAAAACATTCAACTTTGATTGACAAATCGGAAGAAAAAAATATATTTCGATCACCACCAGATGGATTATTGAGGAAACAAACAACTTTATCATCATATTAAATAACATGATGATGATGAAATAAGAATATGAGTAGTGTGGAAAAATTGACCATATGATGATGATTATGACCACCGGCTATATACTGTGTTGAAGATTAATTGATCAATCAAATCATCAACAACAACAACAACAACAGTAGCCACGAATATATGAACGAATGAATGATGATCAATCAAATTTGAATATATAGAAAAAAAAATTGATACAATAATTCATCATTTGCAAAAAAAAAATGACAGTATAGCAACTAATATATATCGATCAGCAGCTGGATGGAAAAAAAAGACGAAACAATCACAACACACAAAAGATTAATACAATGGTGGATTATTTATATACATGAAAAATGAACTAAATCCATGGATCATAATCATCATCATCATCATCTGCAACCGCCGATCATTGTTTGTGAATTTAAAATTATCCGATGCTTATGATGATGATGATGATGAGAATAAGATCTGGATTTGCACCAGATTTCTAATAATAACACTGTCGAATTTTTTGTTGTTGTTGTTGTTGTTCCTATTTCCACAAAATGTAATTTATTTATTTTTTTCATTCGAAAAATTTCTGGTAACATACTGGTGTGATGAGTTCGTTCGTTATTGGCCAAAAATTATCCATCATATTTCATCGATCATCTTGAATTGAATTGATTCCAATAGAAAACAAAAAATCAAATGAATCGATAAAATCTTTTCTCATTGAAATTCGGTATAGATTTCATAATCATCAATTTCTTGGGAGATTTTTTTTTCTTGTTTTTGATGAGAATCTTTTTTTTTTTTTTTTTGTTCTTTTTCAGTTTGACCCAGACATTTATATTCAATATAACGATAAAGTGAAAAATGACTATTTCAAGACATTCATACATTAAATATTTTACCATTGAAATGAATTTTATTCCATTCAAACCGATTCAATTTGATGACAACAACAACAACAACAACAAAAAATCAATCTAATAACAGTGTGATGGCATAATTGAATGCAAAAAAAAACAAGATGGCAGATTGAGACAACTATCATGACCTATCATTCTCGATGATGATTTGTTGATGATGATGATCATCATTATCATCATGGACATATATATGACAGGTATGTGAAATGATCATCCATGGCAATTACAAGATGAATTTTTTTTCATTTTTCATAAAAAAAATTTCCAAATGCAGATTTTCACCTGATATTCTTGTGTGCTGTGAAAATTTGATGAATAAACTTCTTTTTCATTCGACTAAATTGAATTAATAAAATGCATTTCACATCAATGTTGTTTATATGTTGATGATGATGATGATGAAAATCATCTTTAAAATCGATTATATTCACCTAGTTTCATATTGTCCAAGTTCAATTTAAATTGAAAGAATTTTGCCATTCATTTTTTTTTGTTTGTGTCAATTTTCCATTTGATGATTTGGATAATCATCATGATCATGATCATCATCATAGTTCAATTTTTTTCTTTCTTCTCACACATGGATTTTTTTTTTAAATTTATTTTCAAACAATGTATTGATGAATGTTTAAAAATTGAATTCTGATCGATACTCATTCAATCAATCAATCAATCGATTTGGATCCATCATTTGAATGAGGACAAAAAAAATAATTTCGGATCAAATTTTTTTTTTTTTGCTTTACGGGAATTTTTTTTTTGCTCGTTGTTTTCATTCGTTGACCACAAACACACATTTTCACGGGATTTTTTCCCCTTTTCAATGGGACAATATGAGATTTTTTTTTTGTTCATTGGTTCACTGGAATGAAAGAAAAAATTGAATTTGAATCTTATCATATGGTCAAGATGATGATGAGAAATAATAATAATTTGTTAATTATAATCACAATGATAATGATTAGATTATCTTATTTGTTGACCATTATTTCATCATCATCATCACCTGGTTTTGTTATGCACATATGATGATGATATGTAGTAGCTGTGATTAAGTTTCAATTGTAATGATATGAAACAAAATCGTTATGGAACATAACATAAAAAAAAATTTCAAATTTGAATGAAATGATAATTTGAATTTTTTTTTTGCTGCAATAAAACACGAATAATCAGGCCTTCAGATCCAATTATTCATTTTCATTGTTTCAATGTTTGTCTGTGTGTGTGTGTGTGTGTTTATTTTTTAATTTAAAATTCTCAAACAACAAGATAATTATCGTTCACGATGAAGAATTTTCTTTCTCTTTCTCTTTTCATGTATGATCATTATTATCATTCGTGATGATGATAATATATATATATATATATCCAGAGCCAGATAGATTTTCACTAATAAATTAGAATTAAATTGAATAAAAAATCATGAAAAATTTTCTTGTTCAAGGTGAACTGTTTTGTTGTTGTTTTTTTTTTTGTTTTCATTATCATCATCATCATCATCATTGTCTCAATGACCAATGTGTCCAGAAGTAAAAAAAAGAAAAGAATTTCATGGTAAAGAAAATTTATTTCATCATTTTCATTTTCATTCGAATAGAATTATCATTGTCATGACAATTGAGATGATGATAATCAAAAAAAAAAAAAAAAAATTTCAAATTTTAAATAAAAAAAAACAAATTAATTGTTGCATGCAAATACACACACACACACACACACACACACACACGTTCAAGGATAATCTACATAATTTGCATATATATCATCGTCTTTCTTCTGTCATTCAATTCAATTCAATTCAATTCGATTGATAAGAAACAGAACGATAAACGAAATTTATATATATAAGAAAATTAAAATCAATTCCAGATCTATGTAACAAAAAAAAATCTTGGTCAAGTTTTTTTCCATATGATCATATCGTGTGTGTGTGTGTGTGTATGTTCAATTCAACTACTATGAATATTTGAATATCTGTAAAAATCATCATCGTTGGCCGAATCTTTTTTTGGGACACAAAGATTTTTTTTTTACCATTTTATTCACATCCATACATACTTTGGTCATCATCATCATCATCATTATGAACATGGTTTCAATCCTCAATATATAGTCCTGTGTTCTGATGTTAAAATTTTCAATGAACATAATCATCATCATCATCATGATCATTATGCCAAAAATGTAAAGAAGAAAAAAAAAGATTCAATATTGAAATAGATATGAAATGAAATGAAAAAAATTATTTTAAAATCTAAAATAAAAACGAAAACAAAACAAAAAAAAAATGCTGCCTATTTTCATGTTTTTTTTTTTGGTTTGTGAAACAGAGAAAGTTGCGGGGAAAAATTTTTTTGAAATTTTTTTTTTTGGGTAAAATAATAGATGAAGTGAAATTGAAGATTTATGATGATGATCATAAATCTTGAACATTGGTATTGAGAAAAAGAAGAGAAATGTTCCAAGATGAACAGACAATGAATGAGAGAGAGAGAAAAATGTCCAGAAAGACATTTTTTCTGTGTTTTCGTGTGTGTATGTGTTCCATAATTTGTTCATTATAATGAAAATTGTTACTAATGATGATAAAATGCATGTACGCCCCTTAATCTGCAACAACAACAACGACAACGACAACAAACGAAATGATGGATTTAAAACGAGCGCGCCAAATATTTTAAAGATGTTTAAACGAAAAAAAAAATTCATCTGTAAGAGAGATAAACACAGACAGACATATAGAACGAACAATTTTTTTTTTGTTTAATGATTCAAAATGGGGGAAAACATGATGATGATGATGATGATGGAAGAGAACGGATGTTTTACTTTTTGAAATGAATAAATATTGAATAGTGAGAGTGAATTCAATGACTGTGTGTGTGTGCGTGTGTGGCCGAGAGAAAGTGAAAAAAAAAATTTTTTTTTACTTTTTTTAAAGGTTCCAAAATAAAATTCACATTCAATTTTTTTGAATCATTCAGTTACCGGCTATGTTTGTGTGTGTGTGTTGTGTGTGTGTGTGTTCCAGAAATTGTTCCATTACAACAACGAACAACGACAGTGTCAAATGATATAATCATTCGTTTTTGGTTGCATGTGTATATGTCATACATGTCGATGATGATGATGATGATGATGATGGTGTGTATTTGAAAATAAAATCGACAAAATCAAAATGTTTTTCCTATTATGATTCGTGATGATATCATTTTAAATGAAAAAAAAAAATTTTTTTCTTTCCGTTCTGTTGTGTTATGTTTTCATCGCCATAATATTTCGCACCCGTAACGTGTTTTGTGTGTGTTTTTTTTTGCCCAAAATTTTCATTTATTTATTCATTTCAAATACTTATCAATCTATCATCAGAATGATTCAATTTTCATCATTATAATCATCTGTAAGTATTTTTTTTTTTGGAAAAAAATTGACCATTTCCTGTTCGTTCAATGTTAAAATTACCGGAGAGAAAGAGAAGAAAAATGATCAGTGATCATTGAAGATGAACGAGTCATAATGATAATGATGATTGTTAATAAAATAAACACACACACACATTACATACATTAACCGATTGTTGTGTGTTTATGGAAAAAAAAATCTAATTCTACAATTATATTCTATCATGCATATATCAATCAATCAATGTATGTGTTTTTTTTCAATAATAATAATAAAAATGACTATAATGGTGATGATGATGATCATGACATGAGTAGTTGAATAATTTCCATTTCATTTCATTAGAAGAAGAAAAATAAAAAAAAATAACACCGTTGTCGGTTGGCTAACTAGCTGGCTGGCTGGCTGGCTGGTTTTATATGGTTAGTTTGATACAAAAATTATGAATGAATGAACGAGAAAAAAAAACGAAAAATTTCGTTTGTTACATTCCTCATCATCATCATCATCGTTTGCTTCTTAAACGAATATATATATAATAAGAAACGGAACACACGATTACATTCATTCCCATCATCATCATCATGATATATTATACACCGTGCATGGCTATATTATGATATATATTCATCGGGTGGTTTTTGCTTCACAACAACAACAACAACAACATCAAATGACATGTAACAACAAGCATTAATATACCAATGATGATGATGATGATGATATGAATGTTGTCGTTATCATTTGTTGTTGTTGTTGATGATGAGCTCGTATACGAAAAAAAAAATCATTATTCAAATTGGAAAAAGATTTTCGTATTTTTGTTCGACAGCCAAAAAAAATTTTTTTTATTTTTATTTTGCCATTCTGAAATGGATGAGAAGTACACATACCGACATAACGACGCCCGTCATAATTTACTATTTTTTTGTGTGTGTGTGTGTGTGTAATTTTTAATAGCCATTATAATGGATTGGGCGAACACACATATATATATAAATGAACAAGTGAATGTTTTTTGGTTGGATAAAAAACAAATGATGATGCTTTGTAATTTGTTCCATTTGAACCAATTTTTTTTTGTAATCAATTGAAAACAATCACGTGATTAATTTTTTTTTTTTGCATGGTCATTCAAATTAATAATAATTTACACATATATAAAATGGTGGATGATTGTCATTTTTTTTTTCTCACTTCAAATCAACATATTTACATTGTAGGTATTAAAATAAACCAGAAATCACATCACATCAAATCAATCATCATTGATGATTATTGTTGGTTTTTTTTCTCGATTATAATGATGTCATTGCTTTAGGATTTTTTTTTCTCTCTGATAGATTTATCGGTTCAATCAATCAATCAATCGATTGATCGATTGATCGATTGACAGTAATAAGTATGGAATGAAAAAAAAATTTAGAACGATAATATTGTTGATGCCCAAAAAAAAAATTTTTTTTTTTTCAACACGGTGGTCTTTTTTTTTGATTTTCCATTGACCATCAGATGAGTAGTTTGGAAAATTTATCTCTCATAAATCAACAAAAAAAAAATTTTTTGAATTTAAATCCAACCAAAAAAAAAAAAAAAAACAATCAAATCCGATGATAATAGGTTTGGTTTGACTTTAATTCATGAAAATGATGATGATGATATACCTGGCAGGCAAATGGCAAATAAAATGTGGAAAAATTTGAGGCGCGAAAAATCAGTTTTCATCCAGTTAAATTTAGAATTTACAGCTTAACAATTGTATTCGTTTGATTAACAACGCTACACAATACAATTCATTGATCATTCAATTTTATATTTTACAATCAAAAAAAATTTTATTTTTCCCCCCTCCTCTCCTGAACACAAAAATTCCAAATTAAATAATAATAGTTGTATAAAATAAATCCACCACCATTTTGAATGATGATCAAAAATGGAACACTAAATGGAAAAAAATGATTTGATTTTCAATGATTTCCTTTCTGTTCAATGTGGATTATCATTTGTTGATATCACGATATTGTATAGAATTGTGATTTAGAAAATTATATCAAGACAAAATGAAATTTTTTTTTTTTAGAAAATGTTCATGACCGATGACATCACTTGATAGAATATGTCAAACCTGTTATTGAATAATAATGTATATGATGATCAATGAATATGTGAAGATGTGTTAGTTTTGTTGATGATTACATGTGTTCATGTGATTATTATTATGCTCATCATTTTATGCTACAAACAAGTGTCAAATCAATCAACTATTTCTAATCATCATCGTCATCATTGAAGTGTAAATCAAAACACATTCATCCAGGATCAATTTCATATCAAATGGAAAATCATTTTTTCCAATTTTTTTTAAGCAATAAAAAATTGAAAAAAAAATTCAACATCCGGAAATCATCCGGTCGTTGTGTTCTCCAAAATAATAAACAAACAAATTGTAGCCGAAAAAATTATTTTTTATTTATTTTTTTTCGTAAATTTTTTCCATTTTATTTTGCAGCCAATTTTTCGGCTTTGTCAAATTATGCAAAAAAAAATTTGTCTGCAATCGATTTTGCATAGAATCAGGTAATTGTATTCGATCAACAACAACAACAAAAAACAATGTCAAAGTCGAAAACAACATCACGATAATGTGTTTTCACCGGACACAATCATGATGATGATGATGACTTGATTATTATCTCATTTTCATTGTCAATTTATTGATTTATATTGAAAATTATTCAATTTACTTATCATTAATGTAAACGTTTCGATGATGTTCGTTTTACCTGGTGAAACATGAAACATATCTTGATGACAATAATAATATTGATGATGGATTGGCACACACACACAAAAAAAAAATTATTCAAAACATTACAATTATGTTGTCAAGAACTCCATCTTTTTTTTTTGATTGTGTAGATCAAATCGATTAGAGATATATTATTTTGATGATCATTTTTTGATTTTGTATTGGATCCATGAATATTTTTGTTTTGTTTCATAAATATATGAAAAAAAGGTATAAATTAAAATTTAGTTACACATTTGAATTTAAATTTAAAAAAAAAAATTCAAATTGGGTAACTCTGAACCCAAAACTTCCGGATAAATAAATGAATGAATGGTCAATTTTTTTTGCTTTCATTTGCCCATACCCGGACCGTATAAATGTTTTTTTTTTGCATGACAATCGATACTAATTTGTTGTATTTTTTTATGATTTATTTTTCATTTTTTTTTGAAATCATCTTTTAGGGCGTTTTCCTGTCTCTATTGGTGTTACCATCATCATAATCATCATCATCATCATCGTCATCGGTTATTATTATTCTCAACATAAAAAAAACAACATCAAAAATGAAAAATTAATGTCAATTGGAAAAAAACAGAAAGGATACGGTTTTCATTCTTTTTTGTTGTTGTTGTTGTTATTTCTTAGCTTTATTACATCGTTTTTTTCTCGTTATTTTTTGTTTGTTTGTTTATTTGTCTGGCTGCTCGTTTCCGGAACAACGATAATCATCAATCATTCATTGATCATAATCATCATCATCATCATCATCATTATCAATTGATTCGATTCATCAAAATAAGAAAAAAAAGAAAGAAAGAGCAAAAAATCGAAAACCATATTTGTTTTGAGAATCGAATGATATATACGACGGTATATACAAATAATAAAAAGTGAAAACAAAACAAAACAAAAAAAATTTCAAAGAAAATTTCGCTTTCATACACAAACACGCACACATACACACACACACACACATAAAAATGATGTCTATGATATTCATTCCATTATCCGTTTGGTCATCATCATCATCATCATCCACCTCCTTTTCCTGTTCTGATCAATCATTTAATAATAATGATAATAAGAATAATAATTATAAAAGAAATCGAGCTTTGATGATCAACAACAATAGTAGCGATAAAAATGGTGGACATTACCCTAATCATCATCATCATCATCATCATAATTATCAATATCAATGGTGGTCAACAAAATCATTTGCCATAATGTTATTATTGTTGGCCATTATGGCCACATCCATTGCCGGTATTTATTCATTTATTCATTGTTTTTTTTTCATAATTTCTTTCCACTTTTCATGATTATTTTATTCATTCCCGATGTTTTTTTTTCCACCATGATTTAAACATTTATTGCGTGACAATGACTTAATGATTAGATTGTAGACTACGAAAGGTAAGTCACATCAATGGTGTTTTTTTTCTCTGGTCATTTTACCAATTTATTAATGTTTTAAACGATTTTTTGTTGTTGTTGTTGTGATATGGTCGAATGGTGAAATTTTTTTTTCCAGTCACGTAGATATCATAGAACATCATCATCATTGACATCAATTAATCGAAAAAGTAGAGGTGTGGCAATAAAATTCACCTGTTCAGGACGACCATTAGGTTATTATGCTGATCCTGATTTTGAATGCCGTATATTTCATATATGCGATAATTTTGGCCGCCGTATTCCAATGCATTGTCCACCGCATACAATGTTTAATCAAATGTATCGTGTTTGTGATTGGGATTATAATGTTGATTGTCCATCATCTAAATCATGGTATCATGTTAATTCAAATAATCATGGTAATACAAATGAATCAACGGAAAGAGCCGCTGCAGCATCCGTACCAGCTAAAACAACCATACAATTACATTCAACATCAACGACAACACCGTTAATTCTAAATAATGATCATTGATGATCGATTTTTCTGTTGTTATCGATTGGACATTTTTTTTCGAACATGACATACAAAGCTACATCAATTATCCATCAATCAATAATTATTAAATTTCATAATCTTTTATACATGGCTGTAATTTACATGGATTTACCCATTTTTTATTTATGTACATTTGTCATTTGTCAATTTTTTTTTTCTAATGTCCAAAAAAACAATAATCAGTTTTTTTCCATTTAATATTCAACAACAACATGTGTTATTTTATATTGAATTAAAGTTTGTTTTGTTTTGATTTTTTTTTAGATTTTATTCGAAAAAAGTTAAGTTATAATAATCGAATCATTTGAATTCGATTACAATCGATATTTATTCATAATTGAATCGATTCATTTTCTGATCGATAAAGATAAAATGAATAACCCTAATGAAAAACGACTAAATGAATTGAAATTATTGTATATTGATTTTCTTGAAATGGATCAAATATCGAAACAATTTAACAATTATATACAACGAATAAAAAATCTTGATCAAATTATCTTTGGTAATATATCCGAAACATTTCGTAGTACGAATCAAACGGATAATTTGATACCGATTCCATGTTCAATAAAACAAGTGGCCAATAAAATACGGAAAACACCATTGGATCAATGGCCAATGATAAATCCATCATTACAATGCTATCGATTGGATAAACAGCCACTGTTATTGATGAATTGTAATTACATTAATACAAATGATTGTATTGTTAAATTGATTGAACAAATTTTACCTGTTATGATCGATATTGACAAAGATATTGATCGTGTTCATTATGCATTACAGTTAATAATGCCAAAATTGCGTGATGGTGAATATGTGGCCATTGATTTACTTGAACAATTGATGGATAAAATTGAATCGTTTCAATGCGAAATTCAAACGGGTAATGTTTTTTTTTTGTTTTGTTCCTCGAGAACAATTTTCATTATTTTTTCATTCGAACAAAAAAGAAAAATCTCATTTCCTATTCTTTTTTGTATTCGATATATATATATGTTTACAATCAGCATATGAATGGTTGATGAGCTATAATGAACGTAGAGCTAATCGAATAGTCAATTATATCCGTCATATTCATAATGGTGATGAACGAATCATTTTAAATCGATTTGATCAGGATTGTTTAATTATGTTTCATAAAATTATTGATGATTTATATCGTTGGTCAATATTAATTTATCGATTATTCACCATTAATCATGAACAATTGATGGAATACAAGAATATTCATGGTGGTATGACCATTATTGATAAGGAAAGATTTGAAAATTTTTATCAATAAGAAAAATTGATTTTACTTGATCCAAATGGTATATTTTTATTTTATCAATCAATTAAATATATAGTTCATATAGATGTTTTGATTTTGCGTGGGTGTGTGTGTGTGTAAACATCATGATATAAATTGAAAAAAAAGAAAAAAAACAGAAATAGCTTCTGATAGCAAATGTTTTGTTTTTTTGTTAAAAATTTGTTTTATCTGATCTCAAAATTTTCGTCAATATATGCTGTTGAGGTTGAGTAAATAGAGTGAATAATCAACGTGTTTTGAGTATTTTATCAAATAATAATTTCGAAAATATAAACTGTGCCAAACAAAGGGGTCGATGATGATGATGATGATCATGATGGCCATGATGGTGATTATTATTATCATTCATTATGATTGGATTTATTTAGGCCTGTTTTAATGTTTCTTCCACTTCCATAACCGAACCCAATGATTGATTGAATGAAGTGTTGCCAGACATTTTTTTCTCAAATTTATTCTTCGAATTTATTTGATTATTATTATTATTGTTATTATTATTTGTATCTTTCATCGAATCACCGTCATTTGTGTCAATTTTTTTCACTTTTTCTTCTTGTTTATCATTATCACATCCATTTTTCAGCAAATAATTTACTGAACAAATTGAATCCAATATTGTAACCGATGTTGTCCATTGATCATTTTCCATGTCAAAATATTCGATTGTATTGATAAATGCTTTACCATTGAATCCACCGACAGCTGAAATAGGCATTTTGATTTAGTAAAAAATTCCATATATAATTATAATAACTTACCATAAAGTCGATTATCAATAACAGCAACGCCTACATTAGCACGAGCCATTGTCATTGATTTACCATAGGTCCATTGATCTTCTTCTGGATCATAGATTTCAACTGAACATAATGCATGAATACCATCATGTCCACCGACGGCAAATATTTTACCACCAATGGATGCAACACCACATCCACGTCTAGCCGTTTGTAATGGCGCAACAAGACGCCATTGGCCAGTATAACTTGAATACTGTTCAACAGTATTCAAACATGACCACGAATCACATCCACCAACCGAATAGATTGTAGATGAATCCAATGAACAGCACCCGGTTTGATATCGACCAATATTAAGCGGTGCCATATCTGTCCATTGATTATTTCGTGGATCATATTTATCACATCTAGTCATTCCACGATTGCCATTCCAACCACCAATCACATAGATCTTTCCATTCATTGAACAAACACCGGCATTTGACCGTGCAACCGGTGCACTCTGTATTGATTTCCATTCTCCTTGTGATTTATCATAAACTTCAGCCGAATTCAATTCATCATGTCCATCACAACCACCAATAGCATAAACACAATTATCAACAACCGCAACTGAAAATCGGCCACGTGGTACTTGCATTGGTTGCAATAGTTGCCATCGATTCTCAACCGTATCGTAAAGTTCAACAGTTTTCAAACATTCACCACGATCATATCCACCTATATTAAATTGAATTAAAAGTTATTTGCAAATGAAAATTAACCAAAAACTTACCACAAACAAAAAGTTTTCCCTTGAAATTGGCCGTACCAACAGCACATCTTGCCGAACTCATAGGTGGTATTAGACAATATTGTTGTGTAATATCATCCTGATCACATTGACCACTTTCACTTAGGCTATTCTGTTTGGATGTCGATTCTTTGATTCGTAATGTGATGGACAATAGACAAAGTTGACCAGCAGTGATCGATACCAAGCCAACTAGTGTATGATTACCTGAACCTAATCGACAATTGGCCAATACTTTCCAATCGTGTTGATGATCTTGAACATCGTCGTCACCGGTCCCACCAATGCCATCTGTTGCCGATGAACAGAGTGATGATTCGGAATCTGATCTTGTAAAAAGGAATTGCCTTGGTTTTGATGATGGAACAGACGATTTAACCAAACCATTCGGTATATTGTCCTGTGACAATGATTTTCGAATTAAAGCAATTCGTTTGTTCAATTTTTTATAATCTTCAATCATTTCTGATTCTTCCGGTGAATTGGATTCAATTTGACAACAATCCTGAATTTCATTTCTTGTTTTATCATAATGTAACATTAACATTGTATTTCCATCTTTGAATCGATCCAAATCGAATACATCATGTTCCAATGAACTACGAATCCATTCTAAAACTTCATTAAGCATATGACGATCATTGATGGAATGTTCTTCTTGTTCTGAATTTAATAAAAATTCAATTTTTATCTGTGTTAATTGTGAATCGATAAAACTTGATGATTCGACTATTTGTTCAAAATGTTGTCGTATGAAAACATCGATTGATTGCAAAAGGCTAACATCGTTCAAAACAGCTTTCATATTACGAATTTCCAAACAATTTTTAGCCGATAACATTGAAAGAATAATTTGACCACATTTATTTGCCACATTGGTCATTTTCAATCGTGAAGCAATGGAATAAATTTCTCGTACTTTTGATTCAGGAATTTTCAATGTAGCCGTATAAGCATAATCGATGATCAAACCGAATGCTTCGGGATCGGATTCAAAATTTGTAGCGGAAACCAAACGAAATTGTTGCGGTACATTTAAAGTATTGATCGATTGTAATGAACCATTCATGTTGCCATTGTTAGTGATGTTTGGCTGATATTCATGATTCATAAACATTTCAAAAAGATAAGTACTCGAACTGGACAAGACAACTTTATGGGCATATATTTCATGTATGTCTTGATGATTGGTTCCAATCTGTGGACATGAAAAATGAACATTAATTATTATTATTAATAGATTCAAACAATAGTCATTACCTGTAGAATGACATCACAGAATTGTCGATTCTTACGTAACATGTTTAGATTTTCCAACATGGCCGAACGATATTGATCATCATTGAATAAATGAATTTTTTGGCCTTTATTATCTTTAATAACAATAGTTTCGTCATTCCAATCGATTGATGCCATTTTTTTTATCTTCTCATCAATTTTTTTTTTCGTATTGAAAATTTAAAATCGTAGTAAAAAGGAAAATTTTCCATTAAAAAAAATAAATGAACATAACAGTAAAAACATTTCAAATAAATGGAATGTTAAATGATGATGATCATGATTGCTCATTCAGTATGATCATGATTATTGATCATGTGGGGAGGGGGGTGTTCAATTTTTCTGTTTTTGGAAGAAAAACCGAAAAAAACAGTATTAAAAATCAATGAACACAAAAATTAATAATTCACATGTGAAAATACATCATTACATTCTACGTACCCAGGTTTTTTTTCGTTGTTGTATATATAGAGTGTGTGTAGATTAAAATTCATAGAAAAAAAAATTTAATTTTATTCCCGTTATTGAATCAGATTCGGGCACATTTAAAATTTGTTGATGATCATTTCTTGTATGTGTGTGTGTATATGTAAAAAATAAAAATTTTCAAAGCTCAATGTAAACGTTTCACGTTTTTTTTGTTTCTTTTCATTTTAATTTTCTATATATACCACATTTTTTTTCTCGTGCACATCGAAATGAAATTGAAATTCACAAATATTTAAAACAGAGACACATGTACACAAAATGAACAAATGGCAAACACACGAGGAAATAATGAATGAATGAATGAATGTTGATGATGATGATGATGATGATGATGATGACTTGATTTTGAAATCATATACAAATGACAGACGACAAATATTCAAAATGAAAAAAAAACAAAACAAAAACAAAACCGAAATATAGAAAACTCAGACTCAAAACCAAAACCAAAAAAAAGAAGAAAAAACTAGATCAAGGATGACGATGAGATACTATATTCTCTGTGTACGAGGTGTGACTATCTTTCAAAAATACAAAAAACAAGAACAAATTATGATATCTGTCATTCTATTTGTCTAAATAATAATTCTATATATATGATGGTTTGTTGTCATGAATGATCACAAACAAACAAACAAACAAACGAACAAACAAAAACAACGACAATCAATTTGAAATCACATGAACATTTTTTTTTTGTTTTCAAACAAAAGTAAATAACCATGACTTGGCTATTATTATGATCAACATTTTGTATTTGTAGTAGTTATTATAGATATATTAATTTCATTATTATAATATAAAATGATTGACAATTTTTTTGTTTTCTTCCAGCTCATAATAACGATGATGATGATGATGATGATGAAACGAAATAATAAAATCGATTATTGATTATTGATTTCATCATGAGGAATATATGAAATTCATTTGAAATATTGTCGAATTCTATTATAAACGCTGTCGTTGTTGTTGTTGTTGTTGATGATGATTATATTATTGTAAATTAAATTTTGATTGCTTTTTTTTAGTAGTATAGTTGATTGTTTTTCTGACTCGTAAATGAAATGTCTACCATGTTGATATTTTTTTTTTGTTGATCTTTTCAAGGTTTTTTCTTTTGGTTATTGTATTGTTGATGGTGGTATGGTTGTGGTGGATGGTAGCTATCATGATAGCTTGATTTTTTTTTATTACTTTCTTTGTTGATCATTGTTGTTGTTGTTGTTGTTGTTGTCATCAAACGTCGTCGACGTGATGGCCGAAATGTACACATTCTTTAAGTAGGAGTATTTTGTCTGTCTGTGTGTATGTGTGTGTTTTTTTTTCGTTTGATTATTCTTGTAACAAATGATGACAATTCAAAAACAAGAATTTTCAACATAAACAAAAACAACAAACAGAATAGAATGAAAACAGAATCATGACAAGGTTTTTTGTTTCTATCATTTAGAAAATGTTTTTTTTCATTGTTGGTTGATTGTTTTGCTTTGAATTTTCAGTATAACAACTTATTCTTAGTAATTCTGTTGTTGTTGTTGTTGTTGTTGTTGTTGTTTTTGCTGTTGCTGATGCTGCTGCTGTTGTTGGTAACTATCGTTGTCATCGACATGTCAATGTTGTTTGTTGATAGCGAAGAGGTAGAAGTTTTACCCTCGAATCTTTCTCTATATAAAAGTTTTCTTGATATTCGATATATGGATACATTATCGTGAATGAGAATATTCTATAGTCTGTCCGATTCTGATGTCTCTATATAAGTGATGATGATTATTCACTGGATGTATATAGAAAAACAGAGTATTGCGTTGTCTTGGTGATATTATAAATCTTTTAATAATATCGCTATCATCATCATAATCATAAGATTCTTAATATATACAAGTTTAAATTTCTTATTCTCCACACATTTTTATAATTCTAATAATTCGATTTCATATGCACACATTGTTATAAACACATGCCATAAACACATGCCTCAATATCCTTGATGATGGTGTGCATGGTGTTTTCCAATAATTATTGCCATATCATTATTATTGGATTTTAGGTTTTTTTCCATCTTTCTTTCTTTCCCAATGCTTCTTCTCATATATATGGACAAGATGATGATGATGTTGAATTCTAAGAATAGCCATAACACTGTATACGGTGCATCACTAGTCAAATCTTGTTTGTTCCAGGCATTGAAATGAAAAAAAAATAAAATAAAATAAAAGAGTTGCTCAACATCATCATATATGATTACCATTCACAGGCTGTAATCCATACATTTTCAACCTGACCATTCCGGTTGAACTGGTTTTTTTTTTATTTGAGCATGTTTTTTTTGTGCTCGCATACACACACACATTAACCAATCGAATATTAGGGAATCCGTTTAAATCATGAATATTGATTCAATTTCAGGATTCTTGATCAATGAATGAATGATTCTGTAAAGCAATAAAATTATATATTTCATTTTTTTTTTGCTTACGTCATTCAACAATAATAAATATGTTCTATCACAATAATGGAAAATATGGTACAAGAAATCCAAAAAAAAAAAAAAAAATCATTATTATTGACATAAATCTCAAGTTCTTAGAATTTCTCTATTATATTAAATTAAATCTGTCAAAATTTTTTTTTTTCATTATCAGTTTGATTACAATTATTACATCTGTCAACGCTGTTTGACGACAGATTGTCAATCATCATCAGACATTTTTCCATTTTCTATGATGATAATTGATTGTTTTATCATCCACACACACACACACACACACACACACACATTGATACCTGACTTTTTTTTGTGATACTGGATTGAGAAATGATAACATAAAAAAACATTTTCATAACACTTTTATTTGAGATTTGATTAGAGTTTTTTTTCAATTAAAAAAGAAAAAAAAGTGCCGTAGCTCATAATGGTAAAGATTTTGTTACCAATATCAATAAGGAGGACATTTTAGTGTTAGTATGGTCTGATTTTGTTTTTGTTGTTGTTGTTCATTCCAATCAAAATTGAATAGAATTTTTTGGACAAATTTTTTTTTCCATTCTCAAAATGAATGAAAATACAATCAACGATGAGAATGGTGTCCCATCATCACCATCATCATCATCATCATCATCATTACCACCATGGTTTCATGAATTACAACAAGACAAAGACAAAAACAATCATCATCAACAACAACAACAACAACAACGACGACGACAACAATCTTTGACAAAATTATTGTCAATTATTCGTAACAATTCAAATAATGATAGTGATGATAACAATATAAAGGTCCATCATCATCATCATCCACTTGGTTATTCACCAACATTAAACGGTCAGTAATGGAGAAAAACAATTGAAGAAAAAAAAATTGATGCAAATTGGAACAAAAAATTTTTTTTACCGCTTTTTTTTTGTTCCATTCATTCTATTTTAATGTTGACACTAACCATTTTGTTCTAGTTTATTTAGTTCTTTTTTCTTTTCGCTGTTTTTTTTTGTTGTTTGTTTGTTCATTTTTCAGCATTTTTTTTCTCTACTTATTACCAAATGATCTTTTTTTCGCCTCTTTTCAAATTAATTGATAATATATTGATTGTTATTGATTTTATCGATCTCAATACATGTATTGATTGATTATTTGGTCACCACACAGTGATTATATTCATCATTCGTGTTGGTGGTGGTGAATACCATAAATCAATTCCAATTTTATCACAATAAAATAAAATCATATTGTATAGATGATTGGACGGGCTAAATGCAGGAATCATGAATAGAAATAAAATAAAAAAAAAAATTCAGAATTGGTCGATTGGCAACCACCAATCATCGACATATGTTCAATTGAGCGTAAAAAGGTCATCGATTCATCGTTTGGTTGAAAAAAAACATCATCATCATCATTTTCAGGACATTAAAAATCTTATGATTCATTCATATTGATTGTAAAGATTTGAACAATTGATTTTTTGGAATAAAACAATAGAATAAATGTGTTTATTTGGCCTAAAGCCTGTAGCCTTTTATTCTTTTTCTCTCTCCCTCCCTTTCTCTCTCTCGTTGAAACAAAACAAAATTATGTTGCTGCCAATATTTTAGATATGGATCGATTATCGATCAATCAAAATGATAAACAATGAATAAATGATTTAGAATTTCTCAAATTTTTTGTCTTTCTAACCACCACCACCACCCCCCACACCTATCAATATAGAACCTGATATAAAACCTGTTTATCATTCTGGCCATCATGAACATCGACAATCAAAATCAATGATGATGATCAATGCCAATATTGATCAAGATCAAGATCAAACAACAACAACAACATCAACGATTATTTCAACGGATCACAATGTAACAAATAAAAAGTCATCGATCCATGTTGATGTTGATGATGATGATGATAATCCTGATAATGGTGAAAAAAAGAAAATTTCATCAATGACAACAACATTTCAACAACATTCAAATTTATGGTAATCAAAATGAAAAAACAACAACAACAACAACAACAATGTTTCCATTTATATTTCTTACATATATACACATTTTACACACACACACACACATCAATTACTCACCTGTCACCGACAATATTTTTTTTTCTCTTTTTTTTTTTGTTGTTGTTGTTGTTGTTGTTGTAAATAGATATTTTCCGGCCTTTTTTTCATACTACTTTACATATCACATTCCTATTAGTGCATGCATTATTATTATACCCTATATTTGATAAATTGACAAGTCGGACATTCATTCTCATTTATTCTCTAATGTAAAATGGTTTGTCCTTGTCTTTATATATATGTCATGTCTTTGGCCTCTATCACTTGATTTATGAACGGATCCCAACCGTGGAACCGTCAATTTTCTTTAAGCAACAGATGGATCGTAAACAATGGAATGGTTGGCTATCATTCGGACGGAGCAGTTTAATCTGTTCATTGTTCACGAGTCGATACGTACCAACCGACCAACACCTGGCTATAACGATAATCAATCAAAACGCATGGAAATGCCATGAAGTCTATTGTTAATGAGACCGTGAGATATTTCCATCCAACATATCTGCCAGGATTATCGACATCTGTTGATACCGGGACCTAGAGTCCTAGCCATAAATCAGTGAGAACAAAAGAGAGTCATCCTTAAACAACAAATGGTCATCCGCTTGACCAACGACATTTGGCATCGAGAACAAAGGACTGACGGGCAATGAATCAAACTGTTGCCCGAACAACAATGGAATTGGACACACCTGGACAACATGGAACAAAAGCCCATTATGATTTCTTGGTTACAATGGAACAATGGGTTTCCTGTCAAAACTGACAGCGTCCGCACCTGGTCTGCCAACCATCTGTCCCGAAATGTCATTTGAAACGACCGAAAGTATAAAAACGATTGGCAAATCGCCAATCGAGGCCTTCGAATCTCATTTGGAATTTAGTGCTTGTTGCATCAAGATCACTATTAAAATCCAACTCGAGTGCCCGTCTAGCTGAAGTCGAGCGACTAAATACCAAGATCGCCATCGGCTAGATCGTCTCATCATTTCATCTTCAATTTTCGACTAATTATTCTTCGACCTCCATGGTTGACGCATTTCGATGAATTCTATCTCTATAGAATTTATTGACCATCTCACTTCATCTTCAATTTTCGACTAATTATTCTTCGACCTCCATGGTTGACGCATTTCGATGAATTCTATCTCTATAGAATTTATTGACCATCTCACTTCATCTTCAATTTTCGACTAATTATTCTTCGACCTCCATGGTTGACGCATTTCGATGAATTCTATCTCTATAGAATTTATTGACCATCTCACTTCATCTTCAATTTTCGACTAATTATTCTTCGACCTCCATGGTTGACGCATTTCGATGAATTCTATCTCTATAGAATTTATTGACCATCTCACTTCATCTTCAATATTCGACTAATCACTTTCTTCGACCTCCATGGTTGACGCATTTCGATAAATTCTATCTCTATAGAATTTATTGACCATCTCATTTCATCTTCAACATTCGACTCAACAATCCCTTTTCTTTTCACAAAACTAATCGACACTTTCATCATATAAATTCTATTTAATCTATTGTATTTTCAATCGAATGATTTATATCCACAAATAAATAAAATAATTTATCGAACATTCATCCTTAATCGTTAAATAAATTTCCTTGTTATTAGTGAGGTTGGCGACTTAATATTCATTTCCAGTGTCATGAAAATCCCCATCAGCTGCACCCTAGAATCCTGTATTGAGTGACATTCACAAATACAGTGAAATCTAGAAAGGATCTAGTACATGACATATATATATATATCATGTTGAATGGACAGATTTTTTTTTGTTTTTGATCTCCATAAATGTGCAAAATAAAAAACAATCCATGGATCAATGAATAGACAAAAAGTTATTATAATCTCAATGAGAATAATAGAAAAAAAAATGAATCAAAAATATGAAATGATAAAGAATCATTGATGCAGTAAAAGGTTAATTAGAATTTTCATAGACATTGGTTTCTATTTTACAGGATATTATGCCATTTCAATGTGAATTTGACCATTTTGCAGAATAATGTGAATGTGAATGTGAATAAATTCTAAACTATAGCCATTTGATGATTAACGGATGGATGATTTTCAATTTTGTTGTTGTTGTTGTTGTTGTTGTTGCTATTAAAATTATGAACCAGATTCTGTTTGAATATGTGGATGAATGAACTTGGTTGACACTTATGATAGATGAGAGAAAGAATCTAATCTCAATTCTTCTTTTTTTTTTCTTTTGGCTATTTATAGTAATCAAACAGAAAAAATGCCAGAAGAATCTGAATATTCAAATGAATGTAATGAAATGGAAATTAAAACACCACCAGAAACAATGATCAAAATTTCAACAAAACATGATTGTCCACTACCATGGTCAGTTGAAATTAAGAATAAACAATATCAACCTGTGAAGCCACTACCACTATCATCATCATCATCATTGTTGAATGAAAATCGACGGACATTTATTCAGGATCTATTATATGAACAACAAAAGAAGCCACAAAATGGTAGTAGTGGCCATCATCAAAATTTTTTTGTTCAAAATAATAATTCAAAGTTATCAAATGCATTGGACCATTACAATAAAGACAACGATAACAACATTGATCAACAACACAATGAATCTGGCCATCCCAAAGAAAATGGCAATAATAATGATAACAAAAGCAAAAATTTCCAAGTCGTCTTCGTCAACGACGACAACGACGACGACGACGACGAAACACCATTATTATTACGGAAATATAACCAACAGAAACAAAATGAAAATGTAGAGAACATTGAGGTGGAGTTATGGCCCGAAGTAGAGGCAATAACCAAAGCAAAACAACAATGGCGACAACCTGTTGTTGTTGATTTCATACGGAAAAATAAGACAGACATTGATGACATAGAAAAATTCATTGAAACGGTGGATGTTTCATCATCATCATCATCATCATCACCACTACTACGACAACAACAATCACAACGATGGTTACCATCGACATCAAAATCGTTGCCATTAAAAGTCAACAGCCGCAGCTGCCACCGAGATTGGTACGAACGGCCGAATGAACAACAACAACAGCAACTGCATTCATCGTCATCGTCATCTTTGTCGTTGATTTTACAAAATTTTACCAAAACTGTTCCAGCAACAACAACAACAACAACGACGACACCAACGATAAAACAATTGGCTAATCTAATACGAATAGATCATCGCCATTCATGTTGTCCTTATAATTGTGATGATTATGGTGGTGATAATGTTATGATTGAAAATTCAATCAGTGCCAATAATAATAATGGTGATGATGATATAAATAAATTTGATTATCATAAACAGCCAAACGATAATTATAAACATCACCACAACAACAACAACAACAACAACGATAACGACAATAGTTTATGTGGAAATAAATTTAATTATCATCAACATTATCATCAATCAACGAAATCGAAAAAAATCTCATCAAATTCTGCCATCAATATCGACGATAACCTCGGTCATCATGAAATAGCTGCAACAAATACCAAACATAAACATAATCAATGTCAAAATAATAATGATAATAATCAAATTTCGATAATTGATAATCAAATCGATGATTACATCATTGAATTTGATTCATATGAATGTAATGAATGTTTAGCTGCAAATCATTATTATCAAATAGAACCGGAAAACAAATCCAAAGAAATGTAAGTTTCAATATAATGGTAATGAGAAAAATAATTTTCTGAAACATTCTGATACATGGTGCTATCATCACCATTTGTACGATTGTTTGTATGATTTTGAATTAAACACCGGGATTATTATTCTGTATTCATTTTTTTTTAAATTGTGAAATGATTGAAAAAGGAAATTAACGAATCACTAACCACCATGAAAATGGCACCAATTTTATTTGGTGTTTTTTTTTGTTTTGTTTCGTTTTATCATTGTACAATGTACATGTGCATGTGTGTGTGTGTTTGTTAATTTCATTTTGTTTCATTATTATTATTATCCAGATAACGATCCATCAGCCACCAAATGACTTTAGCTCTTGTTTCTCTTTCTTTTTTTTCTTTTTTTCTCTTAATCCACTCAGACACAGAGTGACAAAGTTTTTTTTTTTGGTTGGTTGTTGTTTCTAAAACAACCACCATTGAAAATGTCCTCATTTCTTTTTCATCATCATGATAATAATAATAATATCATTATTATAACGTAAAGTCAAGTTTGGGTTAAAAGAAATATATTTGCTATAATTTACAAATGAACACATACCATACTTGTATGCTTAGGTACACAATTTTATTAGTTTAACCAAAAAAAAAAAAAAAAGTTCTCACAAATCAAACCAGTAAGAAAAAAAACAAACAAACATTGATACACGTTGTTGTTGTTTGTTTTCGCTGGTTGCAAAACCTAAATCCAATTATTACCATGAAATAAATGAATGAACTTTTGAAGAAAAAAAAAATTTTTCAGTTTTCATTTGTCCAGATATTTAACAAACAATGTGTACCATAAAATGATTGATTGAATCAATCCGTTTTATGTGATGATGGTATTAAACGAAAAAAAAAACTGGTAGCAGACTGGTACCAGATTATATTTTATTTTACTTTTGATCAAATACATAGGTGTATAAAAAAAATTCTTTCTTAAACAAATTAGCCAAAATAAAAGGTAAAACATAGCATTCAAGAATTGTGTATGATGATCTTAACAATTTATGATCTTGATTTTGAATTTTCATACATCTGATGATGATGATGATGTATTGGGCTTGTTTGTTTGTTTGTTATTTTATTTTATTTTTTTTTGTCTTCAACCTATCACGACAATGGTCACGTCACGAACGGTTGGTTTTCTGTTTTGGTTTTTGTTTCATCCTTGACCGCATCCATCATCGAAATTTAAAAAAAAAACCATCAAAATCTACTGCTGATGTGGTTCTTGTTGCAGTTGTTGTTGTTGTTTGGTCATTTGGCGACCCAATTTTTTGTTTTACTATTATTTCAAACAAATGAAATAAACAAACCATGATGATGATGATGATGATACATGATTCGAATGATTTATTATTTGTTAAACCCCATAAACTATAAGTTATTTTGATCGTATATCGATTTTTGATCTGCAAAAAATCAATTGATCACCAGAATGATGGTTGGATGTCATTTTTTTTCCTCTGATTAATTTATTTTTTATTTTAATACAATTTCCATAGTCTATTGTAATTGTTGTTGTTGTTGTTGTTGTTCATCTGAATATAGCCAATATTCATCGATTTAGGCAATGGATTTAGGAGAAAAACCAGACCAACAACCTGTTGCATTAGCCATATTGATATTTGAATGTGGGGATAATCTATCATTGTATATTTTTAGATTTACAATCAAATTAGAATGATGAATGAATGAGCCGAAGAAAAAAAAAGGATCAATATAGATAAATCAATAATGATCGATCAGATTATATATTGGATAGGAGACTGAAATAAATGAAAATGAGAAGAAAAAAAAATTGAACATGATGATAACCATTTCACGCATATTCAATTATCATAATATCGTTATTTTAATATTGATAAATCAATCTTTGAATCACTTGTTTGAATAATAATCATTCAATAAATGATGGTCATGAATATTTTTCCTATGAAATTAACCGTTTTGAAAATAGGCACAAACATGACTATTTTGGTTGATCGATCAAAAAAAAAAATCATGATTATGCGGGAAAAATATCAAAAAAAAAAAATTTCGACATTTCAACCAGTTTGTGATCATTATCATTGATAAAAAAACGACAACGACAACAATTTATTATTTTGAATCCTGTTGTTGTTGTTGTTGTTGTTGTTGTTACAATTTCAGATTGCACACACACAAACAATTGTTAAATGTTTGGATCATTTGTTCATTTCAAATGGATTATCCGGTTTAAACGTTCTGTTTTTTTTTTTTTTTTGTTCATCTTCTGTATTATTATTGTCATGGCATGGCATTATATTTTTTGTTTTTTTTTTTTTGTCAATCTACAACAGAACAAAAACAAACGAAGCTCATAACCATCATCATCATCATCGTAATATATACAATGATAGAAAGAAAGGTGGATGAAATGAATGAATGATGCATTCGATTCCTTCTCATATCTTTGTATTCGTGTTTATGTGTGTGTGTGTGTCTGTTTTAGACTTTTACTGTTGGAACATATACACACACACACACAAAAATATGAATCATCATCATAATAATAATGGAAAGGTAACCATCGTGATGATAGTTGATGATGTGATGTGTGTTTGTATGTTCATTTTTTTGTATATGATAAAAAAAAACCAAATGACTATCATCACCATTCTCATCTTCATGACGATGATGATGATGATGATAATGATGATCTATTCGACAATTTTTTTTTCCTTTTTCATGATAATAATAATTCAAATGTTTTCAATGTGTGCAATCCAGGTGAGATCCTCCCTCCATTTTGATGATGATGATGATGATGATTTGTCATAGAGAACTATACTGTAAAAAATTCCACTATTCAATTCAATTGTTGTATTATACATGCATACAATATTTATATCGAAAGATAATTTGTTTGCAGATATATCGAGTTCGTCGGTCGATGTTGTTGTTGTTGATGATGATGATGATGATAATAATAACATGTCCAGTCACATCAGTGATTTTACCAAATATTGGTTTTTTCATCATCCAGAATCATTGGTCTCTATGTGTGTGTGTGTGTTGTGTTGTGTGTGTGCTGTATTTATTTTTGTGTATATTTGGTGCTCCATGGTTAAATTGTCAAATCATTCTTTATGCAAAAAAAAAAACATTGAATATGACAACGGTATAATAATAAAAATCAGATTTGACAATCTGAATCCATTTTAAAAAAAACAACGAGATAAATGATTGTTACATTTGTATCGGCAATCCTTCATTCAATCAGATTCAAGGATCAATATATATAAATAAAAAAATATTCATCATTTGAATTAAAGAAAAAAATCAAACAATGTGTTTTTGGCTGGCCCAAAATGAATTGTTTCAATGAATAATCATTTATTTTCAGTGTTTTTGTTTTTCCCGTTTTGTTTTATATTGTATTTAACTCATGAATCCAAATTAATGTGATTAAAAAAAAAATGATGATTATTGTCTCTACTGATCATGATTAGGATGATGATGATGATGAATTGTATTGATCATTTTACAATCATTAAGGATAGTCAATCATTTATTGATTTCAGTTTCCTCAATTGATTAGGACAAAAAAAAAATAATCGTTTTAACTAGCAACAAACACTAATGGACGACAATCTTTATATTCGACAATCATCCGATAATAATGAATGTTAAGACGATTTTCATTCATTCATTCATTTCATCCATTGTTATCATTACTACTATATATTCGGTTGATTGGCCGATCAAAGATCAATTGTTGATGCTATTTTCAGTTTTAATTTTATTTTATATATAGGAATGTTTTTTGGTTACAGGAAAACAAAAACATTCAATTTTCATTAAAATCTTTTTTTTTTTTTTGTTTTGTTTTTTGTTTTGTTTGTTCATCATCGAAATGATTATCGACCATTTGAAAATATGGACAAATTTTTTTTTATAAAGTAAAAAATTGTAGTGAAAGCAACAGCAAAAAAAAAAAATTTTCTTCACTAGCAGCAATTTATCTTCTTATATCATTTATACCACATTTGATCCAGATTATCCGGCCTTTTCTACACGACATACGTTGATATCAACAGGTTGACCATTTATATATATATATTGTTTTCCATTGTTTTGCATTCAACAAGTATGTGTGGTTGTCATTTTGGCCGTTTTTTGTTTGTTTAGGTTGCTGTTTGGGTTATTACTTTTATAAATATCAAATTTTTATCATTTAAAACCCATTAATCCATTAAGACTAAATAGATAGAGATAAAAAGAAAAAAAAATATTACCACTTTTCTTAATCAACCAAGCGAATCCATTCAACAACAAAGAATGATAATAATCAAACAAACATCCACGCACATGCGTATTTTAATTTTTAAATGTCTCACATGTTGAATTTGTTTTTTTTTCTTTCAATTTGAACCAGATTCCTCGACGACAAAGAGGACAACAGTAACGGAATCGTTCTGGTAATACGGTTACGTTTATCATATTTAAAATCTACTACTACTACTATTGATACAAATCAAAAAATTCATTTGCCATCATCATCATCATCATCGGCTATTCATCAAACAAATAATGAACAAACATATGGTCATGATGGTGATGATGTGTTTGTCGAAATAGCAACACATCAGAAACGACAACAACAACAACAACAACAGCAACATCGGTTGCAGTTGGATGAACTTTTTCAAACATTCTTGTCGTATAATAATGATGCTGATGATGATGATGATAAGAAATATTCAATTTTAAAAATCATAAACGATAAAGGTTGTAATAGTTGTCAACAAACATTTGATTCGCTATCAATCAATACGATTGCCCACCGTTTTACATTCAACAAAGATTATTTTGTGTGATAAATATAGTAAACATTTTATAACCATTCCTTGTATATTAACGACAACTATTGAAAACGATAACTATCTGGAAAAAATGGTAGATGAAAAATCCGTTACACGTGTATTGAATGGTAATAATATTACCAATGGTGGTGGTGGTGGACATTATCATCGTAATGGAACCAATATAAATAGTAATGGTAAAATTACCTTTCAACGATCACATTATACAAATGGTGGTATGGCCATAAATAGTAAAACATCAACAACAAATGGATTCCATAATAATTCATCAGCTACGACGACAACAACAAAATTGTCAACAAATAAACAACGTCCATCTTCAGTATCATCATTATTATCAAATTCTGATTCATTATCATCATCATCATATTATTATTCTTCAAATGATTCGAATACAAATAGCAGTAGTAGTAGTAGTGGACAAAGTATCGATTGGTCATTAGATACAGATGGTGATAGTAGTAATAGTAGTAGTGGTGATTATGAATATGGACCAGGAATTGTACATCGTTTACGTCATAAATTTATGACATTATCAAATCAAAAACAACAGCAACAAAAACCGAATCGATTGCAGAAAAAATGTCTTTCAAGTATTAATGTATCGACATTAATAAAACGTTGTTCAAGTTTAGAAGAGTTAACATTTGAACAATTTAAACAACAAATACAAATACAACAACAACAACAATCAATGATTAAAACAACGGACAATAAACAACAACCACAAAAACAACTAGAGTCAATAACCGCCGTGAATAAACGTTTAATTAATAATAATAATAATAATCATCATCAAATGGTGAATGGTACGAAGAAAAAGCTATTATTTATTCAACAACAACAGCAGCAGCAACAACAACAACAGGTGTCGACGACCAATGGACATTATCATCAGAAACCACAACAATCAAATAATTATAAAAAGAATGATACACAACCTCCACTACTGCCAGCACCGATAGTGAATAAATCGTATTCAACAACAAATTTAAATCATCGAACAACAACAACAACAACAAAATCATTATATCCGAAAAATATTGTACAGAAATTTGTTGAAAATGTTCAACAAAAACAGTTGAAAAAACCACCACCACCGCCACCACCACAACGAATCAATTCATCATTATCAACGGTAACGACGACAAAAACAATGATGAATAGTGGACGATTGTGCAATAATAATAATAATAGCAATTCTAGCAATACGAATCATTGTCAATCATCATCATCGTCATTAATGTCCAATAATGCAACTACTTTATCATCAAATATTGCAACAACGACAACAATAATATCACCTGCGGCCATTTCATCATCAATGAATTGTCAGCAACAGCAACAACAACAGCAGAATGAAACAGGTAGCCGACAACACCCTCAACATTACCTTCATACAACAACAATGAAACAGCATCATTTTATAGGAAAAAATGAAATTCCAAATGGTGTTAGTGTGAATAATGATAATAATAGTGCTACTTCTGTTACTACAATATCATCATCATATTCAGGCAATGGATACATGAATGGAACAACACCAACACCAACACCAACAACAACGACGACGACGACCACTTCATTGGCGAGCAATAATATTAAATCATTACAAACATCGACAAATAGCACCACATTATCATCGTCAACATCATCAACAACGACAGCGACTTCAAATATTTTATTATTAAGTACACCACAGCCATATATTAAACGAGCAAAAAGTGCTGAAACATTATCATCAACAACATTGAATAAATCAACCAAAAATGATGATGACGATGATGTTGATGATGATGATCAAGAATTATTGAATGAAAGTGATTATTCTAAATCTTCAACATTGCCATCATTAACATTGAAAGAGGATACGTCGATATCATCATCATCATCATCACTGACAATCATTGATCATCCACAACATCATGAACAACAAGGTTGGTTTAATAAATTGATTTGATCGATTGATGGGCATTGATTATTCTTCCATTCAAATCAAATCGATGATTAAAATTATCAATTTATATTTCATATATATACAAATCTAAATTCCCGAATCTTTGTAAATTTTTTTTTATCTTTTCACTGAAATCACAACACATAGATAATTTTAATCTGAATCGGGCAAAAAGCGACAATGATGATAATGATAATCAACTAGTAAAACAACAAAATAAAAAAGCTGATGTCGATGACGATGACGATGATGACGACGACGACTTCGACAACGATAATATTCAGCAACGGCAAATATTCATTGATGATCATGATGAAAAACAAATTACAACGAATGTAGTAAAAGATTTGGCAATGATTTCATCGACATCATTAACAGCAGCCATATACAATAATAATACTTGTTCTGTTTTAGCGTCAACAACTAGTTCGACTTTAAATTTGAATCCAGTTGTTGATCATAATACTACTGCTTTACAAACAACAACAAATTGTAGCGCTGATCATGATGATGATGATGATGATGATGATGATGATGTTAACAAACTAGTTCTTGAAGAAACTCAAACTCGACAACTTGAACAGCGACAACAACAACAACAACAAAAACAATCAAATATATCAAATATTGTCGATAATAACAATGATGATGATTGTTTACACAACATTCAACAAAAACAACATGTTACAAATCCAATTGTTGAAAATCATTCTGATTTATTGGATAAATGTCTGATAACATCAACGATAATCAACAATAGTGAACAAGAAAATAGTGATATTCTTGAAAAACAAAACATACGTATCAGATCACCAGAACAATCGAAAATGGCAACAATGATTTCAGCAAAAACAAAGACAATGACAACACGATCATCATCATCATCATCATCAAATGAATTACCGAAACCGGATACAGTAAAAACAGTTAAACGTATATTTGAACATCATAATAATAATAATAATAATGCTAATCATCATCATAAGTCAACATCTAGTCTTTCAACAACATCCGAAACAATTAGTGATTCTAATCAACGAATTATAAATCCATCAAAATCATTATCATCATCATCATCATCGTCATCATTGATGAATGTACGAAAGCCAATTATTTTGAATAAATCATCATCTAATAGTGTAGCCACAACAACAACAACATCATCACGATCAATTGCAAAAACAGTGACCAAAACGAATGCCGTGACCAAACCAGCAATAGCAACTAGACAAAATCTTTCACAAACATCGAATATTATTGCTAAACAACGTTTACAGCAGCAACAACAACAACAACAACAACAACGTGAATCAACAGGTAATTTATTCAAATTCATGAAATTTACATATAATACATTTATATTACAGTTAGAATCGTTCGAATTATCATCAAAAGTTTGATAAAATGAAATAGAAAAAGAAAAATTCGGCCACCTTTTTGTTACATTATATCTAATTTGACTTGTTTTGTTTTCCGTTCTGTTCGATTATAATCGATTTTTTTTTATTTATTGGTAGTTTGCAATATGTGTGTGTGTGTGTTTTAATTAGTTTGTTTGTTCGTTGAAAATAGTTGTCATATGAATAGGATTCCATTTTGGCCTGAACTCATTCTGTTACTGTTACATCTAGACAGATGATTATTATTTTGATGATGATGATGATGATGATGTGAAAAAATCCATCCGGTTAATTGATGAGATTTTTTTTTGAGTTGCAATTGTTGTTTTCATTGCAAAACGATCAATTTTTTTTCTCTCTCTCTCTCTCACTCATTTTATCCATTGATTTGATTGATTGATCTTTCGATCAATGATAATAATAAGCAGGTAATAAGAAGATTTCAATTATACGAATTTTATTCACGATCTATTTTGTTCATTTTGTTTAGTGTGTGTGTGTGTGTGTGTGTTTTGTTTCGGTTTATCGGTCGATTATTATCGTCATCATCATCATCACCATCGTCGTTTTCTCCTTATTCATTATTTAGATGATTAAAAATGATGAAAAGAGAAAAAAAGGATTTTTTTTTGTTTTTTTTTTGTTTCTGGCTATTATTGGATCATCATTGATCATTTTTTTCCCGTTAGATTTTTCTTACCGATGACATTGATGTCAATGATGGCAGGCAAAATAATTGAATGATGATGATGATGATGATGATGATGATGATTGGTATATTCATTCGAATCGATGTAAAAGATAGATTGGGGTGCCATCATCGTATTTGAAATAACAAAATTTTACATAATAGCTTGTTGGCTGCGTGTGTGTGTGTGTGTGTGTGTGTGGGCGATTCATAATACATGTGTTGATGAAACAAATGAAACAGAGATTGTTGTTGTTGTTTCCAGGTAGTAGTCTAATGAAAATTTTTCCAATGTTTTCTCTTATTTCATTTCTTCAGAAATGAATTGAATTATTCAAGGATATTTTGTCATCATCATCATCTTCATAATAATCAATTGTTGAAATGACAAACAGAAGCATTCATCATTCATTCATTCACTTTTAATGATTTTACTGAATGTTTTGAAATTATGAACAAAATAAAAAAAAACAACATACGAAAATACCAATTCAAAGTCAAAATCCGATTCGAAACAACAACATAAAAATCCAAAATTGAATTAATGAACACAATGAAACGGAATTGTAATGGATATTCGTTTACAAGGCCAAACAAGTAATAATAATGAACATTTTCCATGTGCATTAAAAACATTAAAATTCGTTAATTCCAATTTTCATTCTGGCCAAGACTCATCCATGGCCAAGAAAAAACAAGCAGAAGAAGAAAAAATATGTACTGATTTCTAATCGTTTGTTTGTTTGTTTTCATCAAATTATTTTTTTTTAATTGAAAAAAAAAGTTTTAAAATTTAAAATTTCAAACAAAAAAAAAACATGATTTTGTTTACAATTTTGACAATGATGGAAAGATAATAATTATATCGATCAGAGACGATAACGTCCTTGTGGATTATTTTTTTTTTTTTTTTTTTTGAATGAAATCTTTTTTTTTCCCCAGGATTTCACAAAATTTTATGGGTTTTTCATCTTTTTTTTTTTGATTTCAAAAAAAATTTTTCATTCAGGAAGTCTTTGTGTGTGTTGTTTTCAACTCTGCTTTCTTACCATCTTTCTCTCCTGTTCACTAGTTTCGATCAATAGTGATGATCGATCTGTCTGTGATAAAGATGCGTATCGGAAGCAAACAAACAAAATCATAAAATAAAATGTAATAATTGCAACGTTAAGTTTTATTTTTTTTTCTTGTTGATGATAATCTTAAGAAAATGACCAGTTTGAAAATAATGTATGGTAGCAATCATTTTTTTTGGGGGTTGGGGTAAGGGGGAGACAGAGGTGAGAAAATGAATGAAATTAATTTTAAATTTATTTCCAAGAGAGAGAGATCAATCGATGATATCATCATCATCATCATTTGGTCATGATGGTATTTTTTTTTGTTTGTAATAACTAATAATCACACACACACACATACACAAACAACTAATTAAAGAATGAAGAAAAAAGAGCCAGTAAAAAAAAAATTTGAAACAATTTTCTCCACCGTGGATCACGATCTGAAAATGTTTTTTGAATTAGAAAAAAAATTGATGAAATGAAATTGAAGAAAGGAAAATTACTGATTTAGAATCACACACACACATATACATGCATGGCTGGATAAGTAGCCCAATTTCTTATTTGGTCATTCAATAAGACCGATGGACAATGATGATGATGATGATGATGAGATGGAAGTTTTTTCTTATGATGGGAGTTTTTGGTGATGGTTTTTTCCACTTTTTTCAACTCACAAATATATATACACACACTATGTGTTTGCATCCATTTCATTCGATTCTTTTGTTTATTTTTCATGATTTATTTTTTTTTCTATATTGAAAATTGAATTTCCTCACGCAACCTGTCATTTAGTGTGTGTGTGTATAGTCCATCGTATCTGTGTGTATGTGTGACCAAATGTGATGGCATCGTGGTAACGATGAATTTTTTTTTTTTTATATATAAATTCCAAAAAAAAGTAGGCGAAAAATAAATTGCTCAGACAACAATTCGATTCAACGAACGAACAAACAAACAAACAAACGAAAAAAAAATTCAAATAAAAACCAAAAATTAATCACATACACATAATTCGTGAGATATTTTTCTTTTTCGGACATTTCATTTCACAAAGCCATTTTCAAAAGTTAAAAGAAAATTCTGCAACAGTTGTATGTTGAAAAGGAAATTGTTTTAAGTAATGTTTGTGTATGGTGGGCACACAGGTGGGTTATTCTATTTTTTTTTTTTTTTTGCTTGATAAATGACAATGGAGCAAAAAAGAGTAACGAATAGGAAATGAATTAGCATATGGCATATAAAAATAGACATGATGTTTGTTAATTTTCTCATCGAGTGATGAAAAAAAAAAAAAATTGTCCCATTTTTTTCTGTTGACCCGGTATTTTGATCTGGTTTTTGTTCTCTTTTGTTGCTGCTGTTGTTGTTAACATTGAAAATCGAATCTATTTTAATTTTTTTCCATTTTTTTTTCTCATCCATAATCATAGAATTAACATTGAATCGAAATGTAAATGGAACGATAATCAATCGATCGAATGGTGGTGGTGGTGGTGGTTGTTGGTACCAACAACAATGTTGTTGGATCGAATCGTGTATCGACAAATAAAAGTTTGACTACTACTACTAGTAGTACTAGTAGTAGTAAAAATTATCAAGCACCTAGACCACCATCATCAGTAACAAATGATCTACAAAAATCAAATGGAAAAAAATCCAATACACCGAAACTTGTATCTACAACTCCAACAACAGAGACAAAAACGTTATTATGTGATTTAAACAATTCAACAGCAACAAGTGATTTATTGTATAATAATGATAGCCAAACGAAAAAAGACAACAACAATAGTGTGGTCATTGATATATCCGGTCTTGAAGACAATGACGACAATAACAACAATAATAATAATAATGATGATGATGATGAAAACAAAAAGATTGACAACATTAATGATAATGTCGTCATGGCCATTCAAAATGATTATAATCAAAAATATGACGAACAACAACAACAACAAGAAAATAACGACAAATCATTTCCTGTAAATGGTCAACATTATGATGAAAATGATTCAGTTGAAAATAATAATGAAAAAATTGACAATAATAATGTTGTTGATTCATTGGTTACAAAAAACGATTCCTCAATGAATCCAAAAATACAGACAAATTCAAAAAAACCTGTGGCCAATATTCGCCCGTTTAATTCTACAACAATTGTGAAAAATGTACAATCAAAAGAATCGGAAGCTAGTAATAGTGATGATGACCGAAAAGAATTATCATCGATCTCATCAAATAATAAAATCAATAGTCATGAACCACCATCATTGGTTGATGAACCGATAAAAACATTGAAACCGAGCTTGTTACAACAACATAGAAATTCATTGACAAATGGCCATAATGATATTGTAAGTTTATCATCATCATCACCATTAACAACAAAAAGTACACTGTGGTCAACAACAAATCTAAAATCCTCATCATCAACGATTGCTACAAATTCTACAATTAAATCATCAACCATACAGAATGGTTGTTCATCGATGGTATTTGATTTTCGTACAACAAAAAATGTAAAGCCAAATATTGCCATACAGCCAACACCATTCGGTGCTAAACCGATACCGAAACGTATTATAAAAGAATTGGTAAATGGTAATGGTAATCGAAATCATAATCATTTGTCCACTTCAATCAACAATGATGATGATGATGATACGGATGATGAAGATGATAGTAATTATTCAGGAATGACTGAAATTCCACCACCATGTGGTATTAATTTTATTGGTGAAAATATAATCATCAGTAATGGATCATTGATGATGAAACGTAATAAAAATGTAAGTGATTCAAATGTTTTCAAATGATTTTCAGATTTTTTGTTTTGTTTTGTTTGTAATCACTTCAGCAAAGACATTCAAGATCAAAGAAACTGAATTGAAAATTCAATTTTAACGGTCAACATCCATTTGCATCATGGATCATCAAGAGATGATGATGATGATGATGATGACATTAGTCATGGATCAAAAAGTCGGTGAATCGATTTTTCGATAGATTTGTTGACCTCAAGCACACGCACACAGACACGAGCACCAAATTGATTTTCATGTTGTTGTTGATTGTTGTGTATGAATAATTGAATTTAAATGTGTTCAAAGTTTACAAATTGAAAAAAAAGATATAACAAAAAAAAACATCTCTTTGTGATTGATATAATATATATTGGTTGACCTAAATCCGAAATTTGAAGATGGTAAAGATGAAAAAAAAAATTTGATTTCAATTTTTTTTTCACTCTTCCATCCATCCGACTATTCAAATTTACAAATACAATTCCCAAAATCAATCATTGTCAAATAGGAAAAAGATTTTCTCATGAACAATTTTGTTTTTGTTTTTTTTTAGATTTATATGAGAAAAGATAGTGGAAGAATAGATTCTTCAATCATTCAAATAGCACAATGTGGTTGACAAGCCTAACAACAACAACGACGACGACGACGACGGTAATGACCTAGTTGTATTTCGATTCATCATCAATTATCATCACAACCATATAGGATTGGTAAAATTTTTTTCGTTATCTCATTCTCCATGCCACTTTTTTTGTTTGACCATGATCAAAATGATGATGAAGAAAACAAAATATGAAAATAATCTTCTTATGTTTGTTTTAATAGATATTTTAAAAGGGGCCATTTTGGTATCATCACATTACATTCACGGTAGCCCACGTGTTTTTTTTTTTGTTTTTGTTTTTGTTTGCTTGCTTGGGATCCATATCATAATAATAATTATGATAATCCACACACACACACACACACACACGCGCGAGACTGGATTAAAAATTCGTTGCCATCATTTTTTATTTGACCATGTTCTTGTACGTGTATACTTTTGTGTGTGTGTGTGTTGTGGATAATTTGTTTATTTGTATGTTTGCTTCATTCACATATTTATTTTATGACCAATATTGGTCATTGTTCTTGACAATTTTTTTTTTACATACGTAAAAAAAACATGTTGCTTCACCCATAATATTCTCTCTTCTTACCGAGAATAAATTCAAAAATTGAAATACAGTGACTATGATTGAATACCAAATATGTTCAAAATATGGAAAATGAAAAAAATTGTTTTTTTTTCTTTATAATTTTCATTTATATAATGGTCAGTTTTACTTTGCAAAATATATGTATAATTCCAATGAAATGATGATGATGATCACCATCATCATCGTCATTATATGACCTCCCATTTCAAAACAAAAAAAAAAACTCTTTGGCCTGATTTAGTTTCATTTCATTTTCTACGTTGAAATACTGATGATGATGATGATGATGATTGTTGTTTAAAAAAGAACAAAATTTGGAACAAACAACGTTGTTTCAACAACAACAACAACAAAAAAAATTGGATTCCTTATTCAGTCATTTTTGGCTTAAATTTCTAGACAAGTCAAATTTTTTTTTTAGCCATCATCATCATCATCATCTTGAAAGTCATTTGAAATTGTTGTCGACAATCATCATCATCATTGTGATGGTGAATACTTTGCTGTTGTAAATTTTTTTTTTATGCTAATGTCCAAGTACTGCTTCTTTGTTGTTTTTTTTTTTGCAACCAATGTTCAATGATGTATTAGGTGTTGATTGTTGTTGTTCATCTCTATCATCACAATCATTGAGAGCAAAAAATTTCAATTCAATTTTTTTTTTCTTCCAAGAAAAAAAAATGAAAAATTTTTTTTTTTCAAAATCCAAAAAAGACATGTGATCAATAAAACGATCAAACAATAGGAGATGATCAAAAAAAAAAAAAAAAGAAATTGAACTGGAACAAATGATTTTCAAATATAGATAGATCGATGTGGTGCATGTAGTCAATGTGAACCGATTTTTGTTTTGTTTTTTTTTCATTGATCGCTAGTATATATTCCATTTTAAGCTTCTGATTGATTTGATGTTTTTTTTTCTCTCTCTCTCATCTTTATATATACTGTTGTTGTTGTTGCTGTGTGTTGATCCATTTTGATTATCATTTTCATAATCAAGCACCAAAAAAACATATTTATTGTTGTTGTTGTTGTTGACGACGCCCGATTGGTTTGTGTGTGTGTGTGTGTGTGTGAGTGTGGTTGATTTGATTCGCGATTGGATTTTTTTTTTTTTGTTTATAATTTTAGATTATCCTCACTCTCATTCATCATCATTGGATTTGATATTTTTTTTTTCTTCTTCTTCTTCTGATCATCTTGCCAAGATTGTTGATGATAATGGCAACCATTTGATTATCCACATTCACACCAATGGTGGATTTTTCAAATGAAATAATAAATAAAAATCACAGAAAAAGGATGGATGAATGAATATGATATTTTGATACGTGGTCATCTTCATCATCAAGATGAAAATACCGGACTAATTAAAATTTTTTTGTTTTGTTTTGTTTGATTTCAACAACACTTTCACTTGTTTGAACATGGAACGATAAATGATAATGATGATATCATCATTTTTCATTGATAATTATCATCAACATTGTTTGGGTCAAGATTTTTTTTTTGTTTTTTTTTGAATCATTACACATGTCATGGTCTAATGGTTCGTTTTGTTTTGATAATTACTATCATTTACAATATGAATGTGATGATGATTATTATTATTATTATTACAATGTCAATTCTCAGGTTAAGATGATAGTGTATTATTATTCTATACATGTTTTTTTCTCTGTAATGCAATAAGTCTTTAATTTTATTCATCATTTTTTTCCCATTTTTTTTTATTCATTTTAGCTTTCTGTACGTTTTGATCATTCACGACCGCCCATATTCGAATATCCAATGGCCGATGATGATGATGATGATGATACAGATGATGATGATGGTGATGAACTGGATAAAACAAATGTTGAACCGATAAAAAAATCAAATTTAGTTTCCAATTTGGTCAATACATTGACTAAATCCGATTCAGTAGCATCACAATCGATCAATGGTGCAAACACTGTTAATGGTGTATTGAAAAAATCATTTCCAACTGGTAATTCTTTTTTTTGTTGTTGTATCGCAGATTTATTGTTAATTTTTTTTTCTCAATTTTTTTTTATAAAATAGGCAACAGTAATCTTGCATCATATAAACCATCAAAAATGTCCGGAGAATCTACATTCGAATTGGGTGTAACGAAAACTGCCCAAAATCATTCCAATCAAAGCCAACAACAACAACAATATATTGATGATAATGATAATGATCACTGTGATAGTATGAGTGATTTTGATAGCTTAAGGCCAATACCAATCAAACCGGCAAGCATTGAAGATACGGTACCATTTTCAAGATCAGCAACCGCTTCTGATTTACTGTTTTAATAGAGCCACACACATCAACAAAACAAAACAATTTCATTGATTTTATTTATTTCGATGTAATTTTTTTTTTAATCTGAAAAAAATAGGCCTTTCCATATAACCATTCCACATTTATTGTTGTTGATCATTGTTTTTTTTCATTTCATTTTTGCTTTTATTGCAATTTTATTTGTCATTTAAAATTCCAATTCTTTATTGATACAATCGTGTATTAATCGATTAAATTTTGTATCATATTGGATCCAATGCAATGCATTTTTTTTGTAATTTTTTTTCAAATTAAAAAACTTTCAAAATATTTGAAATACTTTCAAATGTTTACATTCCATGACAATAGATGGCGTAAGGTAGTTAAATAGCCAAAAATGATTCGAATTTTCAATCCATCTGATGTGTACAATGATAATTGAAATTGAAAATGTTTACAAACAAAATCCGACAAGATTATCATCGAATATTCCATAGACAACTGTATCAACAAGTCAATCCAAATGTATAAATTTCAACATATCGAATATAGCCATTTATATAACTACATCATGAACAACAACAACAACAACAACAACAACGACAACAATATTATCGAAATGTGTCGTCATGTAACAGTAACGAACTTTAATTATCCACATGTCGGTGTGTATATGGATAATAATGGTAATAATATTTTCATTCTTGAAAAGTTGTTGTTCAACCAAACATGAAAACAATTTCTATTCTATAATATATAATGTTTACATTGGAAATTATGTAGAAAAAAAAACCAAATAACAACACAAACAACAAACAAATAACATTGAAAAAGTTGTTTTGTTTTCTGTTTTGTAATTCTATACATACGGTAAATATTTCTTGTTCATAAATGTATCCGGTTGGAAATTATGAAAAGAATTTTTCTCTATTTTTTTCCATTCTCTTTTTGTTTTCGTTGCCTTATGATTAGGAAAAGAAAGAAAAAATTTGTCCGATAAATGTTATTGTTGGAATTTTTTTTTCTTCTCATTTCGTTTTACGCATCATTATTTGGAATTATTATTTTTTTTTTTGGCTGATGTTGCGATATATGTCAACCAACAACAACAACAATTTATTATATGCACTGGGTATACATATGAATAGATGAAAAGAAATTGTTCAGTCATCTAACATCTGACAGGAAAAATCACAAGGTTTTTTTTTCTCTTTGTATTTTCAAATTAAAATATATAATAATACTAAAGTCATCATTTTTTGTTTCTTTGTTACAGTTGACTCTTACCTTTTCAAAGGTTTTGACAACCAAGAAAAAAAGAAAGGGTTATTTGTCTGAATGAATTCATAGATTTTCTGCCCCTTTTTCGCCCAAAAAATTTATTGTACACAGACCGCAGAATTCTGAATTGGAATTGGAAAAGAAAAAAATAAAGAAGAAATCAAATAAAGTTGATGATGAAGAATTTCATTAAAATTCCACAGGAAAAAAAATGAAAATTGAAATTTTAAAAAACAAAATGAAGAAACGAATGAATGAAAAGTCTCTATAGTTGTTGATCATCAGAGATTCGAATTTTTTTTTTAAATTCATTTCGAATAATTTATGGTCATGTTTTTTTTTGTTGTTCTCATTTCTCTCGTGTTTTCAATGTCATACACTGGTGAACAAAAAAAAAAAAAAATACGAGGTCTTTCCGGAAAAAAACCATAAAAAAAAATTTCACCGATACATTAATTCTGGCAACTTCCGTCATTGACATCATTATGATTGTACACTGATTAAATGATGGCATTCTTTTCTTTTGTTGATGTTTATTTTCTATTGTCTTGGTCTAAAAAAAAAATTTTCAAATTTTTCCATCATACACACACACACACACACACACATTATTGTGTGGAAAACTGTCGAAGAATTTCAATTTCAATGTTTTCGTTTCTTTTTCTTGGTAACTGTCACCAGAAGAAGAAAAAAACAAAATCAAAACAACAACAGTCTAAGTAGTTAATGGAATTCAATTTCAAAATTACTATTTTTGGATGAAATTCATATTTCACCCGAATGACATCATCATAATCATTACATTATTCTATATCAGATTCCGTAAAACATCTATGAACAAACACACTGAAAATGATGACGAAATCAACAATTATAACGGGCGAACATATTTAGTAACAAAAAACAACAACAACAACAAAGTTGTTAATGTATGTTTATTTCTGTGCTTGTTCCGAATCATTTTTCATCAATTTTCGGATGTCTGTATTTGAAATCTGTTTGAGTCTTTTTTTTCATAGATTCTTTTTGGGTTTCGTTTGTTTGTTTGTTGTTTTTTTTTCTGGTTTCAATTTGTCATGGCCATAATAAAAAATATTATGTTGTTTGTAATATTAGATTGAAAAATAATGGGCAAATAAAAAATCAATGATAAAATGTCTATGTGTATTTGATACATTTCATTTTTGTTTTGTTTTGTTTCATCATCATTATTTTTGTTTTTTTTTGACCATCATTGTGTTTCAAATCAATTATAATTAATGAGAATATTGATGATGATGATGAAGATGATGAATTGAATGCGTTCAATGCGTCAAAATAATGAGAGAAAAAAAAAGAAATTTTCTACATACACACACACACACACACATGAACCATTATTAATGTTCCAAACAGATTCAGAATTTGCAAGAATAATACAATTACATTATTTGGATTCTTCTGACAAATTTTCTCTACATGAATTTGATTATTATTGTTATTATAATTATTTTTAACACCAAATTGATATATAATCATTTATAATGTGTGTGGGTAATGAAAATTGAATAAAAAAACATGAATGTGATGAATATTAAAATCTGGCCCCAACGACATTACATACACACACACACACACACACGATTCTGGTCGTGGTTTACGTAAACAATTTCCCAATGCTAAAAAAAAAATTGTCAATGAGCCAAATGTCAATAATAAACGTGATGAAGATGTTTAGTGTGAAAACCAAAGAATGAAAAAAAAATCGTCAAATCATTAGAGACATTTGGAAATTCATCTATAGAGAAAAGACAAAATGATGATAATCAAACACAATAGATATCAAAAAACAACAACAACAACAACAACAAACCAGTAACAACAATCATAATTTAAATATAATAAATACAACGCTATTCGATGAATTTCCGACAGAAAACGACAATAAACGGATATCGATTTATTGATCAAATAAAAAAAAACTACGGAAATTGTCGTTTGAAAATAAATTCACGAAGCATGGAAAAAAAAGTTTTCATTTTCATTTTTTTTTCATTAAGTAAATTTATATTTTGTTGCAAATTATAAATCTATTAGTGGTAATGAAATAAAAAAAAAACAAAAACAAACACGATTCTTGGAAATTGATTTTTTTAAAAAATATTAACTTCAGATTTCACAGTTTAGTTTGTGTATGAACACTTGAAATCTGTGCATTAGTTTAGTTCTTTTTTTTTCTTCGAGAATTCATTTTTCTTATTTTTTTTTTTTACAAACAAAAATGATTAGAATTGAAATTGTTTTTTTTTTCTTTCAACCAATAATCAGTTTATTGTATTTGGATTTCGGGCTGCCACAACTACGGCTACAACGACAACAACAACAACAACAACAGATGTTGAGGTTATTTTCTTTGAATCTTTATCACGAAAACTTTTTCTTTTCAACATTTTCATCTCCATATGAAATTCTCTTGAACAATAAAAAAGTGAAAATATTGAAATTTTTTTTTCTATCCACACATTCAAACACGTTCAAGGAATTTTTTTTTTTTTTGGTCTTAAAAAAACGCTACGATTCTCTCATCACATCTTGCACGCGATTAATTTGTGTGAATGAAACAAAAAAAAAACAAAAATGAAACGGAAAAAAATGATTATGAATTTTATTGATTTTATGGCAACATGACATGACAGCTGCTAATGATGAATTCGGAATTTTTCGGTTTTTCTCTTTTCGTAAATATTGATTTACATTGTTATGTTACATCCGATGCAGAATATTCTATTGAATTTATGTTTTTTTTTTCCTTTTGAAGTTGTTACATTTCTCTTTAGTTTACCTTAATATTCTTGTTTCTATTGAATCAATATTTGTTTTTACATCCAAATGGAATGGAATATTATCAAATTAGTTTCATTAATTATTTTTGTATAATAAAAAAAAAATCTGAATATTGAATTCATAAAGGTTACAATGCGCATGATAAAAATCTAGAAAAATCTAATGAAATTCTTATGGGATTATTTATCGTTGAAACAATTTTTTATTCGATTGGCCATTGGTTATTGGTTGGTCATTGATTGGTTAAATGGTTATACAAAGATATCATTAAATGCTAATGTGATGAATTTAATGCAAACGCGTGACTTTTCATTTCTTGTCATTGTTTATGAGTATGTGTGCGTGTGTTTGTGTGTTTATATGTGCCCAATAGTCATTATATCATTGATGATAATAATGATGATGATGATGCTATGAACGCCATGTGCAAAACAAATTTCCAAAAAAACCCAATGGTATAATATACGTCAACACGGTGTATTGTGGGTACCAGACACACACACACATATACATTAGTTTCATTGTGAATGGTGCCTCTCATTTTCACGCATACGATTGGATTCTTTTTCCACATTTATTTAGTTTAGTGTTTTTTTTTTTTTTTGGTTAGGGATTGTATATGATGTTTGGTCGATTGGTCGGTTGACTCTATGTTCATTTTAGATTGTGTGTGTGTGCGTGTTTGTGTGTGTAAAATAAACGTATAGGGACCAAATGCAATACAACATATAAAAATAAACAGTATCTGAAATCAGTCGACAAACAAACATCATCATTATCAACAACAACAATAACAACAACAACAACAAAAACAACAACAGAATCTAAAAACAGAATTCTTAGAGGAAAAAAAAACTAACAAAATTAATGAAACTTTTAGAATCAACGAATTAACTATAATCAATTAATTTTATCAACGTAAACATTGTGGTTGGTTGAAAATTAATGTGTGGGCAATGTTTCAGAACAATTATCATTAATATGATATACAACAACGACAAAAGTATGTGCTTCAAACTATTTGACATTATCATCATCGTCATCACCATTATCATCGACGGCAAAAAAGTTTCATCTTTTTTTCTGAAGAAAAATTGATGAATCAAGTGATTTGATTCGATTCATTGTCATCATTATTGAATAAGTTTTTTATGATTTCAACAATGAATGTACAGCGGATGTATTTATCGTAGACATTGTTCATAATAAATAAAGTGATTGAAAAATTTTTTTTTCAACAATAAAAACAAGAAAAAAAAGAATTTGAATGTAAGTCTTTTCTGTATTTTTTTTTTTTTTTGGTTTTCATTCATCATCAAATTGATTGATTAGGAGATAAACCAACCAACCAACCAATCGATCGATCGATCAATCAATCAATTGGATGGATCGATTGATGAGAAAAAGATAAATTCATTGAGATTAATTGTACAGAATTTACATTTCCTAATAATACCAATCGATCATTGTATATGCCAAACATTGAAAAAAAAACAAAACAAAAAAAAAACGGTTTACAATTTTTTTGTTCACAAGGAAATGATAAAACTGACCTGATTCATTGTTTCAATAATTTCCATTGGAAAACAAGTTACAACAACAACAACAACAACAAAAAACCTGAACAAGTTGTTTCCACAAATGATGATGATGATGAAAAAAAAACATAGAATATTCAGTATTTTTATATTATGTTCCGGTTGATGTCTGACAAACTGGACGGGAATTTAATATGGTGTGTTACACATTCACACACACACACACACATATGGATAATCGGATTTCCATTTTCCATTCTCTTTCTGTCTCTCTCCTCGCTTTCGTTTGTTTATTGTTGTCATACAAAACGACACTAATCACCAATTTATTTTTATTTTTTTTTCACAATGAATTTTTACTGTAGATTGAATGAAGATTCATGAGATTTCAGAATAAATTGTAATTTTTCTTTTCATCCGAGAAAAAAAAGTTGTTTAGTTTTGTTTTGTCGAGGTTCATTAATTTTGTTTCATGTGATTTATGACAAAATAACAACAACAACAACAACGAAACAAAAAACGGAATCAATGAACTTGTAGTGATATTTATATTACCTTTGTATCTATTTTTTTTTTGTTGGATTGGTGGTATTGTATATGTTGTTTGATGATGTTGCAATCAAAATTTATTATTGATTTAAATTTGCTATACTATTTTTTGTTCGATAATCGATTGTTTTGTTCATTTTAATTCAATTTTACTAATGAATTTTTTTGTTTTGTTTTGTTTTGTTTATTCATTTTGGCTATCAATCAATGATGAATGATGAACGATTCTATGCAAAGTTTCGAATCCTTTCGAATTATTTGTTCTTTGTTACATGATAGTTCATCAATTTTTTTTTTTTTTGTTGTATTCAGACAAGATGACGATAATGGCATTAATATTAGATTACAATACCAATGTGATCATATGATAGTTGAATTACTTGTTCAACAAAGAACAACAAACAATAACTATGAAATGAATATATATATAGTAGACCGGAAAAACATTCAACATCAATCGTTTCATTACAAATTTTTATCCATTCATTCGATTCAATTGTTTTATTTGTGTTCTTTTTTTTTTTTGTTGACAACGGTACTCCGGAAACACCGCAGGAACTATTTGTTCGTTTTTCTATTCTTCATCTACATTTTTTCCATTCATTCGTAGCTACATTCATCATGTTGAAATGAACACAGTTGATTATGATAAAAAAAAAGTCTATTGATCCATTTTGGAAACATAAATCGAATCTAAAGCAAATGATGGTGTCTTTTAGTTGAAACATAAAAAAAAAAGAAAAATCGAAATTCTAGCTATCATGAACATAATGAATTGTTGTATAACAATCAGATTGAATGTGTGTGTGTTTAAAACTGATTCTATTTTTTTCCCTTGTTTTTTTTGTATGCTTGATCAAGAATAATAAATTAAATTTACATTACAATTTCAATGTAAAATTGATGACAAAAATAAATTCCAAACAGACAATCAGTTGTTGTTAATGAATTATCGTATTTTTACAGAGAGAGAGAGAGAGTGGCAGAGACAAACAACAACAACAACTCGATTCGATTCGATGAATGTATAGGAATAAGCAAAGCAAATCATTATTCTAATCCAAATTCTACAATAAAAATTGATTGAAAAAGAATCCTTGAATATTACTTTTTTTTCTATGAATGAAATAGAATTCTGAATTATTTGTTTCATTTTCATGTCATCATCATCATGCAAGAATGAACAGAATTTTCATATAATTTTCTTTTTTTTTTTGCATTTACATTATTCATGCATTTTTTTTCTGCTAAAATTATTTTTAATGTCTCCAAGAGAAAGTGAAAAATTCATATTTTTTCGCCACTGAAAATTTTGGTCAATTATGAATGAATGGAAAAAAAAATTTCTGCTTCATTCTTGGTTGACTTTTGTCGTATACGCTGTTGTTGATGGCTGCCGCCGGCCAATGTTGTCGTTTGCCGGTATATAAAATTTAATATTGATTGCACAATAACAACAACAACAACAACAACAAAATGAATCATCCTGTGTAATGTAGCGTATACGTTTATTCATATATATTCACAATGGTTCAATGGTTGCCAAAAAAAAAAAAAAATTATTTTTTCACTTGGATTTTTGTTTGGATTTGGATTTTTTTTTCTTCTTCTTCTTCCAATGATTTGTGTTTCATGTTTGTCATGTGTTTGTTTTTTTTTCTGCTGATCAATATGAAAACAAAACAAAACAAAAAAAAAACAGAAAAAAAACACATGACAAAATAAGTTTGGGTGCAAATTGCTTGTTAGTTTTGATTTCAAAAAAAAAAACTTTTTTCTTCCTTTTTTTCTAAAAAAAAAAACGAAACAAAACAAAACAGAATTTGTGCATATCTACCACCACTATGCGCATATTTGCGCATATGAAACGTCAACAACATATGCACATTGTTCATCATTTTGTAACAAAAAAAAAAAATTTTGTCATATGGCCAAATACCAGAAGAAAATTGAATAAATGAATAATTTTAATTCAATATACCTACGCAAAGTTTTTTTTTTATATTTTCCACAAGTTTTCCAAAAAATTTATAACGCCGATACGCTGGCACTAGGAATGAATATATTGAAAGTAAGAAAGAGACAAAAAACTTGTTGACAAATTTCAAAAGAACCCTGAAGTGTTGTTCAAACAAAAACAAAAATAGTGAAAAAAAAGAGACAACGAATGAAATTGAAGAAAAAAAAATTCATTTTTTCCATATTGAAATCGGAACAACCGATTCTAGCCGCCATGTGTGTGTGTGTGTGTGTATGTGTGCTGACATTAACCAATCATCATTATTTCATCATTATTCATGCATTGATGTTTTTTTTCCGAAACAAATTCTTTTCATTCCTGATGTGAATATATATTTTTTTCATATATATACCCGTATCTCAAATATTTAATGACAAAAGTTTTTTTTTTTTTTTTGGAAAACTTTTTCTCACTATGTTTGATCTTCAGTAGAAAATGAAGTGTTTCTTTCATTATATATCCAGTATTTTGTGGTTTTTTCTTTGTCTTCACAATTCTTACCAATCACTACTACACTACTACTGTTACTATATTACACAACAAAGTTATTATTGTCATCATAGACAAATAACCCTGAAGCTCCAACCGTTCCATTATATACAATACTCCGTAACTTTACATGAATAAATTATTTGAAACAAATCATTCGAAAAATAACTTTGAAACATCTCGAAAAGTGGCGAACATTCAATCAGTTCTGTTTTTTTCCCTCTCAATACACTGGTCTCAAGAGAACATAAATTCTGATTCTCTTTCTCTCTCTCTCTCTGTTTCTCAGTAATCTAATCTTGAAATGAAAATCACACAAAACGATGGTTGATGAAAATTTTGTACAGCAACGGTTTTTTTTATGGCTTATAAGTGAATGATGTGTTTTTCTAGAATTTTTTTTTTGTTCAACTTTGAAAAGTTTCAGAAATCAATAATTCTTTGCAGGATCAAAGATCAGGAATCGAGAAATTTTTCTTCCAAAATAAAAGACTCATATGATCCGATTGAGAAGATTTGTAACAAATTATTCGATTAAAGCAACTTTTTAAACAAACAAACAAAAATTTACAATTCGAACTGCAATCGATCCTCAATGTCATTTCATCAGCGATTTCTGTAATTTAAGTTTTAGCGGTGAATATGATGAACCAGGAAATATTCCGTAATAATGAAATCAATATTCAAAAAGAATCCACGGGGGAAAAATGTTCCAGACATCATTCATTGATCACAAAGAATTTTATTTCCTGTTTTTGACCAGTTTTTTTTCCATCAGGATATAACCAGAATGATGAACAAAACTATTAATAAATCAATTTCAAAAACGTAAAAATGTTTATTTTTCGCAATTCTTTCCATTTCAATTCTAGACGTTTTCCTTTATTCTCATCGAAAAATGAATGATGAAATAATTTTCAACAGAAAAAAAAAATTTTCTGGTTCAAAAAAAGACCTTCGGAAAACAACAGATCACCCCTTCAGCAATGATCACAAAAGAACAATTTCATTTTGTATTATATAATCAATGAGAATTTTTATTATTATCCATTTATACACAAACACACATGAGAATGTACATATAGAATACATTAAACATGTCAAATGCATTAACTACGTGGTGGTGGTGGTGGTTATTGTTGTAAAATGGTTCCAACCATAATGACACCAGTATTATTAGATCCATTGAAAAAAAAAATTTTTCTTTTTTTTCGTTTGAATGGATCCAAGCACATCGCCTGATATATATAACAATAATGAACAAATGAATTGTTTCTGGTCTTTTTTTTTTTTTTTTTTTTTTTGGTTATCTCTGGTTTTGTCATAGACATATGCCACATAATAGTAACGTTTTGTGAACGGCGTTTATAGATATATTTGTTTATTTGTTTATTTATTTTTTTTTCTCTTTGTTGAGTTATAGTTAATTATAATTATAGTAGTTAGTCACATATGGTTTTTGTTTCTGTTTAATGATAAATGTTTTTTATGCTGGAATCATAGAATCTGTACATCATAATGAATTGGAGACATGAAATACAGAATAATGTGATCCTATATATATATATATATATATACTGAATGAAATGAATTTTTCTATTATTCTTATTTTTAGCATCATTCAACGATTTTTTTGAATATCATCATGATTTTGTTAATATAAATGTTAATCATCATCATGGATATGATTGAAGATGAAATCTTACCGGATATTGTTGATTTAAATATGATTGAACAATCATCATCATCATCATCATCGTCATCATCAATAATGGCATCATCAATTATTGATGCATTATGGACACCTGGTTTTATGCATCAAACAAATGAAACAACTTATGTTTATATTGAAAATCCACATGATATGATCGATCCATTTCATTCGAATCAGAATTTTATGGCCATTGTATTGACACATGCTATAACGTTTATTGTTGGCGTTATCGGTAATTCAGTAGTGATTGCTACATGGGCTCGTGGTGGAAAAATTCGTTCACCGACGGCCACTTTTCTTGTATCATTAGCATGTGCTGATCTATTATTGCTCATAATATTTATGCCACTTGAAACATTGGAATATTTTGTCATCACATGGGATTATAATGGACATATTTGTAAGCTAAGTTCATTCGTTGAATTATTATCGGGTATGTCATCCATATTGAATTTAGTGGCCGTTTCTGTTGAAAGGTATGATAAAGATCAAGAATTTATGAAAAATACAATTTCTGAATAAAAAAAACCATCCAAAGATTTTTAGTGATAGTATATCCGATCCATGCAAGACGTTGGTGTACGGTGACAAAATCCAGACGTAGTCTCATATTTGTCTGGTTATTGGCCATTATATTTGCTGCACCGCCTGTATTTAACAAGGTCAGTCGAAATTTTTTTTTTAGGTTTTCAATGTTTTGATTGACAAAATGAATATTTAACCGAAATTGGATTTTATTCTAGAGCACTTATTCAATGACCTATTATAATAATGAAACAGCTATAACAGCTTATTATTGTTTTGAAAAGAATGATAATTGGGCAATATATTTTGCCATTTATGAATTGTTAACATTATTCATAATACCTGCATTGCTCATGATGTTCTGTTATTCACGTGTAATACGTGAATTATGGACATCAACACGTGTGATTACTATATTGACAAGTGCCACTAATGGTTATCATCATCATCATCATCATCCAGTACATTCGGAAGCAACATCAAATCATTTAATGCCAAATCATAAATCGGCCATTAGTGAAACACAATCAATAGGAGGAAGTGTTGTTAATAATAATAATAATAATAATAATGGTAATGGTAATGGTAATGATCTAACTAATGGCACTAATAATACTAGTAGTGGACCACGTAGTTATCTAGTACGATGGTCAAATAAAAAAATGATTGAAATATCAATCAATTGTGAACCATCATCGAATATATCAAATTCATCAAGTTCTAGTTCACGAGCAATTGCCATAATGACACCTACAAATGCGACAGGATTATTTGTGAATAATAATTCCAAGAATAATAATCATAGTATCGTATTGGATGAACCAAAACCGGTTGATAATGATAAAGAATCGAATAATAATTCAATCATTAAAATTTTTCAATATATTCGTGCCATATTACAACGAATGAAAATTATTAGCTGTGATCATCATTATTGTTGTCAAACTAAATCACTGAATGGTATAACAATTGAACAATCAATGAAATCAATACCATCATCACCATCACAACAAAATCATCAACGATTCTCACATTTATCGGCTTCATCGTCCATAATTAATTATCATGGCTGTAATAATAAAGTACAATTAGATAGGCAAGAATCAACGATGCAATCGAATCAAAATATAGGATCAATATCACGAATTCATGATTGGTTTGGTAATCATCGAAAATTGAACAAACAATCATCACCAATAGAGGATAATCAATCATCATGTTTGGGCCATTATAATCAATCATCATCGATGATCGGTATACCGGCACCGGCACCAACACCAACAGTGAATTCCAGCGAATACAATACATCCACTGTTACCGATGTTCGTAATGCACGACGACAGGTATGTAATGTGTGGATAAATGAAAAAAGAATTTGGAATTTTTTTATTTACAGAATAATTTTTTCTGTTTTTTTTTAATTCACTTTAACCTGTTTAATTAGCTATACTGTCAAGTGATAAAAATGTTATTGTTCATTGTGATATTATTTCATGTTTGTTGGGGACCAAGACTAATATTCAATGTAATCAAATCGACTGGAATCGGTCAATTCGATAAATTTGCATATAGTGCAAGAGTTTATTTTTATCTTTTATCTTTTATACATTCTGCATTGAATCCATTTGTTTATGGTTTTATGTCTTCCAATTTTCGGTGAGAATATATTGATATTATTTTACTAAATGAATTATAATGAAAAATTTTTTTTATTGATAATAATAAATTTTAACTAACTATAACTAAATTAAGTTTACGTTTCTTACGTTTATTATCAAACAAGACGAATGATGATGAATTCGTGTAATCATCATCGACATAGACATCGTTATCGTAAACAACGTACCGGTACATTAACACCAGTGAATAATTCATTAGCTGAAGCAATGGCTACAACATCTTGTTTGCCTATGGCACGTACAGGTACAACCACTGGTTATAAAACAACACAACAAGCACAATCATTTTCAACAGAAAATTATCATTATAATCAAAATCAACAATCATCATCATCAATAAAACAGAATTCACATTCAGAAATTTCTGATTCATTTTCATATGCTGAAGCAGAATTATCACAGACACCATCTACTGTTTGTAGTCATAGAATATCAACTACATCGGTTGAATTTCGTAATCATCATCAACATCATCATCATCATCATCATCATCATCATTGTCGTCATCATAATCATTTTCATGATAATTGTAATATCAATAATGATAGCCACAGTGAAAATCCAGATTATAGCGAGGTTGAAATGGAAATTAATCAAATGATTGATCAAAAAAAACAACAACAGCAACAACAACAACAACAACAAAAACAACAGCAGCAACAATCGACCAATTTAATTGTTTCAAATTTCAAATATCCAAATCGATTAAAACGAATGTTATTTTCAATGAAATCACCTTCCACATCATCATCATCATCAATATCAAATGGTATAAGTATTGTAAGTGGTAATGGGGCAGCAGCCGCCGTAGGCAGCGGACGACGAAAAACGATAACAACAACAACAACAACAACATCAACAACAAAGCCGGATAATCGAAATAGCCGACAATCGGAGGATAATGAACATATGAAATCAGTGGCCATAGAACATCGATCATTACCATCTTTATTTTTTAAACGACAAAATAATCATCAACAACAACAACAGCAACAATCGAAACGTTTTAATCGAATAAATCAGGCAAATAATTTGAAAAAATTTAATCAAACAAATGAGAATGGAAAGAAATGTGTCAATTCTTGTCAATCATTGTTTTCACATTATTCATTATCGACAACAAAATATGACCATAAACAACAACAACAACAACAGCAACAGCAACGACGACAAGGCCATAAGAATAAGAGTTCCTATTATTATGAACATTCATTTTGAAACATGAGAATAAATGAGACAAAAAAAAATTGTAAAATCTGTCATCAACGTAAACACACCCACACACACACACACAAATTGACCACAACAAAAATTGTAATGAATATATGCAAACAAACAAACAAACAAACAAAACACTCTAATAATAATAAAATCCAATTGAATTTTTGCCAAAAAAAAAAATCCATCCATTCAATTTGGCTGATCCAATTTAAGATTAAAAGGTATCCTTCACTTTTGTGTGAATATTAAAGGAAAAAAAACTGTTGTCGTTGTTGTTGCTGCTGAAATAATAATAACAGCCACCATTCACTACTGTGGGCCACCACCACCACTATCACCACCATTAATAGAAAAAAAATGACAATGGAGATGACCACCACACCAAAATGAATGAATACAATTGATTTGGCCAATAATAATAATAATAATAACCGGATTTTAATAATGCAATCAAGTGTGTGTGTGTGTGTGTGTGTGTGTGTGTGTGTGTGTAGGTGACGGATGGCCCAAAGAAAGAAAAAAAAATCCAAGGGCTATTGTCAGAAAATTATCTTATCATTCATTTGTATATATGCTTGAAATAAAAAAAAAATGTTTTCATTTCATCATTTCGATTATATTGTAGATTATCTATTAAACTAAATTTAATTTGAACTTGAACTCGAAAAAATAAATTTTTAAATCTGAATATTTTGTTTTCATCACTGTGGTCTATAATTTTTTTTTTTTTTTTTTTTTTTTTTTTTTTTTGATACATTTGTTCAACAAAACGAAACAAAATCTGTTTTTTTTTACTGAATGAAAATTGACAAATTCACTTGGCCAGTTGGTTTTTATGGCTCGTTTAACTTGGTCAAACACACACAGTAACACTTTTTTTTGTTTGTTTGATGATCTTGAAATGTAAAACAATTGAAAAAAATGAAAATTAGAATAAAAATAAAATGGAATGAAATTGAAAATAATAATATATCACCATTTAGCATTTATTATTGATATGAAATTAAAATTTTGATCAAAAAAATCAATCTCTTCGATTGTAAACAAGTGTGTGTGTGTGTGTGAGTGGGTGTGGATGTGTGTTTGAGAGAAAGACAGAGTGGACACACAATCAAACAACACCAATCAATGATTAATCAATACAATTTTTTTTTCAAGTCTTCAGATTATTTTAAAAAATTTGAATTGTGCAAAATGTGAAAAGTTGACAGAAAGTAAAAAAAAAAATATTCAGGTCGATGGCAATGATTGGAATAACAACAACGACAACAACAAAAACAAAACGGGACAAAAGAAATAACATACACGCGCACACACACACGAACAAACAAAACACTATATTTGTGAATTTTTTCACTAATAAACACTTTCAATACGAAAAAAATTTACACATATGATGACGATTATACAAAAGAAAAAAAAAATGCAAAAAAATGAAATGAAATGAAATCAAAGCTACCAAAGTTATATTATCCATCTGTTTTTTTTTTCTTTTGTTGATGTTGAGATTTCAATTTTTTTTTCGTTGTTGTTGTTGTTGTTGTTGAAACGAACGAACAAACAAAACAAAATCCATTTTTTTCTGTTGAAAATGACAAATCATATCAAATGCAATGTAAAATTCAAGTGAATCAATGATGTGTTACATAATAATCATAACAATAAAATTATGATGATGATGATGATGATAATCGTAGTCACCCTAGTATGTACACACACACACATACAGGTAGGTGATGATTATTTTCAATAATAATTGACATCATCATCATCAACATGATGTGCTGCTAGTTTTTTATTCATCATCATCATCATCATCATGAATGCTTACCCAATTTTTTTGTATTGAATTCCATTTTATTATTTCTGGCCTTAATTTTTTTCATTTTATTGCCTATCATCATCATCATCATCATCATATCTCTTTATAGATGCAGCAATTGGCAATGTGATTATTATTTAACCAACATTCGTTTTTTCATTCATGGATCACAATTTTAGATTGTATATATCAGGTTGTAATGGATGGAATATATAAAAATAAAAATAACAAAAAAAAATGCAAAAGGTCAATGTTAATGCATCAATGAAAGTCGCTTTTATTTTTATTTTTCCTTGATGATGTGATTTTTATTTGGCTTTTTTTTCCATTTCTTTTCAAATGGTGTTTTTTTTTGCTGTTATTCCAGTAACTCAAAATTAGTGGATCAAAATAAATCGGATTGATCAGTTTTTTTATCATATATATATATGTGTGTGTGTGTGTGTGTGTGTGTATAAGAAAACGAAATGAATACGAATTGATTCAATACGTTTGTAGTGTGATTAGGAATTACTAATTTTGTTTTTCATATTCTTATTGTTAACAGATAGAATTCAGAATGGAATATAGAGAATATATATCTGTGAAATGGTAATCGTTTTGTTTTGTTTTGTTTGATTTTGATTGTTTCCGGCTTATAATATATATATATATTGGATATTGAATATCTCTTTTCACATTTATTCAGCATATTTTTGTTTCCACATACGATGTGTATTCTGTAATTAACACATACTGTGCGTTGTGTGTTAATTGTTTATTTGTGAGGGAGAGCGAGGGCAAGAATGCACACCAAATCAATATTATTGCTGATGGTGATAATGATCACTTTTATATTCAAGTGATCCGTTTGAATTGATTTTGTTTTTTTTTTCTTCTTTCTCTCTCTCTCTCTCCGTAAATTGTTTTTATCGTAAATTTGTATTAGAAAAAAAAATTGTCAATTCAAATTCAGTTCAGATTCTTTGATCTTTTCATCAGAAATAAATAAACAGCAACAACAACAACAACAACAGTAGCAGCAAAAATATTGTTTTGAGAAAATAAAAGTGGACATTGCAATTTTTTTTTCATGTATTTTATCCATTTCATTTGAATAACCATAACATGAAAAAAATTTTTTTCCTTTTCATTCACTAAAAAAAATTACAAGAAAATAATCTAAATTTGGAATTATTGTTTCATTTGAAATGATCAATCGATTGATTGGCTATATAAACTTGGTAATAATATTAGTAGATCAGAATAAATGCAATGTAAAATGGGGGAAAAAAACGAGAACATACTGAAAAAAAGTGGGTGTTTTTTTTTGTATGTTCAAAATCATTTGTCGCCATGTATGTATGCATTATTGTGTGTGTGTGTGTGTATGTCAAAGTTGATAAAAATATTATCATTTTTGATGATCGAGGTTTAATTATTATTATTATTATAATAATAATTAGTTTTCTACTGACCAAATTGAATACCTGAACACACACCAAATACACACACAGAGATATAAATGAAAAAAAATTGCCATCATCAACATCATTTGTCCTTGTGTGTGTGTGTGTGTGTGTATTTTATATAAAGAAATTATTGTCCCTATATATCTAAAACAATCAACATTCGGTGACAATTACCAAGAGAGAGAGAAAAAAAAAATTCATTCTACATGGACAAATTGAAATTGGCCAATTTCAGGGAATTTAATTCATTTTTAGACACAAACACACACACACACACACACAGAGAGTGAAATAAATCATGTAACAAAATTGTCTAATTTGAATAAACAAAACAAAAAAAAAACAAAAAACAAAATTATTCAATCATTAGTCTAATCAAGTTTTACGAATCGAGGCTATTTCCACTATTCAATATATGTAGCAGGAGATTAATTTGTTTCATTGTATTTGTTGTTGTTGTTGTTGTTGTTGTTGTTTTTCATCATCTTTTTTTTTTATTTTGCTGAAAAACAATAATAATTGGTTTGATGATGTTCATTCGAGTTTTTTTGTGTTTCAAAAAAAAAAACAAATTTTCAGTGCCAATTTTCACACAATGAACTAACTTTAAACTATGCGGCTATTTCTCGAAAAAAAACCGGGGTTTTTTTTCTTGATAATGAATTGTCAGTATTTTTTTTTCTGTGTACACATGTGTAATAATGGAAGTGAAGTTTTTTTTTTTTTTTTGTTCGAATGATGATGATGATGACGCCCGGTTATATCCGAATCATTGATGTGTAAACTAAGTGTAAGTAAATAAGTAATGATGATGATGATGATGATGATGGTGAGCCATGACAATTTGAAATGAAGCAAAAAAAAAAAAGAAAAAGAAATTTTTCTCTCTCTCTTTCTGATCATCATTTCAACAAGTATTTTTTTTTGTTGTTGTTGTTGAGTTCACATTACAACAAACATTTCACTTTCTCTTTCGTTTTCCGCATGTTTTGGACATTTTGATGCTCTCTTTTTTTTTATTGTTCAAAATAAAAAATATCAAATGGAATGGAATGGAATATATTGAAGGTAAATAATGTTTTGGCTTACATTTTTTTTTTACAAGATCAGAACACACACACACAAACACACGGTCAGTTAGTCAGTATTTGAAACATTCAATAAATCAGTCAGTTAGATTGATAATTTATGAAAATATTTTCACCATTTATATATGATTATTATTATGAAATTGATTCGAATCAAAATATTTTGTTTTTGGGAAACGTGTGTGTGTTTGTGTTTGTGTTTTTCATCAATCTGTTTACACACACACACATTAATTTCAATTCAATTATTATCTGTTTGTTTGTTTTCATGTCAAAATTTTAGGCATCAAGATTTTCAATTTTAATTCCACAAAAAAAAATTTATTCGCACCATATATATATCAATGTCTTAGTTGGTGAAATAATCTTTATTTTTGAGTTTGAGTTTGAGTGTTTTGATGATTTATTCAACGAAAAAAATGCTGTGTGTGTGTGCTGTTCATAAATAATGTTCGATTCATTGACATTCGATAATCAGATTTTATTCATGGTGATTCATTTGTTTTGTTTGAATATCTCTCTCTGCAATTTCAATAATGATAACCAATATTGATAGATTCCATGATCATTCTACGAACAATATACATTTTTAATCGATAAAAATATTCGAAACGAAAAAATAACAAAATGTCGACGAGGACATTTTGGTCATCATCGTCATCATCATCATCATCATGGACAACAAAAACATCAAAAACAACATCATTAAGATGGCCAAAAAACAACAACAACAACAGCAACAAACAAATCATCATCAAATTGTTAATGATAATGATTGTTGTGATATGTCCATTCGAATGGATGGTAAGTTTTTTTTCTTTTTATTATTATAATTATCATCATCATCATCATATGAATACAATTACAAAAAATTACCTGATTCAATTTGTAGAAAATCCGTTCAATTATAAAACAGAAAAACAGAAAAAAATACAATACAGACAAAAAAAAAGAATAATGATGATGTAAATGTGATTAAATTTACATTGATTTGCATGTGATTTTGATTCGATTTTCAATTCTTTTGTTTGGTCCGTAAAATATTCGTTGACGAATTTTCATTTTGTTCATTTTGTATTTTGTATATGCGCAATAAAAAAAATTATTCGACAATGAAAAATTGAATAATGAAAGGACCAAACTTAAACAAACGATGGATTTGAATTGTTTTATTATTATTATTATTGTAATGACAATAATGATCGCATTGGGAATTCTTTATATTCAATGAGACCAAAGCAACAAAAACACATCATCATCATCATTATTGTGTTGTGCTGTTACCTTGGTTTTTTTTATAATTAATACAATTGTCATCTGTGTGATAGTGTTCAAAAGCATAAAATTAGTCCAAAAAAAAAAAATTCTTGTACGACCTCGACAAATTTTTTTTTCTTCCTATGCATTTCATATTGATGATGACGATTATTACAAACGAGAATGAAACATTACAAAATTTTTATTATGAACACAAATGTCACCATCGTAGACAATTTTGATTGAAACAGACAAACAAACAAACAAACAAACATACAAATCCGATTGATAAAGTGTATTTTTCAATGCATCAACAAAATGCTAATGCTAGTTCTGTCGTTTTCTTTTTGAAAAAAAAAAAATATTATATCATCTATAAACTGAATAATAATGATCCGATTAGTTGATTTTTTTTCTCATTCTCTCACTCGCTCGTTCGGTCGATTATGACAATGAAGATGGTATAATTCCAAATGTGTTACCAGGGGAAAAAAAACACGGCTACGTTTAGTTGACAACAGATGGACATTAAAAAAAAGAGATAGAGATAGATTGGTTATTTTTTAAAAAGCTTTAAACGACGGAAATGATTCTATTAAGATAAAATTTGGTGACAAAAAATAAAAAAAAATTCGGCAATAATCAATCCATATACACGTATATCAAACACATTTGGGTGACGAGATTTTTCATCATTAAATTCACACCTTGTTGTTGTTCACAGACACATATTTACAATCATTCAATATTTTTTTTTCTCACATATTTTACAACAATGTGATGATGATAATGCGATGATGATGATGATGATCATCATCATTTGATAATCGAATCGAAAGCGAAAGCAAAAAAAAAAAAATAAAACGGATCACACATCAATATCATCATATATATATATTAGAAAGTGAAAAGGAAAGATTTTCTTTTCCGATTATTATGGAAAAATCATTGTTGGTTGTAAGAAGATGAAAAAAAAAAGATTTCTTTCCATCATCATCATCTTCCTCATTTTTTTTCACATATTCTCGACAATGATATGAAATGGTCATTTGGATATAAATAATGGCAATAAACGAAGGAACCATTTTTTTTTTTTTTGGACTCTGGTCCAGTTTTATCATCATCATCATACGAATTCACATACTGGACAATTCAATTTTTTTAGTGCATGTGTGTATGTGCAGTACCGGTCAAATCGTTTTCGATTTTTTTGTTGTTGTTGTTGTTATGATTTGATTTTGATTTTTTTTCCGCCATTAATCATTTAACAATGTGATGGTAAAAATTTTTCAATACAATGTTGATCAATGGACGAGTTAGATGTTGGAAAATTTTTTTTTTTTCTTACTACACCTACCAAACACAAACATAAACTTAATATGCGTAGGCGTAGGTGATAAACCGTGTGAACATATTTACATATAGACATATAAAATGATCATCACATCACATTCTATTTGGATCATCATCATCATTATCATCATCAGATCAACAATGAATGAATGAATGAAAATAACGAGGGAGAGAGAGAAAAAAAAGATGTGAAAAAAAATAAATAAATGAAATAATCTTTCCATGAAAGTTGAAAGTTGTTGCTGTTGACAACAAAAAAAAAGATGAAAACCTAGATTAAAATAATATTTTCAATTCTAACCGAATATAGTGATGAACAAAAAGATTATGACAAAAAACAAAAAACATGCAACAACAACAACAACAACAAAAAAGATACAAGAATCCAGTACCATGAGCCGATGGATATGCATCCATTCATTCATTTTATCCATCCATCCATTTATCCATCCACCCACTTAAACTCGTTTGTTTATCTTTTGTTTATTTTTTCTCAGTTTTGTTTTTTTTATAAACAAACAAAATAATGAATATATGACAGCCAAACACAACATACCTGACAATGTATCATCATCCAACCTGATTTACGAATAATGATGATGATGATAATCCTGGATGTTTCAACAAAGAAAAAAAATGACATATGAATATCAAATACATACATACATACATACATTTGTTTGTTTGTGATTATAACATTGTGTTGGCCGGCCAGGAATTGTTTGTTTTTGTTCATATCCGCTCTATCACCATCGGACAAAATAGATATATACTGGACATAACTGACAATCATCATGATTTGATTAACGAAAAAAAAACAAAACAAAATCATGATTGTAGCCATAGTATAGTATCAAATAATTCATAAATTTCATTCAAAAAAAAAAAATTTTATTTTTCCTGAATTTAACTTTGATAAGTGTTCCAATTTTCATTCTATTTTTTTTTTGTTTTTGTTTCCCCGTTGTCATTTCTGGTCAGGCAAGAGAAAAAAAAATTGTAACCAACACAATGAGGAACACAAAAAAAACGCTTATATTTCATTTAAAACAAATGTATAATCAGCCGGATCAAAATCAAAATCAAAATAAATAAATAAATGGCCCATGAGACCCCAAATATAAATAAATAAATAACTTTTCCAGAAAACAAACACACACACACACACACACCATTCATCAAATTTGATGTTACACTTGAATTCGCACACACACACAAAAAAAAACTTGTGATTATTGGACGAAATTGAAAAAAAACAACAACAACAAAAAATCAGATTAAATAAAACGAAATTCAATTAAATCAATCAATGAGCATGATGAATATTTGAATTGTTTAGATTTAATTTTTTTTTTGTTTGTTCATTCATTTTTTTTTTACCAGTGTCATCGAATGTTTGTCACATCATCATCATCATCATCGACAATAAATGTGAATGAAAATATTTTCAACAGTGATATACATCAACATTTAACAGCTGAAGAACGAATCGTTTTGTTGGGCCATCATGATGAAGGTAAGATTTTTTTTTCATTGAATTTACAAATTTAGATCGATTTCAATTTTGATTTTGGTTAAAATTAGTGCCTCAATATCAAGTGATATCATCGAAATCATTACGTACATCATCTAATCATCAACATCAACCAAATCAAATTCATCACAATCAACGAACAAAACGTTCAATTAATTCAAATTTCAATAATAATAATAATAATGATATTCCACCGGATAAAGATAAACCAATCAAAATTGAATTCGAAGCATTTGGTGAACCATTTCGGTTACGATTATGGCCAAATCATGGTTTATTATCACCGGGATTTCATCTAATCAATCAAAATCGTGAATCATCTAATGGATCAATCGTCAATGAAGATAATGATGATTGGTCAATGCGTAAACATTTATCCAATTGTTTTTATCAGGGTTATGATGAAGCACATCAAAATGGTGCGGCAGCTATTTCACTTTGTAGCGGTATGGTAAGTAAATGATCGATGAAAGAAAGATTTCATCTTCACATTGTATATTAGGACCAATATATATAATTAGATTAATCTATTTTTTTTTTCTTGTCATTTATATGATATGATAGCAAGGTGTAATTGAAACAAATCCATCAATTTATATGATTAATCCAATACCTGAAACGACAAGTAAAAGGATTATTTTTCTCACAAATAATGGTAATGGTAATAATCAATCAACAACAACAACATCATCATCATTTCAACATGAACATTATCATCTAGTGTTGAAAAAAAATGATTATAATCATTATGAATGTCCACATGGATCAAATACTAATTCTAATCATAATCATCATCATCATCATCATCATTATAATTATTATAAAGATTTGATCCCAAAATTATCGTCATCATCACCATCATCATCATCATTAATGATTGAAAATAAAAAACGCCAAAAACGTTCGATCGATATTGTAGCATCGAATAGAAATTTTTTCGATGCTGATAAAACAACAACAACAACAACGACAACAAGTCAAACTACCACATCGACAATATCAGCAACAACTATGATGCCTACAACGGACAATTCATTTTCATCATCAACATTAGAAAATCAACCGGAAAGTATTAATGAAATTATTGGTGATCATCATATAAATTCTACAACAACAACGACAACAACAACAACAACAACAGCAACAAAACCAACGTTTAATATAACAGTTGAAACGGCTGTATTTGTTGATGAAAGTTTATATCATATATTATCGAAAACATTTCCTATAGATACTGAACAGCAAATAGTTCTTTATGTATTGACAATAATGAATGCTGTACAATTATTATTTAAACAACCATCTATTGGCCGTTCAGTAGATATTTCCGTCGTATTAATGGATCTACTAAGACAACAACCAAAAGTAAGTTGACACGTCTACACAACGTTTTCAATATACATATACAGATAATAATTGAATGTTTTTCTTCTTATTATATAATAATGAATGAATGGATGGATTTGAATTTGAGATACAAACGAACGAACGAACGAACAGAAAAAAAATTCATAATACAAAATTTTATTTTATTTATATATCAAAATCAAATCAAAAAAATTTCAATCTTGTGTTGTGTAATAGGATTGATTGATTGATTGATTTGTTTAAATAATACCTGATGGCAATATATATATTATTGATCTATCTGATTTTTAATAAATGTGAATAAATCAACTGAAATGTTACAATTATTATAATTATATCTGATCAAATTATGTCATGTTATGGTTTTTTTTCTATGATTATTATCATGAATGAATACGATTTAAGAGTTCAATGAGTAATTATGTTAATTATTATTATTGATCATTATCATGTTAATGATAATGATGATGATGATGATGATGGCAACGAACTGTTTGATTTGATTTTTTTTTTGTTGTTTTCTTTCGTTTGGTGGTTATATAAAACATTGATTATAGATGAATTTTGTTGTTGTTGTTGTTATCTTTATCGATATTTTTTTTTGTACAACAACAACAACAACAATAATCATTGTGGTCAAATCGGCATTTTGGTTGATGATTTCTTTAGCCGCCGTAGGAGCGAAACTAGCAACAAGTGTGAGTTAGGTTTTTTTTTAAATTATTCCAATGACTATTGAATGGAAATTTGATTTTTTTTTATTATCATTATTTCTGCTTTACTTTGCATCAAAACATCATATCGATGTATTTATATATACATCATATCTGACAATTAAAATAACAATCAAATCAACATTTCCTTGACCACACCAAAAATAAATCCAACAATCTAACAAAATTTTTTCTCTTTTTTTTGTCAGAAAAGTTATGTTTTCCTGAATGTAATTCCGATTTTCGGTGCAAATTCTTTTTTTTAAATTTTGTAAAAAGTTTTTTTTCGAATCTTTCGATGAATGATTCGATTTTTTTTTTGAAAAAGTTTAAAAAATCATCACGATATTTATGAATGTGTGACCATATGATGTGTGTGATGGTTTTATTTCGGAAAAAAATGAATTGATCGATGATGATCGTAATATGAGATTAATAATGGTGAAAAAAAAACGAAGACAACCAACAAAAAAACAATCGCATTCATCTTGTGTGATTGATAAAGATACAAATAAATAAAAAAACAACTAAACAATGAAATGATATCTTTGCATTTATTTTTTATTTTTTTTTTTTTGAATCAACGAAAAAAAAATCAATTTAATGAAAACAAAAAACAATCGATAATCAGACACATACACACACAGGTGGCACCCATCATGGTTTTTCAACAAACAAACAAAGAAAAAAAGAAAGAAAAATTCCAAAGAAATCGCAACGGAAATCCTCAAAAATGATAAATGAATGAATGAAAAAAACGAAATTCTTTTTCTTGAAAATTATCAAAAATTTGTAAAAATAGTTTCAATGTTGCAAGGTTAACACAAATGGATAGATTAACTAAATCCAGTGTCAAATGAAAAATTAATAATTATTATTTCTCAATTGTATATATGTATTCATTCGAAATAGATCAATTCGAATGAGTTATATATTTGTTTATGATGATATTTTGATCAATCAGAAAGTTATTTGGCTGCTATATATCTACACACACGAACAAAAAAAAAACAAAAACAAATGATCAATCATCATCATTATGATCATCTGGAATTGGAAATGAAAAATTTCAATTTATAATCATCGATTTGATGATGAAATATTCCACTGAGAGAGAGAAAAATAAAAAAGTTAAATTGATCTTCTACAAGTATTTTCAATGATTATTTTTTTCTTATTAATCAAAAAAAAAGTAAAGCAAAGATAAACATTGAACCGATCAAAGTGTATTTGAGAATTGAAACAAAAAAAAAGGCCAAAGTCAATAAAAATAATAAATAAAAAAAAAAATGTGATTATTACATACACACAATGCAAGGATTTTTTTTCGGGCGTATATACTGTGGAATGCGCGCGTATTTTTTTTTTTTTTTTTTTTTTTGAAGCAAATTCGAATCAATGACAACAATAAAACAACAAAAACATTTTCATATGTGTATAATATATAAAGATATTAATAAATCAATTCGATTGGACAACGGACAGAAAAAAGAAAATGAAAACAAATTGTGTAAAATGGAATACGATAGGAAAGAAAAAAAGAGGCAAATCTAGATCAACTGACTATTTGCTTGAATGAATGTTTGATTGTTTTTTTTTTTTGAATGAAGATTTTTTTTTCACATTTTCATTTCATTTTTTTTTCTTTGGACCAAACTACAAATAAAAAATGACAAGAGAACAACAACATCATCGACAGGTGTTTATATTGATCGATATTTTGATCAATCAATTGATTTCACACCAAAAATCAAATGGATCGATCGATTGATTTTTTTTTTTTTGCTTACAATTCTGATGACAATCTTGTCGTCATTCAGTCAAGAAAAAAAATAACTAAGATAAATTGACCATGAACACGGTGTGAAAATAAACGATTATTGATATCATAAAAACACACCACGTGCATTAGATAAAAATCATATCATTTCATCAAATTCTCACCTTTGACCTTACTCACAGTGGAAAATCAATCAAATCATTGATTGATTTAAAATTTCCAATTTTTTAACTAGAAGAAAAAAAACACCTACAATATTTGGCGTTGGCCATTATTGATATGGTCATTTATTATGTAAACAAAACAAAATACAACAACAACAATATATATGTGATGATATCAATGACAAATGGCGCCCAATCAAACATCTGGCATTTGTTTTTAATATTTTTTTTAGGATCAAATTTTTTTCAATATAATTTGTTAAGACGATTTTAGGCTTGCAAAGGAAAATTGCATTTTTTTTTCTAACAAAAACAAAATTGAATCGTGTGTAGTGTGTGTGTGTGTGTGTGTGTGTTTTTGAACATTTTCTAAATTTAGCCAGTAACCAGTCATTGTAATTATATATATTTTTTAAAGCAAAAAAAAAAACAACAACAACAACAAAAAAATATGAAGTGGATCAATTCCTATTTGGATCATGTGAAATCAAAAAAAAAAAAAAATTGTGAATTGTCCATACTCAGAGTTAGCCAATCAAGCGAAAAATTTTCTAGTTGTCGTTTTGCACCTCCATCGACACTGCATAAAACAACAATTATTATTATCACACTTGGAAATTTTTTTGTTTTGTTTTGTTTTGGTTAGTGAATTACATAAAAAAGTGATTATTATTATTATTATTATTATTGACCACAGTGTTCAAATTGTGAATATATATCCTATATATGTTAATTTGCAATCATGAAAATGAAAAAAAAAAATACTTCACAATTCGGACAACACACACACACACACACACAAAGAGTTTTATATTTTGTCGATTTTTTTTCCACTGATGCGGGTGTTTTTTTTTATTTTAAGACGATATTTGTCGATCATTTCCATGAGTGGAAAATGCTAAACAAACAAACAAAAAAAAACTCATAAAAAAGTATTCAACAATATTCAATCGAGAATTGTAATAAATATCGATCATGGTTCGATAATATTGTCCTTTTTTTTCCTCTTTTCTTGAATCTAATATATATAATATTAATATAATCTTATAAATTGTCGCCCGTATATGTAAATACGTTGTTGTTTTTTGTTGTTGTTTTTGTTGTTGTTGTTGTTGTTGTTGTGAATTTCAAATCGCTGGATTAATTTAATGGGAATGTAATAACAACAAAAAGGATTTGCCCTATTGCCTCAATGAATGAATGAATGATTTCAATGGGGTTGCCGCGATTATTATTGATCTCAATTAAATCGTTTTTAATCGAATAGTTCATAGTGTTGTATAATACATACATACATACAGAAGTGATTTCATTTCTCACAATTATGATTTTTACCACATACACACACACACACCATATTCGACAATTTAATCGATGAAGGTCAATGGACGGCGCCATATTTAATCATGTACAACAAAAAAAATTTTTTTTAAAAATGAAAGAATTTTTTTTTTGTTATGTAATTACCAATTATGATCAATATACAAACACATGATTTTTGTTTTCTTTTGTTGCTGCTGCTGTTGTTGTCGTGGTATACTTACTTATTGTATTCATTTGAAAATTTGTTGTTGTTGTTGTTGTTTTTTCGTTTAGTCATTGAATCGAATTATAAAAGTAAAAGTGTTTAGTAAAAAAAAAGAATTTGGTCTAATTTAATGACGATTTTCAATTGCTAGGTGTGTGTGTTTGTCCATGGAATTATGTGTGTGTGTGTGTGTGTGGTCCAACATACCGATCAATATGGCAAACAAGAAAAGTAAAAAAAAAAAGAAAAAACAAACAAAATCCAATAGGGCGTTGTCATTATCATCATCATCATCATCATCATCATTATTTATTACCATAGTGAAACAAATGAAAATGAAATGAAAATTATGAGGCGTTGTCAACGAGATTGATGAATTTATTTTTTTTTCTGTGTGTGTGTGTGGAAGTTATCCACAACAGTTTAACAAGCTTTCACTATTATTCAAGTAAAAAAAAAAATAAAAAGAATTTTTTGTATTCAAATGAAAAACATTCCATGACAACAATTTATCGATGTGTCCATTGATCATTTTTTTTTTCTTTTTTTTGGAAATTTAATTCGATAGAAAATTATGTTGGATCATCAACAACAACAAACTAACTGTGTCCGATAATTTGTTTCAAAGAGTTGATTCATTAATTTACTGAATGAATCATAATAATATCCATATGATCATATATAGATTGTCTAATTTTGTTTTTTTTTCACTAGTTTTTTTTTCGTTGTCCAGAAAAATAAAATCAATCACATAACATATAATTGTTGGTTGTATATTTATAAAATGATGCCGGTATATATTGGATATATCGGAAATAAATGATTTTGAATCATTACCGAAATGATTGAAAAAGAATGATCGTGATGAGTGAAAGCAAAACAGAAAAAAAAATTAATGTCATAATCATATGAGCATAACACATAATCATTTATCATCATTATTATCATCATTGATCAACAACAATTTTTTTTTTCATCTGAACTACCGGCAAAAAAAAATCCACTCAGCATTGCCAATTAGATAATAATTATAAGAAAGAAAGAAAGAAAAAAAATTGAGAAATCCCCGATTAACATGGTAGTAGTAGCATTAATTCAATCAAAAAAAAAAAAATTAGATCATCCGGTCATTTGTCAAAATGTGAATAGAAAGGAAAGGAAAGGAAAAAAATTTAATTTCCATGTATATCCATTGATGACAAGGTATATTCACTAATGTTGAACTAATTTTTTGTTCATCGATAATCAAAATGTTCACTTGAAATTGTAATCAAAAATATTGATAACGAAATTGAAAAGTGAATTTTTTATAATTGTTTGCGTATTGACAATTTTGGATTTTTTTTTATTGAAAATTGAATTCCATATATTCTGTATATGAAAAAAAATTGAATTGAAAATCATCATCAATGTGAATGAACGAAAAAAAAAATTCAATTTACAAAATGAATTAATTTCTTCGGAAATCTTGTGATCGATTTTCAATTTCAAAATAATAATTTTTTTCCAACTAATCTCAATCGTTGGACATGGAAAATTTTTTTTATTTTTTTTTTTTTTGAATGAAAAATAATATTCTTTCATCATCATCATCATGATGATGATAAAAATCAACAGTTCATATTTCTATAATCATGAAAAAAAAAATAAATTATGATTTCTTTTGATCTACAGTTTAAACCATTCCTTTGATATCCAATCATGTATTAGTTAACTTTGATATTATCAATGTGCATCAATCAATTGTCGATATAATCGATATCCATATAAAATAAGGGAAAGAATTATAACGTTTTTATTATCATTCTTTTTTTTCTGAATGATAAAAAATGTGCCATTAGCAGGAGTGGCCATCAGTATTGCAATTGTTATTATCATTTTATGGGGGGAGTGAAGAGGGAGACAAACTGATTAAATCAATGTTATAATATTCGTCTACCAAATACCAAGAAAAGAAAATGATTTATCCATACACACACGCAGACAGACAGACAGACAATTTAATATGATCATCATCATGGGTGTGTGTGTGTGTGTGTGTATGCAACAGACAACAACAACAAAAAAAAAAAAAAAAAAAAAAAAGAAAAGAAAAAGAAAAAGGAAATTGGCAAAAAAAAAGGAAAATATTTTTCTTTGAAAAAGTTCAGTAGACATTGAAAATTATTGCAAAAAAAATATACATATAGAAAACAAGCAATGTGTAATTTTGAAAAGTTGCAAGTTCAAGTTTATACAATATGGAAATGATTGTTGTACAATAATTGAACAATAATTATAAAAAACGAATATAAATATATAAATCGTTGAATGAACTGAACTGAATCAAAATGAACAAAAGCACCACCACCACTATCACCGCCATCACCACCACTCACTATGGTCATATTGACCAATATCTCGGTAGCAAAAGTCATATAGATTGATCCAAATCTATCAACAACAACAATAACTATTAAATAACTACTATTCAATGGGCCAATGGCCATTTAAATATGATAATGATCAATGTCCATGATCATGATTTTGGACATTTGAATTTGAATCAAAAAAGGAAAAAAAAATCTTAATCACAAATGAAAACGAATCATTGAAATGGCAATGGTAAATTTTTTTTTTTCATTCACTTTTATTTTATTGGATTATTTGAAATGAAGAAAAATCTAATGGGGAAAAAAAAAGAGAAGTTTGCTAGATAAAATGAAGTGAAAAAAAACATACATTTTCCACTGTTTGGAACCAAATGAAATTGGCCATAGGTGATGATTTTTTTTTTACTTATTTGCCCACCATCACACTATCCTATCCGCTGTGTATATCGTTTGATCTATTTTACCGCTGTTATCATCATTAATATTATTATATTCGATGAGTTTTCCTTAATGATACGTAAAATTGAAAATGAAATAAAAAATCATGACAACATGTGTGTTGATTATCAGATTTTTTTCTTTCTTTCTTTTCATTCGTGAATCATATTGACAAAGTTGGATTTTCATATGCTGCTGAAATGAAAATGAAAATTCCAATGTGTTGATTTTGATTATGTATGTGATTGGATTAATTTTTTTTTTACAATATAATTTGCTGGTGGTTATGCAATATTGATCAGCAACAAGTAAAAAAAAAGTGAATGTAAATGGAAAAATTCCCGTTCTACTACTATACGTGTGTTTTTAAGGATTAAATCTGAAAAATTTGATTTAAATTGAATTGAATTGGATCAGATTGAAAGAATGAATATATAAATTGTTCAACATAAGTAATATATGTATGTATGTTTACTACGTGTTATAACAATGTCGCACATATATCCATTCATCCATATGATAATTGTATTGACAAATTGATTTAACCTTTTTTTCTCTCATTTCACATCATTTCATTACATTTTAGATTTTCTTACTAATACAACTCGACCATCATCATCATCATCATCATCATCATCATTATCAGATCATCAATTTGTCGCCCAAATAAACACAATTGTAATTGAATTTTTCATCAAACATTAGCAATGAAATGAAAAAAAAATTTTTTTGGTCATAATTAATTACTATGAACGTTTGTAGTGTGTGTGTGTGAGAGAGAGAGAGAGAATTTAAAAAAACGTGTTTGTTATATGTTCATTGTTATTATACGCTGTTGATAATGATAATGATGATGATGATGATGAATGTGAAATTAAAATAAACTCATCAAATTTAGCCACGTGCAAATGTAATTGTCTATATTATCATATTATGTGTGTGTGTGTGTGTATTTATCATCATATAAAATAATAAAATGGTAAATTGATAGTTGAGAAATAGATGAGAAATGATGATGATGATAATGTTTATTATTCACAAAACAACTTATTACAGCCACCGGTTGAATAAAAACTCTCTCTTTTTCTCACTCATATATATAAAGATGATGATGATGTGTGTGTGTGTGTGTGTGAAAAAATGCAGCTGAAAATTGTTGACACAATAAATATAAACCAATTGATGATGATGATGATGATGATGATGTGTATGGCCGAGGCTAAATGTCTTGAAAGTTGAATTGTCTTTTTTCTTTCATTTTTTTTCTCGTTCCAATTGCTTTCCGTTTGAAATAAAAACAAAGATGATTGTATGTTTGTTCCCGATTGTGTGAAGACAATAGTCCCATTATCGGTAATGATAATTAACATTTAAAATAATTTCATTTTCAACTAGGAGAAAAAAAACGGGACAACCGGAATATGTGTGTGTGTGTGTGTGTGTGTTTATCGGTAATAATATTCACTTCGTGTAACTCCATCAATGTAAAGATGAAAGATAACAATTGAACGTGTGAAAAAAAAATGAAAATTTTGAAATTTTTGAATGAATCAAATGAGTGAATATTTGTCTTTTGACTAGCTAGCAAAACGAAAAAATTAAATTCATTTAAAGATGAAAAAAAAACAAATGATAATTTCCTCAAAAGTTTATGTTTCAATTTTCAATTTTCTTACTAAAAAAAAAAATTAAATCGAAATGATTCATTTAGACATATCTTAACTATTTTTTTTTTTGCAGATTTAAAATCTGACATCTAAATCATTGCCCTTTACACATAATAAGCCATTGGCCATTTCAAATATAAATATATGTTGATTATTGATCAAATCAAAAATGGCGAAAAAAAAACATATGTAATTAGATATCTGGCTTAAACATATGTTATATTATATGATTTCATCGATAAAAATGACCATTTAATGATGATAATATTAATTATAAAAAAAATGCCAAAGTTAAGATATTAGGCGTGTTTACCTATATAGGTATGACAGCAGGTTGTATTGAAAGTTTTTTTTCCAGGAACATGATGAACAAAAAAAAAACAAACTACTGGAATTCCCTAGAAAATAAATGTTGATAAACTATATCACTTGTTTTTTTATTTCTTGATCATAAGTGAAAAAGAGAGAGTGAGTGAGTGAGTGAGTGAGAGACGATAAAATCGATTAATCAAATTCAAATCAATTCTAGTTAAAATTCACAAGACAAGACAAGCCAAACCTAATCATTTTAAATGATGGAACGTAAAAATGAATGTGTATATGTATAACAAGAACAATCGACAGGTATATGTAGATGGACAAAGTTGGGGCGTCAACATGCTGAATGTATGTTTATTTATATGTATAACTATGGCAAATTATATGGCCGAAATGCATTTTTTTTTTTTTGACAACCTATCGACAATCGATAATATTAAGCCAGTTATATAAACAACAAGATTTCAATCTTTATATCGATATATATTCATTCATTGAACAAGATGAACAATCAAGATTCCATATATAAAAATGATGATGACCGATGATCGATAGATTTTGATTTTCGTGCAAACAAACAAATAACTCATGTATTTGATGATGTTCATTGATATTATGAATCTTTTTTTGGTGGGGACAAAAAAAAAAAAAAATAAATAATCGAATGTATATCTCTTGTGTATGAAAAGATTCAAGTTATATATGAACATTTAAAACTAACAACAAGCCATGTGTAGTGGATTGTTTTGTTTTTTTTTTTGATTTTGGAAGCCTGAATGAAGTAAATGTTTCAGTCTCTATGTATATGTGCGGTCGTCGTAGTCATAGTCATGGTGTGTTCCAATCAATCAAAGTGGAACAAAAAAAAATCTATAGCTCGAATTTGCTCTATAAAAAAAAAATTATTCACATCATCATTATCATCATCGATTATGATAGTTATTCGACACACATATCAATATGTATCCAAAATACATGATGTAAACATCATGACGATGATGATGATCATCATCATTGATGATAATGTTGGCATTGTGTGGTATACGATGTTTTTTAACAAAAAAACAGACAATATATATTTGGAGCAAGAAATTTTTTGTTTTGTTTTGTTTGTTCTTTTTGGTCAACGATTAGAAATTGATCTTCATTGGACAACTATTACTACTAGCTATGGACTAATATGAATGGATGAATATAAAAAGATTGATTTTCATTGCCTACTCACACATCAAAATGATAAAGCGAAAAAAAAACGCCCACGAATAGATCAGATTGAAATTGAATTGAATTGGATCGATCAACGATAATAATGATGGTGGTGGTGTTGGCCATATCCTTGCATCCATAGCCTTGAAAAACATTTTTTTTCCTTCACATTGCCATAATTCAGGATTCGCCCAAATTAGAAATTGAAACAAAATAAAGATTGATTCGTTTCGTTTTTTTTTTTTTTTGTTAGTGATGATGAATGTATATTATCCACACACACACACACTCACCATATTTATACCATAGAAAATAATTATAATTGACCAATAGATTCAGATTGATTGAAGTAGAATTTGTTTCGGTTTCAGGATTTCGATTACAAATTGAATCGATTTTTTCATATTACGAAATCGTAATCATCATCGTTTTTATTATTATTATAAATAATCCAAAATAACGTGAAACAATTTCTATTTTTTTTCCAATAGTATGAAATTTAATAATTTTATCTCAATGAACAACAAAAAAAAATTTGAATGCCAATGAATTTGATTGTTTTTTATTCCAATCATTACTATTATTTAGAATCTTACGCCATCGGATAATATCGATACATATTTGACAAATTTTTGTGTTTGGCAACATAAAAAACGTTTACGTGAAACTGGTGGACCAACGCCCGATTGGGATCATGCATTATTGCTTTCAGGGTACGATATTTATTTTGGTTTGATCTTATTTTAATTTTTTTTTCACATTTGCAACCAATTTTTCAGTATCAACATGTATGTTGTCGATGGTTATGGCCGCAGAAAACGTCATGTAGTTGGATTGGCACCAGTTTCTGGAATGTGTAATTCACTGAATTCATGTACAATTTCTGAAGGTACAAATTTTCAAACAGTTTTGGTTGCCGGTCATGAAATGGGCCATAGTTTAGGCATGGAACATGATGGTTCACAAGATGGAAATGTTTGCAATAAAGATGATTTTGTCATGTCACCAACATTAGGACCGGGAAAAACTACCTGGTCAGAATGTTCGAAAAATTATTTAGATAAATTCGTTCTTACACCACAAGCAACCTGTGTATTAGGACGTAGTTCACATGTTAATATAATTCATCAATTCATTCCACCACATCGATTACCTGGTGAAAGATTTAATGTTGATGATCAATGTAGATTTCGTTTTGGTCCAACGGCCAGACATCATTCATCGCAACCAAAATCTGAAATATGTCGTGTAATAAAATGTTATGTTAAATCACCAGTAAAAAGTAACGGATCAAATAGTCATCATGGATTTTATTCAGGTCGTGGTCTTTATGCATATCCAGTAAAATCAACATATAATACACATCCAGCATTAGAAGGTACAGAATGTGGCCATGAAAAATGGTGCCGTGAAGGTCGATGTTTAGCAAAACCAAATTTTCATGGAAATAATGAAATTTCGGATAATGATCACAACGATTCGAATGAACAACAATCCGATATTAATCGTTATGTTCAATGGGAATTGAGTAAAAAAAATGCAACGACCATAACAAAAAACAATGGTGATAAAATTAAACTGAAAACACAATCAACACGAATATCGAATAGACATAAAAAACGTCCAACATTGGGAAAAATTAATAATGATGCAATGAATACAGATGGTGCTGCAGATGGTTCACCAGCGATCAACATACAAACCAATTGGCATTATCATCTGAAAAATGATCCATATCATTATAAATTATCAAATGATCCTAAATTCATAAGTTCAACACCTAAACCTACAAGTTCATCATCAACGGCAAAACCATCAACCATATTAATCGTTGATAATGTATATAAAAGTAAATCAACAAATACAAAGAACAATACCGAAGAAACAACAACAATTGTTGATGCTGAAGCAAATTATCTATCAGATGATCAATATAATCCATATAATAAATTGACCAATAAAGATCGTTTTAATTGGTCATCGAATCGTTTGTCACAGATTCATCATAAACAGAAATCAATTACAGTAAATGGTAATTGGTCATATTGGTCAGATTATGGTCCTTGTATTTCGGAATGTGTTGCACCCGGTAATAATAATAATAATAATAACAATAAAAAGGGTAGTGAAAATGGCCGATTTCAATCGTCAATAATGGTGCCATTAGGTGTACAAACATCATTACGACGTTGTAATAGTCCATCACCATTGAATGGTGGCCAACAATGTCATGGACCGGATACAAGAGTAAAATTATGTAATGCAGTAAAGGTAAGCTGAGCCGACCAAAAAAAAAAAAAAAAAAAATTCTAAATCAATAATGAAATTGTGTATTCGACTGTAGACTTGTAGTCCATATTCAGCTACATCAGCAGCTACTGGTTCTGGTGCTAAACATCGTACGAAATTAGATCCAATAACGGCAGGACATCGATATCAAATTCGTTCAGTGGATGAATACATTTCCGATACATGTTTAATGGCTGCAAAATTCAATGATAAAATCGAGAATCATGGAACACAATATCCAAGTTATGATTGTGAGTAAATATAATAAGCAAATAGAAACAGAATTTCATTCGAAAAAATTCCATTTTCCAAATAGCTGCTTCACATTCATGTTTTGTTTGGTGTTATAAACGTGGTGGTGGATTCATGACACAAGGATGGCGATTACCGGATGGTACACCATGTGGACGTAAATTGGCATTATCATCGGTTAATTCGGATGATCCGACTGCTACTAGTACTGCTTCTAAAGATATAATTGAAACTACCGGTTATTGTTACAATGGTCAATGTCGTCGTTTTAATTGTCGTGGTGAAATATTTCATCGACAATCAATCATTCCATCTACATCATCAACAAATGTCTATAATGTCTATCAAAATCATTCAACAACCTCGATTATGTTGGAACAAGAATTGGAAAATCGATTACTGAGAGATAATTGTCCATCAAATTATCGTTTAGATGATATTATCCAAGATCTTGAAGATCAAATTGATGATTGGGATCAAAATTATGATTTCACTTATCGATTGATAGAGAAAGGTTTGTCTAACATTATTATTCAACAAATTTTTGGATTAATTTTATTTTTTTTAGTTAAAAATACCATACCAATATCAAAAAGTGAAAGTTCAACACAAATACCATCCGTTCCTACACATACAATGTCTACGAATTCTCCAACTCAATCACCGCCATCTTCGTCTCCACTATTATTGGTCACAACTAATCCATACATGTTACCACAGAATAATTGGTCAGATTGGCATCCAGTCACCGAATGTCAATATTCAATATCATGTATTCCGTAATGGTAGAGGATTCCGTTTAGTCACCAGAGAATGTCGTCGACAGTAAGTGTTGAATTTTAAATGTCATTGAAATCCAGACTAATAGAATGATTCATTCATTTAGAACCTGTCTTGGACGACGTGAAGCTCTACAGGTTTGTCCCGAAGTATTGACAGATAAATCGATACGTGATCCAAGCATGACAACAATGTATAATCTTTATGAACAATATTGCCCAATATCGATTCGACGATCGGCTAATGAATATGCACAATCAATATGTCATAAATATCAGACAAAATTTTCATCATTATTATCCGGTAATGGACGACAATTAAATCATGGTTGTATTGTTGCTTGTGAAGATCGTTTATGGCCAGATGTCCATTATCAGATGGATGCATTTACTGATGGTCGTTTCCCGTTTGGAACTGATTGTTCCACTAAGGATCGTCGTGGTTATTGTCTAAATGGTAAATGTATACATTTTGATAGTGCTGATATTTCATATGATACTGCTGGTAAGTAATCCAAAACCAAACGAAATTCATTTCTAATTTCAATTTATTAACAAAACAGAGAGCGTCCTCTATCGTCATGAAATATTGCAATTATTTGCTCCATCCACTATATTCCCGCTTGAACCATCATTGTATGGTTCCAGTCAAACACCAATGACCACAAGTACACCATCGGATTCATTATATTCGGCCATATTTAATCAGGAAATTTATAAACGAGCTTCGAAAACATTACAATTATCAACACCATCACCTTCGATTGGTTCAATCGAACTTCAACCAGCATATCAATCATTTATATCATCACATCGTCGTATAAAACGACAAATCATGGCAACTACGACAACAACAGCAGCGACAGGAATTTTTCGTAAAGCATCCGTACAAGAACAAACAGATCCGGAAGGTGATTATGTTAGTTGGACAATGTTAAAACATCATCATCATAATCGGCCACAACATTCATTCAATCCTCAACATCATCATCGACAATATCGGAGGCCAATAACACGTACAATGAAAAATGCAAGATCCATGACAATCGATTGGAGTCCATTAGTAATAAAACCATTACGGCCTATACGATTAACTTCGGTGACAAGAAAACGTAAACCACAATCATCATCATTGGATAGCCATTTTCAAACATTTACATTGGTGGCTAAACCAAGTCGAAATCGATTTCGAACTAGACCATCATTATCAACATCATTCATTCAACCAAAGATCCATTTAGTCAAGAATATTACTCGATTCTTAGATGATGATGACGATGACGAAGACGATGACCAACAAAATGATAAAAAATCAACTACAAAAATGAAAGTGTCATCCACAACAAAAACAAATCTTACGATGACTAATCATAAATCAATGAATCAAAAATCTAAAGCAAAATTTTCTATGGGACATGAATCATGGCCACCTATCATCATGACGACACGTCGTCCATTCACAACGGCAAATATGTCCACATTTTTGGATGATAATAATGGTGATGATGGTGAGGAAGATTCAACTGTATCATCAATCAATCATGATCAGGATGATGATGAAGATCAACTTCGTGTTGAACCATACATTTGGAGTGTAATATTATCCGAATGTAATCGTCCTTGTGGTGAAGGTATACGCACTGTACGAGTTGTCTGTACGGTTGGACAACGATCCGTACAGGAACAATTTTGTGATCAACAAACTAAACCAATACATAAATCAATTGAAACATGTAAAGAAAGAGATTGTATCGGAAGGTATGGGAATTTTTTTGTCTTATTTGGGTTAAATTTTTTTTTTAAAAATTTTTGCAAAAATCTTAAATAGATGGAGAGCTGAACCATGGTCAAAATGTTTCATAACAAAACGAACATCAAAAAATCGTTGTAAACCAAAACAACAATCATTTCAAAGTCGTACGATTGCCTGTGTTGGACCAATGATGATGGGACATCATAATCCAAATCGTCCAAACGAATCAAGAATATTTTCATTGCTTAGCCATGATTATTGTGATCCATTAACAAGACCAAATCAATGGAGATCATGCGATATGATTGATATGAATATGAATGATGATTGTAATAATCACAATAATGATGATGAAGATAAGACAATCATTAATGATAATGATGATGTTGAAACAGTTTCATCTATCTGATTCAAAAAAAAAAAATTTCGATAATAATAATATTATATTAAATGCTAGTCAGCAGATTAGATATTCAAATAAGACAAGTTAGGTTACTACACACCAAATACACACACACATATATATACTATAAATGCCTTTACACATCTATTTCATTATTATATCATCATCATAATTAATTAATTAATTAACACAAAAATTGATGCACATAGAATTTTCAAAAAAAAAAAAAATGTTAACAATTTTTTTTAGTCACAATGACTCTCAATAGATGGCGATATTATTTGGATATTTGGAGCCAATCAAAAAAACGAATGAAATGAAAACAAATGTTTTCCATTCGAATTCGATTCTTTTATTATTTGTTGTATTTTTTTTTCAATAATTATAATATATAAATTATTTGATTGATTGATTGTTTTTTTTCTAAAATTTCATTTATTCACATTTTCAATCGATTAATCATGCATATACAATGAAGAACAAAAAAAAAATTGAAGAGCTTGGAACAAAATATTGCTCCACAAAGCAATTCTATTGAGGAAGAATAAAAATTACAATCAAAAAAAAAAAAAAAAAAAATATGACAGATGATATAAAATGATCATCATCAAAAAAATCAAGAATGAAAAAAAATAGATCGAATGAGTAAGTAAAAAAAAAAGAAATTCAATCAAATAGAAAAATTTCGAATGAATTGCACCGGAATTTAGAAGATATAGAAGAATTTATTATCGATGTCATCATGATCATATATGATATATTTTATTCGTTTGAATTAAAATGTCAAAAAATACAAATCACATATCAACGATGACCGATTTATCAATACTGTTTGTGCGTTCATTTATAGCTGAAATAATTTGTCCATCATTATTGTTACCATTATTAATTTGTGTTTCGATCATCAATAATGTATGTACCGGTGATTGATTCATCTTCATAATTGTTGTTGTTGTTGTTGTTGTTGTCGTCGATGATGTTGATGGTGATGGTGATGATCTTAATGGCGGCTGTTGTTGATGACTACTATTATTGATGCCATTTGAAGATGATGATGATGATGATGATGGTGATTGTGATGAATGATGATGAGTTTGAGCTAGACAATTTGTCATTTCTATTTTACTATCATTATCATTATTATTGGTGGTAATGTTTGTGATGGTTGTAGATGTTAAATCATTAACGGTGCCTGCTGCTGTTGATGCTGCTACTGATGTTGTTCCTATTCCATTGGAATCATCATTACTTGGATCATATTCTTCAATAATCCATTGTTGATTCCAATGTATGAAACGCATAATCATATTATATAAACTAATTTCGGATTTTATCTGTGCAAATGTGCCCAAAAAGAATGATATAAAAAATAGACAACCACTAATGACCAATATCACTTCATGTGGTTTAGTTGGATATGTTTTACGTCGACGCCATGGATCGGATGTTATATGAAATGGATTGAAACCATTCTGTTTATCAGTATTTATTACCATCGTACCGGTAACACGATTAGTTATGATAGCATGATTTTGTTTCCGATGATTTATACTACTATCATTATCATTACTATTATTAAATTGTGAATTGCTTGTATTCGATGATGATTGATGATGTTGAAAGACAGTGGACAAAAAATCTTTTTCGGTGAGTAAATGTAAACGTTTTTTGTTATTTGGATTTTTTGTATTAATTGAATTTTTCAAGGAACTAGCACCTTTATTATTATTATTAGAATTTAATTGTTGCTGTTGATGTTGATGATGTTTTCGTTGTTGTTTGTCAATGGTTTGATTATTATCGGCCATTGATGATGATGTAAATATCCAATCAGATGTTGAATTATTACGAAACAATAATTTTGTCAATAATGAAGATGTATTCAATGTAGATGATGATGATGATAACCACATTGAATTGGATTGTGTAAATTGATCATCATGTTGTTGTTTTTGTTCATCATCATCATCATCATGATGATCATCATGTGTATCATTCGAATTCAATTGTAACATTGAATCAATCAATATTGCTGGATCTGTTAATGATGATAGCCAAGAATGATCCATATTATGAATATTATTATCAATGCCTATTTGTTCCTTTCCATAGATCGATATATTATCATTATCAATATCATTATTATGGCTTGATGAAAAAGGCAACAAAGTTGTTGCTGTAGAAAAATCATCAGCCACATTGTTATTATGATTGCCAAATAATGATGATGATTTATTAAAATGATAACGTGAACTATGATGACTATGATGATGATAATGATGATGTGTATGTTCATCATCACCAAATATAACAAGATTAATTGTTGAGATCACCATCAATATGGCGCATATCACAAATATTGTATGCCAATGACGATCATTGCCCATACATGGTGGTAATGTCCAATCAATTGGAGACTATATATATATTTATTTATATAAATAAATGAAAAAAAGCAAAGAAATTAAAAAATTTTTAAAATTGAAAAAAATTATTACGAAAAATGGATAAATCCACCATCATCATCATCGTCATAAGCAGGAAAATTTTTTTTTTTAAATTTTATTTTATTACAAAATTACACGCAATTCTCATAATGATTATGAAGTTTTTTTTTCTTCTTGGCTCCATCATCATCATTATCATTATTATGAACGATTATCGCGTGTGTGTGTGTGTGTGTGTGTGTGTTGATAATGAACAAAAAACTGTCACCCATCTATAACCAATAAAAATTAATTCGTTTTTTTTTCTTTTATCCATCATCATCATCATCATTATCATCATGATTCTAGCCAGTCATATTAATAATGATGATGATGATGATGGTTATTTCCAGTGCATTGACGTAGTGTGTGTATGTGTGTATGGAAGAAGAAGGTAAAAAGTGAAAAACAATTATTGGTGATTGACAAATTTTGAAAATAAAGAAAAAAAATGAAATAAACAAACAAATAAGTGGGGATGAAAAAAATCTATGAATGTAATGGAATAGAATATATATAAACTATATAAAATGGGAAAGAATCGTAATTTATTATTGCAACAGGTTTTTTTCCCTACCTATTTATGTATAACCGACCAAGGACAAATAACTTAGGCTGTCAAATTGTATCCAAACATCGATCAATCGATTGATCGATTCATTCATTCATTCATAGTTTACCAGTGAAAACAATTTCATTTGATTCTTTCGTTAATTTATTTTTCAACCAACCAATCAAACAAACAAACCACCAATTTTATATTATTATTATTATTATTTTTCATTCATTGATCCGAAAATAAGGAAGAATTTGAATGTGAAATCTTTTTTGTTTCTTTTTTTTTGTTTTATTCTTGGAAAACAACAGCTACAATAATTTGATACGCTAAATACATGTATGTTACAAACAATGGTTTGATGGATTGTTTAAAGAAAATGACGATGATGATGCTGATGATGATGTGAACGTGTGGAACAATTTATCATCATCAATTTAATGATGATGATGATGATGACGATAATAATAATGTGGTAGTTATTATTGAATGTTAGCTGCCCAGTAATAATAACAATAAACACGTAATGTATGTATGTACGCATATTGTCATTCAAGCTTGAATTTATAATACGTGATTGAAACGTTAATCAACAAAATTCGAATGATAAATCGATTGTCATCAATTTTTCATAGATCATGTTTTCCTCGTGTTTGACAATTTGTTTGTTTTTATTATCATCATCATCATCATCATTTTTTTTTCGTAAACATCAACAAATATCAAATAACCATATCATATCAGCTGGATGAAATGAATTTTTTTTCCCAATTGATTAGATATAAAAATTTCGTTATCGTTTGGTTGATGAATATGGTTTCGAAATAATTAATAATAATTAAAGGTAACACCTGATGAAATTCATCATTTGTTTGTCAAAATTTTGCCAATTTCTCAGCAACAACAACAACAACAACAAAAAAAAGTGACAACTGACAACTGATTAAACAATCAAATGATGAGATGATTATGTAATTTTCATCAAAATTTTTTTCTGTTCATGAATGAACAGAAAAAAAACTAACTTGAAAACCCAAAAACGAATGAAGAAATTTTTATATTGAAGAAAAAAAAAATTCAATTATTCAATCATCATCATCACATTATTTATTTCGCATTCACATTTTTCACCAATTTGACAATTTTATTTCATTCCCATCGTCATCATCATCATCGATTGATGTGTTATTAATTACACACAGATGCAAAAAAAAATTTTTTTTTTCTTCATCATATTCATCATCAAGATGACACCTTATTATGTGTATTGAATCAATCATCGAAGGATATTGTGTGCATGTTTTTTTTATATGGAAAAGAAAATCATTCATAATGGAAACAAAAATCAATAAACATGGAAAATGATATATGATGATCGAAAAAAAATTCGGCCAGTAACATTGAAAAAAAAACTGTCTGCATTTTTAATTGCATTTTTTTTTGTCTTGTATCCAAATGGAAGAGAACAAGAGACAGAGAGGAAGAAAAGATGAAAACAAATGGCAAAGCCATTCATCACACGTTGTAATAATAATAATAATGAGATGAATGAATGGATGAAAAACATTGAATTTTGTTTGCGGATTTTGTTGAATTTTTTTTTCTAATTGATCCTTTATGAATGATGATGATGATGATTCACAATGATTTTTTATTTTTGTTTTTCATTTCATTTCATTTCATTCATTCGTTAATGACTCATAGAATGTAATGGATAGTATGCGAATCGGCTTTGTATGTTGAAAATGAATAATAAATGTTTTCAACCACATTTACACGTGATAACAATGATAATGAGAAATCGTTAATCGTTGATTTTTTTTGTGTGTGTGTGTATGTTCAATTTCATTTGCAAAATAGTAGCTAGGCGTATAGCAGCAATAGCCTCGAAAATTGAAATTTTTTTTTCCGTTTTTTTTGTTGTTGTTGTTGTTGCTGTTGTTCTTCATTAAGAAACTAATAAGAATGATGATGATGACGATAATGGAAACAAAGTGAAAAAAAAGAACCAAAACAAAAAAAAGAAGTACAATATAAACAATAAAAATGAAAATGAATTGTCAATGTCAACTGGAATTTTTTTCTTTCTTTGAATTAAAAACCTTTTTCAACAAGTGAGAAAGTAGACAAAATGATAAATCCAAGGTGTTCCATTAAAAAAAATGAATGAATGAATGAATGAAGAAATAATAATTACACAGTATCAGTGAATTTATGTGCGAATATGAAACAGACTATACACAATTCTAAACTAAACAAAAATGAGATTCATCACGGAAATGAAATTCCTTTTCATTTGTTGTTTTTCTTTTTTTTTTAAATTCAAAAAAAGTTTTTGTTGTTGATGACAGATTCATTGGATGTATTCTATTAATTTCAAATCTCTTTTTATTTCCTATTTGTTTTGTACACAAAAAAAAAGTTGATTCAAATCCATTTCACAACGAATTTGATAATTCAGAATTTTTATTGTATATGCAGCACTGTAACTATTATTAACGAGCTGACTGACGCAAGCGCTAAAAAAAATTGAATAAAAATTACCGTTATATTTACCGTTCAATGACCGCTAAAGAGATGAGTGAGTCACAAAAAAAAATCAGAACATTTCATCTAGTACGAATAATGAAATTATATCTGAATTATTGGAACGGTCTAATATTGGGAAAAAAAACAGCAAAATAACAAAAAAAAAAAAACAACAACAACAGATTCTATAGTATCTAATCTAAAGATAACCCGATCGAATAATGATGATGGTGATGATGATATATATCAACCACCCGCGTGTACTAAACCGAATCAAACCAAACCAAACCGAATCAGACTGGATTTTTCTTCTTTTTCTTTTTCTTCATCTCTAATGAATGGAGTGCAGAGAACCCGGAACCATACAACAATTTACATATATATATATGATGTCAGAATATATATCACTATGGTCACACAATATGCTGAATTTCGTAAAACGCATACATACCCAAACGAAGACATCTTTGTTTTTTTTTTCATTGCCTATCTATATATATCACACATACACACACACACACACACACACGCGAATAAAAAAAAATGATTTTCAATCATCTGGTCGATGCTCTCAACACATCATCATCATCGACATTTTTTGTTCATTGTATTATCATAAGATCATGATCATGATGAAAAATTATCATAGAATAAAGGTACTACTACTACTACTACTACCCACATTTGCACTTGAAAAAAAATGTGTATTCATTTTAAATGGAAAAATTTATAGCTTATACTTGATTTAAAATTGAATCGTATATACGAGAAAAGATACAAACAAAATTTTTTTTTTCAACCGGAAAAATTCAATCAATTCAAAATTCTTGATTACAATGTTAAAAGAAGAAAATAATAAAAAAAGATGCAGAAGCTTGAAAAATCTTTTGTGAAAATAATAAAATAATATATAACCAAGGTCAATGCCTTCAAAATGGCCGTGTGCACGCGCGTCTTACTTTTGTAGTCCATCATTATCATTATCATCATCATAGTTATTATATAGAAAAGATTTCGCCTCAAATACACACACACACACTCAAAAAATAAATAATGCACTCGGGTAACTAAAATGTCCAAATTTTTCATCATTTCATCAAATAAATTCGTGCAATTTGACCAAACATTGAGCCTTTTTTTTGTTTAATTTTACATTTGATGTAAAATATTAAAAAAAAATGGAAACATTGACCCAAACACCCTAGGGTCAACGATCTGGTTTTTTTTCAAAAAAAAAAAAAATCCAAAAGAGTCAACAAAAGAGCCCGAAAAATTCATGTTAAAGAATAAGAAAAAAAAGAGAAAGAGAAAAAATTGATTGATCCTGAAAATCTGATTTCAAATGAATAAAAATACAAAGACATTTCTCTTATATATAAATTGTATACAAAGAGAGAGAGAGAGAGAGAGAAAAAAAAATGGTGCCATTTTTATAACCCAAGAAATGTTTCATGGAAACTTTCTAGAAAAATCTCTTTGTCTTTTCTTCTCTCTTTTTTTATTTATCTTGAAAAAACCAGTTGGATGATAATAATTTCATTTTATGTCAAAAATAAATCCATCGCCATCATACATTTGACCGACTGAACTGGCTGACTATAATGTTGTTTCTCCTCTGGGCTTTACCCGGATAATCAACAAAAAAAAAAATGCCGAAATTGACTGAAATTGACTGAAATCTGGAAAGTAAAAAAAAACTTGTTTTTTTGCAACTATAGATGGTTGAATTTTCGGTGAACCATAATTTGTGACTCACACCAGAAAATTTTGGTAAGAAAATCATGTGATTTTCTTACCAAAATTCGATGATAAACAAAGAGATCAAAAAAAAAAACGATGGGCACCACATGTATCCATTTTTTCTGCGCCTTCATCATTTTCTTCCTGAACTCTTTCAGAGCTCCATATTTACAAAAAAAAAAAAAAATTGAACAGCAACAAAAAAAAGTTACTCGACTAGTTTTGTTTTGTGAAAATAAAAATCTTACACTTGGCCTAATTTTTTTTTTTTTGTTAAGTCTCTAAATTCAAATGAACTCAATGAATGGTGATCAAAAAAAAAAAAAAAAATCTTGTTTTCGCTTGATCATAAAAAAAGGAACAAAAATTATCCATGTTTTTCTGATCGATCATCGATCAAACGATGATGATGATGATGGTCAGACTGACTAAATAAAGAAAGAAAGAGAGAAAGAAGAAAAAAAAACCACTCACCTTGAATTGTTTACGCCAACGATATTCATAGTTACATATTTCGCAGCTTAACGGTTGAGATCGTGAATTACGCCGTTTTAATTTGTCAAGCCATTTCTTAATAATAATAATAAATACAAATTATGTAAAAAAAAAATTTTTAAAGAACCAGAATTTATTAATTAAAACTTACCATTAAACATCTTGCATGCATATAACGTATAGTACCACGACAATGACATGGTGATATTAATGGATTATTAGCTTTACCACGTTGATGACAGAATTTACAAATAGGTGTATTAGCTGGATAATCCAATAATGATGAATCATTTGATGCTTGCGATACAGCACTATGTACCGAAATACATGATGAACCTATACGTATCGATTCATGACCATTACGATAATGTCTATATGGATGTAGATATTGATAATTATGATGATTATGTGCTAATAATGGCTGTCCAGATTGACGACTATTCTGTTGTTGTTGTTGTTGTTGTTGTAGTTGTTGTCCATCCAAACTATTTGAATTTATCATCGATGATGAGGTCGATTGTGTTGTTACCAATGAAGATGATGATGATGATGATGAACTAGTTGTTGATATTGTATCAGCCATTATATAGACACTATTATCACCAACAACAACACTTGCTGATGATGATGATGATGATCCGGTTGTTGATGATGATGAACCGGACATTGATGATGTCCATGTTGATGTTGAACTTGATGGTGCTGATGAATCCATTTGTTCACTATCATCACTATTATTATTATTATTATTATTATTATGGATTGCATGTACGGTAATATCTGTGGCCAATATATTATTATTAGGATTCATCATAATTTTTGGCAATAACATTTTAGATGTAACACCATGGTCCATTGATGTAATCATAATTTTTCCTGTTGATGATGACATTTGTTGATTATTATTATTATTATTATTATTGGTTAAGAATCGTTGCCTTTTATTAATTGATGAACATTTCACGATACGTGCATAATTATTTGGTCTTGTTAATTGTCGTGATTCTGATATGTCATCATCATAATCGTCATAATCGTCATCATCATCATCATCATCATAATCTTCACCATATGAATCACTATGTTTATAATTTTGAACATTTTTATTATTATTATTATGATGATTAATCATTGAATGTTGATCACAAATAATCGAATGAGGATGATGATGATGATGACCAGCTGATGGCGATGAAACGGATAAAATTTTCTGTAAAAGTTCATCATCATCTTCAGAGGTTGTATGAGGATGTTTAACATCAGGATTTTCATCGATATACTGGAGGTGATGACCACCATTAAAAATACTACGGTAACTATTATCAACAACAGTACTACTACTACTACCACCATCACCACCACTGTCTACTAAAACATCTTCATATGACGAAAATGTATGTATGTGGTCATCGTACGGTTTTTGCTGTTGTTGTTGTTGTTGTTGTTGTTGTCTTCTCTCAATCAAATGAACTCGTTCTTTTTCTGTATAGATGCCATTTTCTTCGTCATCGTTGTCATTATTATTGTTTGGTCGATTGTCCTGTTGTTCATGTTGGCCACAATAATCCATAGCCGAAGAAGCCATAGCTATTGCTGATGATGATGATACAATAACGGCATTTGTATTGCTGCCAACATCATCGCCACCATCACCACCATCATCATCATCATCATCATCATCATCATTGCCATTATTATTTTCCACCACCACCGCCGCCTTTTTCATCATCATCGATAATGGGAACAACATTGTCGATGTTGATTGTTGTGTTGTTGTTGTTGTTGTTGTTGAATTTCTCCACCGATTTTCCGTTATACATGAATTATTATTGTTGCTGTTGTTCATGGTGGATTCAACAACAACGATACTATCTATTGATGGTGATGGTGGTGGTGGTGGTGGTGGTGGTGATAGTGATAATCGTGCTGTTGGTGAGAGATACTTGTTGCAGTCGTTCTCTTTTTTTTTCTTCAATTTCGACTAGATTTTGATTATGGCTACTATTTTATATATATAGTTTATTAGATTAGTTGTTGTGGTTGGCGATGTTGATCATCATTATGGATAATTGTATCACAATTTTTTGTTTTGTTTTGTTTAATTCAAAAATTCTGTCGAACTCTAATCTAAATTTAAACGAATGGATTTCATTTCCATAGCAATTCAATCTGCTATAAATGTCCCCTTTTTTTCGGTTGACGTTTTTTTTTTGTTCTCGTAGATCAATTCTAATTTAACCAATTGTTTGACAAAAACAAATGGCTCACAATAATAGATGATATTGACGATCGAATCGCAATGTAAATGCGTTTTCATTAGAAAATAAAAATTGAAAAATAAAAATGTAAACAAAACAAAATTTCAAATTTTTTTTTCCAAGAATTGTTACCACATTCATATATACCGTCAAATAATTCATGTATATAATATTGACAGAAATTTTAAAAATTATATAAAACACAAACACAAACACAAACACACGTTTGAGAAAGAGTAAAATTGCAATTTTGCACTAGAAAAAAAAAATTCACACAAACACAAAAATGAAGAATCGATTTGAATGGTTTAATAATGATAACAAACAAACGAAAAAAAAGAAAAAAAATGGATTCAATGATGATCATCAAAAAAAATCCATCATTAACATGTATATATGGAATGAGAAGAAAATAAATCAATGGCTATTATAAACGAAAAATGACATGATGGCCTCAAATGGATGATGAATGCAATCGTTGATGATGATGATGATGATGATGATGAATTCACAAATGACCTGATGAACTTTTGAAATGGATTTTTATTTTTTATTTTTGTTGAATATTATGGGGGGAAAAAAACTAACCAATTTCATTTGTTGAAAAAAAAAATTAAAATTTTCATCTCTTTCATCAAATTCATACACATATGTATACTGTTGATGATTGACAAATTTGGTGATCAAATTGTAGATTTTTTTTTTCAAATGAAATGAATCAAATGTCGACATTGATTTTTTTTTTTTGAATCCTACGATGATTATATGATGATTATGTCGCATGAATCATATTATGCGATTCACTCATCAAAACTAATATGTGATGTACGACTGATTTCTGGTTGTTTTTGTTGTTGTTGTTTTCTGTATATATATATATTTAATGATCAAAAACAACAGCCAAAAGCGATGTATTTTTTTTTGTTGAATAATAAGAAAATTGAAAATTAAGTAAAAAACAAAACAGTCAGAATTACATACACACATAATAGATGGTTTTGTATGAAAAAAAAATAATAATTTTTTCTCTCATATCATCATATGGCCAAAATCGATGATGATGATGATGATGACGAAGATGATCGAACACATACACATACACACACAATGAGAGAGAAAGATGGAAGAGAAAATTCGTTGTCATGATTTTTTTTTTATTTGTTTGTTTCTTTCATTTTGGATTCTCTGATCACACATTCTCAATATATCATCATCATCATCACATAATGCTGCCAGTTCAATATATATGTGATATGTGTGTGTTTGTGCGTGAAAAAACATCAACACTGTATATATATTCTGTTCTGTTTTTTTTTCAAAAGAAGATATAATTCAGGGATTCGTTGTTGTTGTTGTTATTTGTTATTATTATTGTAGTTGTACTGATTGATAACCAAAAAACGAAAAAACAACTCATTTTTTTTCGCTCATGTGCAACACACGAATTTATTTTTTTTTCAATTGAAATTCGTTATTTTTTTTGCTTGCTTAGTTAGTGGTTAAATCGATTTTTTTGTTTCATTTTAAGCAGCTGTTTCTATCTGTGTGTGTGTGTGTGTGTGTGTGTGTATGAAGCCATATTACCATTTAGCAGCATCGTCGTATACGACACAACACGGTGAATGAATAAATATGTATATGGTGAAGGAGAGAGAGTAACCTGTCCATACCAGAACAACAAATGAAAGTATAGTATTAGTATAGTTACATTACAGCTATAAATATAAAAGTAAAAAAAAATGTGAGAATGAGAATAACGACGACGTAGTTGAAATAATTTTTTTGTTTTTTTTTACAAATATAGAAAAAGGGAGGTAGAATAATAATCAAAAAAATAAGGTAGTTGAAATGATGTTTTTGTGGATTTGTTCCAACAATAACAACAACAACAACAACAACTATAACCAAACAGAAATGATAAACGAGTGGTTGGCCTTGCGTTTTGTTTTTGATTGGCATGTTTTTTATGTGTGTGTGAGGGTACCCCACATCTATCACTTGATGTGTTTTTTTTTTGAAATTCAATCAGCCACCACCCAATTCATTCAAACAAATTTTGGTTGTTGATTTCCCAAAAGGATTGATTATTTTTTTCCTGTTTTGTTTTGTTTTGTTGTTGTTGTTGTTGTTATTGTTATTGTAGATATATGTTTGCCAAAATCTAATCAATTCTAACGACAAACTGGTTTTGCCAAATTGGAAAAAGATTTTTTTTTCATTTTCAAAAAATTTTAAAATTTAAATCAATGAATTGAACCAGAGCCATCCAGTGGCTAAAAATAAAATTAAAAATTCAGATATTTTCTTTCTTTCGATTTTTATTTCATATATCAAAATAAATTCTTTAAATTAGTAAAAATTTCCATTACGAATCATAATTCAGAATATTACATTACAATTTATTTAATTAACCTATAATAACAAACGGATAATGGAAAAAAATAAACATTTTATCCAGTAGTTATGTCTGTCTGTATCACTGACCAAATATACACAAACCAGAATACAGAGAAAATATCAAGCAATCAAATTATAAAATATCACAGCTAAAAACACAAATATATAATGAGAATACAAAGATGTAAGAAAACAAAACAGAACAACAACAACAACAACAAAAAAAATCAATTCAACAATTCATTCGAAACTTATTCCATTTATAAATTTTAATTTGTAGCCGTGTATTTGAGATAATGTTTGTCTGTTGTTTTTTTTTTTTTTTTTTTTTTTTGAACATGAATAAATGTTGCTGTGAATATTATGAATGCAAGAATAATCGATAATCAATCGATTGTATTCAAATTAATAAATTGATTTTTTTTTGTTTGCTGACAAAAAAAAGAGAGTTATATTTACAATAATATTCAAATGATTTGATTACACAGACAGAAACAGAAAAAAATGTGACTAGATGATTGTTGGGTTAGAAAAATATCCAAAAAAAAATTTTTTTTTTCTTAGTGATAGAACTCATGATGGATTCTACCAAACAAGGGGTGAGAGATAAAGAGAGCCAAATTTTATCACATTGGAAACAGCCAAATTTTTAATTTAAATTTAATTTTTTTGTTTTTGAAATTTTAAAAAATAAAAAATTTCATCTGTTCATGTTGTTGTTGTTGTTGTTGTTGATGATGATGACGATGATTTGGATTCAGTTGATTTGTTTTTGTATTCATTTATATAAGTTGAAAACATTCAAAGAATTTTTGTTTCGTCCACTGTGGCCAATGGATCATTATTTGGTGATAATAATGATGATGTTGTTGTTGTTGTTGTTGATTCTAGTGGTATTGATGATGATAGTGGTGATGATGATGGCAATGGAATAATAGTTTGATCCGTTGAATGATCAATATTTCTTCTAGTAATATATTCCATCTGTGTGCTAGCACGTGAAAATGGTGAACTAGGATAATGATAACGATGTACTTGAGATCCGGCATGTACTGTATGTGAATTAAATAATGACCAATTCGGATGTGAATCATCTGTGGTCGTTGTTGTTGTTGTTGATGGTTGTTGCCAACCATTACTATATCGATGTCGACGATTTATGTTGTTTCCAACACCACCACCACCACTACTACTAATATTTTGATGACTTGAATTAATTTGACTTGCTTTAGCTAATTTCGATATCACTCTTTTAATTGTTTCCGGAACACTTGGCCGATCATATGTTTGATGATGACGATGATGTCGATGTTGTTCAATTAGAAGACTATCGCTTAAATGTTGTTCACTATTGGAACGATACATTGCACCCAATATATGTAGCCTTGAATGATGTGTATCAGAATGATGACCCAATAATTTGGTTCCATCATGGCCACGTTCAAATCGCATATGTTGTAATTGGCCACTTGTAGCACAACAATTTGCACATCCAAATTGTTTACTTAAACGTGTTATAAGTCGATCTAATGGATCTAATGATCGCATCCATAGTGGCAAGAATCGCCAATTTTTTAACCATGATGGAAGCCAATGTGGAAGATGATGTTGAATTAAATTGATTGCAACGATAATCATGACCAATAATAAAAATGGTATGCCAATGATCAACATTGCGAACGAACCCAATGTCGATAATGAGAAAACAATAAGTGGAAGCATGAAGAACATCATTAATAAATAGAATATGGAGAACCATCGATATTTGGCTGTAATATGTCCTAACATTCGTGACAATGGAATCGGTATACGCATACATGGTATTGGATAGAATAATAATATTCCAGAAATATTGAAAAATAGATGACAAAGAGCAATTTGCATTGTATCATGTAAACGATTCGGATCAGCAGCTAATGCTGCCAATATACCAGTAGTTGTTGTACCAATATTTGCACCCAATGTTAATGGATAAATTTTTTCCAATGAAATGATACCAATACCGGCCAATGGTGTTAATGCCGATGTGAATATCGATGATGATTGTACCAATATGGTAAGTATACAGCCAGCTAAAATGGCTGAATAATCGGCAATCAATGAATATGGAAATGCATATGTACGATTCATGGTACGTTTAATTAATTTTGCTATTTGGCCCCTATTTGATTTTATAGAAAATTTATCATTAGTACGAATTATATTAATATAAACATTAATCAATTATATACTGACGTTAACATGGAATTAAGAACTTTAACCAATAACATTAGACAAAGGCACAGAACCAGAATGGAAATAGCAAGTAATATCAAACCGGTAGGCGTATCGGCAAAACTAAGCCAACCAAATAATGAGCCTAAACGAAGAGAAATGTTTTATATATTAATTAAAATGAAATAAAAATTTTTTTTTTAAATTTACATTTCCGGTAACATGGAAGATTCTTCGAACTACAGCAACGAATCAATAGATGACGATTCGGATCCAATGCACTATGATTACCATATGCCATCTCTTCCAATAGATCTTTATCAATCTGGTTATTATTATTATTATTATTATTGATGAACAAACGATAGTCAATACGAAACAAAACAAAAAAAAAATTATTGAAATTCTATATACTAACCTGTATAATACGACTAGTCAATGGTTTTGTTAAATGATTAAGAAATTGATGATTTGCCATTTTATCCTTGTTGTAGTTCACCAGAAAATTTTTCAACCATAAACGTTGTAAGACGTTCCAAATAATGTGTAGTCATTTCAATTGGTAATAAAACCATTACAGTTAACCAATTAAACATATCATGTACGGTTGCGGCAGCAAATGCACGTCCAAATTCATCACGATCAGCCGATTGCATTAATGATACAATTGTATTCGTAACCGATGTGCCAATATTTGCACCCATCATAATTGGTATTGCTTGACGTACATGAATAACTAATATTAATTGAATATATCAGATAAAAAATAAATAAATTCAATTAGGTTAATGATGATGACATTTAATTATGAATGAATGTTTACTGTTTCAAACATACTTCTTGATGCAACCATAGTAACAGCGATCGATGTTGATGTTGATGATGATTGTACTAATACGGTGACCAATACACCAATCATTAGGCCAACAATAGGATTCTGTAATAATTCATTATCTTGGAAAAAATTTCCAATCACACGTGCACCAAGTAAACGAAATGATGTACTCAATAATTCCAATGAACAAATGAATGAATACAATAATAATAGAATGGCTATCAATTTTAATACAATGATGGTGATATGAACTAATTTTCTTTTGTAATCCAATTCTATTTTTTTTTGGGTAAATGACAAAAAGATAAACAACAACAACAACAGTGAATTATTAAATTATTTTATTGATATAAATTAAAGGAAATTGAAGGATCAGCCCAGTACAGCAGTATAACCATCGTTTTCAATCACTGTTTCAGCCTCGAAGGGCTTTGGAAATTTTTTATTATATTCGCTGTCTTCTTCGAGACAACAATTAGGCATACATGTGTGTATCATATGCTTCAGAACAATTTCTCTGACAAACTCATAATCTGGATTGTCAGTTGGGATTTGAGCCGAAATGTATCGGTCAATATTTTCCACTATGTCAAGTTTATCCGCATCTATTAACCAACAATACAATCCACGTTTTTGGTATTCAATTGTATAGACATAGGCTTGACATCTACCGAAATATGCCTTTTTGTATATGATTTCCATCAGATGATTAAGTTTTTTTTTTAAAAACTCTATCAATCAAATCTGGTCGTTCAAAAGCAGTTTGATTTGGATGCAAATTTTCGATAATTTCACGCCATTCCGTGTTTGCAGTCATGGTTATGAATAATTCTGAGAAACCATACTTTGCAACAATAGCCATAGCGTCATGATAATTCGAGCACTACCTTCAAAGGAGGAAGCGAGAATAACAACTCTTCCAAATCGACTTTCTACTTCATTCTTGTAACAGGAATCTTTTTGGTTGGCGCGATAAGCACGCATATATTCATGCCTACGTGCTCTTTCTTGTTCGTTTGGCATTTTTTTTCTTTGTTTATTTTTGTTAAACAAAATCACTAATGAAATGATGATGATGAATGAACAAACAATGAAATGAAAATGATTCGAATTCAAATTCGAATTCAGAATCAAATCAAAAATGATGATGATGATTAGATTAGAATTGATAAAAATAATACTCATATATAATCATACTCATCAAATACTCATCATCATACTCATACTAATACATGTACACAAAATGAAAATCACGTGTGTCACTATCAAAATTCGAAAAATATTTGAATTTAAATCCTTTCTATGTTCTATTGAATGACTGCACCATCTATTGGATGCAAAAGCTGCATCAACGTATGCTGAGCTAGATCTAGCAATGAAAAAAAAGTGTGTAGAGTGTAATCACAAAATGCTTAGCGTCATAAAGATATAGATAGATTCGTGTATATAAATCTGTTAGCGATACGCTATATAATCGGGTATCGGGGTATTATGTTTAGAATATATATATATACTGCATTGCAACACATTTCATCATTCACTACGAATACAGAATAAAATTCAAAAATGCCAAAGGCACCGGTAATTCAAATGGTAAAAACAATAAAACGAAAAAAATGGCATAAAAAAGACTACATTCTATACCCGATATTCTTTTCTGCTTTCTAACTAACTAAAGCAAAACAAGGAACAATAAATCTACGCGTACATTATTTTTTTTTAAACCCAAAAATAACCTCTAAACATTTAGTAGTGGGAATCCTTGTTGCTGATTGGGCGTTTTAAAAATAAAGTAATGTTTTTTTTTGTATTTTGTAAAACTAAATTAAATTATACAATAATTACCATTCCATTTAGGACCACTAGATTGTGATAATTGTGGTAGATTCCATGGTTCTTGTGAATCTGGTGTATCACATAGTGATCGTAAATCCGATGGTGTTGATTGTGTTGAATCACTATTATTGATCAGAATAAATGCTCGTGGTTGTCCAAATGGATCATCATCATCCGCTTCCGTTTGTAATGGTTCATCATCTGGTGGTCCAGTAGTATTGATTATTACACCATGTGTTGGTGTATTTGGCGGTGTCAATGCAATATGAAATTCCTATGTCAAGAGAAGAAGAAAAAAAAAATTCATTTGAATATATATGGAATGAACAAGCAATGAAGAAAAAAAAAACAACAGAAAACAGAAAATAACCTCTCGATTTAATGATGATGAATCATTGGCCACTGCATGGTTGTTCGAAGTGGAAATCATCGTAGAATTACCATTAATTTGGTTTAAATTTATCATGAATCCATTATTAAAATTATTGTTGAAAAAATTATGTTGATGATCACTACTATTGCTATCGGTAATTTGTTTGAAAAAAATTTTTGAATTTGGAACAGTTGAATATACTGACATGATGATGATGATGATGAAATCGATCAAATGAACAATCAAACAAACAAGTCAAAAAACAATGAATAAAAATATAAAGATGTCTCTGTGTGTCTATGTATCTGTCTATGTGTGTGTGTGTTTTAATAAATGAAATTTTTTTAGAAATTGGGACAAAAAAAAATATAAAATCGAGGCACTCAATTAATATTTAAATTTTTTTTTCTCTTTTTTCAGAATCATATTTCAGAATTTTTCAGAATTCATTCTTTTTTTTTGTATGATAATGATGGTATAAATGTGTGTGTGTCTATGTGTGTGTTTGTGTGTGTGTGTGTGAAAAACGGCAATAAATCAATAAATATATTGATCAGATAATAATAGTAAATAATAATAATAATAATAAGGATGGTATGAATTTATTCTTGATTTGATATGATGATATAAATGTTGGCAATAAAAATGGCCACTGTAATAATAACATTGACAAGGATAAATAGATCAACAACATGATTATGATGATGATGATGTTACAAATAATTCAATGATTAGAAAAATTTTCAATCATTAACAATTTTCAATTGTAGAATATATCGTTGTAGATGTATTCGTTGTTGTTGTTGTCGTTGTTGTTGTTGTTGTTGTTAATAAATCACAGGATCTGTCATGGAATTTGTTTGGTTGTGATTTTTTGTTAGTTGAATGGAATTAAATATCGAATGATTGAATGATTGACAAAGTTTTAATCATCGTCATTATTATTATTATTTTTTTTTGTCTGAAAAAAACAGCGGTTGGTATGTGACAATGCATAAAATAAACGATATCAGAATATCATAAACAGACACATATACCAAATCAAATACACACATTTTCGGTAATCATCATAGACAATATATTCGGGCTCGACTTGACTCGATACATACACACACAAATACCGCACGGATAATGTGGTAGTTGTATCCGATTCTTGATTCTGCGACGTCTCCATCATATCGCTATGTGATATTGAATAATATCATCGAACATTTCAAATAAAATTCAGTTGTAGTGGAATAATTCATACAAAAGTAAAAAAAAAGAAAAGAAAAATTCATTACAACATATATAATAGTGGTATATATGATATATAATTCATGAACAGATATTTGATATGGTTTTGTCAATGAAAAAGATTCATTACCACCACCCCCCACCACCATTATTGGCCAGACAGAATCGTATGATTCTTGAAACGCCAACCGATTCTGATAATAATGATGATGATGATGATATCATTTTCATGGCTAGAAATGAAGTATAATACCAAAGTGGAAAAGAAGAAAGAAAAATTCTGTGCATTGTTCATTGTATATAATACACAATGAACAATGCACACACACACACACGTGCTTTATCTTTATTTCATTAAGAATTCACATAGAAAGACTGAAACAAACAAAAAACAGTAGTTGAACTTGAAATGATAGCTGTATTGACTTGTGTTATTATCCAATCATCATCATCGTCATCATCATGATCAGTGATCAAAATCGATTCCAGACAATTGCCAATGAATTTATTCTAAAAATAAACATTTATTTTATGTAATACAAACACTGATATGACGTCTATCTCTATGAACAATATAGAATAATTTAGAGAATTTAGGTTGGTTAGTTATATAATATGAAAGTAACGATTAATGCAATTTCAAAAAAAAAAAAAAAATAGTTTTCAAGAATTTGGGAATCTAAAAATTTAAACCGTCGACTTTCACGCCATCTATTATCGTTAAATTGAACAAATTGAATTTGAAAACAAAAAAATTCCAATCTGCCATGAAAAACAATAATAATAATAAAAAAATGAATCAAATTGAAAAACAAATGATTTGTTATTTTATATAGCCACACATCAATATGATATGAAAAAAATATTGACTGTGCTTCAATGATAGTTTAAAAAAAACACATGGATAATCAATGGAAAAAATGGCTCTAATCAATATGCTAACTATAACCAAAAATCAACATAATTCCTCGAAAAATATTATGTTAAAGATTACAATAATCAATGTATTGATCACAATTCAAATCAATTGCAATTTGGTGTGTGTGTGTGTGTGTAAAACGGACATTTTGGTTTTGAAGTGAAAATCAATTTATTAGTTTGTTTGTTCATTTTTGATTGATTCAATTTTTTTTCTATTTGATCTTAATCTCCTCATTATAGATATTGTGAAATTGATTAGATTAATGAAATCAAACTAACAACAACAACAACAACAACAACAAAACAGACACAACAATATTGGCTAGACACTCAAATAATTTAGGTTAATTTTTTTTTTTTGATTCCTTTTGTTTGATTTTCGGTTGATTTTTTGGCAGTTTTTTTAGTCATCCCAATCTTTTTCAAACAATTCTCTTGTATTATAAAGAAAAAAAAAATTTCTAATATTTGAACTACAACGAAAATGAAAATACCAAATACAATAGGTGTTTGTTAGCTGATGGAAATTGATTGGTTGCTTAGATACCACATATCAATTCAATTTATACATCATCAAAAGAACTTTCACTTGAAATTCCTTATCAGTAAAATAAACGTTTCGAGGTTGTACCATTAAATACATGCATACATGCATGTGGGACACACCTTATGGAGCTTATGTCAACAATATGAACGATAATGGAATGGTAATCATTACACAATGTTAGGATTGATATTGAATGCACAAAAAAAAATGAAAGATAAAACAGATCAATTGAATGAAATGAAAATAATCAACAACAACAACAACAATGTCTAAAATTATCGAATACATCTCCATTCACCATCATTATCGATTAATGGATTATAGTTTGAAATATGTAACAAAAAAAAAAAAAAAAAAATAAAAGATAAAACAAAACACATACAATTTCATGCATGTAGGCCATGTGCATTATTATAATATTTGTGCATACCATACATGTTCCAGATACCATTTTATTTATATATTTAGTTAATACATAAATAAACCAATAAATGATACTGATCCATATTGATATCAATGGTATATACTACTATACGACAACACTACAAAACATGAATATATTACGTTCAAATGTAAATATTGTCACCAACCACAAACAGTCATATAAATAACCATAAGATGATGATGATGATAATAGTTCCCGGTGACAACCACATCACCATCACCATCACCATCATCGTCATCATCATCAAACCGACTAATCAAATAATGGCATTTGATTGCACTATTTTTTTTTTATTTCATTTCACTATTACTATGGCCAATTGGATCGGTCGGTTAGTTGTTTCAAAATAACCAAACAACCAAAAATCAAACTACTAAACCTATGATGATGATGATGATGATGATGATGATGACAAAAACGGTTGGTGACAATCATCCAATGTTTGGATTATTATTATATGGTTTTTTTTTACTGATTATTGCAACATATTTAAACACACGGTTTGTGTGTGTGTGTAAAAGATGATCTCGTCTCTAATATTTATATATCCGTCGAGATAAGCGTTCGGGAACAAGACAACAACGACAAAAAAAAATATATTGCCTTGTTGCCTATCCATTTATATTATTGTTATTATTATTATCAACAATCATCGTTGTCATCGGGATCGGTTTGAGACAAATAAAAATTTTTTTTTTTGCCTTGACTATAGTAAGTAATCTCATTTACAACCATCAACCAACCAACCAGCCAACCAAATACCAAACTCAAATCAAATTGGTAAGTCAAACCTGTTTATATATCCATAATGTTTCAATGTTTTTTTTTCTGGATCTGCATTCATTCTCATTCTTGCCATCATACAATGATGATGTTTTAAGACTATGATCATGATGATGATGATGATGATGATTATAGTGTGTGTGCGGTGTGTGTCATATGAATTCATTGGACTGAATTTTGTTTTTTTTACGCTACAAAAAAAACCTTAACGGTAAATTTTTCACTGGTCGTTTTTTTCAACTTGTTCCCATTTCGATAATCATCATTATCATCATCTACAGTTAGCAGAATTTATTGCAGAGAAAAAAAAACTTGAAATTTGAAACCTTGAATCGCTTCGTCAAAATTTGCATAATATTGGCCGTTCGAAACGATTTTTTTTTAAATTAATATTCATGGCCCGAATAAAAATGGAAAAATTTTTCTTTTCTTCTCGTTTGAATTCAACATAGAGAGAATGAGTAAGAAAAAAAAAATTTTTCATTTCTATTTTGATCTATAAAAATATTATGCATCTTTTGGCGAGTCGATATCAAAGGACTCTAACAACGAACTATTTAATTATCACGGCAATGGAACAATTATTTTCTGGTAATGTATCATATATGAAACAAAACAAAAAAATTGATTCAAAATATCGATAATAAATATCATCAATTCCCATCAATAGATGGCACATCATGCAAACGGCAAAATTTTAAATTCCCTTTGGCGCCCATTGTTTCATTGATCATATAATGGAAAGTAACTCTGTTCTGTTCAATCGATTCTGGTAATGTCAAAATAGAAAAAAAAATAAATGAATTCTCAAAAAATTCTGTCATTGTTTTCTGTTTTGTTCTCCTGACAAAAAATGGACCAATATTATTCTTGTTTTTTTTCAAGTGGATTTTTGATTGTCATCATCATCATCATCATTTTATTATTACAACAGCTATAAATGTCAATAATATATATAATATAATATGTCAAAAGGGAGACAACCAACAAAAATTCTCTCATCTAATTCTTTCACACATTACTTAAAGAATAAAATTAATGTTCACACATACACACACACACACACACACACAAAAAACACATATGGCACACACGTTTTGATTGTTCCAAAATTTTTTCTTCATTTCAATTCAATTCAAATTTCTCATGGCACGTGCAATAAACACACACACATACACACATATGTACAATACAATACCATGCCAGTCAGTCAATTTGTGATGTCAAAATTAAATATTTTTTTTTTTTGCTTTTTACCATTCAATCTACGGTGGATTCAATGAATTGAAGAATTTCATTTGTACAATAATAATAACAGCAGCAGCAGCAACAACAATGACAAAGACCAGAATGGAAAAAAACGAACGATCCATATGAGTCGTTTTTTTTGTTGTTGTTTGGTTCATCATTTCAATTGGATGTTATATGTAATATGGCAAGTGTAAGTGGTGTTTGTATGTTGTTGTCTATGTAAATGAACATTTGACATTCACAAACAAAATGGGCAAACATTTGGTGGAAAAAAAATTCATTGTTCGTTTGGTTTTTTTTCTACTTCAATTCAAATTGAATTTGTCAATGATGATGATGATGATGATTACAAATCATTGAGATGATGATAATATTAATATATAATGGTATGACTATTGATAGATATGAATAAAATTGATTATCCACACGCCCAATTAATCAATTCTTTCAATTTTTTTTCTCTTTTTCTTTTTTTTTTTAACAATAGCCTACTACCACCAAAAAAATATTCTTCATGGATTCAATGATACTGCAACAAAAGTAAACAAAATTCATGCACGCACACACACAGACACACATTGAAAAAGAAAATTTACTGAACAGTAAAAACAAAACAAAAATCCAAATGTTTGCACATTATCAACAATCGAAACAAATCATTTTTTTTTGTTGCCAATTGGTAAATTTACACATGATATGAATCTGCTAACATCATTAAATTTGATTACAGTTACACTTGTACAATTTTTTTCTTTTTTTTTGATTTAGCAATCAATATCATGTGGTGTAAATGTTATGAAAATCATTCATTTGTAAATGATTGTAATTTTCATTCATTCATTTTTTTATTTGTCATTCGATTTGTTGTCAAGTTATTGTCGCTAGAAATTGTTTCATCAATTTTTCTTTTTCATTTGATTATTATGGCTGAATAAACATTGCCTAGTGTATGTGATGTGTGATGAATAATTTATTCTGATTTGTTCTATTATCATCATCATCATCCACATCATCATTCTGATGTTGTTTAGTATACCTGCATGTAATATAGATGCATTTGACACCTAAAAAAAAAATTGCCAATACAATAAATATTCTGCAAAGAATTCCAAGAATGTCAACAACAACAACAATAATGCAAAAAAAACAACAACAACAAACAATTCTCATCAACTAAACATTGCATTCTGTGTGTATGAGTGAAAAATGTCGGGTAATCGGTAGTTAAAAATTTGGATCATACCATTATCAAAAAAAAAAATCAGATATAAATACAAACAACGATTGAATTCAAATGAATGTAAAGTTTTTTTATTTTGTTTTGTTTCCTTTAATAACACAATAATGGATAAACATATTGAAAATGAATAAATCCAATGTATGTGTGTGTGTGTGTGTGGCGTTTGCTATTTGATGTAACGTGAACAAACAAACAAAAAAAAGGAATAAGAAATCAAACTAAAACTATAATCACAAGAATATTGCCTGAAGATATTTGATCGATGGCTGATTGCTACTACTGTTGCCAATGATGATGATTATGATGATGATGATGACCAGAATCATCAAATTGAAATTAAATTGACAAATGTTGATGATAATGGTGAAAAACAATTTCTGCATCATTGAATTCATTGGTTATGTTAACTGTGACAACAAAAAAAAAAAATTTTTTTTTTTATAGTTTCAAATATAAATATAATCTTTTTTTCACACTTTGGATTTTTTGTAATTCATTCATTCATTCAATCGGTTTTTTTTCCTGAATATCTGGTGGTCTCTGTGATCCTGTGGTACACTATATATCTAGCCACGGACATGTAGACTATATACAGAGAGAAAGGAAAAAGAAAAAAAAAATCCTAAATCTTTTATTTGTTTGGCTTATGGAAACATTTTCATTTCGTATTTTATCATTACAATAACTATATAACAAAAACCTTAGTTCATAATATTTTGGTTTCATTTTTTTTCTTGTTCATTTTCATTATTATATATATCAGATGAGAAAAAAAAGAAAAGAAAAGAAAACTACATATTAATCCTCTTGGTGTGGTCTATTTGGTCTATTAGTTTTGTTGTTTTGTTGTTTTCATCATCAACTACCACCACCATCAAAGATTAATTCATAAACACTGGTGAATCTATAGCATGAAGGTTTTATTTTCTTTCTCCTTTTTTTTGTTGTTGGTAAATGATTTAGCTGTTTCTCTGGATATGGATCTAACGCAACCAACATTGATTGAGTTAGATCTCATATTGATGACCATGAAGAAAAAAAAATACAGTAAACACAACACGTTAAAAACGACGTTGAAAATCTAATGTACTGTGTGTGTGTGTGTGTGTGTGTGTGTGTGCACAGGTCAACCGTATTTTTTTGATTCAGTTCATTTGGATCAACTATTATAACAATGAAAATATTTAGCTACCAAATACAAATCATCATCATCATCATCGAATAAACACACACACACACAGTGGAACAATAATAAATTTCAAATAAATAAATCCGCCTAAACAACACAAGCCGCCACACACAAACCTGAATTTTTTTTTTTTTTTTTTTGAATTAAAAGCGATATATACCGACAAATTAAACGAATCGATTGAAAAATTTTTCGGTATACCGTACACACACACACAAACACACAAACACCAGTATTATGGAAACAAAAACCACACAAACAACAAAATAACAATTGGCTAATCGAACCATATTCATTTCAATTGAAAATATTCAATACAATCGTTCATTTTGTTTTGTTTTGTTTTGTTTTCATTTCCATTTTATATATATTGAATTTATTTATTAAATAGCCGCAAATATAATAACAATGAATAATACGACAAAAATTTATGATTCAATCAAGTTTAGCTTCAAAAATTTGATCGATCAATTATTATTATTATTATTAGAATGATGATCGATTTTCTAACCATTTTTTTCATGAAATGATCCAGTTGGATCACCAATGTGCAACAACAGGAAAAAAACCAGAAATTCATATCCAAATCTTCCCCCCAAAAAAAAACTGAAGGATTGAAAATGGAATATAAAAAAAAACATGTTTATTAAACACACAATTAACATTGACATAATAATGATAATAATGAACATACATGTATTGAAAACTATCAGAAAGAGGCTTATTATTATTATTATAATGAGAAAAAAAAAGAACTCACATACAAATGCGGAAAAAAACCCTGGTCCCTAGGACCTGGACCTAAAAAGAGAAGAACACACACACACAATGAACAAACCAAACCACAGAAATGAAGAGAGAGAGAGAGAGAAATAAAAAATTACCACACAATGATTGTCATTATTATTCACTGTGGATTTCTTCTTCGTAGTCGTTGTTGTTGTTGTTGTTGTTGTTGTTGTTGTCATTGTATATATTACCAATGATGATTGTCATCATCTGTGCAATTAACCGTATAGTTTTCAAATTTTCAGCCAAATGATTAAGCCATATATATTCCTTCATGTGGGGAGATTTTTTTTTAATCATTCTGTTCTTGAATCTAGTCTTTTTTTTATTGTCGGTAAATTTTTTTTTCGTTACCATTGATCATTGAGAAAAATCAGTGTTTAGTCTATTGTGTGTGTGTGTGTGTGTGTGTGTTTGATCAATTTGTTGTAATTGAGACTAATAACAGAATTGAATCAATCACATGATCACAATGACAATGAATAATTTTTTTTTTTTTTTGGAAACCAAGATTCTTTGAACTTGATTTTTTGTTTAATTAAATTTTTTTTTGTTTGTGTGTATCTGTGTGTGGTTTCTGTTTGTCACAAAAAAGTTTATATCTAATCAGATACACAAACAAAGATATTGACCATTGAAAAATACAATGATCAATCAAAATTGTCAATACATTTGATCGATGATCAACACAAGAAACAGTGATTGCACAGAGAAAAAAAAATTGACTTTTAACTTAGTACAAAATTGTCACCTGTCAATCGAGATGTCATTGATAAAATTAGCTGCTGTTTGTGTGTGTGTGTGCGTGTGTGTGTGGCACGGAAATGAACGTTTAGTAAGTTTTTATTTCAATCAAGTCTCTTGGGTCGACTAACTTTATCGGTTTCTCACTTTTTCATTCAATATAAACATCTCGACTTTTTTTTTGGTTTTCTTGGAAATCACAAAAATTCACCGAAAGAATTTCCGACTCTCATCAATGATTTTTTTTTGGTGTTTTTGTTTCATTTTGTTTGTTTATTTCGACCATTTATTTGTTTATTCATTCATTCATTCATTTTTTTCTTTTGAAAATGATCGATCAGTATTTATAAATCCCATAAATATTGATATAAACTAATCCTTTGTTTGGGGCGGGTGGGGATAGGTTTTGTGTTAAGTGAGATCATGTGAAATTTTTAAGCTTTTTAAAGATTTTTTTTCCGCATTTGAATGAAAATATAAAAAATTTTTCATAAGTTTTAAATGCTTCTATCAGTGTGTGTGTGTGTGTGTGTGTGTGTGGGTGGAAAGGTGTGTTGTTTTATTTTCTGTTTGAATTTTTACGTGTGCCGCTTAGTATTTATTAATTTTTTTCCTCAATACAAATAATAATCGTTCAGAAGAGAAACGAATTTTACATTTAAATAAATAAATGAATGAATGACCAATATATTCTTGGGAAATTTTCCGCAAGTTTATATTGTGGCGGTAAATGTTTTTTTTCGTTTTTGTTGTTATTATTGGAGAGTGATATTAAGTGTCCAGCCGTTTTTTTTTCTCCATGTGTGTGTGTGTGTTAATGACACTCATGGGACCAAAATCTGAACCCCCTGAAGAGGCAAAATTAACTGGTGTGTGTGTGTGTGTGTGTGTGTGTGTGTGTGTGTGTGGTTGGTAATCAATCATGCAATCAATCAATCAAATAAATTGACCAAAATTATGGACATTTAGTAAATAATAAATGTGACAAAAGCCAAATATGTTGGTGGTAATGGAGAAAATTGTGAATCACTTCATTTCATTCATTCATTTATTTTTGTAATATTCTCATTTTCACTTTATTTCAATTCACACCATTTGTTTCTATATGTAAGATACAAACAATTTTAATCCATTGATTCACTGATTCATTCATTCACACACACACACACAACCGAGATTGAATTGTGAATTCACAATTCAAAATTGAAAATTCCAAAAAAAAAAAAACAGCACCAGCATATACACTTGAAGATGTATTCTAACACCTGAGACAGTCGAATAATTTATACAATTCTACAGATACGTTGCCAAGTAACAAAATGTTGCCCAGGCAATGATTATGATGATGATGATTATTATTATTAGCTTATCCAATATCGTGAAAACATGGTGTTGAAAATGTTTGACTGAATGTCCAAACTATGATGAAAAACCAAAATGAGAAAAAAAAATACAGAATGAATCTCAATGAAACAAAGTTATTCAAACATTTTTCCGTTCATTTCGAGTCTTTTTTTTCACTCATAATTCAATTCACAATTGAATCGATATAAATTGCTCTTGTCATCATCATCATCATCATCAATATCATTATTGTCCAGTCAAAGTTGTTGTATTGTATTGATTGAAAGTATCGAAACAAACAAACAATTCATTGAGAGAGAAAGAAACAGAAACCGAAACCGAAATTTTCTGGATCTAAACACTTACAAGTACCCATTTTTTTATTATTATTTATGTCTGTGTGTTTGCAATTTATAATGAAAAAAAAAGAACACTTCAAATCAACACTCAACGATGATGATGATGATGATAGCGTTTCATTATTAATAACGATAATAATAATAATCGATAACGATACACTTAAATAATGCAGTAGTAGTAGTGGTGGTGGTGGTGAAAAAAAAAAGAAAAACTACAAACTTCTACCTAGTTTAACAATACATAATGGCCAAGTATCAATTTTTTTATTTTTTTCATCACTATTTTCATGGAAAAAATGTTATTCGTAACAGAACAAAAAAACAAAATCTAAAACTTCAAGTGGCTTGTTTAGTCCGGGTGTGTGTGTGTATGAGCTATAATCATCATGAATGAACCAATTCAAACAATTATAAACTGCAGTAGCCATATATAAGAAGAATCAAAAAAATTACCGTGGATAACAACAAAATGAAAGTTTCGTTTTTGATTTTATTGATAAATTATTTATCATTTTATATTGAATTGATTGATTCAAATTTCAAGTGTTTATAAAATACAAACAATTTGTAAAACCAAAAAAAAAAAAAAAAAAAAAAAACATTTGGACATTGTGGATTGTAATAATCTGCAATATATAAAACACTAATTCGTTATCGATCATAAACTCTGGAAATTTTTTTTCATCATGAAGAGAAATGGAAAAATTTCGTTTTTTGTTTTGTTTTGTTTGACATCCACTTTTAATAGATGCGCAATCATCATCATTAATCATTGCCAAGTTTTTTTCATTTATTTATTTATTTATCAAATATTTAACACTAAATAGGGAGGTGTTTACATTATATGAGATTTTTTAGAACAACAACAACAACAGCAACAACAACAACAACAACAACAACAAACAAAAAAACAAAAATCTACAACAACATGGAAACTATGGAATATAATTATCACTACAGTGGATAGTTTAATTTTTTTTTTTTTTATTTTAGGATGTATATTGTTAATTGTCGTAGGAGTAGATTATAAATGACAATAACAACAACAACAACAACAACCATCATCATCATCATCATCATCATAATAAAGTGATTAACAGCTTTTTTTTTAACATGCAATTCATAATATTTCTTTTATCTTCATTCAAAAAACAAAAAAAAAAACTTATGAAATGAAAATTCTGAATATGAAAAAAACAAATTTCAAAATGAAATGAAAAATGACTAATGAATTTGATATTGCTGACAAATAATATTCTGTGTTCAGTGTGATTTTTTTTTTTTTTTTGGTTCACAATTTTCCATGCAAGTTGCACTCTATCAATCAAATGAAATGAATTTTTGTTCACGTTTTTTTTTTCTTTATTTTTGATTCCAAAAATAAAACAGACAGATAGAAAAAAATGTCTTGCCTTGTTTTGTTTGGATTGTATGTGTGTGTGTGTGTGAATGTGTTGCTTTGTATGGGTCGAAAGATCAAACATGATTCTTGATGGTTGGTGAAAATTCAAAAGTCAAAGTCCAAAAATGAATGCCAAGTGATCAATTATCTGTAGCTTAATAGCCACATTGAAACGTACAAAAGCAAAGAAACAAAAAAAATCCAAAAACAAATTGGCAGCAGAATTTGTTTATTTATTTTGAATAATTTAAAAATTTTTTGTTTGCAGAAAAAAAAACTAACGGTATTTATCTGTGTGTATCAAACGCCATTAATGGATGTTTGTTTTGTAATCAATCAATAGTCCAATAATAATAATAATAACAAACACCAGTGATAATGAGTAATAATACGGAATTAAAAACAATTTACATTTTCAAAGTATGAAAAATCAACAAAAATATCATCAAAATGATGGCCATTCCCATAAATATAAAATCTACCATAAACAGTTGACAACAATTGGAACAATAATACTACCGATTTGCATATCATCATCATATAAAACCAAATGGCACATGTTTATTCATATTATATGCATATTATTGTGTAGCCACCAACAAAAAAAAAATACAGCAGCTGAAATGAATTTTTCATGTTTGCTAAACACCAAAAAAAAAATGTTTTTCAATCAGAACAACAACAACAACAACAGAAAATAGTGATGAAAGAAAAAGGAAAAAACTTTTGTATTTTTTTTATAAAAATGAAAAACATTTTGCTTTCTATTTAAAAAAAAAATACAAAATACAAAATTCACGTAAACAACCACACCAATCAAACTAAATTCAATTGTAAAAAAATAAGCAAAAAAAAAATTGATTCAATTTCAGTGGTTTAGGTCATCATCATATACGTATGACAAACCCACAGAAGCCAGTTAATAATAATGATGATGATTGGTTTTCATTTCAACAACAACAACGGCAAAAAACCGCAAACAGATAAATAAATAAATAAATAAATAAAAAAAACCAAGCAAACATTTTGATCTATAAAAAGAAATTCGACCAAATAAAGAAGCGAGAAAATAAAAACGAAAGATAACGATAATGATTATCATCATCATCATTGATGATGATGTTCAAATGACAAACAATTACAAGCTAAACATTTGTTTTCGACAATTTTTTTCCCTCAACTTTTTTTTTATTCATTCATTCATTTAACCATTGAATTTGACTTTGGATTTTTTTCTTTCTTTCATTTCTCCCACTTTCAACGACGACGACGACAACGACGACAACGACTACGACAAAAAGAATATGGACAAAACGATGTACACAACAACAACAACAACAAAAAAAACATCCATGATGATTTATGCTGACATTTTCGATTTATCTGATTTATTTGAAGAGAATGAGAGAAAGAAAGAGAGAAAGTGATACACACAAAGAACATCAGTATTTATACAAATACAACAATTTTTTTATTTAACATCAAAAAGCAAATGATTTTTGTTGTTGTTGTTGTTGTTATTATTGCCAATGATGATTATTTTGATGTCGATGTCTTTGTCGTTGTTGTTGTTGTTGTTGGCAATGATGATGATGATATATACAAGTCATCCATGCGTTTCATTTTTTTTTTCGCACTTATTATAGCATCCTTCTTCTACATAGCATTCAATGAGAAAAAAAAACGTGTTGGATGGAAAAATTGGGGGGTTGTAATTTTGGGCTTTGTTTTGGTATTTCAATTCATTGAAAAAGAATTCTTTCACTGTATTTAATACAACAATAATACATTGGCTTTACACGAATACAGACATACAGACATTCAATTTTCACAAATATTGCCTGCCCATCTGCTTCTGTATGTATACATTGTATTCAATGTATAAAGAAATTTTTTTTTTGTTCAACAATCGTCGTTTTTTTTTGTTAGTGGATAAAAATGATGATGATGATATTAGTACAGTTACATTTTGTTTGATAATAATGATAATAAATGTATATAATAGAGATCATGATGAATTTCTATTGGTTAGTAGCTGTAAACAAAAGGCGTTTAGTTCAGAACACATATATAGAAAATATATATAGTTGAAAAAAAACTAAGCCCAACCCATCATTATAATACATTTTGATGATATGATATGATTGTATTTCCTGTACGACCTCCTTCGAATTTTTTTTTGTATACTAGAAATGAAACTAGAGTAACACACACACATAGCACACACACACACACATAAACCAGAAACATGGTCACATAATCAAAAAAAAATTCACTATGATAAAATAACAACACAAAACAAATGAACGAAAAAAAAAAACATTTGAACAAACCAACCAACCAACCAATGATGATGATGATAATGAACAGAAAAAAAAAATCTAAAACGACAAATAAAAAAAAAAAACAAAATAACAGCAGAAGCAATAATAACAACACAACACAACACACACACACACACACACAGTCGACAATGATGATAATAATAACACAACATCAACATCAATAACAACAACAACAACAACAATTTTCATTAGCAAATAGCTACAGTTTGTTTATCTATTCGAATGTTCTTGTATTAATATTTTGATTATTAATTAACTGCCTTTTTTTCGTGTGTTGTGTGTGTTGTGTGTATGTTCGAAGAAGAAGAATATTACGACGAGATTGCTCAGTTGTATTGTGTTTGGAAACAAAAAGTAAAAAAAAAAATTTCATTTATTCTCGTATATATCATGTGTGTCTATGTGTGCGTTTGTGTTCGACATATTCATTCATTCATTCAGTTCGCATATGAATATTGATATATATTTTCATTTATCGTTTGAAAATTTGATCACACAAAGACAAATCTGATATTGAAGAATTGGTTTTTTTACGAATTTTTTTTTTAAAAATTCAATGAACTTCAACAACAACAACAATGATGAATCCATTATTATATGCATCAGCAGCACAACAATTATCGGAAACAGTACGACAACAAATGGAAATAATGCAACAAATTAATATACAAAAAAATCATCATCATCATCATCATCATCATACGAATAATTTTTTGAATGGAATTCCACAACAACAACAACAACAACAACAAAGCCATAAAAATGGTTTATTCATCGATCCATTTATTACGGCTGGACATAATGCATATTCAACATTAGTGCCATCACAGCCACAGCCACCACCACCACAATCTTATAATCATCATCATCATCCAATGTTAATGAAATCATCCATTACGAATCAACATCAATTGAATGCATCATTGACAAAATTAACGGAATTAGAAAATGAAATTAGAAATAGTATTGAATTGGAAAAAAATAATGACACTAAAGCTCATGCTAATGTTGACGATGAAAATAATGATGATGATGATGCTGATGATATTAAACAAATGTCCGATCAGAATACAGATATGGATTCCGATATCGATATAATCGATGAAGAGGACGACGACGACGATGATGATGATAATGATGATGACGATATAAGTGATGAACATAATGATAGTAGTAGTGGATCGACAAAAAAATCCAAAACGGATGGCAAAAAATCTACAAAAAAATCATCTACAGTAAAGCCACCATTTTCCTATATTGCACTAATAACAATGGCGATATTACAATCACCTGGTAAAAAATTGACCCTTAGTGGTATATGTGAATTCATTAGAAATCGTTTTCCATATTATAAAGAAAAATATCCAATGTGGCAAAATAGTATACGTCATAATCTTTCATTAAATGATTGTTTTGTTAAAATTCCACGTGAACCTGGTAATCCTGGTAAAGGAAATTATTGGACATTGGATCCAGCATCTGAAGATATGTTTGAAAATGGAAGTTTTTTACGACGTCGTAAACGTTTTAAACGACAACATTTAGATCTATTACAAGCATATGCTGCCTGTCCAATTGCGGCATTTGGTCCAGCGGCTGCAGCAGCAGCAGCAGCAGCCGCTGCAAGTGTTGTACATGATACATATAGACAACAAGCAATAGCTGCGGCAGCTGCAGCCATATTAAATGGAACAACATCAACAACGGCTAGAAATGGCAATTCACATCATCACCATCATCCTATATTGAATCCATATCATACAATATTAAATCATATGACGCCTACTACATTCCAAGCGGCAAATCGAACAGCATCGATTGATTCATTGGATCCAATGTCTACATATAATATGGCTAGAACAACCACCAATATGCCACCATTATCATCATCATCATCATCATCATCTTCAGCAAATATTTCAAGTACAAATGATAATTATATTCTAAGTCAAATTTCTAATATTCCTATCGCCTGTCCATCATCATCAGCATCATCATCATCGCCATCATCTCAATCATCATCATTAAACAATGGCTCAAATCATCATAATCATTTAAACAATCATCAAAGTCCAAGTCCATCCGGTACATTAACACCAGTTTCATTGATCGGTTCATCATGTTCACCCGGTTTAAATAATGGTATAAATAACGATCCATCATCAATGATATCGATTAATAATAAAGAAAAAAATCATCGTACAAAATTCACCATCAATGATATAATTGGTAGTGATGGATCGAATGAAAGTCAAGAATCAAATAGTGTTAAAAGGCCACGAATTGAGCAACAGCAACCAAATAATAATGATCATATAAAATCATCTGATCAAGAATCGGCAGGAAACATGTTAAGTCGTATGGCATCTAGACATTATCAATAATAATCATTCAATCAATAATCATCCATTATATAATCACAAAGTGCCAATTTTTTTTTAATTTAAAAAAAATCATCATCCTCATCATCATCATCATCATTTACATACACACGAATTTTGAAATAACAATTGATTGCCGTGATTAACGGTAGATCACAGTGTATCACAAACACAGAAACATGCTTATTATTTGTAATTTATAATAATAATATAATATACTACTCCAAATAAATTAATCCATTCAAAACTAAATAATAAATCCTTTTTTTTCTCTCTCGTAAAAAAAACCTGTTTTGTTGGCCAAGTGGCTTACTTTATTTTTTGTTGATTTCAAGTGGTATCCATTTGGTGTTGAAAAAATAAAATGACTAAAAACTAAAAATTTAAAATCATACGACAGCCAAATGGCTAATTTGATGTCAAATTACTACAATGAAATACATAATGATCCAATGACAATGTCAATAACAACATTTGATGTGGACAGATGCTCAACCATTAATATTTTGTTTGTAAATGTTTGCATCGGATTATACAATTGTGGACAAACCAAAAAAATTTTTAACAAGCGTAACTTATAAACGAACACGGTTTTTTTTTTTGTTTGGCCGCATCATTCAAATATTGAACATCTGTTCATATTTAAGAATGTTCACATTCAAATCTTGATGATGTAATAATGAATTTTTGAACAAATGTCGTAATCTACACTTGACACTGATATATTTAAACAATGTAGAAAATAGCAAAAAAAAAAAATCGAGTAAAGGTGACCCATACATGACATGTATTGCAAGTCGATTTTTCAATTCAACAATCATTCAAAATGATGACAACAAAAAAAAACTTTATTTCTGATTTCAATCACTAGAAATTAAAAAAAAAATTATCGATTTTTCTTCTAATAGGCTAATCATCATCATCATTAAATCAGCAATCAACACCAGAAAAAAGACATGCCGACGATCACAATTGTAATCTATGTTGATTTGAATTGAAATCAATAAATTTTTTTTTCTCTCTCTCTTTCAAAATGACTCAATAATAATGATAATAAATTGATTGAATGAATGAAAATCATTCTGATTTGCACATTAATTTGATTGATTGATTGATTGATCATGTCTATAGAAATATCTCGAATGCAACAACAAAAAAAAAGAAGAAACGATGATCAAACGAAGAACAAACAAACAAGAAAAATGAATAAACTATTTGAATTTCGAGTATTTTTTTTTCTTGCAAATTGATAATGTGTCCCATTGATTGATATGATGTGTATTTCCACACACAGACACACATCAAACACACAGATTTGAATCATTTCGATTTGATTTGATTGTATCAATTGGATTTGATTATTATTTTTTTTTCTTCTTTGATCGCATAAACATTATTCTAAGTGAAATGAAATGAAAATTTTTTTTTGTTTTTAAATAAATATTTTGAACAAGATTTAGACCATCATCTCATAGTGATCGTCTTAATTTAATCTTGTCAAAAAAAAAAAAAAAAAAAATAGATAGTGTCATGTGGTTTTCAAATGGTTTTCAATTCTAATAATTGTTGTTGTAATTGTCATTGTTGTTGTTGTTGTTGTTGTTGTTGTTGTTTTTGTAATTTTGTCAATTTTTTTTTTACTGTCAGCAAGTGATATCTAGTCTTTTTTTTTTGGTGAATATGTCAATCAATCAAAAGCAAAGATATTCGACAAACATAGACATATATACACATATCGTCAATCAAGAAGAGAGATCATCCGGGTCACAATAATCAAGAGGCAATATAATAAAAACAATTATTAATGATGATTAAAATAAATAAATAAATAAATGAAAAAAATTGATGGATCAAATTTTTTTTTTATCTTTTGCCATGAATTTCATACTAATTCAACTAAACACACAATGATTATGAAAAACCATGATGGATAAAAAGTGAAAAACAAAACGATCCAATTACCAATAACAACCATGATTTTTTTTTTTTTGATGAATAATACAAACAACAACAACAACAACAATGACAACAGAATGAGGACACAAAACGGAAATTTTTTTTTTTGTAACAACAACAACAACAACAAAGTCTGGACAATATCATCATCATCATTAGATTCACCGTATGATGATGATAATAATGATAAAATGCATCAGAGAAAAAAAAATTTATCTACCAAATAGTGAAAGAAAACCGTTGATTTGAAAATTTGATGCAAATCAAATGATATTTTTTTTTCTTGTCTGTGTGTGTGTGTTTGTGTCATTTGAAATGTTGTTATTTATTCAATGATTAATTAAATGCTAATTTAGCTAATTCTACGTTTTTGCTGCTGCTGATCGATTGATGGATTGATTGATTGAATTGATATATCAAATAACTGATTCGTATGATCATGATTAAGGGGCTTTGGATAACCAAAAATGATGCCAAATATTTGTTTGTGTGTGTGTGTGTGTATAATAATAATCTTATTGCAAACTTAGATATCATTTTCTTCTTCTTCTATTGATCAATAAAATTCCTCTTTGATTACAAACACGTACGACGAATGCAATACAAACATACACACACACACACACACACACACACACACAAAAAGAAATCACAACAAAAATTTGTGTGTAAAAAAAGCTAAATATATTTATAATTGATTGATCGATTGAATGAATATTTAGAATCATTGATTTTTCAAAACAAAGAAATATTATTATTTTACAATTATCTTTATGTTTGTGTATGTGTGTGTGTGTGTGCATGTTTTGATGTGATAATAATGTGACCTGATATTTGACTATTTAGTTTTGTTTTTGCATGATATTAATTTCTCATTCAAATTATATATCGATGAAATTTGGTAAGTAGTCATAATTAAATGATATTCAGATGATTTTTTTTTTTCATTGTTCATCCCCTCCCCTCGTCTTTTTCGTTTCAATTATTCATCAAAAAATAAAAATAAACGAATGATCAAATGTTATGTTGTCTTACAATCAACATAAGAAATTTATATTTAAAAAAAACTAAATGGAAAATTGTTACTTGTTCAGGTGTACAGATCATGTAATGATTTGTTGTTGTTGTTGTTTTTTTTTTGCCATTCCGGTCATGGATTTCAACCATTTATTTTATAATTGCGGCTATTTTCTTCATAACACAATAATGAACCCACTTGAATAATTTTTTTCAGCCTTCCACTTTTTTTTCTTATGGTCAAAATATTGAGAAAAAAAATATATACCGAAAAAAGAATCAAAATTCAACAATTCAAACCGTGTATGTGTTCACTTATCACAGAAACCCACACACATATACACATGGTTGAATGGACAGTTGGCACTTGGTTTTATAATGAAAATAAAAAAAAAATTACAAAGAGAAAAAATTCAGATTTTCGGTAACAACAGGTACTTGTTACTCATGTTGTCCATTGTATTATTATAGATACAGTGGTCAAAATGAAAAAAAAATGAAAATAATTCAGTCATATTCAGAATGACCGACATACATGCACACCTGAATGTGTGTAAACATAAGTGGTAAAATGTATACAAATAAATTTTATTATTATTCAATCAGTGTAAATATAAAGAAGAAAAAACCGCTCTTAAGCTGATTTCGATCTAATAAAGATCTAATTGAGTTCTCTCTCTCTCTTTCTCGATAATGTGAAAATTCACCATCAGTAATCGAATGGAAATGAAATGATTCATTGACAATACATCCATTCTTCTAGCGAAGAATTCATTCAATCAATTTGAATTATTGAATTTTAAACAATTTGATTTATAGCAGCAAGCATATATTATTATTATGAAATTTATCATCATTTTCAATTGCAAAACAGAACCATATAACATGTTTATAGCCAACAAAATGGCCATAAATATCATCATCATCATCATCATCATCAATAAAAAGAAAAAAAAATTCCAGAATCTTAATGTGCAGGAAAAAAAGAAATGACTCTATTGGACAACAACAATCATTTTGCATTTAATTCTGGTACATTGGAATTTTCCATTCTATTCTTCAATCCCAAATGACGAATGGCTAAATGATGACCACAAATTGACCATTTAAATAAGAGAGAACAAATTCTTTTTGGATAAAAAACGATCAACAAACAAATAAGATGAATTTTCTCATTTGTTGAAAAATGAGAATTTCATCTCATCATCCCCTCCAAAAAAAAAGGAAATGAAGTCAACAAAACAGCAAACTAAACCAAAAAAAATCCATACCAAATGTCGCCATGCAGTCTACCAAAATTGAAAAATAAGTTCATAACATCACCTTTGACCTGACACACATACAATATGTAAGATATTTTCTCTTCATGGTAATCTGATATGATAATGACAATACTGATGATGATCATGATCACCATACTGTTTGAATTCAACATAATAATACACACACACACACACACACAGAAGAAAAAATGGCCGGATCTTATTCAAAGAAAATTGTTTCAATTTGAGTATAAAAAAAACTATGATATTACCACTGTATGATGATGGTGGTGGTGGTGGTGAGATATTAAAGATCTACCATCATCATTACCAGAAAATAAAAATCAAGTAAATTTTCATATAGATAGAATGAGAAATGAAAGTCATTAACCATTTGGCTTACAAAATTACACATGGTATATACTCTTTATTCGTTGTTTTTCGGTTTTTTTCAACTATCTTAAACATTCATAAAAGGTCATGGAAGCAAATGGACCCAAAATGAAATGTTTTGCTAGCCCATAGAACCATCGAGTGAATATAAAATGAATGAATGAATGTTTTGAAATAACAATAAATTGCTTTGATTTCAACAATTTTTTTTTGTATTCGTGAGATACATTTGATGAACAAACAAACAAACAAACAAACAAAAATTTAAACTTGTTACAGTTGAACCAAAAAAAAAAATGGTTGAAGATATAGCGTCGTCAAGCAGTCTACCAAAATGGTGTTTATTTATTTATTTTTTTGCAAAAAAAAACATGCATATCATCCACAATGAGATAATCGGAACTTTGCATATAATCTAAATCTGTCTAAAACATGAGAATATCGTTGTACATCAAGAGGGATAACTCATAAAACTATGCAAAGTGAAAAAAAAACTTTGAATCGCACCTACTTGATTCCATATGATGACCATCATTCCACATTTGGACCAAATGTTTGTCTATACTTTATTTTGTTGCTTCAGATCAGATCATATTACACGCACACACAGAGAGAGAGACAGTTAATTTAATGAATTTGCACATAAAAAAAAGACAAAATATGTGAACAAAACAAAAGAAAAATTCTTGACCAAAACAAAACAAAACAAAAAACTCAATTACAACAACAACAAAAACAATAATAAATTAGAATTTGACATTCGAATATTCGATTCGATTGAAATGTAAATAACCGAATCGATAGAAATAGGAAATTCAATTGGTATAGTGGGAATAGTTTGTTTTTTTTTGTTTTTTTTTTTGTTTTCGTTCGTAATACAGGAAAAGAAAAATGACAAGCAATAATAATAATGGTGGTCATTGTAGTAAACAATTGATAAAATGTGAATATTGTCCCGAACAAACACCATTGATTGAAGATTATCATGCTGGTGATATGATATGTTCTGGTTGTGGTCTTGTTATTGGTGATCGTATTATCGATGTTGGTGCTGAATGGCGAAAATTTTCCAATGATCAAGTGAATAAATCACGTGTTGGATCATTAGATAGTGAACTATATGAATCGATGAATTTATCAACATTTATATCGAATCGTCCTAGTTGTACATCACATCAACAAAATACTAAAAATGATTTGAATGATGATCAATCCACTGATGGACAATTCATAGAAAATCCTTATATACGTCGTGATCCAACAAGGCCATATTATAATAAAAAATATTTAAACAATAATCAACGTGCTATAATTGTCGGTTTTAAAGATATTGCCGAAATGGCTGAAAAACTACAGACAACACGTCCGGTGATTGAAAGTGCACAAATGTTATTCAAACAAATGAAAACTAATTTGAATATATTTAAATCCTGTAACATACATATGCCATTAGCATCGGCATGTTTATATGTTGCATACAGGAATCAGAATGTACCACGAACATTTAAAGAAATCTGTGCCGTTTCTAAAGCAACTAAACGTGAAATAGCTAAATGTTATAAAATTATATCGAGAGAAATTGGCCAAACAATTTTACAGGCATCGGTTATTGATTATATTCCACGTTTTGTAGCACATTTAGGTCTTTCGAATAGGATTGAAAAATGTGCAAAAGAATTTATACCGAATATTGAATCAATTTTATCCGGTCGTAATCCAAGCACAATTGCATCATTGGCCATTTTGTTTGCAATTATAGTGACCGGAACAAGTATAGAACAGAATCAAACAATGGCGAAAACAAGAACCACCGTTTCGACAGAAAATAACAACAATAGTAATGATTGTAAATGTTGTACCGGAAAAATGACACAAACAATTCGTAGAATATCAGAGGTAACCGGTGCAGCGGAAACAACCATTAAAGAAGTTTATCATATTGCTAAGAATAATAAATATAAGGAATTATTTCCCGATGTTTTTAATTCACAAGAATCGAAATAAATATTAACAATCATCATCATCGATCATTGATATTCGATCGAAAATAACATTTTAAAAAATGTGTTTTTTTTTCTATTTGGCATATTTACATCTCATTTGCTTCGATTTTTTTTTAAAAATTTGATGGATGGATATAATTTTTTTGGAATTTTCATTCATTCCATTTACGATATTCACAATTATCCGGTGGTTTCATTTCCACTGTACTTTTTCCTACATCATTCCAATTAGTACTTAAAACCGTACCGTTTGATTCAACAAACGATTTATTCATGGCTCGACGTAAATTTTCATCACCAGAAGAATATATACGACGAAATAAGTCTTCAACACCATTTTCTTCTTGTTCATCGTCTTTTTCGACTTGTTTGACTAGTTCATCCCAATTACGCATCATTCCTTTTGTTTTGACATTATCGTTTGATGATGATCCTCCTGAATCCGTATTAGTAACTTTTGACAATGAATTCATCGGTATACATGTTTTCGGTTGATTGCATGGAACAGCCTGTGTAAAGAAAAAATAATTAAAAACTCTGGCTATACAAAAATCCATGATCACACAACCTCAAGTTTTTGCCAACGATAATTGGCCACTTTACGTAGCTTAATTTCGGCTTTTACAGATGTTACTTTCCAATTGGATTCCGATGGTATAATTTCACCATTCAAATCGAGAATAAGTTCGTAATGAATTTTTTCATTATCATTCTCCGTCTGATGTTCATAAGTGAAAATTATACGTCGTGGTTGAAATTCAACATGAACTTTTGATTTATCAATCTGTTTGATCATGACACCGATGACAATTAATTGATCAGTTTCATACCAATCAAATCGTGGCTTTTTTTTGCTGTTGTTGTGTTGGATTCCATTATCATTTGTTAAGTGGTCTTATCCAAGATGTCAGTATGAAAATCAATCAATCAATCGATAAAAAAAAAGAAATTTCTAGATTTTTTTGCAAAATAAAGTTGTAAACAAAACTCACATTGATGCATGCGTGCAAAACACAAAATAATACAACGAGGACGAAATTCATATTCATATAGAACGTAAACCATAAAACCATCTGTGTGTGTGTATAAACCAAGAATTACGTAACCTCAATCCTTTGTTATTGTGATCAAAAGCTGAATTAAAGATCAAAAATCCACAAAGTTTATTCAACCATCATGACTGATAATAAGTGAAAAATAAATAAATCTACTTTAAAACATGTTGGCCAATATAAATCGTTTCAATGATTTTTTGATTGTGGATTTTTTTGAAATCAAAAAAATTGATTAATCAAGAAAAAAAAATTTTCACTCAATCCTTGATGGGATTTACATTATTTCCCTTCATTTATTTCTATCATCACCCCCCCCATTCTCTTTATTTGTCTTTGACAATTTAAAGTAGCAAAAAATTATGATGAATACACCAGTCACACTCTCTTCTCTCATGCAACGTCATGTATCGTCCTTTTGTTTTTTTTTATGTTGTTGTTATTATTAAAATATCACATTATACCTCGCACCTACAATCGAACGTATAATAATAATAATAATGATGATGATGATGATGAGAATGACAATGACATTGAAATGTATGCAATTTTCTCTAAAAGTTATTGTTGTTAACTGCCTTTTAACTACACTAACAAATGGTTGATTTTTTTATGAAAATTGTATGATGTATGTGTGTGTGTCGTTGTGTGTATTTTGCAACTCTTATTGACAAACATCGAACGCAATACATTTACGGAACCAGATATAAAACAGAAAATCAAATGATTTTTAGATGATTATCATAACTAGAAAAAAAAGGTAAAAGCTAAAATATAAAAAAAAAATTGTATTTCAAGATTATTATCATCGAATGAAAGCTTATTATATAAAATTTATTTATATATACTTATATATTATTTGTCATCGTGTCATCATCAATCCATTGTCATTTGTTTTGGTTTTTTTTTCTCTTGCGGATTTGATCTTCCTGTCTTCTTTTTTTCGTTGTTGTTACCATATATTTTGATTTCTATTTTTTTTCTTGTGATCTATCTCATCATATTTTTTTACTGATTGAAAATTTTCTTTATTTTTTTTTCATTTGTTTCTTGTAACAATAACAATGACCAGTTATGTTACAAATAATGGTCGTTCAATAATGCTGATGGATAATAAATTGAAACGTGCAAAAATTTCATTAATCATATTATCGTTGTTACAATTGTTGGTCGTATTCATCTATATAACCATCAAGGATAATCTTAAAAGATTATCATCATCATCATCTAATCTTAAGGTTTGTTTGTTTGTTCATTTCATTGGTTATTTTAATAATTGCTGTTTTTCTCTTTCTCTCTCTCTCTCTCTCTCTGTTTTAATCATATGATACATAGGATGATATGTTCATCTTTAATCTCATTACATATTTTGGCCTTTCATTTTCATTGGCCGGTTTAATTGTGGCATTATTTGAAAATCATTGCTTTATCAGTTGTTTTGCTGTCACTAATCTTGGACATTTAATTGTTGTCATGACAAAAACATCACAATTAATATTATTTACCGGTTATTTTGCCATAAATATTGCCATAATAATGGTATCATTTGTTTATTGTCATTTATTGCGAATGAAATTGGTACAATTACATCTAAATCCAACAACAATGAATCACGGGACACAAAACAGTGGATCAATATTTAATGTTCAGGAAAATATTTTCCGCCAACCAATGCCACCATCGTATAAAGAGGTTATTAAACATCCGGATAAATATCCATGTTTATTCGATACGATTCATACACCACCGACATCAGAACAATTACAAGATGAAGCCAATAATGCCAAAGTTCCAGAGTATTCAACCATTTATCTTTGAGTGGATAAATTTTATTCATGTGTTCATTTTTTTTCCTTCATCATTTTGAATTTATATATCTCATTTTACTATTTTGTTGTATAATTCATTTGACTTTCATTGTTGTATTAATAATGATAATAATAATAAAAACCCATGTTTTTTTATATGAAACATTGTGAAAATTTTGAAAATAAAAAAATTTCATCATAACATTGTCTATGAAGGGTAATTTTTGTATTGCGCTAAAACTCACTGTCTCTCAGACACACACACACACACACACACACACTAACACATTGTTTTATTAGCCAACCCAGATTCATTTTATCATTCTGGGTTTGTTTTTATTTTTTTTTTTTGTTTATTATCTTCACCTTATTTTCTTCGTGATTATTATGGACATTTTAAAAGACCATTATCGAAAACAATCATTTTCCAATATAGATCGTTTCAATTTTGATCAAATTCATTTAAATTTATAGTTAACCAATTTATTATTCTTTGTTTATTGTTTCATCAATCATCAAAATATTATAAAAGTTAATTTTGAGAAAAAAAAATCACATTCTAAGAATGGGAAAAATAGCTGCCATCGTTGATAATAATGTTAATATTATCAAAACAAATGATCTCAACAATAATCATCAACAACAACAATCATCGGAACAAAATTCGAATGACAATTTCAAAATTGAATGGTTTCATGTCAACTTTATCGAACAATATTCCTAAACATAAACAGAAATCAAAACCGGCTTTATCCAATAAAACGAATGGAAAAATTGTAGTTAAAAATAATAAAACAATTGTCAAATCTAAAAACATTAAAAATGGTAAACAATTAAAATCAAAACGACGACGACAACGAAATTCGAATAAGAATAAGAATAAAAAATTAAGTAAAATGAATGGTTCTACTATATCCAACGCCTCTGCCATAACATCATCATCTGCAAATGAAACTAATAATAGTAATAATCAGAAAAAAATATCTTCATATCAAGATCAAACCAATATTCTGACATATTTTGATCCAACTAAAAAAGTACGTGATCCACTTACATTGGTTGAATGTCATCATTTTGATGATTCCATTCAATCACCAGTGGTTGTTAAAATTAAATTAGAAGCATTATTATTGATGGATTTACATGCACATTGTTCTCATAATGAAGTAATCGGTTGTCTTGGTGGCTATTATTGTCGTGTAACGAAAACATTATATGTATTAACTACAGTGCCTGGTTCATCTATTGAAGATCGTTTTAATCAATGTGAGCTGGATTCCGTTTCATATGTTAATTCAATTGAAGTTATAGAAAAACAGAATTTAAAAATGGTTGGATGGTATCATTCACATCCTAAATTTTCTACTAAACCATCCATATTGGATATACAAACACAGAAATGTTATCAAGGAATATTTTTGGAACGTTACATTAATGAAGAAAAAAATAAATCGATAAATAATAAACAGGAAAAAATTAATGACAATCTTTCGAAGGATGAACAACAACAACAACCACTTGAAGAAAATGAACGAACATTTGTCGGTTTCATTATTACACCATTTCTTGTTCAACCGATTGGACAAACCTTATCATCGAAATCATTCACTAGATATCAGCCACACTCTGAACGTTCGATTGGTTCAAAATTTATTGCTAATAATATTCCTTATGATTATCATCATCGTCATGATTCATCTTATTGTTATTTTACACCTGAATTAAATTCCATACTAGCCAGTACGATCAAATGTTTTTGGGCTAGTTCTCCTAAATACAGTAAAGATGTATGTGAATTTTTTTTTGCTGTTGTCTGTATTAATTTTGTTGATGATAATAATAATTTTGTTTTTCTCTCATTACCACACAATAGTCAATAAGAAATAATCCACAACGAGCTCATTGTCTGGTACCATATGAAATTGAAACAACAATGATACGTGATGAATGTTTCATATCATCCATAGCGAATGGTTTGAGTCAATTGTGTATAAAAATTTTATCCGATAATGATGAAAAAGAACAACAAATTGTAGATCTATTTCAACAATTTACACGGATTGGTTCGATTTATATAAACTATTTGGAAAAAGTAAGTGTTTTTAATTGAATTTTTTTTACCATTCTAATCAACCAATCAATAGATTATAGCTTCATTATCACATCATCTTCAAAATCCAAAAGTTAATTATCTTTGTACTGAAGAAGAACTTGCTCGTATTCGTGATCAATGTGTAGCGATTTTATCACAAGAATTGGCCAGAAATCGAAAAATATATGGCCATACAACTAGACATCGACAGGTGAAAAGACAATGGAAATAATTAACATTTATAAATACTTCATCATTCACACACACATTCATTTTATGTACAGCAAAAAAAAAATGTTCAGAATTCTCTTTTTTTTATTTTTTTATTTCTAATTCGAAATACATCATCATCATCACATTTGTAATCTTAAATGACTGAAAATTCACAAATTCATCATCATCATCATCATCATTGTATTTGTAGCCGTAATTAATTCATAATGGACCATGGACCATTCATATATAGTTTGATTTATTTAACATTTTCTTTTTTTTTAATATCTTGAATATCCTATCAAATCTTTTTGAAATTTCTTTCTTTTTTTTTGTCCCTAATATACACAACTATTGTGCACGGGCACTTTAAAAAATTAAAAATTTATTCCTTTTCTAAATGACCACCATATGATCATCATTTTTCATGTTATAATTTATAGTACATATGTACTTTATGACGTATTTAAATTTTCATTCACTAAAATTATTTGGTCTTTTCTTGACTAAAAAAAATCAAATATCAGATCATCATTCAAGTGCTATGGAAACTAAAAAAAAAAATTCGTAAGCGAAATTCACACAGGGAGCTTAGGTAAGCAAACGAACATTTGATAATTGACAGCCTGAAATGAAGAAAAAAAAAATAATCCATTCAAACATTCGATGATACACAAAGATCATCATCAATTAAATTTGATGACACTGTCATTATTTTCATTGATATCAGCATTGAGCTTTATACCAATTGATGATTGATATGTATCGATTACATTGAATAAAAACGATGAATTAAACTAATGATGATGATGATGATGAATTAATCGATTTCCCATAAACTCTCTTTGAGTATGGTTATCTTTTTATCGATTTGATTGAGAATTGAATTTGGATCAATTGCAGATTTATTCATTTTTTTGCTGAAAAATTAATTTTTTTTTCTTTTTTTGTCATTAGCTTATATTGGTGCAATTGTCAAATTTGCCAGTAAAGCAAAATGATTGCTATTTTATGTTTATTAGTAAAAAAAATGATAGATTAAATGATGTTTTCGGGGCCAACATGAATTGACGATTCATAGAAAAACTATAAATATTCAATCATCATCATCAGAACTTTGTTAGCGATTGAATTTTCATTCAATGCTAGTTTGTTTCAAACAAAGACAAAACTGATCAACATTTCAAGTGTAGTAAATAATTATCCAAATCAGTTTTGATTCTTAAATCTATTACGACAACAACAACAACAACAACAATGAAGACCTTATTGGGTCTCCTGTTTACTTCAGGCCTTTTGGTATCGGCAGGTATTGTGAAATTTTTAAATGATAATTGTTCAACATTTAATTGACAACATATTACTTACAGTATGGAGTTCCATTTCACCGATCCGATTGGCACCTGGACAAAGTTATATTTATTCTTATAGTGGTCGTTTGATCTCCGGTATCGCACAATTCGATTCGGATGCAGCCTTAATGGAAATCAAATCCGATATTGTACTTCAAGCTGAACAACAAGGTTCACATATTGCCATGCAGGTAATAAATGATAAATATTATATTAGCTATGAACGAAATGAATGAACTAAATTGATTACATTAATAGATGACAAACATTCGTATTGGCAAACACAATGGTCCTGTATCGGAAAAACTTTTCGGTCATGTTGTTGTTGATCATCAACCACAAAAAGAATATGAAGAACAACTTTCGAGACCAATCCGATTCTATTGGGATAATGGTCAGATTAAAGCTTTTGAAGCCGACGGTAATGAACAGGAATGGTCGATTAATATTAAGAAATCCATTCTTAGTTTGTTCAATATCAATTTGGTTCCCAAACGTGTTGTGACTGGACAACAATTGGTTCAAAAAGTTAACAATGTTTTTGGTATTCAGCAACAACATTTAAACGATGAACGATTAGTCGTCTATCCAGTATATGAAGATGGTACTAATGGTGTCTGTGAAACCGTATATCAGGTCATCTCAGCTAAAGATAAATGGACCACAGCCAATGGCGAACAAGATGAAGAAGAATCGATCCAAGTATTCAACGTAACTAAAACGCGAAACTATAATAATTGTTTGACACGACCAAGTTTGGAAAGTACAAACACTGATTATCGTGGTGCACCCGTCATTTGTCATGAAGGTAAATCCTATCCATTGATCAATGGTTATTATCCATCATTGAGTGAAGAACATCAACTTGGTGGCTGTCAACAACACCAAGATCAAACTAGCCAAGATGGTTCAGCCGTCAACCTATATAATTATGTTAAATATAACATTTCATCTTCCAAACAAACAACACGAATTGATTCAGTCTATGGTCAAGGTAAAACTGTTTATGAAACCAAAGGTAAACAATTGGTAATCATCTCGGAGCAGAATGCTACCTTGATGGATATCGTTTCAACTGCTAAATTGGGTGCCATTCGACAAATTCGAAGCATTTTGGTAAGAAATTTTATTCCATATATATTCTAAAATTCACATTTGAATTTCTAATAAAATACATTCTCTCTATTCCTTTTCAGTTGCATCAAGAATTGTCATACCGAATTCCAGAAACTGAAACTCAATTGGACATCCCATACTATCATTTGTTTGGACAAGTTGATAAACAAGAATTGAAAGAACTCATTCCAGGTTTATTGGCATCAGTTTCATCTGATATCGAAGCCACATTGAATGAACCATCGAAAAACACAATGCAAAAAGTTGTACAATTAGCTAACGCTATGGCCGTTTTGGATGCTGAACATTTCGAAGAATTATTCGAAACAGTAGCCAAACAAGGTCGATCACATCGTGCTACTGCACACGAACGAATGAATAGAAAATTATTTTTGGATTTACTCTGCTACGCTGGTACCACCGACGCTGCTTTGTTTATCAAAAAATTATACGAACAAGATCGTGTTACAACCACTGAAGTCAAAGAAATGATTGAATCTGTTCCACAAAACTTATTCTTAGTCGATGCTAAAGTTGTTGAAGAATATTTGAACATGTTTCTCAGTGAAAAAGTTCAACAACAACGACATTTAGCCTCATCGACTGGTATTGCTTTGGGTAAATTGATTAATCAAGCTACCATCAAACGACAACAAATCAAAGGTGACATCCATGATGAACAATCAATTCGACGACAACAACATGCACAGGCTGAATTGAAAAGAAACACTATCCGTGTTCGACGATCGGCTCCATGGCATCAACATTTCCGCCACGATTTGTTGGAACAAAATGAAGTTTCACAAGTGATGCAAGTATTGGCTAAAGCCTTGAAAACATGCACTACTTTCCATCAAAAAGTTACATTGATTGAAACATTGGCCCATACTGGAACTGCCGAAGCATTGGCCATTCTTGCTCCATACGTTCGAGATGAAATTTTGAATGAAGAAATGCCTGGATATCCAGTTGAAAATGATAACGAAATCAGTCAAGAACGTAACTTTATCCGTCAAGTTTGCATCTATGCTTTGACCCATATTGCACCGGCTAATACACCACAAGTTCGAGCATTGATGTTGCCAATATTCCAGAACAAAAATGAACCATATGAAGTACGTATTGCTGCCTTCACTGTATTGCTTGGTTGTAATCCGGGTAAATATGTTTTGGAACGAATCAGTACTGAAATGCATCATGAAACCAATCGTCAAGTGAAATCATTTGTTATCTCTTCATTGGAAACAATTGCTAACTTTACTGAACCATCAACCAGACAATTAGCTGAAGATGTACGATTTGCTTTGGGATTTGCCCCAAAAGATGAATACGGAATGTATTATTCTAAAATGGTCGGTGAAAGTTATTACGATGAAAGCAAACAATACGGTATGAACATTATGGCCGAATGGGTTTCCAGTAATGTTTCGAAAATTCCACGATCCGGTTATCTTGCCGTTCGTGAAACTGATGGGCCAACACAAGAAATTCCAATTGAAGTAGGCTACAATGTTAAAGGTTTGGACAGCATCATTGAACGTTTGACATCATCGAATGGAATCATCAACGATGTTCTTCAATCATTCAGCTCTTATGGTAAAGATCGTCGTTTGTTGAAACGAAAAGCTGGATCTGCCCAGGAAACATTGCAAGCATTGAAAGAAAAATTAGATCTCACTGTACGAACAGAAGAAGAACCGAAAGCAACCGTCTTTTTCAAACTATTCGAACAAACCAGCTATTATGCATTTGATCGTCAATATGTTCAACAATTATTGGATTCAGCTGAAGATTCTATCAAAGATATTATTGGCCAATTGTCTAAAGGTCAGCAATATCATTACATCAAATTAGTTTTGCCCAAACAATTGTACAAGGTTGTTTCATCGGAAATCGGTTTGCCCATCGTTGTCACACAACGATACCCAACCATCGTTTCAGTGAAAATCAATGAAGCTAAAGTTGAATTTGTTAACCGACAACAATCTGAACAAGAACAAGATCGATCATCATCAGAATCATCAACATCATCTGGTTCATCCTCGTTCCCACAAGGTGTCAACTTTACCGCTCAAATTGAACCATCAATTCATCATAGTAGCTATTATTTTATCTTTGCTCTTACACCAATCAACACCGAAGCTATTGGTGCCCATATTTCAAGAGAATCACGTGTTGCCGTTCCAGTGGATTTGAGTGTCAGTTATTGGCATCCAACCAAACAACTTAGCTGGTCGATTACACCAAAAGTACCACAAGAAATATATCATCATCAAACTGAAGCTAAAACTTTTATCAACAAAGCTAAAATTGCCGGATCCCCCGAACGTGAATGGTTATCAGAAACTAGTACTACTATTCGTACTCAGCCTATTCCATTCAAATATGAAAAACAATATGGCAAACAAGAATTAGGTATTGGATTGAATGTTAAAGTTACAACCGAAAGTGCTAATCGTTTCAGTCAACCATGGTATAAATCGGAAACAGCTGAAAAATACGGTTATTTAGCCGGATTGATTGAATTATGGAACAACGATGAAATGACACCATGTTCTGTTCATTTAATGTTGGATGCTGATGAACAAAACCCGGTAACTGGTTTGGAAATGGCTATCCGATACAAAAAATTGAACCTTGCTGAACGTTTGGAATCTGAAGAAAACTATGACAACGATGAATATCAACAAGAAAATGACAATCAAGAATACTTTGCTCGTAATCGTCAACAAATGTTGTGGAATAAAAGGAATCAAAACGAAAAGATTGGTAAATGGTCAACATCAAAAGAAATGAAACAATCAATCAAAAATATGATACAAAAATGGAACAAAGTAGCATCCGGTTCTGAATATTCAGTTTCGGATAAAACCGATATTGAAGCTCATTGTGTTGAAGTTAAAGCTCAAACACAAAGCGCAAAGGCTACCAGTTTTGCCGCAAAATTTTTATTGGCTCATACCTATGATTTGAAAAACTATTGGACTAATGTTCGTGCTGTTGCCAAATCATTGGAAACCGAATCGGAAACCAAAGAATCACAAAAGAATGTTTGCTTCGATTCATATGTTGCATTCCCAAAACAACCAAGTGAATTCTATTATGAACCAATTGCTAATCAAGAAATGAAAGCATCAATCAAAGCTCAACTTAATTTTGGTCATGATTGTCAAACTGGCAGCCGTGTACAAATATCTGGTCATATGGAAACCGGTGAAGAGAAAGTGATTTCGGAACGTGATCTCGAAAGCACACAAGAAACTCGTGGACCAGCACAAAAAGATTGGTTCTATCAACAATGTCAGATTGATCGTGCTGATGGTAAAACCGCAAGCTCTGCTTGCCAACGTGCATTGGTTGAAGATTCATATTTCAAACAATTAACACTTGACATTGAATATGATGATATTCCGGATGAAGTTTTCAATTTGACCAACAAACTAGCTACAGCAGCTAAAGTTGCCTATTATAGCCATTTAGATGAAAATCAAATGGTCGAAAATGAAGCTGGTAAAATGAAAGTTACCGTTCAATATTCGACCAGATTTGCCAACGCTCCAATGGTCAATGTTGATTTTAAGACACACAAACAGAATGTATGTTTCGAAAAAGTCTACACTCCATATTTCCGACCGGTAAGTTGTTTGATTATTTAATTGAACAAAATATATTCATTTTTAATCATCTCATTAGGTTTCTGCTTTGTATTCAACAGTACAAGTGTACAAAAACTTGTTGACCGCATACGAAAGTACTGGCCGTTGTTCAATGATGGAAGATTACATCCGTACATTCGATAATGTTAGCATTGAATTGCCCGATTCAACATGTCAATATTTATTAGCAAAAGATTGTTCATCATCCGAACGATTCTCAATCTTAGCTCGACAATTGGATACCGAAGCAAAAACGAAAGAAGCCACTATTTATGTTGATGGTAAAGAAATTGTATTGACACCACCGACCAGTGAAAATTCGGCACAAATCCGTGTTGATGGCGAAGTGAAAGAATTGACTGTTTCTAAAGCTTTAGTTATGTCGGATAAAAAAATGACCATCTATGTTCGTGAAACTAGCTCGCCAACATCATCACCAATGGTCGTTTTGGAACACCAACAACATGATTTTAGCGTTGTATATGATGGTAAAAATATTGAAGTTAAAGTTGGTCAACAATACAAAGGTGAAACCTGTGGTATCTGTGGTGATAATAATCATGAATCCGATAACGAATTTACCGGACCTGATACCTGTCAATATCAGAATAGCGAGGATTTCATCAATAGTTATGGTATGGCTGGTCAACATTGTCAGCGCTCACCAAGAACTAAAGGTGTAAAAATTTGTGCCAAAAAAGAAGCCACAATCAACAAATACGTATCGCCAGGTTATCGATCACTTGCCCGAATGATTGGTGAATACAAAGCTCAACAGAAAACAAATCGAATGAGCCAGATTGAACGACGATCACAACAGGAAGAAATGGCCCGTGCACAGCAAAAACTTTTAGAACAAGCCTTAGCACGACAACATCAACAACAAAAAAATGCCGCTACAGAAAGTGAAACTAAATCAATTAAAGATGAAATTCAACGTTATCGAACAATTGCAATCAGACATGGTGATCGATATTGTTTCTCAATGCAGCCAGTTCTTGCCTGTATTGAAGGCAAATCTCGTCCAACTGAAATGCGACCACAATTATTGCAATTCCATTGTCTTCCTACACAATCGGTATCAGCACAACGACTTGTTGAACAATCACAATATCGTGTGTTGGAAATTTTTGGCAAAAAACCAGCCGAATTAGCTTTAACACTTCAGGTACCTGTTGCCTGTCAAAAAGCATAAATTATTCTTCACCACAAAACTCACACTACACTTCACGAATATTTGAATTTCTAAATGTTCAATAAAACACATGTATTTTATTATATTTAATTTTAAAAATTTTTCATCCATAATGGGAAAAATAAATTTGACGCAAAATTCATTCGCTCATCATTCAGGATAATTTTATCGACAATTTATTTTAATGATAACATTAACATAAAAACCTGTTGAAAATTATCTATCAATCGATAAATAAAATGTTGTAGTGATGTGGTTTGATTTCCGGATCTGATTATGTTTGTCTCTTAAAACATTAAGTATAAGTTTTGGTTATTTCCGTATATTGCCCTGCGAAAAAATGAGTCATAAAATCATGATGACTTTTCCTGGCAACGACAACAACCACGGCAACAAGTCAAAAAAAAATGGCATCAGGTTTTGTTAAATCGATAACAAACAAGTTTTTTTTCTCTTCTATTCCCATCAATATACAAATCAGAAAGCGACTCAGTCATTATTAAATCTGCTTGTGTTTTGATTTTAACTATAGTTTAAAAAAAAATGTTTCACAAATCATCAAACTAGAAACAAAAAATGAAAAAAATCCTTGAAATTGTAAAATATGATTTTTTTTTATTTCATTTTAAAATTTATGGATAATTGATTTTTAATTATACACAAATAAAAACAAATTTTGATTTGATTAAATTCGTAAACTTTTGTGTCAAAAATGGATGAGAAAAATTCACTGTGTGTGTGTGTGTGTGTACAAGTAAACAAGTGACAAGAGTAGGATATCAGCAACAAATTTCGGTGATATCAGCAACAAATGGAATCTATGAATATGGATTGTTTTGTCTATATGATCGATCGATTCATTTGATTAACGGCCAGCAATACGGCTCAAATGAAACATTGCATCTTTGAGACGAAAAATATAGTCTTCCAATTGTTCCAAACATTCACGAGAATCATTGAATAATTTTGCTGGTAACATTGTACCATGTAAACGTATGATGCGTTCCATTTGTTGATACAATTTATTAACAATTTGTTGTTCATCTTGGATCCAGCCACGCATTGTTGTACTATGTTGTGCGATAATTTCTTTGGCCATATATGGCTGTGATTTAGACATTAATTGTCGAAGTTCAGATTCAATATTGATCAAAGACAGAGACATGATTACTCTGATGATGATGAAATTGTGTTTCAAATGTTGAAACAAAGTTGAAAAACAAAAAAAAAACAAAAAACAACATACAAACACACGTTATTTATTTAAAACTAGAATTTGTGAATCCAAATTCATCCATTTTCAACGTGTTTAAATACTTTACAGAAAAATTTTTTACAAATACCAAATATTTTGATTTGCAAAAAGAAACTGGAAATCTCTTCGGACACTTGAACAAGATGACAGTAACCAGTTTAAACTTTAATAAATCCAATATCCAATGAAAGTGAAAATATTGTCATATCTAAATTGAATTTTTCATTTTTATTTTTTTTATTTTTTTTTTAGAACCAGTTTTCTACGATAAAATTAGCAATCAACATTTGATCAAATGAATTTTTATCTTATATTTTAAAACTAGTTTTCTGACCATCATCTGGAACTGATATGGATGATCCATAGTTCATTTTGTTTGAATCATGTTGGCTTGTTGGTAATTATTGCAAATCTGAGATTTAAATATTCAACAAGTCCAACATCTTCAACAACCATTATATTATATTCATGAATAATTTTCACAATTTTATTCAAAAGTTGCAATCACATCTGATTGATTGAATTAAATTCAAATTAATATTATTCATTACATATGTGTAATTTTAGAACGAAAAAAAAACTGCTGTAAACAACACATTTCAAATTGAAATTTCGAAATCTTTAATTGTTGTAATTTCACAAAAAAACGGCAATCCTGAAAAAAAAATTTAAGCAATTTTTTTTTGTACAAATTTTATTCATTTTTTTTTTGTTAAAAAAAAGATTTACAATGTATCATTTGATCATATATGATATTGACCTTCGTGAATTAGGCTAACCCATTAACTGCGAGTGTGTGTGTGTGTACAAGATTTGTCTATTCTATTGTTTAAAAAAAAAAAAAAAAAATTTTTTCTTAAAAATTCATTTTAAATTTCATAGACATATTTTTCATTTGTGTATGTGTGTGGGTGTGTTGGTGTATCGAGATAATCCAATAATCCAAAAAGGGGGGTACAAGGTCATTTGTTCGGTCCAATTGAAGCCATCCAATGGAATATTTAACGTTGACAACCACCAACAAATTTCAAATCATAAAGTGCATCTTTAAGTTTGAAAATATATTCTTCCAATTTTTCCACTGTATCACGTGATTCATTGAATAATTTTGCTGGCAATGATGAACCATGTAAACGACAAATACGATCAATTTGTTGATACAATTTATTCACTTTTTTCTGTTCTTCTTGTAGCCAACCTTGAATGACATTACTTTCTAATTCAGCAATTTCTTTACCAACATATGGTTTAGATTGTGCAACCAATTGTCGTAGTTGTGATTCAAAATCTGATGTAGCCATTATTTATTTCGATTATTGATGAAACAGAATATAAAACAAAAAAAAAAATCAACAGAATATAGAACCAATAATCACGGGTAAAGATGATTTTAAACACAAATCAAAAAATTGATAAAAGAAAAAGATGTCGTCTATGAACCACGATACACGAACTGTTCTCGTCCAGATCGATTGTGATGATCGAATTCGATGTTCAATGGCATTAAATATATCTCATTAACGAGCTTTCTCTCTCATTCTCTCTTTATATTTTTCTTTCTTTCACTTTTTTTCTTGCTCATGGCCAAATATTATCGTCTCTTTATTTTCATTGATTTCGATACATGAATTTTTTTTTCTATAGAAAATAGTATGGATGACCCTAAAAATGATGTAAATGGCAGCATTGCATTTTCATTGTTGTTGTTGTTGTTGTAAGAGAGTTCTATTTAATATTGATATATTAGATTGGCAGATGTATACATGTATTGCTTTTTTCGGGAATTTTTTTTTTGTCAGTTATCTGATAAATAACATGAATGTACTAAATGTTTGAAAAATTTTTCAGAAAAATGAATTTTTTTTTTTTTTTTTTTTTTTTTTGATGTGAATCAAAGATTTTATCAATCCATATTATTATTCTAGAAATAATATCCATCCATTTCAAATTGTAAGTTGTCCAATGTGTACAGACCAATTTATCAAAGGCATAGGGGTTTATTTTGTCATAGCAACAACAACAACAACAACAACAACAACATTTGATTGGACATTTTTTTTTTTTTAAATAATGGCAATTTATATATTATTATGGTCTTTGACCCTATCTATTTGATCATGTGAAAAGGTTTCTTTGTCGAATCGGTCAATGAATGATAATGTCCACTTTGAAACCACTTGGAAAAAATTTTCTTCATTTTTTTTTTCATTGCAAACAAATTTTTATTTGTTTGTGGCTACCAATAATAATAAACTTTGAACCAGATGGAAAAATTTTTCCATCAAATAAAAAAAAAATGATAAAAAACCAGCAAAAAAAACAAACAAACAAACGATATGGATCAAAAAAAAAAAAAAATTATGAATGTTTCAATGATCTTGAAACCTTGGCCATATATTGGAACTTTGTAATAATAATAATTTTTTTTCTATCCATTTCATTTTCTCTCACAAAAAATTAAAATGGCCACTGTTTTTGGAAGTGGTAAAGTATTTTTGTTGTTTTATTTCCATTCCAAAAAAAAAAAAATGTGTTCCATCAACATTTCGTAAAAGATCAATGAACGCATTATGATTGGAACACACATATATATGCATACGTTAGAAATTGTTTTGTGTGGCGATGTGGATAAATCAGAACAAACAAACAAACAAGCAAGCAAAAAAAAAAACAATTTGAAAACTACAAGCAAACGAAAAGAAACGAAATTGGATCTTAATTTAACGAATGAAGCAAAAAAAAAAAAAAAGAAAAGATAACTTTATTTTCATCATTATTCTGTCAATTTTAAATGAAAAATATATATACAATTATTATGACCTTATTTTTTTTTTTTTTTTTGTTCATTTAGATGTTCAATGTTCGATCCAATTGAAACGACGTTTTTATCAATGACAAGTGGCGACCTCTGCTATGTATATTAAACATATATATAGTGTTTGTTTCAACAATGGAACAATGGATAAAATTGCTAATCGTTTCTCTGTTTCTCTGTTCACTATTTATTTTCATTTAGACAAGTTTCATTTCAGATTTCATAAGGCCTTGTTTTGTTGACGATTTTATTACTAACACACCGACACGCCGACACACCGACACAAGTCGGATATAATAATTATATTTTTTATGATGATATCTAATAATCAAATGAAATTTGATGATTTCATTGAAAACATTCTATTATACAATATTATTCATCGATGAATGATTGTCATTTTAATCAATAAAATGATTGATTTTACAAAAATTGGTTATTTTTAGAATCATTCATTCAGATTCAAATATACAAATTAAAAACATTGTATCAATGAAAAAGAAACAAAAATTTTCTGGAACTTTTAATCAAAAAAAAAAAAAAAAAAAAAAGTTGAAGGCCATACATATTGTCAAACACAATTTCAATTGACATTGACATTTTGTTCATTCATTAATCGTTTCTTTCTTTTTTTTTCTTCATTGGTCCTTGTCCTTAGCTTCTTCTTCTTTTTTTTCCTCGTTTACCTGTCATTACTCTGTAATGAATGAATAAATTAAACCAAAATGAATGAATGAATGAATGGAAAAAATTTTATCATCATCAACATCATCAAACTATGTCGTTCAATATGTTCTTGTTCATTCATAATGGAATCGAAAAAATGAGGCAAAATTAAAAAAAAAAAATTAAAAAAAAAGAGTTGCCCATAGATGGATGATACAAATGGATCATAATTTTTCATTTTTCATCAACAAATCAAATCAAATCAAATCAAATGAATATAATTTATTCAGTATTTTCAGCCAAAATTGATATTTATCGCTGTAATCTAGTTTTTTATGGCCATAAATGTGCTATTTTAGTTTTTGTTGTTGTTGCTTTAAAAAAAATTCGTATTGCGTCACATGATCAGTGTGAAGAAGAAAAAATAATTCACATTGTATAATTAAAAGGGCCGTTTTTTGTTTTTCATTTCATTCAATTAAAATCTAAGGTCAAATTTGTCATTTTTGGATCTAAAAGAGCGATAAAAAAAAACAGAATTTAAAAAATTAAATTCCATTATTACATCTTCTATGAATGTCTTCTACCTATTGTTGTTGTTGTGGCTGTATTTATATTTACAGTAATACCCCGCTTAACGCGGGGGTTACATTACAAAAATTCTGAAGCAGCGCTAAGCGGGGCTATTTTTACATAATGCATTTTTACCCTTCATATACAATGTAACAATGTAATGTAATGTAGGGTAATTGTACAGCGTTATATCGAATCAGCGCTAAACTGGGCAGCGTTAAGCGGGGTATTACTGTATATAACCATTCAAGCTTGAATAGCTTGAATTCATGTGGTGGCTAAATATATTTACATTCAACAAGCTATTTCAATCTGTTGAAAAAAACATGGATTCAAAAAACCTGGAATTTTTTGAAAATTTAATACGCAAAAAAAATCAATCAATTAATTTTGCTCATACATACATATTAGTTTGTTATTTTTAGCCTATTTACATTTGGAATTTATGTGTGTTGCCATCCAAACGATCGATCATCATGTTCGAAGACGATATACTGAAAGCGAAAAAAAAAATCATCAAATAACTTGAAAGAAGCAACCATTCAACCGACAATCGATATTATATCAATGAATAAAATGCTACTGCCACAAAATATCTGCTACTGCCACCAATTTATTTATGATGATCATTGCATTTTTGTTTGTTGATTATTGTTAAAAAAAAATTCAACTGTCACAATAATATATCATCATTATTATCAACAAAATCGTTTAGTCATGGCAAATTGTATACACAGATTTTTCCCATGTTTAACTATCATATATATACTAATAATATAATCTGTAAAATCGAACGATAATCAATAACCGATTAACATATTAGATGCCAATATATTTAAATAGACAACATATATGTGCATATATATTGATTGCTGAATTTTTTTTTGTTTGCATCATTTTGTACATTCAATTTCATTTTTTCTTTTTCTTTTTTATTTCTATAGTGAAAAAAAAGGAAATTATTTTTCTTGTCTTTTTTCCCCATTCATTTCTTTCGAAAATCAACACAAAAACCCTTTTTTTTTTGCTCAGAACAAAGGAAAAAAAAATAAGCACTGTACTGCAGTAAGCATTTGTATACTGTTTCTAATTTTCAATTCTCATAATAATCATCACCATCGAAATCAATATAACGGACATAAATAAATCAAACTGATGATTATATTTTATTTGAATGACTGTCAATGCAATATTTTTTCTATATTTCATCATCATCATCATCACCGTCGTCATCATCATCATTTTATTATCAACAAAACAATCAACATCGTCAACACACACACCATCGCTGTTGATAAAATTGTTGATCTTATAAGTTTATGGAAATAGTCTTCATTTCATAATGAAACATATCTAACGAAAAAAAAAAATTTGTGATTAAACAACAACAACGAAAAAAATAGACAAAAATGATTACATTTTTCGATATTATACCTCAGGACCAAGTAAGAATAGTGTATAATGAATGAATGAAAAAAGAATTATTTTTCATCAATCGAAATTTGATTAAAATTTAGGCCAATTTTATTTGTTCACAATTATTATCATTCACATATGCATTCATATTTCGTCAAATTCTTATTAATCATATTCATCAAAAACAATCGATTATAACGAAAAATTTTATCCATTTTTTTACCATTGTACCTGGTTTAATATTTTCATGGTTTTGTTTTGGAAAGTAAGTCAATTGATAATAATTGATTATGTTTTTTATGTTTTTTTTGATTAAAATTCATTTCATTTTCACATAGCCAAATATTTCATCTTATTTTGTTAAGTTTAACCAGTTACTTATTATTGTACATATTTGATTACAAATGGATACATTTAATGACATTTTTTTTGGCCATGATTTATTTATCCGCCATCCATACACATCGTCTTGTATTTGGTGATTTTGCCGGTACATATCAAATGGACATTTCAGCGTAAGTTTTATTCATATTCGTTATTGATTTGATTTAAAAAATTTTTTTTTCTCATTCAACTTAGACCGATAATGATTTTGGTACAAAAAATTACATTAATTGCTTTTTCATTACATGATGGTTGGCTAATTGATACAACAACAAATCAGATCATAAATCATGAACGGAAAAAATATTCAATACGACAAAAACCATCATTACTACAATATTGTTCATATGTATTTGATTTTCAAACAATACTTTGTGGTCCAATGATTTTTTATAATGATTATCATGATTATTTGGATGGAAATACAATCAAAAAATATGGCCTTCATCATTTCCCACCAGTTGCCGTATGTGTATATTATTATATTGATTTCCTCATGCAAACAAAAATAATTAACCTATCGGTTTTTGTTTGTTTGTGTATTTTTTTTTTTTTTTTGTTTCATGTTAAATGATATAGAAAACTATTTGGAAATCATTGTTAACGTGTTCAATTTGTGCAATACTCACAATGAAATTTGTTCCACTTTTTCCCATTTCCTTTTTACAAGGTTTGATTTATTTATTTTTGTCTGATATATCCGATTATTTCATTTTAATTATTTTATTTTTTTTTTAATTCAATAACTATAGATGAGAAATTTTTGCAAGCAAATTTTGTCTATAAAATTTTAATTATCTATCTGGTGACAACCGGTGCCCGAATTAAATATTATTTTGCATGGAAAATGGCCGAATCTGTTTGTAATGCTTCGGGTTTAGGATTCACCACATTAACTGGTACAGATAATCAACCAATATATGATTTAGCAACAAATATTCGTATATATGATTTCGAAATGTCCTTATCACAACATGATGCAATTGCAGCATGGAATATATCGACTGTTAGATGGCTTCGTGCTGCCGTCCATATTCGTGTGCCTAAACGTTACAGTGCAATGGCTACCTTTGCGTTATCAGCATTTTGGCATGGATTCTATCCCGGTTATTATCTTACATTTGCTACTGCCGGTCTATTTATGGCTATATCAAAAACGATGCGAAAATGTATTCGATATCGTTTTGTTCATTCCAAACACTTTTTGAATGGTTACCATTGTTTAACATGGTTAATCACACGTATAATGATTGCTTATTTTGCCTTCCCATTTGTTATACTTAGTCTTCATCAATCAATTCGTGTTTATCAATCCATCTATTGGTCTGGTCATTTAGTAGCTATTTTTGCCTGGTTAATTGTGCCATTAATATTGAAATCTGAATCAAAAAATCAAGACAATCATAAGGAATATCAACAAATGAATGGGAATGGCAAAAAAAACGATATTACAACAATAACAACGACTAACAATAATAATCTTAAAAAAAAGAATGGCTTCATCAATCATCATGAACATTGAAATGATCCATGAAACATTTGTGATAAATTTTTTTAATTTTATTTTTAGTGGAAAAAATGTAAAATAGATGATAATTTTTTTTTTGGAAATTAAATCTAATCTTCGATGATAGATGTCACTGGTATCCGATAATGATTTGTATTAGAGCGCAAGCGTCTCATAATCAATCACAATGTGTGTGTGCTAATGAAAAAAACGAGTCGTGTGTGTGTGCTTGCTTCTTCGGTGTGTTTGTGTATGTATGTGTGGTGTCAGCAGTTGGCTTATCCCATATCATAATCCGGCCAAATGTTTCATTTTTAATGTTGTGGTTTAAATGCAAAAACAAAAAAAATTCCAAAATCTTTAAAATTTAATTAAATCCTCATCATTATCGATCACCATTCAATATTGGCAACAATCGATGGTATTGATTGTATGTTTTGGAATGAAATTTTATTATCATTTCCGTTGATTATCATAAATAGAAATCATCATATTCAAACGAATAACTTTGACCTAAACATGGTGATTTTTTTTTTCTCTGAATCAGTTAAGAATTTATTTAGCATTTGTTCATTAATCGATAATTGTTTGTTACTTGATTGTTATCGATGTGTTGCATCTGACTATGATGATGATGAACCACATGTTTGATTTATTATTATTACATTGATGAATGCAATTTTTTTCCAGTGTTCCATATTATAAATCATCATTATTATTAATTTCTATCCATTATCATCAAGTTTTGTTAACATAATTATATTCAATATACAATATATATTAGGATTATAGCTAATATATCAGGAATTTAAAACGCACTTTTGCTCTAAATTTAGTTAGATTTTAGTTTTGCAAAAATATTTTTTAACCAGAAAAAAAACAAAAAAAATTAAAGAGAACAAACTGGTATGTAATATAAATGTTTGAATTGAATTTTGAAAATTAATTAATTTTTCTTTATTGTCTTCATAGTGAAATTTTTTCCACAATCATTTGTTGAATTAATGTCATCGTCATCATTTTTTTCGATCGATTTCATTTTCCAATTCAGAATAATAATAATACGATATAAACATCAAGATTGAAACAACATTGAAAAGATGGCAGCCATATTGTCTACCGATCGAATATTGAACAATGATATTATGGTTCTAAATGTTGGTTCTATTGTTCAATGTAAAACATGTTATAATGAGAACATTACCGGTGAAGTGATGGCATTTGAATATGACAATAAAATTCTGGTTCTAAGTAAGTTGTATGAATATTTGTAATCAAATTCGTTTTATATATATATTAATAATTTCTTTTCAATAATTGAATAGAAATTCCATCATCAACACCACCAACCTGTAACATTGCATGTATCAATCTGGAATTTTGTGTACATATTGATGTTATTAAAGAAATGCCTGAATCAACATCGAATACAAATGTAAATCTTCCTGATATGAATACGAATAAGGTTGGTTTTATCATATTTTCATATGATTCCATTGAATTTAATCTGTTTTTTTTTTAATATATTTTCTATTGTTATATAGCTTGAAGAAAGAGTCAAATCGGCTTTGAAAGAACGTAACAATTTAATTGAAGCATATAAATCTGGTGTCAGTTCCGATGGTATATCATTATATTTGTCGTTGATAAAAACAATGTAAGTTTCATATGTTAACCATTAAGAAAAAATTGAATTTAATAACAAAAAAAAAAAATTCCAGTGGTGGTTCGGTTACATTAGAATCATTTCATGATAATAAAGGACATTGTATAGTGATCAAAAAGAATACAAAAATAATGCCACCATTCAGTGCCGATTGTGTACAGGCAGTTGTATTTCCAAATAAAACGGCTGGTCCTATGGCCACTGAAGCGGTTAAATATGCTCGACAATTGGTAAATCAATTCATTCATAATAAGTTTTTTTTTAAATAATCGATTAATTTACAAATTGAAATTAGGTTGAAAAATTTTGGCGTGATCAAAATAAAGACCCATATACGTTGGCTAGTTATGGTCAAACATCGAATATAATGATGAACCAGAATAATAATAAGACAACAACAACAACAACAACAGCAACAACATCGAACAACAATACAAATAATAGTAAAAATAGTAGTAATAATACATCGAAAGAATCATCACCGCATTCAACGATGGCAACATTATCATCACCAACAACATCATCGTCATCACAGGCTGGTTCACGATCATCACCAGTTCCACCACAGCCACCGCCACCAACACCAACAACAACAGTAACAGCGCAGACAACGACCATAAACAATATAATAATTTCAACGACGAAGACATTGATCAATAATTTATCTTCATCAATGGGAAATGTTCAAACAATGAATTCACCACAGGATTCAACATCATCGTCGTCGTCGTCGTCGTCGTCATCATCATCATCATTGCCTACAGCATCTTCAACATCACATTCAGCAGCTATGGCAACAACTGATGCTGTTGTATCGAAACAAAATCGGAAAACAGTTACAAATTCTCGTTATTAGAAAAAAAAACTTGAATCAATATGGCCAATTATTATTGAATTTTTTTCACACTAATTTTTAAAGATGATGATGATGATGATGAAAAACAAAAAAAAATATGAATTTAGAATGAAAGATTACAACCACAACAAAAAAAAATACACAAGTAAAACATTGTCATCACCATCCGATTTATTATATTCAAATTCTTTTTTCTTGATTCTTTTTTTTTAGGCTAATGAAGCGTGTAAAATTTTCTATTTACCGATTTTTCAATACACAACACTACACATTACTACACACAAACAGAATTTTTGTTTTTTTTTCCTAAAAAAAAAATTATCATTGAAAACACATCAAAAACACTTAAACCACACACACACACATACTCAGCGAACATACACAGTGACAGAAAAAAAAATCTTGGCTATTTTTATTTTCAATTGAATGAAAAAAAAACAGTAAAAAAAAAATCCAATTTTCATATTGAACAAATAAAATTCAATGTTATTTTCAATAATAATAAAAAAACATTTTGAATTTATCGCTGACCACCATGGAGAGGCAGCGAAACGGGTAAATATGTTTGCATCAAATGATGTTTACAATTTGGGAATTAAAAAAAATGTCGAAAACGAATTTGTTTTTCTTTTTTTTTTTTTGGTCCGCATTTTCATCGCTGTTGACATGTGTTTGTTTAATAAACAGGGGTTCGATATATATTCAAATAATAATCTTATTATATTCATTGGCCATATACATATATATAGTGGCTATTCATTATCACAACTTGTTGACAACTTTTCAAGAAAAAAAAAGTGTCAAATCTTTTTTTTTTTTTTATTTATCAGTCTTGACACATTCGGTGTATGATTTTTGCAGAATTGTGGTGCTGGTGTGTGGTGTGTGTGTGTGTGTAGCCACCAATCGAAATTCTTTTATCGATAAATTAATTTTATTCATTCAGTCACGATTTCCATTTATTTGTCCAATATCACTCATGTAAATGGTGACACTACGTTGACGATTACTGACACGTTGAAATGATCGTGTGAGTAGATTTCGTATCTAAAAAATAATAAATGTAAAAAAATGTGAAATGATCAAAAGAATATGAATACAATCATATTACATACTTCACTATTGGCAAAACAGAAAATAATTGAAACCATCAATCCTTGTAGGCCATCAAAGCTAAGTGATAAATAGTGATAAGTTTCGGAAAGCCAACAATTTCTATCATCAATATTTTTTTGTTTGTTTGTTTGTTGAATGAATAAAAAAAAAAAGAAACAACGAATATAAATGAAAAAAAAAAATTTTTGAAATTATCATCATACTCAATTTTTGGCCGATATACAATAAATAGATAATGGAGACCATATAATGGTAATAATAATACAGCAGCACGAAGTGATACTAAAAATGATTGCCTATTGAATAATGTTGATGATGTACGATTATATCTTGATATTGATGATGATGATGATGGTGGTGGTGGCGGTTGCGGTGGCTGTGGCGGTGGTTGTGGTTGTGTAGGTGGTTGTTGTGATGTTATGGACGAATGTATCGATGATGTACGTTGAAAACAACGTTGTAATTTTGTTGTACAAGAATCACCATCATCATCATCATCATCGTTGTTGTTGTTGTTGTTATTATTATCATTATTTTCCATTGCCAATGGTGGTGATGATGATGATGATGAATGATGATGATGATGATGAAAACCAGTCGATGATGTATCAATTTTATTATTTAGGTTATTGCTATTATTATGAAGAAAACCACGACGTGAAGATGAAGCGGATACTGGTAGTGGGGGTGGTACTGGTGGTGGTGATGTTGAAACCATAATGGATGTAGCAGCCGCTTTTATACAAAGTACACGCAATAACCAAATTAAGAAGAAACAATTTATCTAAAGAAAATTTTAAGAGAACAAAAAAAAAATAGAAACAAACCAGAAATGTTAGATTTTTATTTTGTTTTTGTTTTTGTAATTTAATTTTCATATATGTATGTATGAAATGAAATGAAATGAAATGAAATTAAAAATGAAAAGTGTTCATAATCAGCGGTTGGTCTCTTGAAGATGTCTATGCGCAAGAAATTTTAAGATTTTTTGTTGTATTGACATAAACAAATATAATAGTGATGTATTCAAACAAATCGTTTTCAATTTTTTGATCAAACAAAATGGATATATTGAAATTTTTTTTTTGTGAATAATTTTTCCATTAAGATGAATGAAAATGATTGAAAATTTTTTTTTTCTGATACACATTTGTTCATACTGATGATTAACGATTTGACAGTTTTTCCACACGATAATGATAAATGGCCATTCAACCAAGAATTCTAAAAATCACATGCCGCCAAATTTTTTTTTTCAAAATTAAATTCCTTATTATTTTGCGTGCAGAATTTTCTCAAGAATTCAACATTTTATTTTGATACAAAAAAAAAAATCCTCTCAAGTGGATCTTCTCATCATCATCATCATCATCATCAAATATAGTGTATATCATGATGTAAATGATGTGATAAACATCAACAATAAAGAAAAATAAAAGGGGGATGATTTTTGCCTTTCTTCGGTGGATGACTTATTCAGCAAAAAAAAAAAAAAAAAAATTCTAAAAACTTAACGCCTGGAATATGTGAATTTTATTTCTATGCGTTTGTTTTATGTACGGAAATTGCTGTCATTGGATCTGAAAACAAAAAAAAATCATGGCAAACATTTGTGGCAAACAATTTTTTTTTGTTTTGTTTCATATATAGATATTTATACAACTGACAGATTTATCGAGTTGATTTATTGATATTTTTCCCTTCTTTCTTCACTTTTGTTATTGTTTGTTTGTTTGTTGTTGTTGTTGTTATATATCCAAACGCACACGAACACGAAATTTATCCGTAAAAGATTCTATTCTTATTTTGATTACTAGATTTCTTTTTCCAATGAAGCTATAATTATTGCTGACATTTATGTTTTGTTTTGATTCAAGAATCAGAATAAGTGCACAAAACAAAATTAAAATTCTGGTCATAAATTTGTTTTTGTTTTTTTTTTATTTTGTTTTGTTTGTTTCTGTGTTTATGCGTTTGATTTTTTTTTTGTGTGTCAGCGATTATGCAAAAAAACCTCATATAAGTATATATTATATATATACACTTACAATTAATACGGCTAAATTTGGTCCATTAATAATCCATTCATGCCATGGTTGATTGGATGGTGTTAGCCAACAGTCATCCACTTTTGTTATTGGATTATCTTCTTCCAATGTTAGTGATTCGGAATGATTATCATCATCATAATGGTTATTATCATTTACATTATTATAATCATGTTTTGGATGAATATTTTTTCCATAATCTAGATTGGAAACATAACGTTCGGCAAATACATCTACATCACGATGATTTAATAATAGATATTGAATCAATGATGATTGATCTAAATATTGATGATGATGATGATGATGAGGATGATTATAAACAGATTCATATGCTAATTGTGGATCTTTCAAATGTAAATGTTGAATATTCAATTCTTGAACAAGATCCTGTCGAATATTATCATCAATTGATAGTAATACTGTAATCAAATGTTCTTGTTGATAACGACTGATTATTGGATAATTTTTCCATGATTTTATTGATGATGTATATGAATGAACAACATCATTATCGATTGTGGCAAAATTATTCGTCATATTGTTTGTCAATGATATTTGTTGTGATTGTTCATTTGTAATTGTATTTATTTGTTGTAGGAAAAATTCTCTGGCAAAAATATACGATGTTGTTGTTATGAATGGTAGACTATAAGCCAATATGATTAATGGTCGTAATGATGGCTGTACAAATGCATGTTTAATTAATTGATGTAGATAAACAGCTTCATTGAACATCCATAGATAATTGGTTGAACGAAAATAACGTTGTAATATAGATAATATCAAACAGAATGAAGGTAGATTATGATGATATGAAGATATAAGTGCCATTTTTTCACCACCACCACCATCATTATTATTATTATTATTATCATTTACAGCCATAGATTCAATCGTTGTTGTTGATATTTTTTCCGTTTCTTTCATCATTATGGTGCTATTATTTTCAACAACAACAACAACTGTTGAAAAATCCACATCCGGTTCAATAGTGGATTGTAAACCGCCAAGCAGATGCCATTTTAATAATGCCGATATAATGGCATGAAATAGTAATGATGTAAATAAATGTTTATGTAATCGTATACGAGATATTGATGAAACTTGTCTGTTTTTTTTTTTTTTTTTTTGAGGAAAAAAAATTAGCGGTATGAAATACAAGATATTTTCATTCAAATAATGGTTATATGATATGGTAATAAGAATTGAAGAATGATCATCAACCACTGAAAAAAACAGACTTACTTGTAATGGCTGAAAATAAATAATGCTGGTATTAGTGCACACATGGATATAATGTTGGTCACTAACGAATATCGTATCCTTCCTGCATAAATCTATCATATCATCATCATCATTTTATTTAATAGTGATTGATTGGATAATAATAATAATAACAATAATAACAATATATACATACATCATCACGTGCACACATTGTATAATTACTCCATTCACGATGATCATCATTCATAAACCAATGGCCATTTTTGTCACATAATTTTGTTACATAACCACGACATGGTGGTGTATGTTGATCCCAATATATATGTTTTGGACATGGACGTTCTAATTGTTGTGATGGTTTTGCATATTCATCCCAACAAAGCCAACCATCCCATGTTGGTGGACATTCATTTATATGTAAATTGTTATTATTTTGTTTAGTTGAATCCATTGATGATGATTGATCACCATCATCATCAATATTGACAATAGTTTGATTCTGATTTGTTATTGTTGTTGTTTTCATATTAAATTCATGATGATATTTATGATAATAATTAATACAGCAAAGAATAGCATCATAACAACATTGTTGCCATTTTAAAATCATTGAAATTGATTGAAATGTATGTGATAGTTTTTTCGTTTCATTCGATGCTAATGTTATATTATGATGTGGATGTATTAAATGACCAAATTGCATGTAACTGTGTGGTTTTTTTTTGATTTGATTCGATAAACCAAAGAAAAAAAAAGGAAGAAATGATTTAGATATCAATTATTAATTTGCCATTCAATTTGTTATATTCACCTGAATTTAGCACCAGCTTTGAAAACATTTTCGGGCATATAATGATAACAACGAGCACAGGTATCTAAACGATATATATCGAATGGTAATTCAATGCCCCATTCTGTACGACAAGTTATACTGATTCGATCGATGATTAATCGAATCAAATCCATCATATCTATTGTATTGACATCCATGTTCTGTGAATATGTTGACAATATATAAATAATGAAAAACGATAGGTAAAAACAGGCAGAAACAAGAAAAACAGATTGCAAGAATAAAAAAAACAACAACAACATCAATATATTCAAATAAACATTGTTGATGACAAGTCAAGATGAACAGATTATGAGGAAAAAAGGGAACTGTGAATAATGAACTCGTCAATAGGAATATCTCTACATTGGTTCCATTTTAACATCCCATTAGAAATGATGGTTTTCTCTCTCGAGAAAAGAAGACTGTTGCAATTTTCTGTTACAAATCTTATGACAAGAAATAAATGAAAAGCTACTGAAAAGAGAAATTGGATAGGATATGAAAAAAGAAACTTTTTTTTAAAAATAAAATCTGACTGTTCAAATGACTTAAACAGTGGATAAAAAAAATTGTGAATGTTGGAAATAGAAAACAGAACATTCAAATAGTATTTCCCTGAAGAACATGGAATATTTTTCCTGCATAGTTCCTGGCCATATTTTTCATACCAATCCATAAATGTTAATTCAGCAAAGACCACTGTGATGTCAGAAAAAAAAAATTCTTCAAGGAATTTCTCATCTTTCTTTCTTTCATTTTTTTTTGCAACGAATTCAAGAAAATGTAATGACATTGAGATGAAAAAAAAACAAAAGAAAAGTTTTTTTTTCTTGTCGAATAATGATAAAAGCAAATATTTTGAAAATTAAAAAAAAGAATAAACGAACAACGAACATCGGATTCGATGAATAATGGATCGAATCGGTCGACAAGCAGACACAAACATTACTGTGAATAACATTGGAAAAAAAAACTTCAGGTTTTTTTTCATGTCATCATTCATTGAAATTATTATTCGAAATTCTTTTTACAAACAATCGAATGGAAAAAAAGCTAAAAATTGAAAGCTGGATGAAAAAATATTCTCGAGGCATTTTTAGTTTTCACTGGTTTTCCAATATTATTATCACTGATAATGGGCAAAAAACAAATGAAAAAGAAATTGAGATAGATAGAGAGAGCGATAGAAAACGCCCAGAAGAAATTCTTTTTTTTCCAATGAATTGAACATGAAAAAAAATGAGAGAAAAAAAGTTTAATTAAAAAAAAAAGTTGGAAAAATGACCTTTATTTTCAATGGTAGGCTGTTTGCATTGTTTTTTTTTCTCATATGTTAATATGAGAAATCGACAGATCGTAAACTTTATTTTTTATTTTTTGCTTTTATTCTTCATCATATAATATTTCGAGAATCTCATTGTCCCCTTTCGCTCTCTACTATGCCGCATACACACGAACATCATAATCATGTATATGGAGATTGAATATGAAAAAGAATATTGTGGATTTTTTTTTTTCGTCTACCCACTTTTTCACTATTTCTCATTTTTCATATCTGCTAATAACATGTGTATAATTATACAGCAGTATGGCTATTCTCAGTTATCAATGTATGGTACCCCTTTGTACATATATATAGGGTGTTTTCGAATGTTTTTTTTCCATATTGGAAAGAATTTCTCTTCATCTCTTCATTGGTAATAATAATATTCTAGATCACAATAATAATAATAATAAAAATAAAAACATACAGGCATAAAGTCAAATGAGCTGCCAAGAAAAAAAAGAAGACCAAATTACATATCAACTATTCAAACAAACACACATGCATGGAGTAGGCAATAAATTTGTATAATCATCATCATCAACATAAAAAAAAGAATATTCTACACACACACAAAATCATTCAATAAAGGTGGGAGAATATTCAAATATTTCCTATAAGAATATACGATTCCAATAAAAAAAAAGAAGAAATTTTTGATACAACCCAGATACACACACCAGAATAAAGGGAATTTATTATCAGTTATTATCTTCATTGAATGATAGAAAATGGTCAATCATGTGAAGAATGGAATAATTTGAAAGTTTTTCATTTTTTTTTTTCATTCATTTTGATTCCATTCCATTTTTTTTACAATGAGAAAAAAAGATGGAAACAGTTGAATGATATATTTATCACCGAAAACAAAATGAATATATTGATTTCGTGCCGTTGAAAAAAAGTATATCAATTTCAATAATCGATTTCGATGAAATCGAATGAAGTTTTCAAAAAAAAAAATTTTTTTTTGTATCTGATGATAAATGAAATCAATCATCATTTTTATCAATAATCAAAATGATTGAAAACCAAGTTGTGTGTGTGTATTCTGCTTGTCGTCAAAATTGTTGTTGACGATAAATGGTCTGATGATAGAAGAAGAAGAATAATAATAAAAAAGCGATTCTTGTGCTTATTTCCTGTTCACATCGACATACACAAATCATCACGAACTTCTTTGATTTATAGCGAGAAAAAAAAATATCTGCCATAACCAGCACTTTTCTACAATTATTTTTTTTTGCTCTTTTTATTTCGCAATACATTCAATACATTCATTCTTTTTTGTTGTTGTTGTTTTGACCATCATGTTGATATGAATGATAAAACAAACGAGCAAATGATGATGAAAAAAACACGAAAATAAGTGGCAAATAACGGAAACAAAAACACAAGAAACACTCATAGAATAAGAAAGCAGAATTTTTGTATTTTTTTTCAAACTTTTGCCACTCACGTACAAAACATCTGCTGAATAAAAGCCTGGAAGGTCTGATTTCCTTTAAATAGAATCACATGCTCATCATTATGGCCATAGATAATGTTAAAATGCATTTTTGGCCACTAAAAAAAAGAAAAAATCGAGACAAGAAAGTTAAAATTTCATTTTCATTCATCACCATGGTCGATAGATGAATGAATTGAGAAAATTTATTCAAATTCCTTGAAAAAAAAATTTCAAAAATTTCAAGTCAATCGTATAAAAAGTCAAATTTGTAGAAAAAAAATTCAAACAAGTGAATCATTTATTTAAATTGAGATTGATCAATTGGATATAAACATACCGAATTTGAATATCTTTGTCGCTGCAAAGTTTCAGCATTGATTTTTTTAGTTGAAACTTTTTGTTGTCGCCGTTTTCGATGATGTTGATGATGATTTAATCCATTTGATTTTATTATTGATTTATTGATTTTTTGTTCATCTTTATTCAAAATAATTGACCCTGTTTTTATCATGGGATTGTTATTATTTTCGATAATTGATGAGATTATCCATTGTTGTTGTTGTTGTTGCTGTTCATTATAATGATTCATTGATCCATTTGACACAGGCAATTGATGATGACAGTGAATGAATGGAAAAAAATTCACTGTAAATATCAACGATAAAGATTTATCGATGTAATCTGAATGATAAATAGCCAAAATAAAAATGATGATAATTGTCAAAATGATGGATGGAATAATTTTTCTTTTTTGTTTATCAATCAATAGTGTCGATGATGAACTAGTTTTTGATGACATGATTGTATTGTTTTATATATATAATGATGATTCAAAATGATGATAATCACTTTCACTTCATTGATTTCATATGTTAATGATAATTTTCATGTCGAATTAGTCAATGTTATTGCTTGAAGCTATTAGTCTAATTAAATGAAAAATAATGATGATGATGTGAAAAACATAACGAAAAACAAGATAATTATAATGATTTCATTCATACAAAACAAAACGAAAAAACAACAGCAACATTTTGATTCATTAATCAGTCAGAATTATTGTTACCATACAGTACAAATGAATTCATAATTGATTCTTTAACCAAAAAAAAAACATTCAATTCATGATGCATTATGTGATTGATCATTTGACTAAATCTATGACATATTTTTGGGCAAATTTTTTTTTTGTTTGTTTGACAATTCTTGATCATTAGTATTAGAATAATACTACAATTGATAATGATAAAAAGTCTGACTTTTGAATCTAATTCTAGTTGCACTGAATAAATTTCGAATAGAATTTTGTCTTTTTTTTTCTCATGTGATACAATACACTGGAGTGTTCAAATCAAATGATTCACACTTGTCTATTTATTCTGTTGCTACTATTCATTTTCAAACATTATATCATGCGCATCAAAATTGAAAAAAAAAGATTTGTTGAAATGAAAAATGAAAATGACAAATTTCGCAATCTTTTCAATACAAGAATTGTATCAAGAATCAGATGGAATAAATCTTTTCCCGATGCTAAAATGTATGGCAACACTGAACTTTAAAAAAAAAAATTCCAATGTCGTTTATTTTCTTCTAGTTTTTTTTCCGTTCACTTATTTATTCATCTCTTTATTTACTATATATTCATATCAAGATCAATGAATAAAAATTCCATGAACTTTCATTTTGACATCATACAAAGAAATAAACAACAACAACAACAACAACAAGACATGAATGAAACAACAAAACAAAACAAAAAAAAAAGTTTACTAGAAATTGAAAAAACTTACCATTCATTTTCATTTTCTTATTCTTTTTTAATGAATATTCGTATGCCATAAATTTATTGAAATGAACAAGAAATTGTTCCAATTCATGAAATTCATGATGAAAGTGCCACAAATAAAATATAGATAACTGGATGAATGGATCAAGATATACGAAAATGATAATGAAATTTATCGTTGAAAAAAAAAATTTAAAGCAATTTCCGTCGTTGTCAGAATAGTGGAAAAGTGTAACATAAATTATCCAACACACACATATTCAACAAGAAGATAAAATCAATTGAAAAAAATGGTAATGGGCAAAAAAAAATTCATAAATAACGTAACACTAAAGATTTTCATTTCATTCATTCACAACGAAATGGATCGATCGATCGACAGTTGTTGTTGTTGAAATCTTATTGATTTTCTTTTTTTGTTGTTTTCATTATAATTTGGATATATATAAATTCTCGATTGCAAGTAAGGACGTTTTGTTGATTTTCTTCTTTGAAAAATAAATTCTATTTTCTTTCATACATTTCAAACAAACAAACAAACAAAAAAATTAAGGTCGTTAAGTGTAATAAAATTTTTTTTTTCATTTTCAAATTTTTTTCACAAACAAGATTTCCACGCACACATACACACACACATGCACACAGAATGTGTACTATGAACAATGTGAATCGATGATGATGTTGGAAAATTTTTTTTTTATGGTAAGAATGAAATCTTTTACGCATAATCTATGATTATTATGATGATGATGATGATGATGATGAAATCAATATTGATGATGGTGATAATGTTGGCTGTTCAATGTCGGTTTTTAAAATGCTTTCGATACATATAAGAACCATAGAGACATTATTATAGCTGTTGTCATCATCATCATCATCATCGCCATAATCACATGGGCCATAGAATTCGGGCGTCATATATTCAATATATGTCTTCACACCAGTTTTTTTTGTGTGTGTGTGTGTGTGTACACATTGCCTTTACAACTATTTCTGAGGAAAGGCTATATTTTTTTGAATAAAAACAAAATCCTTCTGAAATGGAATTGTATGGCGCGAATAAAATTTTTCAAAATGCTACTCGTTTTTTTTTCTCCAATTTCTTGATCGATTGTTGCTATTCAGTCAATCAGTCAGTGTGTGTGTGTGTGAGATCTTGTTTTGTTTGTTTTGGCTATTAACATCATTTTAAAATTGGACAAAATTGGTGACCATGTCAAATATCTTGTTATTGATATATTGAATAGATATTGAAAATGAAAAAAATAGAAGAAAAAAAAATTTGTAAAGAAAACAGAAAATTATCACTTTCATCATCATCATCAATATGACAAGAATTGAATAAATGAATCGTGTTGGCCATCATTCATTCATTCATTCTTAATAGATTTTTTTTCAATTATCAATGCTATCATGATTTAGTTGAGTAATTGAATCGGTGTGTATCTGTGTTTGTGTGTGTGTGTATAAGTATTAGATCTGTGGAATAAAAACTTGAAAAATAGAATTTCTCCAGAAAAACAAGAAAAAAAAACATAACAGAATTTAAAGAATGAATGAATCAATCAATTCATTCGAATGAATACCTTTTATTTTATTTCATACGAACATTTCTGTTAATGGTCATCATCGTTATTATTTTCAAATTTTTTTTTTCAATAATCATCTTGAATTGAGTGAGAGTGAAAGATGTTCTATAATAGAGGAAAAAAAATTCCATAAAACAACGTATCATTTAATTCTAATGCTTGTTGTTCTTGGAATCACACATTCACCAGAATAATCTCGATTAATCGAAATATAATTAAAAGAGGAAAACAACAACAACAACAACAACAACCACCACTACAACAACAAAAAAAAATCTGATTCCTTTTTGTGTCCACTCGGTTGTCCATTATTATTTTGGTTCATTATTGCTGTTGTTGTTGTTGTTTTTCTTTTTTTATCCCATTTTTTGGAAAGAAAAAAAACTGAATAACAGAAATGAAATTGTACTGGAATAAAAATCTATTTTTTTTGGCAAAGAAAATCTTTTCATTTGGATAATGTGATTTTTTTTTTGTTTTTGTTTTATTTCAGATGAATTTCCATTGCTCATGCATTTAAATAAACAGAATAAAAAGGCAATCAACCTTCTATCGTAAATCTTTTCAAGTCATTTGTTGTTGATGTTCCATTTGGTCTTTTTTTTTTGTTTTGTTTTGTTTGATTATATATTCTTTGTGAATATAAACAGGTTGCCACAACAAAAACAAATGGAAAAGAGAATCAGATAGAAAATTTCAATATAATGAATTGGATTCTATGTAGAAAACATCAACAAAATCATTATAATTATCGTTAAAATTGCAGATTTATCAATTCAAATCACATATATATTTTTTTTGTTCACACCAAAAAAGTTAGTTCCAATACAAAAAAAAAGAAATCATCACCATCATGCTTTCAATTTAGATTCGCAATAAAAGAAAAATTTTCCATCATCAGAAATAAGATAAACGAAAAAATGCAATCATTGAATATGCATGCACAGAATTCCCATACTAACTACGCAATAGGATTAGTGACAAGATGACGTTAATCAGATTATTCTTGCTCATATATTTAGAAATTCCGGAAAAAAATCCATCCAAATTATTCCATAATGATGACATTAAATGATTTTTATTCAATCAATAAACTTGTTAGTATCAATAATAAAATATGATAAAAGGAAGAAAAAAAAATCTATATCCATTTAATAGATTCACATTCATTTTCTCATCATCACATCTTGTTATCATTAAACATCGTAAGCTGAATTCTTTATTTTTGATTCTTGAACTTTTTTTTTTAAAAAATTCTTGACAAACATAATAATATGGCAACAACATTAAACAAATCAACAATTCTCAAGATGATGGTGGTAAATAAATCATAAAATAGTGATAATAATCAGAAAAAATGGACATGGTCAATGATGATGATCATGATCATGATGGTAGTAATGATGATATATAGTTGAATTGAACAAATTATTTCTATTTTATGATCACCATGATTCTTATATATATGTTGATCTATCATTAACACAAATTTTTTTTGTCACAATTCTTGCTTTTATCATGATTATCTATTATCATTATATGACAATGTTATTATACTTATTATTACTGGGTTTTTTTTCTGTTATTGTACATATAGAATATATATAAGAACATTCAATAATTCAGTACATTTGAAATGAAAAAATATTACATTGATCAAATAAAAATGAACAGACCGAAGGTCTTTTCAGATATCCAGTTAGTTTGCTTTTCATTTACAATCATCATGATTTATATGATACATATAAAAGAAAACAAAACAAAAAAAAAGAAGTTGTCAGACAATTCTGGTAATGGCATCAATATGATGATTTATGTTTAACTGTGTGGCTATCACACAGTGAATGATGGTGATGTTTTTGTTTCGACATTGTATAAACAAAAATATTTCACAAGTGCAAACTCTTACTCAGACACACACACACACAGACACACATGTTGATTCCAGATAAACATTTTTGTATTGAAAACTTGGTGGAAGAAAAAAAATTTTTTTCATTTCAATGTCTGGTCATTTTTTTTGATGTATATTTATTTAGTGCAAACATTGATTGATTCGATCAAAATGTGTATGAAAATGAAATGTTTTTTTTTGTTCTTTCTTCGTTTTTCAAATTGATTATGAAATCATCAAGAATATATAAATCATCGATTGCCATATGCGAGAATCGGATTATTATTATTATCATCATCATCATCATAATAACCACTTACAAACACACAAGTGCATTAATCAAAAAATGAAATACAAATTCAGTTCGACCAGCTCTATTTTAACAATTCTCAGAATAGAAAAAAAAACAACAACAACAACAACCGACTGCAAATAAAGCCAAAAATAAATTGAACCAATGAAATTTCATTGAATTTTTATACATACAATCACATTGAATGGATAAATTGAATGTAGTTAATATGAATTGAGACTACTACCAAGACAACCACAACGATATTTGGCGATATCTTAGTCTCTAACAAAAAAAAAGGAATTTATTTGTATATAAACATAAAAAAGAACCAGATGAATTCTGAGAAAAAATCAAAAAGAATAAAAATTAACTAGTATGTATCATTGCATCGTCGTCATCATCATTATGATGGTGGTAAAAGTCATCAAACTACGACGATGAACAATTTTTTTTTTTGCAAGACTGTTTCCTAATTCTTGACACGATGATGATCATGATAACGGTGATATATTCGGTTTTTTTTTTGGTTGACTACTGAAAAGTCTGACAAATAAACAAAAAAAAATTCAGTAAATTTTTTGACATTTAAATTTCAACCTTTTCATCAACATTTCTTTTGTTGCTGATGAATTCCATTTTTCATCATCATCATCATCATCAGCATCATGTAATTTAATCATGGCGATGAAAAATGAATTTTTTTTTTCATTTTTGAAGATTAAACAATTTTCATGAAGTTAAAAACAAGCCGATTACATTGGTTATTACATCAGCACAGTACTTTTATGTTGGGTAAAATTCCTGAATTCTAGCATGGTCATCATTGTAATTTGATATTGCTATTGCTGGTTTTTTTCCGGAATTAATGTTTAAAAACTAGTTCTTCTTTTTTCTGCTGGCGTATGTTGGCAAATTTCAACTAGAATTTTTTTCCGGATTCTTTTTTTCTATGTGATAATTACGTCTCGGTTCTTGATTTCAATTTGTATGGCAGTTCATGATTCTGTGGTCATAAGCACAACAACATTGTATCGTGTGTGTGTGTGTTCGTGTTTGTGTTTATATTATAACCACAAAGATTTTCATTTTGCCGGATTTTTTTTTCTGAAAAATAAGTGAGTTATATATATTCTACACCACTTTATTATCATTTCAATGGTTGACAGCATGGAACAGTGATGACAACGATAATAACAACAAAAACTTTTTTCATTCCAAAAAAAAAAATTTTTGTTCCAAAATGGCTACGATTGTGTGAAAAAAATCTGTCACACAATATATTTGATTTTTTTTTCTATTGAGAATCGGTCATCAGAATATGTGAATAAGAAGATTCTTACATTCAGAATTCTCTATCCACATTCATGTTGTCACATTTTTGTTGTTGTTGTTGTTGTTGTCGTTGTCGTTTCACAACATTAAATTCTGAATATGTTGATTGGTGATATTTCCATTCACAAATGTTCATGACAATCGTATTCTATATTCCATCGAGTAACTTGCAATTGTTGTTGATGATAATTATTGTGGTCAATTATAGTTACAGTAACAGTTCACAAATATTGTTCATGGCAGTAATAATGATGATGACCAAGAATAAAAACAAAAATTATTGTCATCATTATCTAATGGCCATAATAATGTTGTTTTTAATTTCAATTGTATATATTGCCAGATGTGATCCAGATCCATCAGGTTTGTTATGGCAATATTGAATGTTTTTTTCTCAACTAATATATTAAGATTTTAATTCAATTTTAAGACAATAAATTTTGGCAAAATATGGCCATAAAAAGAATATTACAATATGAATCGAAACGAATGACAAAAATGTATGAAAAAGAAATGGCCAAAAATGTTATCATTTTTATTGGTGATGGTATGGGCATATCAACCGTTACAGCCACTCGTATATTGAAAAATCAATTGCCAATTTTGAAAAAAATTCAAGAAAAACAAAATTCTGATGAAATGAATGATGAAAACATGACTGAATTATGGAAAAAATTACAACAATCCGAAGATGGATCATTATCATTTGAATCATTTGAAACGGTGGCTTTAGTTAAAGTAAAATGACAAATCAATAAATTCTTTGTTTATTATTGATTGATCAATTAATTTTTTTTTGCATGTTTCATCCAGACTTATATATTGGATAGTCAAGTTGGTGATTCTGGTGCTTGTGCAACGGCAATGATGTCCGGTGTTAAATCTAATTTTGAAACAGTCGGCGTCAGTGGTAAAGTAAAACTGAATGATTGTCTAGCCACTATGGATCCAATGGTCAGAGTATCCAGTATAATTGATTGGGCACAGCAACAAGGTATGTGCATTGTTTAATTTTTTTGTTTGTTTGTTTGTTTATGTTGAATTTGATTGCAGGTAAATCAACAGGATTCGTCACAACTACCCGTGTAACACATGCAACACCAGCCGCTTTATATGCACATTCAGCAAGCCGTTATTGGGAATCAGATGATCGTATGATAATGATGATGAAAACGGTCAATCGATCTGAACACAACGAATGGAATTCAGAATTCTGTAAAGATATTGCCCGGCAATTGATTGAAGATGAACCAGGCAAAAATCTTAATGTAATGTTTTATTGACAAAATTTTTTTTCAGTCATAATTTAAGAAAAAAAAATCAATTAGGTTATAATGGGTGGTGGTAAAAGGAATTTAATACCAAAAAATGATGGACAAAGACAAGATGGTCGTAATCTTATTGATGTTTGGCTTGATGATAAAAAACAACGAGGTTTAACAGCAAAATTTGTATCGAATAGTGAAGCATTACGCAAATTGGATACAGATAAAATTGATTATCTTTTAGGTAATCGGATTATTTATTTGGATGCATTATTTATTTTTTTTTTAAATTTTCTATTTTCCATTTTTTTGTTTTTTTTACTTCATTTTAATCTTTTAAAATGTTGGAATCATCAATATATAGGAATATTTGCCGATAATCATATGTCACATGAAGCTGATCGTAATGATACTATTGAACCATCATTAGCATTAATGTCATTGAAAGCAATCGAAATTTTGAAACATAATCCACAAGGATTTTTATTGATAATTGAAAGTGGACGTATTGATCATGCACATCATTTGAATAATGCATATCGTGCGCTAACCGATACACTTGCATTAGATGATGCAGTTGAACATGTTGTTCAAAAAATTAATAAATCCAATACATTAATATTGGTTACAGCTGATCATTCACATGTATTTACATTTGGTGGATTTCCAGCACGTGGAAATCCTATACTAGGTATTGATGATCAAACAAGTGATTCAGATAAATTAGCCTATACAACATTAATGTATACAAATGGACCTGGATATCGTAAATTACGTGAAAATCTAACCGAAATCAATACTATTGATCGTGATTATATACAACAAACAGCCATACCAAAACGATGGGAAACACATGGCGGTGAAGATGTACCATTATATGCTTCTGGTCCATCATCAGAAATATTTGCCGGTATTATGGATCAAACATTTATTCCTTATGGCATCAGTTACGCCACCTGTATGGGGCCAATGGAACCATTGTTTTGTAAAAAAAATTTAAATTTTCCAATTTATCATAATCATAATCATGAATTGAATCATAATTACAATGATGATGATGATGATAAACATCAATTACGATCGATTTTAATTGTCAATAACAATGATAATAATGAACAAAAATCTAATGTAGACATCAATAATGTTGTTGTTGTTGTTGATGATGGTGACGGTGATGATGATTGGCATCAAAATCAACCTAATCAACGTCATCAAAATCAACATCGACAACAACAACAACAACAACAACAAAAACAACAGCAGCAGCAAATAGAAAACCATGACCATCGTCATAGTCATAATGAGTCTATGTTTTCAACAACAATTTCATCAATGACTAAATCTATGGATAATTTTTCAAATAATCACATGGACAATGTCAATGATTTTGTTGTTGATATGAAGAAAAAAATTGACAAAACAAAATTACAACCAAAACAACAACAACGGCAACACCAACAACAACAACAACGACGACAACAACAACAACGACGACGACGACCAATAAAATTTTTAAATGATAAAAATATTGAAAAAAATGATGATAATCATCATCCAAGAATATTGACATCATCATCATCATCAACAGCAACAACAACAACAACAACATTGAAATCGGAAAAAAATTTAAGAATAATAATCATTATCATTATGATGGTTTTAGCTATGATTCAATGTAATAATAAATCTTTATAAAACATCATCATCATCAACAACAACAACATAATCATAAATCATAATAAGTGATAATGTTAAGAACTTGATAGTATAAACACAAAACACAAACACACATTTTATTGTCAATATATATATATTGTTGATGACAACAACAACAACAACAACAACAACACAATCAGACAATCATCATCAATGGTCATTATTTTTATTTTTTTTTTTTTTTTGGTCATTTTTTTTTCATTTATTCTTTAAATATCCATATATCTGGTTCATCGTCATCAAATTTTTTTTCCATTTGTTATTCATCATTATCATGAAAAGATACACCACACACACACACACACACACACACACCTTCACTCATCAATCATTCTATTTTTTTTTTTTTTTTTAATTATCGAAAAAAAAGTTTTTTTTTTCTGAATAAAATAATTATGACTGGGGTTATTTTTGTTTTTAAATATTTTTCTCTTGTTTAAAAAAAATCATCATCATCATCATCATCATCATTGATTGTTTGTGCAATAATAATATCGCCGGAAAAAGGAAGTTGGTCTCCAACAAAATATAAAATCAAAATCATTCAAATGCACACACACACACACATGTGCACACACATCATCATCAATGTTTTGGTTCGTCTTTCTGTTGATTATTATTTTGATGATGATGATGATGATGATGATGATGGAATTATTATTATGCGCGTAGCTATTCCTCCCCTTAATGATGATGATGATGATGATGATGATGATTATCTTCTATTTCTTTTGGTAATAATCATCATCATCATCATCAGTATCCGAATAACAACAACAACAATAACGACATCATCATCATCAAGCAAGAAAAATTGCACAAAACACAGTGAAAGAGAGATAGAGAGCCGAACTTGAAAGATTCGGTCAGGCGGCTTTACAGTCGTATTTTTTTTTCATAGCTAAACTTTAACTATGCTATGTGATGTGTGTGTGTGTGTTTGGTGATTATTATGAATCCAACAATGGGCACACATGTATACACAAACACGCACATGTGGATACTATGCACTATCATCATCATCATCATCATCATCATTACCGATTCACCAACCCCGAAAATATAGACAAAAGGAGAGAGCAAAAAAAAAAAGAGAAAGAGAAATGGGGCCCAAAACATGATGCTATGATTGTGTTGGATATATCAAAAAACAACAACAACAACATGTAGACGACGACTATCATCATCATCATCATCATCATCATCATCATCATCATCATCATCGTAGACATTTGGCGCGAAACATTCGTTTTTTTTCTATCCATTTGTTTGAATATAGTTAGTGTTTATGGCACTATCCAAATCCGATCCATTCAATTCATTCGCTACACTAGTCATCATCATCATCATCAATGAAATTTTTTTGAGTGAAAAAAAAAATTTTTCAACAACGACATCATCATCCTGATGATGATGATGATGATCGTATTTTGTTGTTGCTGATGTCTTTTTTTTTTGTTGGGTCTGTTATAGCAAATTTAATGGCATCATCATCATCATCATCATCGCCGTCGTCTTTGTAGTTATATTCCATTGCCATTATACTTGATGATGATGATGATTACCACGAAGACCAAGTTGATGATGATGATGATCACCGTCATCATCATCATCATCATCATCAACTTGGTCTTGCAGTATTTTGGCTATTTCCAGACAAAAAAAAAAATACAGCCATTTTTTTCCTTGATGTAATTTCTTTTTCTTTTAAACAACCAACAAAAAAAAAATATATTCGAACTTTTGGCTTAAAAAGTCTTAAAAAGTCCATGTTCATTTATGAATTTATATATTTCATTCTTTGATTGAAAACAAAAAACAAAACAAAAAAAAATTCTTTTGATAAAAGGAAATGAGAAAAGATTGTTCACATAGAACGTATCCTCGTATATCGTATGCCATTTGAAATATTTTTTTTTTAATATATCAATTTAAAATTCGGTTTTTTTTTAATTCGGACATATTATTCACATTTGGTTAAATAAATGATCGGAAAAAAAATTTATGGCGCCAAATACAAATTTCATAATCCATGATATTCAGAATAATACTTTTTATATATGAATCGGCATTAATCAAAGTATATATATTGTATTTTGTATTGTATGATATCAAATTGTCGACAACAGCACCACCATCTCGAATTTCGAAAGTAATAACTGTGTGTGTGTGTGTGTGTGTGTGTGTGTGTTGCAGAAGTCTCTATGAAAATGAATACGTCATACACACACACACACACATCAAATCGGTCACAATGAATAAAAAAAAGTTTAACTTTATATAATAGTGGTATGTAATAATTGCAGTTTTGTTCGACATAATTTACATCTGAAAAATCATTGTGACTTTAACCAGTTAAATTTAACAAAAAGGAAGAAGCATATGTATAGGATAAAAAAGCGTCAATTAGCTTATTGTAGAATTGCACACACACACACACACACACAAATACGCGTATTTCATCAAATAATATAATGTCTGTATATCTAAAAAGGAAAAAGAAGAAAATAAAAAAAAAAATACTTGTAAATAAACGCATGCGTATTGTCATTAAGCATGGGTGAGTCGTCAACAGCATCAACAGCAGCCATTTTCATCATCAACGATATATATATACAAATATATTATACACACACACACACACATAAAGAGCTATAGCTGTAACTGGCTGACTGACTGACTTATTACACAAATAGTTGCCTGCATGCATATACACACACACACACACACAATACAGCAGCTACTAAAAAACTAACCAAGAAAGTGAACAAAAAAAGAGAGAGAGAGAGAAAAACAAGATTGATAGATATAACAAAACAAGGCCCAAATGTAATACATACACATACACATATACACACACACATATACAACATACAAACACACAATACACCGAAGGCAAATAATGAAAAAAAAATAAAAATAAAAATAAAACCCACAAAGACAAGCAAGAGTTAGGTTAGCCTTATTTTTTTTTTGTTTTCCGTTCCTGGTTCTTGGTCCTGGTTGTCTTTTTCTTTATTCAATCAATTTTTATTATTTGAACAAAAGCCACCCACCCACACAAACCATACATCACAGACAAACAACACACAAACACACAAACACACACATACACACATTTCGCATACCCGACTACAATTGAAACGTAAAATCTATCCGACCTGAGAAAAAATCAATCAAGTTTAATCAGATTTTTTTTTTGTTTTGTTTTTTTCTTTGCCATCATCAAAATATCATCAATGAAAACTGTGTTTTTGTGTTTCTGGTGCTAAAAAGATTGTCGCCAACTTGGCCAATTTTTTCCAATTCAAGTGTCTATGATCGTTGTCGATTTTTGGCGTTTTGCTGTGTAGTTTTTTTTTTAATACCTGTGAAAACTTATTAAAAATGAGAATGTGAAAATCATTGATTGTAATTCCGATTGTGAATCGGTAAATTTTCATAAATGGTTCAGTGTATTGGTAACAAAATTGGATTCAAATTATTATAAATGTGACCTGTATATTGTTCACTTGTTACCAATTTTCTTCTATTACCATATATCCTCACGTTTTTGTCGTCACTTGAGATTTATTTACATCAATCAAAAGAAAGAAAAAAAAATCATTTGCATTTTCACAATCATTCCAATTTGCATCACATTCACATTTTTTTTTTTAAATTTGGTTTCAAATTTCCTTCTTTTTTTGGTGAGTATCTGGTCAATAATTTGATAAAGAAAAACGTAATTCTAAATTTTCATTCAATTTATTCAGGTAGTGACCAATAAAAAAAACAATTCAATTTTCATTTTTGAATGTTTTTATTCACCACCAAATCCAAATCGCATAGTCGATATATTTCGATTTTGAATCTCAATTAATAACGAAAAAAAAAATCGCAAATCACAAATGGATTTTGCCATCTACGATAATCATTATATACGACGTTTTGAGCAAATCATTTCAAATCAAAATGACAATAGTAACAGTAGTAATAATAGTTCAAAAAGTAATTTAACTAAAAAATTGCGTTCACCATTAACACATGAACAGCGTGAAATGATTAATGCAAAACGACGTATATCGGCATTGACGGCTGAACAACGTGAACGACGTAATGAAAAACGTCGTGTCACATCATTGTCAGCGGAACAACGTGAAAGAATCAATGCTAAACGTAGGGTAGCTGCATTAACGCCCGAACAACGTGAAAAACGTAATCAAAAACGACGTGTATCATCATTGACACAGGAACAACGTGAACGTCGTAATCAAAAAAGGCGTATATCATCAATGACAGCTGAACAAAGATCAATGGTAAATTCAAAAAGACGCCGCAGTACCTCTTCAACATCGAATCATCATCATCATCATCATCATCATTCACATTCATCAACAACGGTCAATCAGCATGGCCAACACCAACAACATAATCATCATCAACAACAACCACAACAAACATCAGCTCAAATTCTATTGAATCATGCAACAACACATGGAATAAAAGTGGCAAATCTTACTACCACACAACAACAACAACAACAACAGCAGCAACAACAACAACAACAACAAACACAGATAATGCCATCAACACAAGAATTTCTTGTACAAATATCCGATACAATGGATCCAAATAAAGCGACAATGGTTACGATAGCAACAGGACCAGCTATACCGGGTGCACATCATAATAATCATAATTCAAATAATAATAATAATAATAATAATAATCAAACCAATCAGATAACATCATATGAGAATCTATTTCGACATAAATTTTCACAGTATTCACCACAGGAAATGGAATTATTGCAAACAATTCGTAATACAACCATAATGAATCGTCGTTGCTAGCTAGCTATAAATAATATACAAACACATATACGAAAAAAAAAACAAGAATAACAAAACTATTTTTATTATTTATAAATTAAATTTTGAAAACAAAAAAAAAATATTGGTAGTCATAAACGATCATCATCAAACATTTTATTCATTTTTTTTGCCGCCTTTTCTAAATTCATCTACTCACACATACACACATTCACATTCTGACCTTATATCAATTACCCTATATATCAATCATTTTGAAACATACAAGTACTATACTATGATGATATAAATATAACATAAATTCATTCATTCATTTTATATTATATAAAAATATCAAATCATCCATTTGAAAAAAAACATGAAACTTGATTGATACACACACGTTTTTTTTGACTGTAAATTTGTTTTTTTTTTTTTTTTGGAAAACAAAAACATTTGGACATCTGATACATACACACACACACACACACACAAATACAACGAATCTACTAGAATCTGGTATGAAGAAAACACAATTAAACAGAGAAAAAAAAATGAATTTCTTCAATTTTCTTATTCGGTTTTCATTGGTTCAGGTTTTTTTGTTTGTTGTTGTTGTTGTTGTTCTAGTCTTTTTTTCTCATAAAATGAATTGTAAATTTTCACACAAACACACACCTACACACACACAGATAATATACCTTGAATCTTGATTTGTAATACCAAAAACAATGTTTCATGTTCCAAAAATATTTTGCTATCCACAAACAAATGATAGAAAAACAAACAAACAAAAAAAAAGTAGTTTCACTTTCACAACAAAAAAACAAAACAAAAATTCTGGTGTTCATTTTGGTTATACTTTTGTTATACTATATCGATTCTTGGATTCCATTTTTAATCATCATCATCATCATCATCATCATTACATATAATCGTTGTAAATATTTCAAAAACTATTTGTTTGGTATTGGTTTTTTTTTCTCTTTTAAAAAACGAAAAGAAAAATCCAAATCAGATTTAGATACATACATTTTTTACTTCTTGTACTACTACTACTACTACTACTATTACTATTACATCATTAATTTTTCTTCATTAAAATTGTAATTTGATTTTTTTTCCTGTCTGAATTTCACTGATGATAATAGCGATTGATATAACATATATAAATATGAATACATACATAATAACCGGACAAACACACACCCAATACACAACCCATACACACACACACACAATCAGGCCTGATGATCGAATAAAAATTTAAATTTTTTTTTTCGTAATACATTTTCAATGGGATAAATACAGATTGTTCAAGCAGAAAAAGCAAAACAAAAAAAAATGATTACTAAAACATTGATTGATTTTTTCGATATTGGCCATAATATTCAAATGATGGCCGATTATTACGATATATTGGTGTGAGAATTTCCATTTTTTTCACTGATCGACAATCATTTCCATGATAAAGATAGAGATACCAATTTGGATTTGGAGTAAAACCGGCATGATAAACATTATTGGCAATAGGAATTTCCAATACTGGACGAATACCTTCTAGACCGAAAAGACGATAAAATCGTATCTGGTCACAATGATGTACCATCAATAGATCGGAAGAATCTAGTTGTGTATAATAATTGGAATATATTGCCATATTTTTTATCGGACCAGTACGAATTTCTTGAACCTTCAAGTACAAAAAAAAATGAAAATGAATTTTTTTTTCGGTAATTTTGAATTTTTCAAAAAAAAAAATCGTACCTTGACATATCGTTCGCCATCTGTTGTTCCAAAAACGTACAACAATTCAGAATTTAAAATATTGTTAAAAATGATAAAATTTTTATAATCACTAATCTGATGATTAGCCATGATAACCATATGTTTGGCATGGACATTTAATATAGTATCCAATGTTTTTAAGCTAAAATCCGGTAGTACGGTTAAAATATCCAAATGTGATTCATATGGCTGATATATTGAAACCAATAATAAATTCTGCCAACGATATAACTGAGACAAAAAAAAATGTACAACAGAAAATTAATTAGAAATAAAAGATTGTCACACAGACATACCGATTCTATACGGCCATACATTTGATATTGGCCATCTTTAATTGAATAGATTTCAATCCGATTCATATGACCAATATGTAGAATATTCAGTATATTACCGGTAGCAAGAATTGCGTAGGACGGTGTTTGATCAAGTGCTAAAATCATTTGATTCATAATCGGATACTGTTGTTGTTGTTGTTGCTGCTGCTGATTATCATTGAGAATTAGCGAAACTTCTGGCATAGACATTAAATGATGATAATTGTGTTGAAAAGTTTTTGTTTGACTAAAAAATCGTATATTCTGTACCCATATGCCAATATTGTTGTTATTGTAGTACGATGAATTCTTGTATGTTGAAATATTATTGAATTGTAAACATTCATGAAGATTTGTTTTGTTGAATGATTTTTCTAAATATGAAAATAATAACCATACATTGTCAATTTGTTCGAATGCCAATAATGTTCCTGGATAATAAAATGTATGATGATGTTTCCAACCATTATTGCTGGTAGTTTGATTGTTATAATTACAATAGACATGTATTTGATTACATGTTGATGATGGATTGAGGCTATTTACCGAATCACTGACCACGGTTGATATGAATGTACAAATCCAAGAATTTGATAGCAATGAAATTAACAATGGCCGTGAATGATGATGATGATGATGATGATCATGATCACTATGAATTAGATTCAAATCTCTAGCCATTTCAATATCATGTAGATGATCAAAATATAATAATTTTGAGCCAATGACCTGAAGATTTTGACGTATAGAATCTAAATGGATACGCGTACGACGAATATCATGATCCATTTGTTGTAAATAATTTGTAGTATTTGTGAATTGATTCAATATAGTTATATTGACATTATCAATAAATGATTGTACATCAACATTGTTCACGAATAATTCATTGACATGAACTTTTGTTTTGATTATATTATCAGCATTCTTTTTAACTAGACGACGTTTCAGATCATTTGGTTTGATATCATTGATTTTTTCGACCAAAAATGTTTTGTTAATCAAAACATCACCAGATAGAATTGTTTGTCCATATACAGTTTGATCGAATGATTTGAGTAATAGATTTTCACGTGATATTGTAACATTGTTTCAATGGTCGTGTATGTAGAATATAAACATCAACTTTGTCGAATGTTTTCATACCATAAATGGTATAATTTTTATCACTTTGTGCAAGTACAGCATCCTTAAGAAAACGATCAATATTGACATTGGAAATTTTTTTACCTTTCATAATCGTCATACTATGATTGACATTTAGATCTTGTGTGAATTCAATTTCTTCAGTAAAAGTATTAATTGAACGTTTTTTATGCATCAAATGATCGGTGGCAATTCCATTGATCCATTTTGCATTCAAATGTTTATCAATAATTATTTCTGTATCAAAATGTATATTACCAGTATAGGTTTGATCACCATATTGTTTTAATGCATTACGATTTATACGGCCTAAATCAACACCATTAATAATATCCGTATCCGATTGCAGATTATCCACTTGTATATCATCTTCAAATCGTACATTACGTAATACAAGATTTGCTTGCACTTCTTGATCACGTGTTATGCTCATATAATGATCGAAAATATAATCCAATTTTAAATCATTTATATAACCATTAATAGTGGTTGGTCCATTCAATACGAGTATATCGATCATTTTTTTACCCGTAATTTTTTGTTCATTATGATCATGTCGTAATGCTCGAATACTAAGATCTTTATATGTTAATCCATTAATCGATTCAAATTGTACTGGTGCAAAAAAATCAACATTTCCATTGATCACCAATGGTTTTGTTGGTTCATATGATGGTTTATAAACTTGTCCACAAAAATAATCAATATCAATCTGATTGATTGAACCTTTAACATTTAGATCTTTAATTACAGTTACATTGTTGACAAAACGAATATTTCCTTTGATTTTTTGTGCTCCTGTATAATTACTGCTCAACACGACATCTTGTCTGAGATCGATTTCGTTCAGTCGTCCATTAAAAAGAATGTCTCCTATAATTGGAATTTTTTTTTTTTGGAAAGAGAAAAAAAAATTTGTCAATCATAATGGAAATAATGATCAAATATTCAATTACCCATAATTTTGACATTTCCAAAGAATTCAATTTCACTTAGAATGGATGTTTTACGATCTAACCACACAACTTCATCAAATAACCAATTCAGATCAATATTGTTTAGATGGCCATCATGAATATGAACATTTTGTACGGTTAAATGATCGATAGAAAAATTTGCTCGCAAATATCGTGGCTGTGATGACCACCATCCATGGCCATTTACTAGCCAATTGTGTTGCATTTCATAAACGGTAATATCATCAAATAAATGATCAAATTCAATCTGATCAAACGAAACTTGTCCAATAAAATGTTTAGGTGCCGATATATTTTGCCATTGTTTTGCTGTTGGATGCGCAGTAACAATATCATCCTCAAGCCATTTCAATGATATTCCATTTATAGATGGGCTTGTAAATTCTTCATTTGGTGCAATTACCAATGATTTGAAATGAAATTCATTTGAAATGTTCTGCCATTCACGGCGACGCATCGAATAATTGATTATTGCATTCACATTAATTTTGTTTATACTTTCGACGATCAAATCACCGATTACAATTGATTCGAATGTTGTAGAATTATTTTGATTATTAAATTGTTTGATTCCATTTATCCATTTTGTTGGTTGATAATCATCATTGAAAACAATATCATCAATTGGAATATCGTTAACATAAGAATCGATAATCAATGATTGAACATGAACATCACCATGGATCTCTTTAGTTCCATTCACTAATTGATTACCGAAATTTTTCAGAACATTATCCAACATGATGGTCATACTATAATTATTTAAACGATCGATTTTTGCATGGCTATGTAATACGATATCATTGAATGAATAGTGAGCTAAATTTATCATTTGCGGTGTGGTACGGGTTAGCAAATCATTAGCTAAATCGATACCATTGATCGTATTACAATCAAGATAATTGACATGAAGTCGATCAAAATGAACATGTTCGAACGCTAAATTTGCCCATTGATTGTCCAAAGTCAATGATTCTTCTATCAATTTATGAAATTGTTGTCTTGTAATCGAATTTATTGATTCAAACCATAGGCCACCTTCAAAACGGGCAATATTTTCTATATGTAATGTATCAATATATGATATTGATGGCCGTCTACGACTACGTTGTTCCAATTCGCCAATATTCATACCATTCAATAGTCCACCAATGTAGTTATTGTTATTACTACGAATCGATAGATTATGTAAAATTTTTTTACCAGTTATATTTTGTTCGATATCATCATCATTGATCACAATATCTGGAATGTCTAAAAAATTTTTTTTTTTCATATAAATAATAAATATTTAAAATGCAGATGAATCGAAATATGAAGGTTAGGCAAAAAAAAATTAAATGGAATAAATAAATAAGTAAAAAAAATGATAATAATAATCGATACGTACCATTAATCAATGCCAAACCGTTTAATGTTTTTGAAATGTTTAAATTTTTTATATAAACTTGATCATGAAAAATTTTTTGTCCAACAATCGTTTCCAATTGATCTGTTCGTACAAAATCATCGGGTACATTTTGATTGTTAATTCTTCGTACATTTAAATTGGCCATTATTGATAGATTAGATTCAAAATGACAATCACCGGTTATTGTTTGATTTGGTTTATTAAGCCATAATGCTTGATCATAAATGTCATCAATATTAAAGCCATTTAAACGGCCACCAGAATCGATTATCAATTCATTAACAATTAATTTGTTAACAAATTCTATAGCCATTGTCAATGATGTTGGTTGATCGATTCTAATGATTGAATGTAAAAGGGAACCGAAATCCATTCCATTCATATTGATAACATTCATTTGACCGGATCGTAATTTTCGACTATCAACATGTACAGGATTACGTATACGTTGTTCACCATTAGTCAACAAAACATTATCCGAATCAAAATGTTTTCTATTGACAAATTGAGCACGAATTAAATCATCAACAATTAATGTACGATAAAAACGTTTATGGCCACTTATCACATGATTTCCATTAACAGTAACAATATTTGATGCATTGAATCGTTCATTAATCAATGTATTTAACCAAATTGAACTGTTCATTTGATCAATATAATCAAATGACATTGGTTCATTGATTTGTAATTGTAGATTATTATTATTATTATTATAATTATCATAATCAGACAATCGAATTTTGATGATCTCGAAATATAAATCACGAATCATTTTATCATTAAGATGATCAGTAATTATATTCATTGTTGCTGGTAATGATGGTATTGTTGAAAACGATTGATGATGATATGATGTTGGTAATGGCCATTGTGATCGTATATGATTACCGTCATATTTAATTATGGACAGTGATAGAAATGAAAAATTTCCCGTTATTATCTGTACATGTGCTGAATTGATAAACACAGCATTCGATGTAAGTAATTCATGGCCTTTTTGAATCTCTTTTTCAATAGTAATCAATTGTCGTTTCATATTATATAATTCGTTGAAATATTCTCTATTTAATGATAATTCATTGTTTATATTACGATAATCACTGGTTTCCACGGTTGTTCCTTGATGTCCAGGCACCGTAAGTGTACCTCGAATTATTAATGGATCAGATTTAAAATATGATTCATGAAAACGTTTCTCAATTTGAATACTATGTTTCTCTAGATCAGCAATTTCATTTCGTTTCATATGACACCATTTTAAATGTTCAGTCCATAATTTGAATAGATTATTATCATGAAAAAAACGAATCGAATATAAACGGATTCCATTCATGCCACCAATCATAAGATGAACATTGCTTAATGTTGAAATTTTTTCATCATTATCATCATCATCAGAATGATAACTTTCCATGTGATGTGAATCGTGAATTTTTTTCAAATAAATTGGTTGCATAGGATTAACATAAACGCGAATATTTATGGGTGAATATATGAAACGTAATGAATTATATGTGATAAAATAGATATCATTACTTTGTAATATTATGGCCATCACAAACATTCGTTTCACATCACCATATGATTTTACATGGCGAATCGGTCCAGATGTGATCCGTTGGAATACGATAAATTCACGTTTAGATTTCAAAAATTTATACATTACAATATGATTCTCTTCAACTATTGCCAAAAAATTTTCCTGATTGATGCCATGACCAATAATGAAATATTCAATACCGATAACTTTTTCACTACATTGAATCGATTGAATTGGTTCCAATCGTTCCATATAATCATTATAGCTTAAAATGGAAACATCTTTAGGCGTTTTGTTATCCAAGCTATGACCATAGCCTAATACAAGATATGATATACCGTTTAATGTGAATGCATAAATAGAATTCAAATCATTGGTAACTGGCCATACAAATTCGACGTGATCAAAATAGGTTCCAACAAATTTGAACATTTTCAATACGCCTTCAAATATATCATGTACAATAATCATGTTACGTTTTTCCCAGATGGCCACATTTGTTGTAGAAATTTTTTTCAAACTAGCCAAATGATTTTGATAAATGATTTTATTGTTGCTATCGATCTGTATCCATTCAATATTCTGTTCATTTATTGTATGTTTTTCATTGACCAAAACGATGACTAATATCTCTTCTTCATTTGTTGTTGATGATGATAACGGTGTGAATGATGATGAAGCACGACGTTTATCGACAAAGGCTAAAACTTTTTTTGGCCTAACCATATCAACCAATGTGTATTCGTGTATTATTGGTTCATTGACGTTGTCCATTTTTTTATTGTTATTGGTGTCTTGTCCATCAATGGCACCAAAGAATAGTTTATTTTTTTGTACACTATCTGCCATAGCTTCTGTTGTCGACATTTTCATTGTTTGCTGATGTTGTTGTTGGCCATTATTATTGGCTTCTTTTATCAAACAAACAATATATTGATTGCGATTGAATTTGACAAGAACAAAATCGATTATGAATCCTTTTTTCGAACAAATTGTCTGCAAACGTTTGATCGGTTGACTTTTATTTTGATTTTTTTGTTGTTGGCCTTTATGATCAGCATTTTGTTCATTGTCACCATCATATTCTTCAATTGGTACAATCTCTGAAATCAATTGTATTCCCTGGACACATGGATTGGTTAAAAGAAAAAAAGAAAAAAGGAAAAATGAAATGAAATGAAATGAAAAAATGAAAAATGTCAAAAAAAAATGTTCTATTATAATTCAATGGGGCTGGTGGTGGGGTCAGGGAATAAGATTCAAGAATATTTTCTTTCTTATTGTCTATTTCAGCTTCATTTGTTTTTAGTTTGTTTTCAAAACAGGAAAAACAACAACAACAACGACAACAAAAAAAAGAAAAGAAAAAAAAGCTAAAAAGATAAATACATCACGAATGAAATCTGGAACAAAATAATCTTCCGATTGTATTGATCTTCGTTTTCTTTTTCGAGCTGGTTCCAAAATGTCCTCATCATCATCATCATCATCGTCATCATCCGTTATTGTTGTCAACGAAGATGGAGGCAGTGATGGTAACATGTTTCTAATATGAATTAGTTCATTATAAAATTCGTCGGTAGCTTTTTCCATTTCGCCAACAATTTCATCTGAATTTAGAAATCCAAAAAACGAAAATAAAAGAAAAAATAAAACATTCGTTCGTGTTTAATTCATTATTTAATTTTTTCAGTCGAATTAACTTGGTTTTTTTTTTTTGGTTTTGGTTTTGGTTTTCGTAATTACAATTATCATCGTCATTAAAAAAAACCAGAAAAAAACCAAAAAAAAAAACCGTATTGAATGAAATAAAATTCATGCATGCATTCATTGTAACACAATACAACCAAAAAAAAAAAAACAAAAACAAAATGAAAATGAAAATGAACAACGAAACAAAACAAATGAAAAAAAAAATTCAATCCACACACACACACACACAAACTAACCATAAGTATAAAGTTTTTCATTATTATTATCATCATCATCATCATTTGCCATTATGACAATATTGTTGGCCAAATTATTGTTGTGATCAAAAAATATGTTGCCCAAAGATGCTGATGATGGAAAATTTGTAACAATTTTGAAATCATTATCATTATCAACATTATTAACATTATAATAATAGTTGCTGCTGTCATTGCCAATGAATGTTGTTGTTGTTGTCGTTGTTTTGGTTGTTTTTGGCAAAAATTGTGCCCAAACCATTCCATCATAATATATTTGAAACAATAATATAACAAACAGAAACCAAACAAATGAAATTGTTCCAAAATGATGCTGATGATAATTATGATGATGATGATGTTTCATACGATCCATGATAATGACACACACACAGAAGAAATAAAACGAAAAAAGGGTTGTTGTTTACAGTGATTTTTTACTAACATCAAAAAAAAAAAAAACAAAAAAATTAAATGAAAATGAAAATGTGCTGTGTTGTGTACTGAATAAATATTTGAAAAATTTCATTCCAAAGAAAAAAAAACTTGATGATGGAAAACAAAATTTTAATTTTTTGACTCAAATACCAAAAATTAAGTTTCAAGTTTTTTTTCATCGATAAAAAAAATCAGTGTTCAAAAGAAAAGAAAATCCAATGTATAGATGGCATTCAATACTTTGGTATATGCGTGTGTGTGTGTGTGCGTGCGTTTCAATCATCATCATATGTTGTTTATATGTCTGGAGAATCAATCAAAAAATATTATCGAATTCCGGACAAATCAATTTTTGAAAATTTTTTTGAAGAAATAAAAGAATTTTAAATTCAAAACCACAACAATGATTTTGAATTCAAACATGTACCGAATACAATTCTGAAATCGAAACAAGAATTTTTTTTTTATTTCTCAGTTTTATATTGTTTTCCTATTTACTGTTTTTCAATGTTTTTTTCCCCTACTTTAAAATGATTTGCATTTTTTTTTATATGAATATTTTAACGGACAAAATACAGAATACCGAATTCCGTTACATCAGTCAAAAAAAAAAAAAAAGTTGAATCACACAATAAAAACCGAATTAGGGTTTATATAGAGAGGAAAAAAAAAGAATAGAACTATGGTTCGGTGATGGATGAATTCCCTAACAAACAAACAAATCTGAATCCAAATCAATAAATGAATTCTCAATAAATAATGTACACATAAAGGAAATGAAATGAAATAAGAAATTCTAGATCTTTTCCGAATGGATGTGGTTTATGTTTTTTTTTTTTTTTTTTTTGTTTGTAGTTATTGCTTTTCCCTTCACTTAAACTTTTTCTGTTTTTTTTTTCACCACCATTGCCATCATGAATCTGATCACGGATATGTTTATATTCCACTGAACAATTGTGTTTTGTTGATCAATCAATTTCAAAATCACATAAAATACATAGATGAATGAATAAAAAAAAAACATAAACCCATGTCAGAATGAAAAAAAGTCAAGTCCACTTGGTATATTGAATTGATTGTATTTTATTTTGGAAAACAAAAAACAAAAACAAAAAAACTTTATCTAACATTTTTATATAGTATATATTTGTTATGTTGATGTCTGCAGACATTGTCTTTTTGTCGTAGCCAGAATAAAAACAAAAAAAAAAGAAAAAACTCTCCTGATAACATTTACATTTACCATATATAAACAAGAATCAAGAATCAAGAAAACTTTGATAATAATATTTTTTTTTTCATCATCATCTTGAACTTTGTTGTTGTTTTTTGTTTCTCGAATGAAGAAAAACATTTTTTTTTCTCTCTCTCCATTATGCCTTCATACTGTTGTCATCAATAAATTAACTTGAATAGTGAATGAAGGGAAAAAAAATTTATAACAAAAATGAAAATTTGTGTAATGATAGAGTTCATATAAGTAGTAAGTCCTGTATAAATACATGTGAAGGACCTCATATATTGTTGTTGTTCATTGATGAAAATAAATGTAAAAAAAAATTGCCAACAACAACTCGACAATGGAAATGGAGAAAAAAAATGAAAAATGACAAATAATACCAATTTCTGCCAATCAACTGAATACACGAAATACAAACATGGAATTTTTGGCCAACAGAAAAAAAAACTAACTAACCAAGAATAAAGTGGCTACAATTCTAATAGCAAATTTTTTTCCCTTTATTTTGAATGCCAGGATTCTACACTATCAAGATTAGAGACCATTTTTTTTCTTTTCATTCTTTCGAACAAAAAAAAAAGAAAGAAAAACATCTAAAGATTCTTTACTATATTTCAATTCAATTGAACTTGTTTTGTATTCCATTATTTTTATTATTATTATTATCATCATCATCATCATTCAAACTTTAGGTTTTCACATTCTTTCATATATGATGATGATACGTTTTATGTTTGTATTGTTTGTATTTAGAAAAAAAAAGTTGTCTAAAAAGAAAAATCCCTTATATCGAAAGCTAATTGAGTTGAATGATCTGTAAGAATTTTTTTTTTCGTTTTATCGAATCGAAACTAAAGCGTCGGCGTCAATCGAATAATGATTATGATCACCATTGGATTGATTCAACATGAATCTCTGGTTTCAACATCATCAACATATACATACATCTTTATATCAAATGAAATGAAATGACACACGCACTTTAAAACACACACTCACACACACACATTAAACATTTCAAAATCAACACAGACATACATACATAATAATCAAAATAATCTTGTAAATGTCACTACATCTTCATCTTGGATCATTTTACTTTTTTTTTGGTTCAAAAAAAAAAATTTTCTCCATTGTTTGATGCCAACCAGACTGTCTTATATTCGATTCTGTAGGCTATTGAGTTTCATGTTGTTTTTTCTGCTTTCTAAATGTTGTTAGGTGACAATCACTGAATCACATCATACACACACACACACACATTGTCAATGATTTCATTTTCAATGAAAATTTCTGATTAAAGAATTTTAGATCCATTTACGTTTTTTTTTCTTTATTCGTATGTTGTTTTGTTCGATCAACTTTAATGTCATTACACTGTACAGAGATTTTTTTTTTTTTTTTTTTTGGTTATTCAATTGAATTTTTCTATTGTATGTGAATGTTGAATATAATGATAGTAGTAGTTATCTTCTTCAATGAAAATGTTTTTGATGATGGTTTTACTTTTTGATTCATTCTATAGTCATTTCTGTTTTTTTTTCTTTTCCAAGATTTGTGATTGTTTCTGATTCAAATACAATTGTCAATTCTTTTTTTTTGATTTTATTTATACACGATTTAACAGTTATTCTGTGATGATGATGATGATGATGATAGTGCAGCCATCATCAGTAATGAATTTTATGTTGTGTAAATTTGTTTTCATTTCTCACACTTTTCTTTTATTTGTTTTTCCTATAGTATGAATAAATGTTCCCAAAATGAATGTTGATTCTATTTTAATGTCATGAATCACCCGCAGTTTAGTTAGTTATATATAACAGAATCAATGACTATACCCTATTATATATTCTGGTGGATTCTTTTTTTTTGTTCACACATTCATTCATTCATTTCGGTGCTGTTCTATTGTTTGTCTACATTTTTCATCATCATTATCATCATTACTTATTATTTTTGTTAACAGATTTGGGTATTAGTTTGGAATTTCCGTTTCGACTTGAATTTATGTCCAATACACACACAAATATGGCATTGAATGAATAGCTTGATTAAATAAAGAGTGAACGATGAATAGTACAATGACCATATGATTGAATGAATGAATTGGATTCCAAAAAAAAAATGGGAGTGAAAAATAATACCAAAACAAAAAAAAACTTACTCTATCACTAATAATTGGTGAGGAACAAAAGAAAAATATTTTCCAAGTACATTCAACTCCTGTATATAATACACAGTAATTGAAAACATTGGGTCATTATAATGAAAAAAGGGATGTTGTTGTTCGTCATCATCAACTATGGTGGCTGAATTTTTTTTTTCTATTCTATTTATTTGCGTTTGATCAAATATTGGAATTTTTTTTTTTGCTCAAAATCTTGATAATGAATCTGGATGGATGTAAAAAATCCAAGTCATCAAAATTACCACAGGCAGAATATTCTAGTTGAAAATTTTTTTGTAATTTGAAATTTTTTTTTGTCTTCAAGTACATTTTCAGTCATTCCTTATTTCTATTATCATCATCATCATCATCATCATCATTAGTTATTGTTTTAATGGAAAGAAAATACTACATCAAACAAAAAAAAATTTGGAATATGAAACGGAAGAATTTTTCCCTTGTTTTCAACTTTTTTTTTCAACACAACTAGATATATTCTGAACACACACACACACACACACACCAAAAAAAATGATGTCATTAATTGCAAATGTAATTCCGTTTTTTTGTTTTGTTTTCTGCTGTCTAGATGTTTAGATGAAATTGACAACTTTATTCATTCATTCATTCATGATGAAAGAATATTGATGGTTAATTTGAATGAATTTGCATTATCATTTCTTTTCATTTATCAGCAGTTTTTTTTTGTTTGGTTCTGATTTTTCTTTTTTTCCCCCCACTTTATTTGATCAATCGTTATTTTTCTTCTTTTTTCTGTTTTTTTTTTTTTTTTTAGTTTTGCCGTCAAGATACGATATGTTCAAACAAATCATCAAATCGAAAAAAAAGTTGAAAGACAAAAAAAAGTGTAAAAAATGATATTTGATAATGATAAGGGACTTGGAATTGACAGATTGCAAATTCTTTTTCATTTTTTTGATTTGGAATGAATTCCATTTCAATTCTATTCATTGGAAATGATGATGATGATGATGATGACATTTGTCGTAATGGTGCAATGATTGTTTTTTTTTGGTGCAATCAATTCGTTTTGATTTTGATTTTGAAATATTTAAATTTTTTTCTTTTTTTTTGTTTGTTTGAATATAAATGAGTGAATGAATGAAATCAGAAAAATTTTGAATTTTGGAAATTTTTTTCATGTTAACTCTGTCCATTGAGTTCGATTAAACCTTTTAAAGATAATTTGATAACTTGGCAAATCATAATTTGACCTTGAAATTCATAAAAAAAAGTCAACAATGAATATAAAAAAAAATTCCAAAACATAGTGGCTGTTTTGTTATTCTTTCTTCACTGTAGTTACAATTTATGAAATCGTTTTTTTTGTGTGTGCAGAATTTAAAGGTGGAAAAAATCAAATGAAATGTCAACGATGGAATTTATGTAAATTTTCAAGATAAGTTGGCCATTTTTTTCCCCTCAATTCTTCATACAATATTGTACTACTTGAGATGAACGAGAACTGAATTTAAATTGTTTGTTTGTTTGTTCGTTCTTATTGTTAAAGATATTAAAGAGCGGATTAGATAGCTTTATATACATTAATTTAAAAGCCATTCAAAATGAATGTAATGGAATGAAAAAAAAACGAAAAGGGATACTCAACCATGGAACAATTTTGTTGCCATTTTATAAGCCAAAGAGAATAAGAAAAATGAGATGACAAAATTGTAATGAATATTCGAAAAACATTTTTTTGTTTTGTTTTGTTTTGTTTTTGTTTTTGTTTTTGTTTCAAGATTAATACACGTTATGAAATATCCAATATACAGATACAAACAAACAAACAAAACCCAAATTCCAACCCTCAGTTACTTACTTAATCACAAGTATTTAATTCATATATATCTCGGATAGTTTGAACAAAATAAAGCCCAGATATTATGAAAAAAAGACTTTATGAAATAAGAATCCATGTGGTTGGAAAGAAAAAAAATTCGAGATTTTCCGCAGAAAAAAAAGGATCATCTAAAATGATAATAGGGGATTCCAATTCCATGAATTCATAATTTCATAAAATAAAGTGAAACAGAAAGAGTCAAATGTTGTCATTTACGCAAAACATTTCAATTGTAACATAAATGTCTATATTTGAGATATATTTGATTCATTGGATTCCAGATAATCCAGGATTCATTTATTCATTCTAATGCCGGCGATTACGAAATTTGTAATTCTTGTGAATGTATTGTTGTAACAGAATAAATTGAAAAAAAAGAATCAATTCGAAACCTAGATGATATTAGAAATTTTTTTTTCTTTCAAGTTGAAATTCTAATTATCATTCTAAAGGCAACATTCCTACGCAAAGTAATAATAATGATGATAACATTTGCATCAAATTCTTATATTGAGGTTTTTTTCACATTTTTTTCGAATGTATTGATAATTACAATTGTTTTCAATTTAATGTTCATGATAATGTACACACATTCATGTGTATGACATCAAGATGGAGAAAGAAAGAATAATAAGAATGACATTCATATAAGCTTTTAATGTTCAAACGGGCGCACACAAACACACACGCACACACAGACAAGGAATCGATCAATATCTTGATTCTTGGAAAAAAAAATTGACAATGTCAAATCAAAAAAAGCTATACAATTCTTTATTCATTCATTTATTTGTTTATTTTGTATTATTAATAATCAAATATATGAAAAGTCGATGACATGTGACACACACACACAATACACTATTGATCATTATTCTTATTATCATTTATCATCATTCATATGAATATATAAATTATTCAATGGTAATCAAGATTCATTTGACGGAATATCATTCATATCGATATAAATATATGATTGAAGTGGAAAACAAAAGAAAAAAAATTCATGAGAAATAGAAATATGAAATGTTATAATATTCATAACCAAATCAAATAAACAATTCATACAATAATGCATAACTTGGCTTGGTTAGCCATTGATAGGTGTTATATTTTTATATTTACCATATATAAGAGTCCAAGAATCTAGATTTCCGCAATTACATACATCATATATTTATGATGGTGAATGGTGGCCTTTTGGGATTCAAATTCTTGTCCACTTGTCTTTTTTTTTTTTGTTTCTATATTTATATTTAGTGAACGATTATATTCATGAATGAATAGAAGAAAAAAATAGAGGCAAGAACCAGAAAAAAACAACAACAACAACAACAACATGATCATAGCGGAAACAAATGTGAAAGAGAAAAAAAAGGAAGAAGACGAAAAGAAAAATATTAGATCTACAAGAACAATGGGCTATAATTATGGTGAAAAAATTTTCAAAGAAGATATATCCGATGAGTGGAGAAAAAAAGATTTTTTTTTTTCGGAAATGCAACCAACCAAAACTGCCATCCTAATGATGACCATAAAAGCTTAGAATGATAATGATGGAATATGTCTGAAAACAAAATTGAATTTATTTATTTATTTTTCTTTATAAGATGTTATCAAATCAAACAAAATGTGATGAAAACGACAGCAATTTTTATTCATTTTTTTTTCATCAAGATTACAATGATTATATAATGATGATTCAATGAATTTCATTTGGAACAAAAGAAAAAAAAATGAAAAGAAGAATCTGAAATGAAATTGATCAACATACACACACGCAAATTATTTGTATCGATCCGTTCAATCATTATTATTATGAAATTAAATTGGATGAATGAATGAATGAAGATGAAACAACAAAAAAAAATTGATTGACCAAAAAGGATCGTTCAGCATTTAGTGTGTTGGTGTGAGTAAAAAAAAAAAAATTCTTTATGGAATGAGATGAATACCCGAATACTCGTTATACAATCAATCATCTTTCAAAGAATTCTGTTTTATATTTGAATTCAATGACAGTGATGATGAAGAAAAAAAAATAACAATCTTTTCAATGATTTTATCATCATTCTCAGCAATTGTGTTTGTTTGTTTGTGTGTGTGAATACAATATACTTATTGATAATGATGATGATTAGCAGTGAAGAATTGTGATTCTTTATTTTTTTTTTTTTTTTTTTTGCTCACTATCACCAGTTTTATATTGCAAATTCTTGGTGGTCTCTTTCATGACAATATTGTTGTTTATCAGCATGTGTAATGTGTGTGTGTGTGTACGATGTAGATGGAAGATTTTTTTCCATTGAAAAAAAACGGAAATTCATTTTCATTGGAACAGGAACGAAAAAAAAATAGAAGAAGAAAATTCTGGTTATTCTTTTGTCATTGTTATTGTCTCTTTATATGAATTTTTTACAGGTGTAATTTTTTTGTGTTTGTTCTGTTATTCTATGCAAATTTTGATGATCATTTTATGATGTATAAATTAATTTCATTGTTTGTGAAATGTATTTTGTTTCAAGAAAAAAAAATGAAAAACAAAAAAAATGTGTAATTGAATATGTGCAAAAGGAAATACCAATCTATGCTACATGAAAATTCAGCTTTAAATGATGATGAGCAATCAAAATGTGTGTGTGTTCGATTTTAATTCGATACCACACACAGACGATGAAAAACAAATCATCATTATAGAGAGAAAGGGAGAGAGAGAGGGGGCGAGAAAGAAATTCCTGAATAGGGCACACCTAGATACGAATCCATAGTGTTTCATTTTCTGTATTCCAAGAAACAAAAAAAAGAAAAGAAAAGAAAACTCATCAATTTTGAGTAAGAAACATTTGGGTGAGGAGAGAGAAAAAAAAAGAAAAATTTATTTAATGACATGATTGAGGGAAAAATTTTCATTATCAGAAAGACATTTTGGATTTCATTTATTTATTTTTTTCGTGTGTGTGTAATGACAATGAATGAAATGGGAGAAAAAATGCAATGACATGAGATGAAAAATAAAAATGATGGAATTTGGGACATAAATATAAAGATTTTCCATGAAAAATGATGATAAAATGAGTAAGAAAACAACAAGAATCGAAATTCTTGTTTAATTTTTCTTTGACATCATCAGTTATTATTCGAATCATGAAATTATGGTCCACAATGATGATGATGATAACGGTGATGACTTATTAGTGTATTGTATGCTGTCGTTGTGAATAGAAGATTTTTTTTTGTGTTTTTTGATATTTTGTTGTTTTGAGTTTCCAAATGAAAATTAATGTGTGTGTATGTGATCAAAGGGAGACAATTCTGATGACAAATATGTTGATGATAATGATGATGATGATGAAAATTAATAAAAATAAATATATGATGAATTGACAATGATAATGATGGTGGATCCAATTATAATGAGATAACGATGATGATAATAATAATAATACTGGAACGATGTATGTGGACAAAGAAAAAAAAAACAATGCCGTATTCTCATTGTGATGAAGAGAATGTGACAATTAAAAATAGGATTATTTGATGATAAGATGTGTGTATTGGTGGTAAAGTTGATGTGTGTGTGTGTGTGTTTTCAAACTACACGATTTGTGCTCAAATAAAGTGTATATATGCGAAAAAAAAATTCGAATCGCTGGAACACCTGACTTTTCAGGTTGTTATTTTTTTTCTTGGTGTTTTGTATCCATAAAACAATCATTTTGTCTGTTTTGTTTCACCAGTGGATAAAATCATGCAAAAAATGGCGGCGGTGATGTTGGTTGTTGATTTTCACTATCTTTTGAATGACGTCGTGAATTTGATGCCGATGTTTCTTTGAAATTTTTACAATTTTTTTTCAATTTATTATCACAATCATCATGATGATCATGATCATGATCATCATCATCATGATTATTATCACTATTATTATGATTGTTAGCCGTTGTACTACGTTTTAATTCTGAAACAACAAGATCAGTATATAGATCGGATTGTAAAAATCGTACATATGAATCGGATTCTAATAGACTTTGAATTTTTTTCTGTGCTTCATCAAATGTAAATTTTGATGGTGTTGTCAGATTTTTTTGCACATCCATACGTAGTTGATGGTCCAGATTGACCTGAAATTAAATAAATATAGAAAATGATGATTGGTGAAAGTGGGAGAGAGAAAAAAAAAAAAGAAAATTTATTCGATTTTTCATTGCATTTAAATTGAATATAAGTAAAAATGGAAAAAATTTCGACAGCTTTTCAATTTCATTACTATTGATGATAAGAAACATTCGGACATTTTGATGGAAATTCAATCTTTCGTTTTTCGTTCGTCTTCAAAATCTTTAATCGATTTATACTGTCATCGAATTTTTTTTTTCGTTCAGGTAATAAATCAATTCTCTCTCTCTCTCTCTCGCTCTCTCTTGCTCTATCACTCTTTCTCTTTGTGTGTGTTCATGTGTGTTCCAGGAATTGAGAAAGAAAAAAAAAGAAAAGTGGAAAAAAAACATTTTTTCAAACATCATCCAAAATGGAATCACCATTTATTGCAATGAAAGAAGAAATAAAAAAGTCAAATGCAATTGAATCAAAAAAAAAAAAGTTGAAATAAATTGAAAAAAAAGGACCAGCGAAAACATGAAACTAATTGGAATGAAATAATAAATATAAATGGACATGCACCCGCACTTGATTACAATGTTTGTTTGTTTGTTCATTTTACCAAGATCGACATTTCATTGTTCAAAATATTCCGAAACAAAGACAATCAAAGCTAATGGTCTGGTGAAAGTAAATAGAGAATTGGCCAAAAAAAAAAATGCATAAATTTCAGGAATAAATAAATGAGGAAAAAAAACATTAATATCGGCCTGTGTGTGTGTTTTTTCATTTGGATCGATTGGAACCTGTGCATACATGACACATAAACACACACACAAACACATAAACGCGCACATAGGAATTATCGATTTTGTTTTTTTTTCTATATTTTTTTTTCACTTCATTTCTTCTGTGGACAAACGATAAAGAATTGACTATGAACTATAGAGCTAAATGAGTAGCTAAATCATATAATGATGTTTATTTGTTGTGTGTATAAGTGTGTGCATTGTATAATAAATCAAATGACGATGTGCACATTCAACAACTTTTGTTTTTTTTGTTGTTGTTGTTTATCTCTATTTTTCAATGAACTTGTTTTTTTTCTCACAACAAGTACCGTTATCATCATCATCATCATCGTCATTATTTAGTTTGAAATATAATAATAATAATGATGATGATGATCATTTTTTCATAGCTATGGAATTTAGTCAATATCCGTCAGTTATTTGAATGTAAATAGATTTTTCTACGTTTTATTTATCATTATATACATTCTGGATTCTGTAATGAATGAATCTAAAATTGCTAGAATAGAATCGATACGATCAATATAAACAAACACACACACATACACATACAGGAGGAGGGTGCGTTGGGCAAAAAAAAAATCCACAATTCTCGACAATAATTTATGGAAAGTGAAAATGAAAACAAAAAAAACTAGATAACGAAAAAAAAAGAATTTTTTTTTTTTTTGACAACAACTTATAGACAATCGACGACAATCAATTTTAACTTACCTCCCTTGGTGAACCAACAGCAACATAATTGTCAAAAATTTTCTTTGCACGATGTCGTAATTTACTTGATCGTATTTTACGATATTCTTCACAGGCTAACCAAAATTCAATATTCTCGTCAGAGAATTCACGACAAAGAAACGCCCGAAATAATGCTGAACCGTCTGTGTGTGTGTTTTTCGTACAGTATAGTTTTGTGTACAATGTCGAAAGTACAATTGTACGACCAATGCCAAATTCGACCAAAAAAGAAAAAGAAAAAAAAAGAATTAACCGGAAAGAATATAGAGATTTTTATTATTAGTAATTCTGTATTTTTTTCATTTGTTCAATTTTCATTCAAAACAAATGTAATAATAAGAAGAAATAAATTATGAAAAAAAAACAAAAAAAAAAAAACGTACATCGATTAGCCATAAGATCACGAAATGATTTTGACCATTTTTCCACTTCGTCACGGGATGGCCTTACAGTCGATGCATGTAATGATGAATCTGTATGACGACGACTCAAAAATCGTAGCCGTTGTTTCATATCTTCCAGGCCGCCTGATCCACTACCCGACCTATGAATATACAAACAAAAAAAAAATAGAAAAATAATGAAATTGAGAAAAAAATAAAAATATTGGAATTCTGTAAAATTACCACGTAAAAAACAATTTTTTTTTATTCATGAAATTTTCGAAATAAAAAAAAATCTTTAGTCGTTTTGTTTACCAATCTTTTTTTTTTACACACAAACATTTCATATATTATTGATTTGCTTTATGTGCGTGTGTGTGTGTGTGTGTGTGAGACAGAAAATCTTTGCAACAAATATTTATCTATTTCTTATTATCGATTCTCGTAGATTCTTGGCATATATGAAAATTATTTGAAAAAACGCAGGAAAAAAATCATGTAATATTAACACCAACATCATCATCTTCAGCCACCACCACCACCACCACCAAATCAACAACAACATCAACCAAATTTGACAACAAACTTTTCTCATTCTTTGATTATTATTCTACTCTTATTCCATAGAAATAATAGCCTGAATCTAAATTTTTTTTTTTTTGCTTTTCAATATTCTGATTCACTATTTTTTTTCTGACTAGATTTTATTTTATTTCATTTTCTTTACATTTTTTGTAGTAAGAAAATTGATTCATTCACTAGATTCTGTTGAGAATTTTTAGTTTTTATTCAACTTTTTGTGTTGTTAGTATTTCAGTATTTTTTTCCCCCGATTCTTCTCTTCCCCCCTCCTTTATCCATCAGTCCTTGATAAACAATTTCTTATTGAGATTTGCTTATCGGTAGTTAACAAAAAAAAAAAAAAAAAAAAAAAAATCCTCGCGGGCTTTGTCATCACTTTACTACTACACACATCTACGTAGCCCAAACATGGTAGTGAGCTACACAAACAAACAAAAAAATGCCATAAAAACGTCATTTGCATTCAATAACGATCCAGTATATATGTAAAAAAAAACGACAATCATCACAATGATGATGATGTCGAGAAAAAAAATTCAAAATTTGTGTGTTTACATCTTAAAGAATTCATTCAATTCATTTTCATCTGTTATTTACAATTGTATTATTTATAAACTCAGACACACACACACACACAGAGAAAGTCTATGGTGGGTGTTTTTTTTTCGATGGCTCTCGAGAGAACTCAAACAAAACAACAACAACAACAACAACAAAATAAATAAACAACACGAATTTTAAACATCACAAACATAAAGTTTGTTTATTATATATTATATATTTGTTTAAGTGGTGTATGTTTGTAAGTGACATGACAAAATTTTCATTTTTCTTTTTGTTGATTTTCTTATAGCCAATGTTGTTTTTGTTGTTGTTGTTGTTATTATTATTATTAGTTGTCTATAGAATGAAATAATTAATATTCCTTAAAGATTTCAAAGACAAATAACAGAACAAGAATAATGAGAATATTCCTGATTACCTTTCTGATTATTATTCAAATTCATCATCATCATCATTAATATAAAAAATTTAACAATCAAGAAAAAAAAATGTTCTCAAAATTTGAAGAATTAAACATTTTTCTAACATGTTGTTGATTGTCTCATTGAATTTTTGGAATATTCTGTCTGTCTGTGTGTAATAGTTACATTTACGGCTGAGAAAAAAAAACCACCGAAAAAAAAATTTAAGCGAAATGAATAGTATTTGATCATTTGAATCTATTGATCTTTGCGCTTCATTGTATGAATGTAGTGTTTAGGTGTATGTAGGTCTCAAAAATATTCATTGACATCCAATACAGAATTTGATTCAAATTTCTTCATAGTTAGATTATGCAATTTAGCTCTTGAACATGAATAAGTTTCAATAAAAGCATATGATAATTTATTCTTTTTTTTTTTTTTTTTTTTTTTTTTTTTGGTTTGAATTAACGATCAACATACATTTAAACACACATGCACTTGAATAATAATAATAATAACAACAACAACAACAAAATGAAAACAAGGATGTCACAATTGTGTAAACAATGAAAAAGTACGTCCAACTAACAATGAATGAATAGACAAAACAAAACGAAAAAAAAATAAACAACAACAACAACAACAACAACAACTGTTCTTGTTTTTATTCAGGATCAAATAATGATGATGATGAAGAAATATAACTACCCACCACATTCACCAATAATGGAAAGACAAGAAAAAAAAAAAAAAAGAATTTTGATCACAAACATTTAATTTCATCATGTTGAATCAACAACAACAACAGTAACAACGAAAAAAAAAATAATCGAAAATGATGATAATGAAAATGGGTGCAATTCTTTCATTCATACACACACACACACACACTTCGCCCACAAGTTCCAAATGGTTCATATACTTGGACATTTTCTTTTTTTCCAATGATTCAAATTGTTCATTTTCATTCATTGCGTGTGCGTGTCAATGTTGAATGCACAAGATGAAAATAATAATAATAATTACAATTTATGATTGCGTAACAAACAAATGGTGGTGAGCTAGTTTTTCCATGTAACATGTGAATCCATTTTTTTTTTGTTTTGTTTACAAGACAATCGTCATCATCATTTACAATGGAAAAAAAATTAAGTTTTGATAATCTAACTACTAAATGTCAATGGCCATCAAGTAGGAGGTATGATTCAAAAAAAAAAGAATTCAAAAGAATTGCATGAATTAATGAGGACTCGATTAAATCAGGTGATGACTACTAAATCAACGTCTGTGTCTGTGTGTGTGTAATATAATTGAATTCGAAACAATTTCATTCCACTTTCATAATGCAATAAGTGGTTTTTTTTCTCGATTCCATAATGAATTCATTTCAAGAATATAATAAGCTCTATTTTATCGATCTCTAAGGTATCATATTATATCGAATTACATTCGAATAAAAAAAAAACGAAAAATAAAAGATAACAAAACAGAAAAAAAAATTTACTTACATTGCATCATGTTGATCATGTTGATGATGATGATGATGATGATAATAGTGATGACGTGAATGACGTGAATGATCCTGTTCATCATTGCCATTATTGCCCGGTGATGATGATGATGGACGATTCTTTGTTGATTTATCTTTTAATCGTCGTTTCTTTGACTACGTTTTTTTTTTGAAAAGAAAACAAAAAACAAAACAGAAAATCAACGAATAATAATAAATAAATTAATTCAGTCATCAAGACAAGATAAACATTCACCAAAAACACCAATCAACAATAATGTCTGTCACTAAGTACAATTTGATGACGAACAAAAAAAAAAATAAAAAGAAAAATTAATTATTCAGCTCATAGAATGAATCGATTAATTTTCAACTGTTTTTGTTTTCGCTGTACTGATTTTTGTGTGTGTTTAATTTTGGGTTTCCAAGACCAAGACCAAGACCAGTCCAAAATCTCAATAAATACACTGTGCATGCGCGTTCACTATATGTTTATTCTATGCATGTGTGTTTTCTTGAATAATTTCTATCACAATCAAAATGCCAAAATAGGTTAATCGAAGATTGTATAGTGTGTGTGTCGACACAAAAAACAAAAAAAACCAAAAAAAAAAAAAAAAAACTTCCGCGATAGTGAAAATGATGAAATGAGATAGGAAAAGTCTATGAAATCAATGAAAAATAAATAAATAGAGACTGATAGAAAGTTTGAATGAATCAATATAAGTTTTTTTTGTCTTTTGTTAGGCTAAAATAAAAAAAAATTATTATTCATTATCTCATTCTTTTATCAAATTTCCATAGAATTTAATAATACCGATGATATAATCAAAGACAAAAGTTAATATGATAAAATAGAACGGATATGAATCAATGAAATTTTCAAAATTTACGCATTAAAGCAAAAAAGTTGCAAAAAGGTTCCTCGGAAGCATCGATAACTCATACATTTTCTTTGATTTATTTTTTTTAATGAAAAAAAAATCACAAGATAATAGACAATGGCTTTTTTTCGGCCAGAATCGTTTCTTTATTCATTTGATTTGAATGAATTTAAATTCGATTCATTATCCATGACGACAACAACAACAACAACAAAAGAATCACTGAGAAAGTTCATTATGATTCAGATGAATTCAGTATGGATTCTATAAATATCGTTTCCATTATCTTCATCATCATGACAATTATCATGAGGCTCATAAGATTTTTTTTATGAATTTTTTTTTTTGGTTCGCATTAAATTTCATTCTAAGAAAAAGGTATTTTCAAATGCAAATTTCCGGTGTGTGTTTGTGTGTGAGTGTGTGTGTGTGCGTACACAACACACGAAAAAAACTAAACAAAAAAAAAACCGGGAAAAACATTTTCAATGAATTTTTTAGTATTGATTTTCTACACTCGAATCCGGTTATCAAAGTCATCAAATGAACGGTTCAATGAAGCCGATTTTTGCTTTTTTTTTGTGTGTGTGTGTGTGTGTGTACATTAATAAATGAAAAAATGATTTGTCCCCTCTTATCGATGGCGTCGTTTTTCGCGTTCTCTTTCGTTATTTTTATTCTTTTTTTCCACTATTTTTCAAGGAAGTTTCTAAAAATAGAACAGTACACAGAAAGCCAGAAGATTGTTTTTCCATTTTTGGCATGTGTAGACAACAAAGAAAAAAAAATAGAATGAGAATGAGAATGAGAATGTTCTTCGGGTGAATCACACAATATAGATTGAATGCCATCATCATTTTCATATGTGTGACTATTGAGTCTCAATGATTCAAGTTAGACAAAAGAAAATGAAAGAGAAAGAGAGAAAGAGACCGAAGATCAGACAAATCTGAAATCATATTGAGTTCAATATTCGTTGATAATGGAAATAGCCGGAATAACGTTTTTCATGGCTGAATTATTTTATCATTTGTCACAATATATAGTTGTTATATAATGTATATAATGTGTATATATATGTGTGTGTGTGTTTGAATGAATTTCTGATTGATGGCCGTTGGTTGTTGTTGTTGTTGTTGTTGATGAAAATATTTACACATCATCATCGGAACGAAGAGATCAAGATTCTTGTTAAATTGAACCATTTATATATACTGTAGTTTACAAATTCTGTTTCATTGTTTTTTTTTAGCCTTTGGTTTTTTGTTCTCTCTTTATTTTTTTATTGTTGACTTCCAAAAAAAAAAAAAAAAAAATTCTAACCAACTGTATATTATTGTATACAAGCAAACATTCATTGATATAAAATCGAATGATACGAATGACTACAACAACAACAACAACAACAATGATGATGACGAAAAAAAAAATGAAATGAAACAGTAAACAGGTTCCATTTTGATAATATCCGAAAATAGCAAATTTTTTGTTGTTGTTGTTGTTGTTGTTGTTGTTTGGTTGGTCATGTTATTTATGAAATGTGTTTATATTTTTGTACTTCATTTGGGAATTCTTTGACCAATAGACAAAAAAAAAAACTAAACATCAAAACTAAACATAAAAACTACACAGATTTGTGTATGTGTGTGTGTTTGTGAATAGTGGGCGAAAAAAAATATTACATGTTAATGTAAAAAAATGTCGAGTAGATATACCAATGAATTGTTGTTGTCGTTGTTGTTGTTGTTGTTGTTGTTTTTTCCTTCCGAATTCACTATATAACCATTTTATATTATTCAAAGATCAAATGTTATCATGTGAATACGTAATTTTTTTTTGTTACTTTTCCATTTTCATCAAAACATTCAACAACACATACATAAAGTTTGAGTGTAGTGAATGAATTTGTGTCCTAGAATCATGTTTTATAATTTTTAATAAATGTAGTGAATGCATCATGCATGCATGCATGTTAATACGATCAAAATAAAAACAAAATCATCGGAATTAAAATTTCATTGAAAAGAAAAGATTATATTACATAACAACAACAACAACAACGAAGAAAAAAATCATGTGAACTTTGTTGTTATCATCATAATCTATAATGGCCATCATATATTTACATACATTCACAATTTAATCATCTTTATTATCAATCAATCAATTTTTCTCCTATTTCATCAATATATAATCGTAATCATTATGATCATTACGGTTTCATCATCATCATCATCATCATCATCATCAGAATATTGATGATTTTCTTTGATTTTTATTTTCTTGTTCCACTTTATTCATTAATTCATTCATTCATTCATATTTAGATGAATATTGATTGAGATATGTTCGAATGTTGATAATGATGATGATGATGATGATGATGAAATCGATTTTGTGTACATCACTAATTTTTTTTTCTGTGATTCTGTGACAAGAATCTTTTTTTAGTTGAAATAATTATTACATAAGAAAGATTCTGCTTCATCGTTCCGAATAAATCGATGAAAAAAAAACTGAGAAAGCCCAGAGAAAATGTAGAAAAAAAACAACAATTTCGGAGAAATTCGTTAATAACAATAATGATTATGAATAAAAAAAAAAGAAGAATCTTGCTGTTTTTTAGGATTTTCAGACTTTTTTTCACCCTCTACTGGTTTTTTTTCGATTTTTTTTTTGTTGAAACTTTGATGCAATGAAAAAAACTTTTATTCTCATTTCATATTATTTAAATTCTATGTTTTTTTTCCTAGTTAATGGTTAAGTGTTTTCATGATAGGGTTAGATGCAGTAGTTTCTTTCAGAAACTTTTTCCACCTAACGAAAAAAAAACTTTTAACCGATTTAAGTACGATCTGGCATAAACCACATTCAATGATGATGATAAGAATTCTTCCACATCACAGAATCCATTTGACAATGACAACAGCAAACAATAACGATATGAAAAAAAAACTTTCATTTTGTGCTTTCATTAGCATCCAAATGAATGTCAAACTATATATATATATGTGTACCGTATTCTAGCCATTAGTTTTGGTTTTGGTGGTTGATCCAGATTTTTTTCTTTTACTTTTCACTATTAAAATCAACATGGCCAAAAAATAAATTAGAGAAATGATCGTTTTTTTTTCTTTGGTCTTGTTTCGAGAAAAATCTTCATTTTCTTCATTTAAATTGATTGATTTACAGAAAAACGAGAAAGTTTTGATGAGCAAACCCCCAAAAAAAAGATCATCATCATCATCATTAATATTGGCAAATCGATTTCTAGTGGACAAATCCTCTTAAGAACAAATCTTTATGTTGAGAATGCAATTATGAAATCTTCTAAAGACTAGAGCAAATGAATAGTGTGATAGGAATCATACAATTCATGGACTCTTGTCTTGTGAAATTTAATGAGAATAATAATTTTCATAACAAAATTAAAAAATTTTAGCAAGAAACTCAATAATCTAACCTTGAAAAAAAAGAACAAATATCATAATAAACCTGAAAAAAGTTCGAAGACCTTTTTGGATTACGAGAAAAGTTTTTATTTTCATTTTCTCAAAAATCAATTGGCCTTTTTTTTGAACACAGACAATGATGATCAATCTTCATTGAAGTCAGAATAAAACCAGACCAAACTAACCAAAAAAAAAAAAAAAAATGAAATTTTGTTCGGGCAGCATCAAGATGAACATTTATTTGATTGATTGATTCGGATCCATGAACAAGAAAAAAAAGGATCCTGCCAAAAAAACAAAAAAAATGGAAAAATTTCCATGACAAACATCACCATGTGAATGATTAACGGATATAAGGCCAAACAAAAAAAAAAAACAAAAAGCAGACAAACACAAAAAAGTTTTGTTCCAATGAACTTCAACTTAATTAATTTTTTTTTTGTTCTTAACATATAGGGTTTATTCATGTTTGTTTGATGAACAATAATGATGATGATGATGATGATAAAATAAACGGATAGTAATACAAAACCGGAAAAAAAAGTTTGACTTACCCGTGATTTTGATTTATTTTTACTACTACTACTACTACTACTATAATGTGATGAATGATTATGGCCAGATGATTTTGTTGAAGCCGCAAACATTGATGATACATTATTATGTTCATTTGGTGGTTCATGAGCAAGAAATAATGCATATGATGGTACATCTTTACTTGCACCAGCACTATGTGTACGTCGCAATAATCGTACAAGACGTGTTGCCGATGCGGAAGTAATTTGAGCTATAGAACCTTTACGTTTACGATTTGTATTTATCGATTTGCCAACATTATTATCATTATTTGATCGATATTTTGATGATGATGATGTTGATGAACATTCATTTGTATGAGTGGTTTTATTTTTCGTTGAATTTGTCGTTGCTGTTGTTGCGGTTGTTGATTGTTGTTGATCACTATTAAATTGGTCATCATTTGATGTTACATTATTGCGACTATTTGAATTGGAACGATGTGATTCCTATATAGAATTGGGAAACGAAAAAAAAAACAAACAAACAAACAATCGAATATATTTTAGTGGTAAAAATATGACAACAATAATAACAAATAACAAACAGAATTATTATTGGCACAGAAAAAAAGGCCAATGGCAAAATTCTTATTCATTATTTTCTTATTGTTCATTTTATTAATTATATTGTATTGTATATTTGTATTTATCGATATATATTAAATGAAACTTACAAAAGAACGATCGGTATTTAATGATGCACCAAGTTTTTGACACAAAGAATCTGGTAATAATAACGATGCTATTATGGCCGTCATACTACTATATGAATATGAAAAACAAAAATTGATGAATGATTGTGTTTTTCATGGTTTTTTTTTCATGGAAATAAATGCCAGAATAAAGTAAAATATTTCTACATACTTTTTACGTTGTTTTGGTTTCTTCATATTTGTTGTTATAGTTGTCGTTGCTATCGATTCACGATGATGATGTCGATTATTATTATTATTATTATTATTGACATTTGTATGATCATCAATATCATTATTGGTTGAATCATTGTTAGCTTTGTCCGATTGTTCATTGTCTTTATTCGATATTATTGATTTTATTGTTGAATTTGAATTGGAATTCGATTTACGAATATCACTACAATTATCCAATGATGTAGCCATTGTTGTTGTTGTTGTTGTTGTTGTTTTTAAATGTATAAGATTACGACATAATTCATCGATTAATCGTGAATGTTTGTTCTTTTTATTACTAACTACATTTTCATTTCCGCCACTACAACCAACATTACTACTACATCCATTATCATTTTTATTGTTATTATTATCTGAATCCATTTGGATTAGATCTTCATAGATGCCTTCTTCTCCATCATCATCATCATCGTCATCATCATCATCATCATCTGGTGTACCTACACCGACACCAATACCGGCTGCAGCTGCCGCTGCAGCTGCTTGTAACAATGTTGCTGCCGTTTGTTGATGATGTGATGATTTCAGGAATAATTCATCCACCGATAATGTACAATGTTTAGAATGTATCGAATGGCTACTTAATGAAGAATGATCTTCATTTCTATAATTTTTCATTTTTTTTCCAAGAAAAAAATAAATTAAACAAAATAACATCATTTATCAAATGGAATAAAAAAAACCGTACGAAAAATACTTACATACTATTACTACAACTAGGACTTGGTGTACTTAGTTCGGATGGACTAAGACCACCACAACTTGAATTTAATGGTGATCGTGAACCTGATTCACGACGATGAATATATCTTGGTTCACCAGGTACAGCCAATGAATATTTACGTTGATAATTCATATTCACAGGTCTAGTTGATGCCGTTGCACGTGTTATACGTGTATCGATTGCACTTTCTTGACTATATAATGATGTTGCACTATTCATTTCATCATTATTTAAACTACTATAACTACTACAGCTATCCGGTTTTGTTTTACCAGTATTACCGGAACCACCGGATCTATCTTCCGATTGTCTGGCTGATGATGTTTGATTATCAACAATTTGTCTTGAATCATCAATAATTCCATCATCATCTTCAAAAGGATCAACATCATTATTATTGTTAATGTTATTATTGAGATTGTTATTATTATTATTATTATTATTTGCCATCATCATTGTCATCATTGTTTCCATATTATTTTTATCGGCTGTTGTTGTACAATTCACATCTGTTGTCATATGATTTTCATTTATTTTCTGATTTGATAATGTAATCAATTCAGAACAATAATAATTTGTTTTACTATTCGATTGAACTAGTTGTTCTTGTTCCAATATTGAACCAGATTCTTGTTTTTGTTGTTGTGGCTGACAATTTTGTATTTGATCCACAATAATAGTATTATTAGTTTGTGATGTTGTTGATGATGCGGAAGTTACTACTGTTGTTGCTTTCAATGACAATGAACGATTTTCTTCAATATTTGTTTGTTTATGATTATTGGAAATATTTTCAATAGAATTTTGATCAAAATATTCCAAACAATTATCACCATTGATTGAATTGAATTTATCTTTTTCCTAGAATAAAAGTAAACAACAACAACAGCAACAAAAAAAAAATGAATACAAATATACAAATGATTTTCAAATTCAAATAACTTTCAAAAGTAAACAACAATCGATTGTGAATATCGATTGAATATCGTTTTGAGAATCGAAAAAAATGACATACACACACGAACACATTCTAAACTATCCAAATTCGAATGTGATCAAACAAAAACAAAAAAAGAGTTCTAAAGTTGATTTTTCTTTGGTGAAAATCTGGATCAACTACGTTAATTCTAATAATAATAATAATTGATGACGACAAATACAGATATACGCACATACATACAAGTCATGTGAATGAGTAGGTGGTTGATTTTTTTTTTTTTTTTGGTTTGGCATGGCTTGAGATAATGAAATGAATCTTAATCTTTTAGATTATTTTTTATATACAAACATAATAGAATTTGATCATGACATTTTCAACACCATAAGATCTCAAATGATTGATTCATTTATACAAAAGAAAAAGAATGAAAAATGGAACTAAAAACAAACAAACAAAAACAGAAAAAAAAATGAAAACAATAAAAGCTGAATGGATGGAAAAAACAAAACAAAACAAAACAAAACAAGTAATTGAAAACAATGATGCTTGGGAAAAAAACATGAAAAAAAATAACAGCTAAAAATCGAAACAACAACAACAACAAGAATCGAATTGAATTATATCACATTTATACACATGAGGAAGTTGTGTAAATTTTGTTTGTGTGTGTGTGTGTGTGTGTATTGTTTGCTTACATCCGTCACTCACTTGGAAAAAAGAAAAAGAAAAAAATTCTTACAACTTTCATCATCAACAACAAACGATGTGAGAGAAAAAAAAACGAATAAAAACGAATAACAACAGTGATTCTGTGAACAATGAATTATGTTGAAAAATGTTTAAAAAAAACACACACACACACACACATCAACAACAACAACAATCATCATCGAATAGTGATGATTGGCAAAAACGATCAATAATCATATGCATACAAAAACAATATCCAAAAAAAAAAAATACAGCGGACACTCTACTCTAAGAACAAAAACAAAAAATGTTTCAATATCCAGTTGAAATTTCATCAATTTCATCAATCATAATGATTTATCAATTTATTTGACAGCCAGCCAAAAAAAAAAAATCATCATCATCTGTTGGTTCTACATTCTTCATTTTTTTTTGTTCTCTCCATTGGAAAAGGTCAAGAATTTTGAAACTAAAAAAAAAACAAATTTTTTATTTTTTGGTGCCAAGTCCAAATAATCGTAATCAGAATATTCAAGTACACCCACTGTAGTATATTGAAGTGTTTATCAAGAGAAATATAATAAAAAAAAGGTCAAACAAACAATTGATTGATCCACAAAAAAAACAAAAACAAAAACAACAGAATAATCATGAAAAGCTTCGAGTTAAAATTAGAATCACACACAAACACACGCACACACACAGAGAATTTTTTTAAATGAACACAGCAACTAATAATGTATGTTCACGATTCTTGCTTGATAATGATCACTACAATTGGCAGTTAGGTTACAACAAAAAAAAAACAACAACAACAACAAGAATTTGTGACGTAAAAACATTATTGATGAAGAATTATTGTTTTATTTTTTTTTGAAACAATTTTTATTTTGATTGTTTTGAATGAAATGAACAGAATAATAAATACCGAGAGAGAGCTAGAGAGAGAGAGAGAGAGAGAGAGAGAGAGAGATCAAACAGAAATCACACAGACAGCTTTATATTATATGACAGCTTAGATGGAATTGATTGGCCTGACTAAATGAATAAATATATAAATGTCTGCTGCTGCTGCTGACACTAACAGATATCCGATCGACAGATCAACCAAAATCTATATGGAAATAGACACAAATGAAACATTATAATTGATTTTTTTTTGTGGGAAATAAATGGAAATCAAATTTGTTCAATAATTATGATGATGATGATGATGATGATGATGATGATGATGATGATGATGATGATGTGAAGGAAAATTATTCAAAATTGAATTTTTTTTTTTTTTTGATTATAGTGATAAAATATTCACAGCCATATAGGAAATCATAGAATCCACATTTCAGTAGATTTTTCCTCATAAATTATTAACTTGATTTGTTCCATGTGTGCTGTGTGTGTGTGTGTGTGTGTGTGTGTGTGTGTGTGTGTGTGTGTGTGTATACAAGCATACACGAACATGAAACATGAAATTTGGAACCAAAAAAAAAAAAAAAAACAACGATGATAATCAAATTCAAGATTCATGCAAATAAAAAAAAAATGCCGAAAAATCATGAGCTTGTCATTTTGAATCTTTTGATTATTCAAGAAGAAAAAAAAGAGGCCATAATGTAAGATACATTATCAAGATTCTTGAGAACCATATATTCCAATGTTCCACAAATTGCATACATTATTAATTATGGATTGTATGTATGTGATAGAATATTAATGTAAAAGGAATGAAATGATTAGAAAGTTATCAAACCAATCTGGATCCAATTACAGTCAGTCATCATCAGTCAATTTAAAGCTGTTGATAATTTCATTCTATTTGGTTTTATATGTGAATAATTTTTTTTTATATACGAATAACATGTTAGACTGATTAATAATGAGTATATATTTAGGTAAAATGTATTGCTGAAAACATAACGATAAGATACAACATCAATACACACAACATCAACATCAAATAACAGCAGAATAAAAAAAAATCAGAATATTCAATGATATTATATATATACAAAAAAAAAAAAAAAATACAGTGACACATCGCCATTCATGTGTGTGTGTGTGTGTGTGTGTATGATGAAAAAAACGGTTATTCACTGCAAATGACAAGATAACAATTCGTGAATTTAATTTTTTTTTCAATTTATTTCAAGGTTTTTTTTTTATCAGTAATTATAATAATAATGACAACCTAGCAAATCGGATTTAAAGATAATTTTGGCGACAACAAACAAACAAACTACCATTTCATAAAGGGTAAAAATAATTCAAGCTGAGTCAAAAAAAAAAAAAAAATAAAAATAAAGGAAATTAATTCAACGTTGTAACTGCTCACGATGTTTGTTTTTTTTAAAAAAAAAATTTCATAATAGATGACTAAGCATTTTTCTTCATTCCACTTTTTTTTAAAAAAACCAAGGTATTTTTTTTTGTTTTGGATAAAAAAAAAATTCCAAGAAACCATCGTGTATGAAGAATAAAATGCAATGAGAATAAATCTTTTTCTTGTTTCGTGCTGTTCTGTTCCAGATATTTTTGTCTTGTCTTGTCTTGTTTTTTTTTTTTTGTATCATATTTTATGTTCAATAAATGAATGAAATATGACATTTACATCATTGACATTATTGTGTCCGGAAATGGTAGTAAATCCATTTTCTAAGGACAAAAAAAAAACCACTTTTTTTTCCCCACTGTAAATATGATGACAATGTTTATGAATTCATACAAATTGTAGTTACATGTATAAAGAAATGGGGAGAAAAAAATGATGATAATAATTGAATTTATGGCAATAAATAAACAATGATGATGATGTATAGTAGTGTAGATACAGGTTTCAAGAAAAACTGCTGCACACAAATGAATAGTTATGGAATGGAAAGAAAATCTATAAGAAAACAACAAATTCCTAATCAATTTATTTCGATGAAATAACCAAAAAGCTAAATGAACACACACGCACACAGACATAGAGAAAAGAATGTTTCAATTGAATTGAAATTCCATATTGTAACAGCCGGTAGTCGTATGACATTTGATTCTATGACATATGGTCGTTCTGTTTTTTTTTCTTTGGGGTATATATTCTCAATTTGATTCTAGTTCGATTTTTTTCCGGTTTTATATTGAACAACAACGATAATAATGATAAATAAATGTTGAACGAAGAAATAAAAATGAAAATAAACATAAAAAAACTAGGCTAAAAAGAAAGATAGAGACATACTGGCACACACATAAATATAAACAATTGGAAACATTAAGATGAACAAAATTTCAAAAAAAAAAAAAATTCCACAATCACAAAAATACAGATGAGAAAAAATGTTTTCATTTTTCGGTTTGCCACAATGGAAAGCCAAGTGAAAAAAAAAATTTCAAGAATCATCATCACTTTATTTGGGTGTTTGCTGTTTTTTTTTTTTTTTTTTTTTTTTTTTGGTATAATTTATTTTGCTATTTTCATGTTCAACCAAGCATCAAACTAACCCTTTGGTTAATTTTTGGTAAAGAAAATTATATATGATTCGATTCAATTGAATTTAATTTCATTTTCCAACACCATTTGCCATTTTTATAGCGAACAAAATTCGAAATGGCAGCCGTGTTTTTTTATTTTTATTTTTATTTTTTCTCTCTGTGGTATTATGTGTGTGTGTGTGTGATAAAATTTTATGAATGAAAAAAAAACTTTTTTCATAATGAACAAATAAAAAAATATGGCCTTTAAATTCAACGGTAAAAATCATGTGGCCTGATTTTGACTTGGAATTCACAACAACAAGGAGGAGAACCAAAAAAAAAAGGAAATTTCATCAACATTATTCTATTAGCAGGAATTTTACTTTCACTACTTTTGATAGTTATTTGTCAACTGGATAAGAATATTTAGATGGAAATAAACAACAACAACAACAACAACAACAACGTCGACAATAAATAAAATTTGTATGCAATAAATGTGATGTGAAGATGATGACGATGATGATAATTTTCAAGCTATTAATGAGAAATACATTTCAATGAGCATCATTGCAAAAAAAGAGCATAAATCCACTTTTTTTCTACATGAATAATAATAATAATAATGATGATGATAAATAATAATAATAATAAAAAAACATGGCCATTGCTTTTTTTTTGTTGATGAAAAACAACTTTTTTTTCATCATCAACAACAACAAACAAGAGAAAAATGATTTGCTCGTCGTTTTTTTTTTTTTTTTTGGTGAATGAGAGAGAGAGAAAAAAAAAATTATATGGTTATGATGGAAATGAAAATGGAATAAATTAGAATTGCATATTAAAATACAAAAAAAAAAATCATGTTTGGATGGAAGAAGAATCCGACAAAAAAAGAGTTGAAAAATGAATAAATGAATGAATGAATGAATGTTCATAATAAAAAATTAAACAAATTCATTGGAATAAAAAATTTGCCATTTGAAACCAAAAAAGTGTTCAGAGAAAAAAAAAATCATCTTATTATGATATACTGACCCTGGGCTGATGTCAATAGATGAAACGATTTTCACATTAAGATTCTTTTCATGATAGAAACTTGTACTACTGAAAACATGAGAATTTCTTCAGGCAATTGATGTGAAAATGAATACTGACTACTTGAATATTCATCAACACCAGTGTTATATAACAGCATCAATTTTTTTCACATTCAAAGTTTACATACAAAAAATACCACAGCTATCATGCTGACAACTGAAATTTGGCAGAATTTTTTTTTTTTTTTTTGTATTCAAAAAAATTCAAAAATCACTTTTTCAATATTATAACAGCGAATCAATGTGGAATCACAATCAAATTAAATAAAATGAAATCATCCAAAATAAAACTTTTGGTCGTATAGTATACAGCCACAAACAATTCATAGACAGTGAAAAGTTGTTATTATTGTTGATGTGATTTAGTAATAAAAAAAACAAATTGAACTCGTTGAGATTTTTTTTTATTTCACCAATTCATTGATCCAGAATGGAATGAACCAAATAAAAAAAAACGACATTTATTAAAGTACAAGAATCGTGAAAAGTTTCAACACATGCACACAGACACATACACACAGACAGAACATACAATCAAGACCTATGTATTAGATAGAGATGAACTATTACCACTGCTGTCACCAATCAAAATGAGAATTTTGGAAATTCTGAAAATTCTTGCCACGATACTTTTTATCTCGTTTTCAATGATTCATATGTGGCCAATGTTGGAACAATAATAACAACAACAATAATATTGATATATACTATACAATATGAAAGCGACGACGCACAAGTAAGATGGGCCAAAAAACCCTGAACTAAAAATTCAGAACGTGTGATACCATTACAAATAAATATAGGAATAAACATGGGCAGACGCCATATGAAACAACAACAACAAAAAAAAAATTTTCGTTAATTTCGATTCGACTCATCATCATGGAAAGTCATCATCATGGAACTGATGTTTGTTTCAAATGAAAAACAAAAATGATGATAAGGATGACAATGAAATATAAAAATGAAATCTCTTTACATCTAATTTATAATTTATATATAATTCACACTACTAATTTGATGTGAATATATATATTCTTAAATGTAAACGGAATCTTTATTCATGAAACTTTTAGCATTAAAAAAAAATTCTGTTTCTGATACTTATAGATTGTTATTAGTTCAAGGATTTTGTTATGTAAAAAGAAGAGTAAAAATTTTTTTTTTTCAAAGTTTTAGAATCGAAGGACATAATTTAAACTTTTTATTGTCAACGTGTACAGATTCTTTTTTTCATTCATTCATTCATTCATTCATTGTTCATCATCATCATCAATCTCAATTTTTTTTTGGACGGAAAAAAAATTCAGAATTTTTTTTTGTTTGGACCTTATTGTCAAATTCTATAGAATTTAAATACATATTTAACAAAACATAATGACAAACGAAATTCAATTTTTGAAAATTTCAATCTGAAAAAATACACACACACACACACACACTCTTACATAAAAATATTTAAGAACATTGAACGAAATGGAGAATTGGACGAAATGACAAAAAAAAACAAATTCAAACAGTCCATCGACCAAAATCATGACAACAACAATAGCAACAACAACAACAAAAATGATGATGATGATTATGCTAATGATAATTGCTTCATTGGAACTCGATTTTTTTTTTGAAAATCAAAAAAAAAGAAACGCAAAAAATATAGCAAAAAAATTTACTCGAAAATAATAAAGATCGCGTGATAAAGAAAATGAGCTAAAAATAGATCTTTTCTACTTCTCATTCATTCATTCAATTACCATTTTACATCCTAAACAATGATGACAAATTTATTCCAATAAGAACCAGAAGGAAAGAAAAAAAAATACCACCATTTTTATTCCTATTGTAATCGATTTTATCTGGAATTTTTTGTTTTCATGTGTGTGTGTGTGTGTGTATCTTGCTTGTCAATTCAATTCTTGTATAGTAAATGGTACAGTTGATATTGAATAATAATGGAATTTGATTGAAAAAAAAATTATGGTCTAATGTGATTCATTTCATTTGGAAAAAAAAACATATTATTATTATCATTATAATCATAGAAATGGAATTCATTTTTTTTTCACTTTGTTAACAAATAAACATTTTTTTTCTGGTTTTCTAGTTTTGTTTGTGTCGGCTATTCATCTTTTCATTTTTTTTTATTTTATTTTTCACCCTATCTATGATGGTCATCGTACTGATCGGTCATAATCGCTTTTAACTGGGAAAGAAAAAAAAACCAAACAACCAGATTTGATGGAAAAGTATGAGTAAAACGAAAATGAGCATCATTAATGACAGATTGAATGATTCCATACATTCATATTACCAGCACTAATAACACACCCACCACAAACCAAACATTATCATCATCGTCATCATCGTCATCATCAGTTATGATGGAAAAAAACGATAAAATTATCATTATCATAATCTAGGAAACAAAATCATAAAATAATGGATGGAAAAAAAATTTTTTGTGATAAAAAATTCCGGCTTATATACAGAAAAAAAACATACATTGGTAATCATTATTGAATCATTAATTGAAGAATGAAATGGAAAAAAATGAAAAAATTTTGTCGAAAATTTTTTCAAATTTGTTCGCCATGATGATGTCTTTGTCGTTGTTGTCGTCGTCTTCGTCTTAGTAGTAGGCCGTAATGATAAACGATCATTGAATAACGAATTTATCGATAATTTTGATCTTGATGTTGATGATGATGATGAATCCATTTCATTGATTGTCTTTGTAGCTTTGATAGTGGTGGTGCACATTTTATTTATTTTTTTATACAGTTAACAATTGTCGGCTTTTTTTCCGAATTTCTTTTCACAATTTTCATTTTATTTGTATACAAAAATGAACAACAACAACAACAAAAAATGGAACAAACAAACATCACATGCCATTTGATTGTATGGATTGCCATTTCAAAGAAAAATTCTAGGCCTCATATACAATTCTTGAACATTGAACACAAATGAACCGAAACCAAAACATAAAACACCCATTTCATAATGATACAAGATGTTACAATAATAATAACAATAATGATAATAGAAAGGAAGAAAAAAAAGAAGAAAAAAATCACTTCCGCATTCTGGTTTCATGGTTGTTGGAATGGAATCATTTTTCATGTTTTGAGTTTTGCTTTGCTTTGCTTTCTCATATAATACTTGTATCATGTGTGTGTGTGTGTGTGTGTGTTTGTTCAAATAAAAGATATTCGAATAGAAGACATAAAAAACATTTCAAAGTTGATGATGATGATGATGGGAGAAATTTTCATTTTATCAATCAATAATTCCACATCGACATCGATATGGACAAATAAAAAAAAAATGTACATCATCACAATTATGATGAACACATCAATGATGAAAAATTCGTATTTGGATTATGCATCATCATCATAGTCGTTTTTTTCATCTTTCAACAAGTAATAATTATCTAAGAAATTTGTCTGAATAGATATAATCATTTACCATTATCGTCATCAGCAATATTCGGATTCGTGATGATGATGATGATGAAGATGATGATGATAACGATGACGATAATGAAAATTAATTATAAAATGATCCAATCATCAACAGCAACAACAAAAAAAAAAACAACAAAAATCAAAACAACAACAACAACAAAAACAATCAAAATGATGAAAAATTGACAAAAAAAAAATGAATAAATAAATATGAAATGTTAAAAAATGACGAACCAAAAAAAAAAAAAAAAAACGCGCGCCCAAACATATACGCACATATATGTGTGTGGACAAACAAACAAGAATCAACAATAAAATGGAAATGATGATTTTGATGCATCAAGTGGTCATTTATAAAATTTCATCTATTCAATTGACGTCATCATGTGAATGAATGACGAAATGAATAGAAATTTTTTTTGTTCATTCCACAATCACTTAAAATTGACCATCGTCAATTGATTAAATGATAGTGTTGATGAGGATATTGATGAATGTAACATTTCTTTTCACTCTTTCTCTCTCTCTCTCTCTCTCTCTCTCTCTCTCTCTCTCTCTCTCTCTCTCTCTCTCTCTCTCTCTGTTGCCAAAAAAAAATTATATGAAAATCATCTTGACCATCATGATCACGGTTATTTTTTTACATATTCACTGATGTTTAGAATTGTGTGTGTTTTCAATTTTTTTTTTGTTTTGTTTACAGGTATTTTTCCACACTATCAATTCAAATAAACGAAAAAGATTTTATTTTGATGGTCATTATGGCGTAATATCATCAATATCAATCAGATAGATATTAATGTTAATTAACTGCTACTAATATTCATATCAAAATTCAGATGATCGATTGATCAACATTGGATTATTTTAGCAAAAATAAAAAAAAAGAGAGAAAGAAAAATAAATAATTCCTTTTACATTTATTGATTTACAAAATCATTGATGAGCTAATTTTAAATCATCCACAATCATTAATGATCATATGGTTTTTCTTTCCGATACTATTAATAGCCAAATGTTTTATTTTCATTCCATTTTTCAAGGTCAAAATGAATGATTAAATATTTGTGTGTGTGTGTGTGTGTGTGTGTGTTTGTGTGTGTGTTTGTGTGTGTGATTTAGAGCAATTCAATTCATATATATATGTTTATATTTGTTTATACTGACGAATCCATCGATGACGACATAGCTGTTGTTGTTTATGATAATGATAATGATAATGATAATGAATTGAATCAAATTGAATCGTTAATTCAACATTCAAATTGATGATTAATTCATTCATTTTATTTATTGAATGTTAATGATGGAAATAATTTTGAATTCAATTCAATTCTTATGAGATATGAATAATTTTAGAATTCAATGAATTCAATGATTATCAAAGAAAAAAAATTCTGATCATTTTATTCTATAAATACACCCATCAACATTTTTATATGAACAGAAATGAAATGCATCGATTTTATTGTTTCAAACAATTTAGATTTTGTTTGTGTGTGTGTGTGTGTAAGTGTGTGAATTGAATTTGAAATTCTCTCAGATCTTTTATCCAAATTACAAATGGTTATTTATTGTGTAATTTTTTTTGTTCTTTTTTCTTTTTCATTTCATTTCATTTGATGATGATCCAAATCACTTGGGGCATATGAATGGTTCATGTGTGTAACAGTGTGTATAGTTTTTTTTCTATTTAAATGATAATTAACACTAAAGGCTACTTCTTTTTTTTTGGGTCACATTTTCGTTGCATTTTTTTTTGCTTTTATTTTTCATCACTTGTTCAATGATGATGATGTTGATCATCAAGAATTTGGTTCAATTTTAATTAAATGGAATGAGAGAGAAAAAAAAATGAAGAAAAAAAAAACGGCATCAATAATGATTTCGTAATACCATGGTCACTTTGTGTATCATCGTAAATACGTAAACACGCACACACACACACACACACACACACACATGTATAAAAGATAAATCCTGGTATCGATAAGTGAGAGAGAAAACAAGAAACATTCAATATGAGTGAACATTGTTTCCAATGTGAAATATAAAATCGAATGAAATTAATAGCGACACGTACGATTTTTTTTTCATGGCGCAGTAAGTTTCACTTTTTTTTCATCATCATCATCATCATCATCATTTAGAATATACATACATAAGATTAATTCTATAAAAGAAAACAGAATCTTAGCTACAGCGATTGAATGAATGAAAAAAAAAATTTGTCCTTGCTAACAATATAATAAAATCAAATTCAAAATGACATTGTCATTGTCAGATTTTTATGTTCCAGAATATCGATATAAATGTTATAAAGATTTAATCATCAAAGAATTTGTGATCGAGAAAAAATTTTATTTGAAAAAACAACACCGCCATCTAGTATCAAGAATCGTAAAGCGACAATGAATTTTTTTTTAATTTTCATTTTTTTTTATTACAAATTTCACCACCAGATTCTGCTAGCTGTTAGAATGAATAAAATGGAACCAAAAAAAAAAAAAAAAAAAAATAGACAGGAATAAAATAGAAATTTAAATTGAAAAAAAAATGAGGAAAAAAATCAAACATGATGTTTCTACATAGTCTGCTACAATGATAGATAGATATTGTGTGTGTGTGTGTGTTTGTGTGTAGGCGATGTTGATGTGCGGTACATTCATTGGGAAAATGAAATACAGAATTTTCCCAACAGAAATAAACTTTGAAATGGGAATAAGAAAAAATCAACAAATAAAAAACACACAAACACACACACACACACACACGAATACAAGACAAACACAAGTCAAAAGCAAGAAAAATCAATAGTAAATTCTATAGAAAATTTTTTTTTTGTTTCACTCAAAAATGTTTGAACGACAAAGTTTGTGTTCTATCTAATTTTTTTTGTATCTAATTCCAAATGTTCATCACCATCGTTTTATTCATGTTTTGACATCAAAAAAAACAACGAAAATGCAATTAATTTTCATGTTTTTTAATCTTCATAAAACAACGACGATAACTGTAGTATTCTCCAATGGAAACAACTGACACAACTAATGAAAAAACATACTAGAAACACACTAGATTCACTATGAGAATACGGAAAAAAAACAAATGAAAAAGTTTGACCGGTCAATATATATTATATGGTTCAAAATTATAAGGACAACAACAACAACAACAACATTATGCAACAAATGTAACGAATTTTTTTTTTTATTATTCAGATTTTCATCCTAATCTTTTTAATGAAATTCTGCGAAAAAAAAATTACCAAAATTAATGAAAAAAAATGTTTGAGAATACAGATTTTTAAATTTACACAATGATTCTCACTCAAAAATTACTCAACACAGACAAATGACGGAACAAACCTGTCAGAAACACATTTTGTTTCTATGTCAATTATAAAACCAGGCGTAAAAAAAGTCAAAAAAAAGAATAAAAAATTTTTGTTGCCTACCTTGAATGTCTGATTTTGTTCCGTTGACGATTGTTTTTGTTGTATAGAATCTGAAAGTTTTGTTATTGATTCCATTGAATCGATGCAAAGTATTTTTGTTGGTGAACTTTCATCAATGATGACAACAACATTTGTTTTGTTGTTATGATGATTATTATTATTATTATTATTCGTATTGATCACATTGTTTTTTTGTTTTTGTTTTTGTTGTTGTTGTTGTTGTTGTTGAACCGATGATGTTGATGATAACAAAAGACGTGATGATTTTCTTTTATTACGTTTTTCATCATTTTTCATTCTCATCATACGTTCCCAGGATTTTTGTGCTTTATCTTTCTGTATGATTGTCGGTACAGAATATCTAGAATGTTTTATTTGTTGTTGATTATTTATTGAAAATGATAATGATCGTAAACTGCCTAAGAAAACGGTTTCCGGTATTGATGAATTACGGAATTGCTGCTGCTGTTGTTGTTGTTGTTGTTGTTTTTGATTTGAATTTATGTTTTTTGCATAATTTCGATTAAAAAGTTTGACCAAATTTGGACGTATTGCCGACAATGATGATGATAATGATTGTTGTTGTTGTTGTTGTTGTTGTGTAACAATTTGTATCGCCGATGATGATAATGATGATGGTGTTATACAATTACTACTATGATTTTTATGATGACGTAGATAGAACCAAAGATTTTTAATTTCAAAACTTTTTCTTTTACATTTTTTATTATCAATATTCTGATAATTATTATTGTTATCATCATCATAATTTTGTTGTTTTATTCGTTGTTTTTGTTTTTGTTGTTGTTGTTGTTGTTGTTGGTGTACATTATTTTTATTACAGCCATCAATCATATTGGATTGATTAGCATTCTCATCAATACTAATACTACCATCATCTTCGCTGTAATCACTATCATCATCATAGTCGTATTCGTCGTCGTCGTCGTCGTCGTTGTCTTCGTCATCAATATCATCCGTATCATCATCATCATCATCGCTGTAATTATCATAATTTGGATTTGGTATTTGTAATGACAAATTTTTCATTGTCACCATACGGCTTCCTTGCTGTATTTTTGTTATCATAGATGTTGATGATGATGGCCATTGTTGTTGTTCATCATATTCATTTTCATTATTATTATTATTATTTAAATCTACATTATCATCTTCATCAATAATAACAATATTTGGTGTAATTTGTGATCGCCAACCAATATTATTGTTGTTATTATTGTCGGTATTTGTTACACCTGAACCTTGTTCACATTCTTGTTGTTGTTGTTGTTGTTGTTGTCTAGATCTTATGATACATCCGTTGATATTTCCATTGTGAGTGCTGCCACCAACACCGCCACCACCACCATTACCACTACCATTAATAATGCCGCAACAACAGCAGCAACAAAATTTTTGCCTTAATTTCTCCAGGATGTTTATTTATTTATTTATCCGGTATCAGTAATGATGATGATGATGATTATTATTGTTATTGTTCCAATTGAAACAAATGGTGAATGATGAAAAAAAAGAGAGAAAAACAATAATTTCTATAATGATTTTCTCATATGGATGGTTAATTTAGTTGGCATTTGATGATAGTTTGATTTGATTGGATCTTTTTACAATTTGTTCCGGCAAAAACACTCATCAAGTTTTAGGTGGTGGTGGTCGTGATGATGATGATGATGATGATGAAAAATGAAACCAACGAAAAAAAAATTCATAATTATTCTAGCCATATGACATTTTTTTTCATTTTCATTTGATATATAATTTTTTTTTCTTTCATGTATAGAATTGCCGCTAAAATGGCTCGACAATTTTATTCTGCATTATTCTGCATGCACAAACACACACACACGCATACATAAAAGTTGAAAACAACAATGTGAACATATAAATATGAAAAACAAAACTTATGGTATGGTAAATTAGATTCACTTTTATGATGATGATGATGATATTATGATCAGAATGAAAAAAAAATAATAATTTTTTTTTTCGTCCCGTTTATGCCAACAACAACATCACTTTTGTACAATAACAACAACAGAACGGAACAAAAATAAAAATAATAATAATCATCATCATCATCGGGTTAATGGCAGTTTGACAAATTGAAGAGAGAGAGAGAGAGAGAGAAAAAAAACCATTACAGACTATTGAAATGAAAAAAAAATATATGAATGGCCCATACTGAATGAGATTAAATTAATTTTAATCATTTGAAGATAATAATAATTATGACGATGATGTTGATGATGATGATGATGATGATGATGATGATGATGAACACTGCAAAATTGAATTGAAGTTGTGAATTATACTCAACAATGCTTGTGGGCCCATTGTTGGTGTTTGTTTTGTTTTGTTTTTTGTTTTTTTATTGAATGAGATTTCCTTTTGAAATGGATGACGTAATCCAAAACACAAGCAATCATTATGATGAATCTAGAATATGATGAAATAGTAATTAGATGAAAATTCGTACACGGTAAGAAAGTGGATAAAAATTCAGGTGAAAATCATTATAAATTTTTTTTTTCGTTGCTTTTATCAATAATCTAATACTGGTTACAATTGATGCAAGGTTTTTTTTTGAAAAAAAAGTGGTTGATGTCATTTTTACTTGGATGAAAAATAGATGAGCAAAGGGAAATATATCAGATCAAAAAAAATAAAAAATAAAAATTCCACTTTGGTTATGTTTGTTCGTTTTTTTTTTCGTTGATCCAAATCATCTGACATGTACACCTGGCATACAGAAAAAAAAATCATACACTAATTCACAATGAAACACCATATGTCTTTTTAAATATTTGATATGCAAAATGACAGCAATCTACCTGACATATATTTACATACACACACACATATGCACACCTATAGCCATTTATGATTCAATGAATTATTCTTGGCATCAAACAACGGAAATGAAGATGAAATTTAATAATACCTATATGTGTAAATATATGAGAATTATAAATATAATTATTATTATGAAGATGGCAAGTAATAACAATGGACCTATATATATGTTTGTTTGTTGAATGAATGAATATATATATAAGAATCAAGAATCTTGAACAGAATCATTATTGATTCACTATCCAATCGATCATTTTTCTTTCTTTTTTTTCACACTTTTGTTCTCTATGGATTTCCTTTTTTTTTTCTTCATTTGTTTACATTGTTTCAGAAGCTTATTCATTCATATTTATAATGAAATCTCAATTTTTTTTTCTTCATTTGTATGTATATACATTATATAATGAAATTCCAAAACAAACACACACACACACACACAAACAAAGTTTATTATATACTATAGTAATAGCAGAGTAGATCAATGTAAATATGTCAATGTCTATCGTTTTGTAATTTAAACAATCTATATATATATTTACAAGAATGAATGGCAATATTTTTTTTTCTCTATTCGTGGCTAAAAGATGAAACTGATGATAATTTTATGCTCAATATTATATGATATATATGAATATTATGATAATAATAGCAAAAACAACAATGATGATGATGATGATTATGAAATGGCAATAAACAAATGAATGATGAGAGAATGAATGTTAGCTCAAAGCTTTTATCCTTAAGGTATGTTTTTTTTCCATAAAAACAGCTGCGTCTATGCAAAAAAAAAAATCATTTCATGTGGTTATTCAAGTGGAAGAAAAACAAAAGAGAAATAACAATCAAACAAATAGAAATCGGATCAAATGATATATGATAATAAAAAAAAAAATAGGCCCACCATATATAATATGGTCATATAATAATAATAATGAAATAATAAAATTCAAAACTTGAAATACAACAATAGAATCACTGAATTCATGGATTCAGATAGAAAATTGCTTGGAATTCTTTCGAAAATCAAACGAAAAATGGCCAAAAATAATCTTGTATTATAATAAAATAATCAAAATAAAATAAAGAATCCATGCAAAAACAAAAAGAAATTCTTGCCAGTTCAGTTCACCTATAAAAAAAAATACTGTCATCATTTTTTTATTACAACATGAATATAATATATGATGATGGAATTATGTGATGTTCATGCGGGACATTTATATGACAGAATAAAAAGATATCCTCAAGAGATAGAAAAAAAAACTACATGATTTTTGACATATTATAAAGTTTTTTAAACTTTTTTTTTCTCAACAATTTCTTTACAGGAAAATAATTTGAATTCTTCGTCACATTCATACAATATTATCATCATTATTAGGTTATTCTTACCATTGGAATATACTTACTTATTTGAATTGCCTGAATCACATTGCATGGCCACAAAACAACAAGTTAAGAATTTTTGTTCAAAAAAGGAATATTCAATCGAAGAATTTTTTCATTTCATTATTTACAAAAAAAAAATTAAATCAATTAAATTGAATAACACACACACGTACACGTACAAAATACATTTGCACAATGGAAAAAAAAAACTTTAATTTTTTATTTTCAAGTTATCTTCTGGAATTCAAGCAGACTTAAAATCAACATAATCATTGTATCATGTATCATTCAGTGTAGCAACAACAACAACAACAACAACAATATCCATTTAATCTACCTGTCAACAACAAGTAATAACAGAATTACATTATGTAGTAATGAATAAGAATATTGAAATTTTGTTTTTTTTTTTGAGACATGAACCACACAAGCATGCACGTCAAACTGAATGAATGATGCATTCGACACCAACTGAATGTCGATATAGTAGAGAGAAAGAGAGAAAGAAAAAAAATGATGAAAAGAATTCATTTGCTTTTTTTTTGGTTTTAAATTCCATATATATTCACATCACTTTTCTTCTTATTACAAAACAGTCGAAAGAATATAGATGGAAAAAAAGTTTTCATCTTTTTTTTCACGTTTTGCTATTACCTTTTACATTTTTGGGAAAGAAAAATCTATAGCCTCTACTACTTCTTTTTTTAACCATAACCATGATGATAGTTTCATGGATTTTTTTTTTGTTTCTGGTTATATTGTGGGCTTGGATTGTTGTTGTTGTTGTTGGTGGTGGTTGCAACAATAATGCTGGCGATGCGCGCACACACTGCATGGAATGTTGGCTTCCTTTCCTTTATTCTACGATTGGATTGTATGGATATTTTTTTTTAATATTCTCTCTCTCTCTTTCTCTTGCAAATATATGGTCCGCTGACTCAACAGTCCAACAAGAAACTAGAATAAATATCCATGACTGATGGATAGTGATTGCCTGAGACCATATGTCTGCGTTGCATTTATATATGTATATTGTATATATAAATGTATTTGATGTGGTGAAAAAAAAGCGCGAAAAAACGATAGCTGTTTTGCTTTTGTTTTCTACAAGAATATGGATGATGTGGATGTAAATGTTGAATGTGAAAAAAATAAAATGAAAATGTATGAACAAGATCCTATTAGGAATTATATATTTTTGTTTCTTCTTCATAACTCATTTTCTTTGGAAAAAAATGAAAGAAAAAAAAGAGCAAAAAAAAATATACAAAACTGGACACTAAGAAACTTTTATTTATTTTTTTCAGACTTGAATGACTAAGAAGAAGAAGAAGAAAAAGATTCCGAGTTGATTATTGTTATTCGTTATGTGTTTACTAAATCATATGATGTATAGAATAAATGTATGTATTCATGTAGAATTGGATTCACTTGATGATTTTTTTGTTTGTTTGTTTACTGATCAGAATTTTTCATCATTAGTAATTGTATTTTACAAGTGTGTGTGTGTGTGTGGGCGATATAATAAACCCAAGGATTGATGAAATTAAAGATGAAACAAGTGAATATTATCGACAAAAAAAAAAATATGAAACAATTTCTGTGTACAAGTTTTTCATCTAACCATTTGTGTGTGCGTGTGCGTTTGATTCTGTATTCCATCTTTATGTTAATTTGTAAAGATGAAAGGAAACAATTCCTAGAATTGCATGTAATTATAATGGAGCAAAAAAAAAAAAAATAAAATCATTTTCAAATGCCTAGTATAGTGTGTGTGTGTGTGTGTGTGTGTGTCTGTGGGTGGAGATGTGTATGTGTGTCACTAGCAACGATGTAGATATATATTTTGATCATAATGATTATCATTCATCATGGTATTTATTATGAAAAAAAAATACATCAAAAATAACCAAGAATCTAATTCCAGCACTAGTCCAATTTTCATTATTCAAGTGTACACAATTGTATACACTTCAAAACACATCTGAATAGGTAAAAGATGGTCAAAAAAAAAAAAATCCAATGTGATTGAGAAACAAACTTAATGAACTTCATTAAACACACACACACACACACACGCCTGTAAGTTTTTTTTTTGAGCAACAAATCATTATCATTCTATTTATGATGATGACAAATATTACTAACAAAAAAAATGAAAATAAATTGGAAAAAAATTGAAATGAAAACATCTCTTGAAAATACTAAAGTAATCATTGAACCAACCAATTCATATATGATTGAAATGAATCCAATTGAAATATAGAAATGTATATATAAAGTGAGAGAGAGAGAATGACAGATGTGTAATGCAATTTTTTTTTTTTTTTTCATTTTGATTGCAATATAACGATGCAGCAATTGATAATGATAATAACAATGATGACAATGACAATTGATATATGTTTAAATTTTCATTTTAATTTAATTCAATTCAATTCATTTCATTTCAATTTTTTTTTTGTTGTTGTTATGTCACACAAATGAACAATATTTAAATTTATACAAATTGTAGCGGAATTAGATTCCGATTCAAATTCTTTACCATTTAGACATCATCATAATATTAACGAGCATTGATCAATGTATCGTATAGAAAAACTGCCACGTTTAAATTATTGATTTTTTCATTGAAAAAAATTTTTTTTCTACCATTTGATTGATATGAAATACAATAATTTACAATAAGTTTTTTTTCCATATTTGAATGAAAAATTTATAAAAATAACAAATTACAGGTTATTCCAAAACTTTTTGACAGTAAACACATGTGATTATTATTCAACAAACAAAATCCATTTGAATAAGATTGTTTAATTTGAATATTTTCACTTGTCTGTGTACTGTGTACGTGTGTGTGTGAGAGAGAGATTCTTTCCTGAGAAAATTGATTTACAATTTTTTTTTCAGAATTTTTACTATATGGAATTAAGATTCAATGGTTTTTCAATTCAACAGTTTTTTAATGATTAACGTTTAGTTTGATGTGTCGGTGTATATGAAAAAAAAAATTGGAAAAAAATATTCTTCGGTTCTTATTATCACCATAAACATCATCATGATTATTATTTGAAGTGTCTAAATCTTGAATGATGATGATGATGATGATGGTAGAAAAAAAATGACAGAAAAAAGTTCACATTGATTGACAGAATTCCAATGAAAAAAAATGCCGTAAAATTTTTTTTCCCTTTTTTTGAATCATAATCATGTGATATGTTACGAAATCAAGTACCAAATTATGAGAACAGAAGGACTCAAAATACAATAACAACAACAACAACAACAACAACCACATACAACAGAAATGACAATGGAAATAAAAATTCAAGTGATTAATTCAAATTGCTCGATCGGAAATACAATCTCAATAATAGACAGTAAATACAGGAAGATTAAAAACACTGGAACATGGGATTCAAAATTCAAATTAAATTTTTTTTTGTCATCATTATCCCGTTTTTTTTTGTCATCATTATCGCAATAAATTAATCAGGAATTATAATTAAAATTTGAACATCGATTCAACGAAATTAAAAACAAACAAACATTGAAAAATCATCATGAACAATAATGAATAGGAAGAAACAAGAAGAATTTTTTTGGTTAAAACATCCAACCATCTCTACATAGATTAACTGGAAATTTTTTTTTTTTTTACTATCCTTTTCATCCATTCTTTGGCTTTTAGATAGACAACAACAACAACAACATCAACAACAACAACAGCAAAAATAAATCCGCTCAATAGCGTTAATGGACGCGCGTATTGTATAGCATGTTGGTTGCGATAGATAAAAAAAAAACACAAACACAAACATACAAAACCAGTAATAGTGAAGAAGAAAATATATGGGACAGTTATAACTCATTATTCATGGTTATGTATATTGAAAAAATGAATAATAGATCCAACAACGAGAAAAAAAAGAGTGAAGAAAAAAAAACTCAGAACCAAATTCCATTTGGAAGAAAAAAGAACGTTCACATGTGTCAACGGAAGTTTGTTGTTGATGATGATAATGATGACAATGGTATTCTTCTTGTCAGCTGATGTTGTTGTTGTTGTTGACGATCAACATAGTGAAATGGAGTTCCATTTTGGTTTGAGAGAGAAATAAAAAAAAATAAATATAAAAAATATGACAACAACAACAACAACAACAACACAAATCAACAAATGAATAGTGGTTGGTTGAACAACGAAAAAAAAAAAATTACTGGATAAATAAATTTCAACAAACAACATCATCAATAATAACAACAACAACAACAACAACAAACACATCACATCACATCACATCATCACTATTATACATTTAAAGTTGTTTATTTTCAACACAATACATTCAATTCATATATATATGAAAAGCAAAATACATATATTCATCCATAACATAGTCATAGTGGATTGATGAATGATATTTCGCTTCAATCCAAATTGACTATTGTAATTTGTATGCATCTATGAAGTTGATAATGATGACGAAGAAAAATATAAATCGTTTAAGAAGCTTACTTACTTATATAGACAATATATATACTTGAATTGAATTCAGTTTAATTGACAGCAATAATTATCGTTCATTTTTTTTTTTTTTTTTTTTTTGATGGTGATGGCAATGGAATTTTCATATTTAATTTTTTTTCTTCCATTTTGTAAATGACAATTTTGATAATGTAGACTATTTCGTTTTGTTTGGCACATTTCTTTTTATTGAAATATAAAAATAGAAATGGAACAGAAATAAAATTTGAATATTTCATTCAATAAAAACGTGAAAAAAAAATTTCCATTTTTGGTTTTTTTTTTAAATCAGAATATATATATGCAATGTATAGGAACAGAAATTCATTCAGAATAAATGTGGTTTTTTTTCACTTACTATTTCCGATTCAATTCCATGAATTCAATCATAAAATCGGAAATAAATTTAGCATCTTCAACTGGCATTGCATTGAACATTGATACACGTATGCCACCAACCAAACGATGTCCTTTGACACCAATTATTTTACGTTCTTTACATTCCTGTATGAATTGTTTTTCCAATTGTTCATCACCTTTTTGGCCACCGATACGAAATACTGCATTCATACGGCTACGACAATTTGGATTAACACCATTGTAATAGAAACCATTTGATTGATCAACAGTATCATAGATTAATCTTGCTCGTTGATCTGAACGATCGCCCATTACTTCAAGGCCACCTTGATCTTTAATCCATTGTAAATAAATTCTAGTCATATATATTGGATAACATGGTGGTGTATTATAAAGAGAATTCATTTTGTTCAATATTGTATAATCCAAAATTGTTGGACAAATGGACATAGGTTTACCAAGTAGATCATCACGAACAATAACGATGGCTAGACCAGCAATACCGGCATTTTTTTGTGTACCAGCAATAATAACACCATAATTAGAAACATCAATAGGTCTTGAAAGAAAATTCGATGTCATATCAATAGCAACGGGCATTGTATCACTGAATGGTTTAACTTGATATTGATATTCAACGCCAGCGATTGTTTCATTGTCAGTATAGAATAAATATTTGCCATCAGGATCTATCTACATTGTTTACATAAATATATGTATTTGATGCCGAATCCAAATAAAAAAACCGTTGTACAAATCATCGTTGTTTCCATTTTTATCATGGAAGGAAAATATTCCAATGTTAAGAAAAACGGTGCACGGAAAAAAAATATGAAAGAAATGAAAGAAAAAAAATAATCAATAACATTCGACAACAAAAAAAAAAAAAAAATTTCTAAACAAATAGAAATATACTAGAATACCTTCCAAGTATCCACATCAGGTATGGAAGTAAATTTATCAAGTTTTGGTGTTACACGACAAACATGACAATATTTTTCAGCTTCTTTAGCTGCTTTTTCGGACCATGTACCAGTGATTGCATAATTAACTTTACAACCTTTATATTCTGGACAAAGATTCAATGGTATCGATGCAAACTGTGCGGTACCGCCACCATGTACGAATAATACTCGATAATTATCGGGAATGGTCCTTAATTAATCGATAATTTCAAATCAATATTAATGAAAATATTAAACTAAAAAAAAAATCAATTTTATTATATATTACATTATTTCACGAAGCAATTTTTCTGCCGTACGTATAATGTTGTCAAATTCCGGTGAACGATGGCTCATTTCTATGCAAAATGATATATACAAAGTAAAATTAATAAATATGCATGGATATGTGTGTGTGTGTGTCTGTGATCAGAACGGATGTGGCCATAATTTCCGCCATCATACACACACAAACACACGGGAAAAAAATGTATATAAAAAACAATACCCATAACACTGATTCCAGTATTTTCATAATAAATTAATTCTTCTTGTGCTTTACGTAAAACATCATATGGAACACGAGCTGGTCCAGCATTACAATTGATCACATGGTTGGAAATTTTTTTCATTTTTTCAGCCATATTTTGATATTTTTTTCAAACAAATTGAATGAAACGTGAATGTTGAAAAACTTTTTAATCGAATTTTTTTTTTGTTACTTTCTTTATTTTTGATGATGTGTACAATGTTGAAGAGCAACGTGAATGAACAACAACAACAACAACAAAAAAAATGACGACAAAAGTTTTTTTTTTTTTTGACGACGACGATCGTGATTTTCGAATATTTATAACAGAGAAGATATTAGAAAAATGTTAGTTATATTCAATGTTCATGTTGAACACTTTTTACTGTTTAATCTCAAAAAAAAATCGTCATCAAATATTGATGATAAATGATAAACAGTGGAGAAACGTAAGAAAAAGAAAAAAAAAATTTCGGCTCACTCACATGCCATGGCATTATGCTTTGTTTGTTTCAAGCCGTCATATTTGTTTGTATGTGTGTACAGTGTGTACATTGTACACTGTACAAGCACTGTTTTGTCTTCATATATGATGATCATCATCATCATAATCATGATGTCCATGTTCAACAAGTATATGGTGTATATTATAATAACCAGTTTTGTTCATTTGTATACAGTTTCTTGTCATCATCATCATCATCATCATCATCGATATATTATGATGATGATGATGATGAGATAGATATGACCCGAAAAAAAAGAAAAATAACAACAACAAGTCGTCGTACTTTACCACTTGGTCACAATTTTATTTTTGACAGGCTTATCACATAAGAATCGTATCATCATATCATGTACGTTGAACTATTTGGAATTAACAATAAGAGATTGAAAAACGAAAAAGAAATTATACACAATTTTGCTGTTTTTTTTCCATTATCTAATCTAATTTAAATGTATTTTGTGTATGAAATCATTACTTTTTGATGTGTTTTTTGGGCACAAACACACACACACACACACACACGCCCACGAATAGAATATAGGATAGGATGGATCCGTAAATGTTTGAACATTTATCGCTAACATAAAGTTTTTTTTTTGCATATTTGAAAATTCCGAGGGCAACAACTTTTTTTTTTTGGTCAAATAAAAGTTTATTTGTAAATGGGAATATTCTGTTTTTTTTCTGAATCAACCAGTAATGGTAATGATCAAAGTTAAAATAGATATAAACAGTTGGAACATTTTTTTTCCTCCATGAGAATTTTGTATTCATATGAATTTCAAAAATTTACTTGTTCGTTATCATTTAGATTTGATGACAAAAATCATCAAAAGAAGAAAAAAAAATATATCGATGATCATACTATTGATGATTAAGCGTTGAATGATCATAATCTGGTGAATTGTTTTGTTTTTTGTAGACAGAAATGAAATTTTTTTTTTCTTGTAAAATCCAACAATCAATCAACATAATCAACACATCACATAATCATTATAATCGAATATATATGATCATTAAAATTACATTTGATGATCATCAGGAGATTGATTGATCATAATCATCATCATCATCATCATCATCATCATAAATGTATTGAAAGAATGAAATCAAATTTTTTGTTTTATCATCATATGAAAAATATTTGCACATGTTTATGAATCAAAAACAATATTTTGTTTCATTCATGCTTGCAAAAAAAAAAAAAAATTTTTTGAATTCCATCATTGAACGAATTGAATTTTCAATGACAACCAATGAACCATATCTTTGAAGCCAATGGTAAGTTTTTTATCATTACATCAACGTATGATTATAAATGATGATGATTAATTATTGATGAAACAAAAGGGAGTGAATTGATGAGGGTAGATTTGATGATGTCATCGAAATTAACAAAAAAAAAAAGGAGAAAAGAATATAATTAATGTCAGTAGCACACAGAATAATTAATTCTCTTAATTACGATGCATATGAAATCATTAATTGTCATTGAAATGATTTATTAATCGTTTTTTTTTTTGTTAGTGAAGAAAAAAAAATGATTAAAATCAATTAAATCAGAAAGACAAGAAAAACATTTGCATATCTAAAAAAAAAAATTCTTGTTTTTCTCATTTTCTTTTCTTTCGTACTCGTGCGATTGATGTGTGTGAATCTTTCATGAAATTCATCAGCAACCAAGCTAAAAAAACATGGAACCATTTACAGGTGTGTGTGTGTTTTCTTTTCATTAATCTTAAGAATATTCTGGATAAATTGATTTTAAATTTGATTATTGATTATTCAGTATGGATTCTGGCCATAACATTATTATTGACCATAATGAATAATGTTCCAACTAATGGTGATTGTCCATCACCATTAAAAATCGATCGAGAATGTGCATCACAATTTCTTTATTTTGGCAAACGAGATTCAATATTGACATTCGATGATGGACTTTATATTCAAAATTGTGAGTAAGTATAATTAAACTTTTTTTTGTTGTTGTTGTTTTTACTAGTTGATTGTAATTGAAAAAAAAACATATATAATTCATTGATAAAAAAGGGCCTTTGAAGATGGAATGATTTGTTTGAGTGATTATATTGATGAATGTTTACATGGTACAGCACGTATGGCAGCTGATGCATTATATGGTACCATTATCAAACAATACAATAAAAGATGTATGAATGAAACTATGGGGAAAAAATTTATTGAACATTCACAATGTTTACGTGATCATAGTAAAATGGAAAAATTTCATCAATGTGGTGATTATTATTTCCATAGAATACATCAAATACAACAAATACCAGATCGTGATTATCATATATTGGCTGCTTGTTGTTCAATGGCTTATTTTCATTCATGTGTTGATGAAAATAATCGTAAACTATGCAATGATTATGATGATAATGGTCAATTTTGGTCGAAAACATTTGATGAAATATCCGGTGATGTTGGCCTTTTTTGTTATGGTCATGAAACCAAAGACAATTGTACAAAGAATTTTCCTCAAGATATTTGGCAAAAATATCTTCAACAACCAATTGTTGAATTAGATTCACAAACATTACGTCGACGATGGAAATATATTTCAATAGTCATGTCCAATATTGATGTTGCTGCTAAATATGAATTATAATTCTACTTTATCGCCATCTATTGGTTGAAAGAATTATTTTTTTTATTAATAAAATATATGATGTTTTTTTTAAAAGAAAAAATAAAAATAAAAAATCATATCATATGTTAATACCGGTTTGTTTACGTATTTCAAGTTTATATAATTCTGGATGATCATTTTCATAAAAACTTGGCATCCTTACTAGGTGATTGTCAAAATAAATTTTAATTATTTTACTTGTACAAAAATCATTCAATTTTTCTTCAAATGCCATCAATTGTCCAATGAATGCAATATTTGGTCGTATAAATGGTCGTATTGTTTTTACCAATTTGAATGCATCTCTTGTGGTCATTTTATGATATTTAATCAGATAAGCTATATGAATGAAAATTGACAATTGATTAGTTTATTATTAATTTTTTTTTTCTTAATATTTTAGCCACAATTTTTGTTACCAATAACCAATGTCGTTGATCGACTTACACCAGCCATACAATGTATAAGTACACTGTTTTCGGAAAATTTCTGTAAAAATTCATAAATCTTATCGGATACATCATCAAAATACATAAGAAGATCACCGGTAATTTCATCATTCACCGGTACACGATATGATTCAATATCAGTTTCTTTTAACAATGGTAAATCATGTGAAGCATTGATTACTAATCGTATGGAATAGAGAAGAAAATTCTCAATTGTCAATGATGCTAGTCCACCAAGATATACTCTTTCGACAATTTTACTGACAATTGAAAATGGTAACATTAATACCAATTTACGTTCAATTGATAATTTTTTATCATTTTTCATTCGTTCCAAACCTTTATTGTCCATTAATCGTGCTTGTGTATTATTAATTTCTTCACCATTATCAGTACGAAACAATCGTTGTGCGGCTATTAATGTGAAAAATTTTTCACTTGATCTAATCATCTTTGTCGATGAAATAGGCGGTGAATGTGGTCCTCTATTCATGATCATTGAAACGTATCGATCGGTATTTTTTTTTTTTTATTTTGTCTGATTATTGATTGATCAAAATGAAAAACGTGGCTTTTAACCTCGCTTACAATCAACGTAAAATTCTTGCTGTTTTTTTTTTGTAACAAATGAATTTAAACAATCAGTTTATTCGAACGAACAAAAAAAACGTAGAAACAATAGACAAGTTTCGAATTTTTTTTTATTATTATTTAATTTTTGTCCAATTTTCCAATTCAATTTACCAACTTTATTGGATTTTTTTTTTTTTTTTTTTTTTGGTTTTAATTTTCTCAATTTGTTGTTGTTGTTGCAATTATCTTTTATTTAACGAATAAAATGAATGAATGGATGGATGAGTGAATGAGGAAAAACGAATGGAAAAAAAATTTCAAATGGTACAACCCGATTAATTGCAAGAGTTAATTGGTTTGACACACACACACAAACATGAAAAAAATCGGGCAAAAAATTTGTTCAAAGAAAACGAAGATAAAAAAATGCCAAATTCAATGAAAATTGAATTCGAATTCAAAAAAAAACACACGCACACACATTGACAATTATTACATAAATCATAACTGTTTACGTTTGTAAAAAAATGATCAATCAAAGAAAAAAAAATCGGAAATAGTAGCAGAATGTGTATTTAAAAAAAAATTACAATGTTTCAAATTTGTTTTTTTTTTTTTGGTGATGTAAATCACAGACAGTAAACAAAAATAAAGTGTACATATATGGATGTGGATTGTAATTACCAGTGGTCAATTCAACAAAAAACTGCTGGGTCCGATTGTTTTTTTTTTTGGATTATTTTCCAACAATGGAAAGAAAATCTGGTTTCGTTTCAAACGAAAATGAATGTCCAATGTTATTATTGGGTAGAATATGCAAAAAAAATTAAATGTTCGATATGCCAAATGAATCAAATTCTTTGAAACAAAATGTGTCTGTATGATGATGATTGATGAATGTATGTGCGTGTTTGTATGGATGGGTGGTGGGTGTGTCTGTGTTCGTGTGCGAGCATAAGAGCTAACTGACTTTGAAAATCACACTTTTTTTTTGAAATGAGACTCATTTTTAAATCCAAAATTGTCATTGATTGATTGATTGATTAAGAATTTTTTGTTTTGTTTTGTTTCCTTACTATTTTATATTATATTTATGTGTTTGAGAATAAAAGTTAGGAAACAAAAAAACAAAAAACAACCTATTGACCTATTTTTAATAATAATTTTTACCTACTACTATTCACTACCATTATTACCTGTCCATGGATATGATTGTGGACATGTTTGACATGTTTTTAATGTACGTATTTCACTACGGAAACGTGCTTTACATGTATGCGGTGATTTACATAATGGTGGCCGATTTCTAATATAATCACAACCGAATGGTGAAAATTTTTTCATATGTGTTAATGGTGTTGGATTACGCATCCATTGTATCATTTGCCAATTTGTGACCAAATAAATATCATCTAATTGTAACATTTCGTCTAAAAATCTAATGAAACCATTCATATTATGTTCAGTTAAGAACCATCTTGAATGGAAATACATTCCAAATGGTGAACGATTTGATGTATAATGGCGAAGAAAATTTCGTTTGACCATTTCATAAACACCATCTTCATCCGATGGATTAAAACAGCCATCAGCCATTGAACAACGGCCACCACGTAGATCTTCCCACATGACCATGCCAACTTCCCAGAATCCTAATTGTCAAAAAAGAATGATTTTTTTTCAAAATATTCAAAAATATTCAAAATAACAAGAGCAAAAATAATAGATTCTAGCAATAATGACAACAATTTTTACCTGGATATGAATTACTTGGACATGGTTCAATCATACAATCATGATTAATAGAATAATCTAATGTATATGGCCAATATGGTGGATCAATATCATAAACGGGTAATGATGAATCATAGGAAAAATTTGCTTGATATAACATTTCAAACATTGTATCACCACCAGTCTGTAAGAATGGTGCTCTCATACCACGAATTTCATTTGTATCAACACCACCGTAAAGATGAAGAATTTCTTTTTGTCCAAGAATTTCATCAAGCCAACGTTCTTTAGAAAATTTTTCACCAAAACTATGGCTAAAATCGATAAGAACAAATGAATTGAATCAAGTTAAATTGACTGAATGATAATGAAATGAAACCTACCTAATTGAATGTGATGCAATTTCATGTCCTTTTGCATATAGGTTTTGTACTTGTGCATAATCAGTCCATTCATGTGAAACATAAAATGTTGCCGATATTGGACAGCCATTTGGATTTGTACGTCCTTGTTCAAATAGACGACGATAAATATGTAGATTCAAATCATTAACCGAATCATCAAAAGTCAGCAAAACTATTTGTGGAATATCTCGTGGTTTAAAACCGCCTAAGAAAAAATATTTTGTTATTGATTATAAGCGATCCATAAATTAAATTCAAAGTAAAAAAAAAAATCAAACCTGGAATATCAAGACCGCCACAACGACAATCTGGTGGTTGACAACGTTCCGGTATACATCGTTTAGCACGATTATAGCTAACATTGGACAATTTTTTATTGTTGACCAATGATGATGATGATGATGATGATGGATTTTTACGTTTTTCATTTTTCAACATTCTATGATTGTTGTTGTTGTTGTTGTTTGTATGTTGTTTTTTATTATTATTATTATTATTAGGATAAATAATGATTGGTTGTTTTTTATTTGTTATTATCTTATTGGTAGGATTAGGAACATCATATAATTGCCAGCTATTTGATAAATGATGATTTTGACCAGATGAAAATTGATTCGATTGTTGTTGTAATGAATCAGGTGGTTTTGTTGTTAACTGAAATGCAGCTGATTTATTGTTATAGTTGTTGTTGTTGTTGATTTTGTTTTTTGCATTACTCTGCAATGGACCTACTATGGTTACAAATGGAATCGGATTAGGTATAAATGGTTGTTGTGGTTGTTGTTGTTGTTGTCTTGATGTTAGTGGTGGTAATGATAAAAATTGATTCGATAAACGTAATGGATTTATTGGTCGATTATTATTATTATTCGATGTCAGATCCACAATACGTATGTTGGCTATATATACGTAAGTTTTTTTTTTGTTTTTTTTCATTTATATTTATTTAAAATTTTTTTTTTCGAAATTGTATATTCAAATATATTGTGGTTGTTTAATAATTTAGTAGCAAATATATCATCGTGAATCAATATATATATAGAAATATAATAATAAAGAAAGAAAGAAAGATTATATATTGGTTAGTAAAATTTTAGTATTAATTTATATATAAGTAGAAATCAATTCAATACTGTGATTGTGTCTGTGTGTGTGTGTGTGTATATGGCTCCTGGTTTTTTTTCTGGTCTGTTTCTGGAATCACCAAGAAGAGAGGTATATTAATTTGAAAAAAAATTAGAATGAAAAAAGGGTAAGCAACTGTGTGTGTGTGCATGTGGGTAGCTGGGTGTGTGTGTGTGTGTGTGTGTGTGTGCGAGTACGGTGCGTGCTTTTGATTTGTTTAATCATTTAGTTTGCCATTATATGCCCGGAAGAGGAAGACGGATGGATGAAGGGAACGTAAAGGAAGAAAAAAACTGAGTATAGGAAGATATATGTAAACATTTGGTGTAAAGCACCTTTATTTATCTTCATTAAAATCTATATATTGAAAAAAAATAAAATAAATTGGGACAGAAAAAAAAATACGAAAGAAGAAATAAAGAGAGAGAGAGAGAGATGGATAGAGACAGGAAATTACGATTTACATTATGAAATATGAAATTTTATTATATCATTTTAATTTTCTCTACAATCATAAACATTGATTGATTATAATTTGATTTGATGAGAATTCAGAATTGAATGATGGTACAATGATGGTTCATGATGACTGTGAATGTTTTTTAATAATGTATGAATAACCAAAACCAATTTGAAAATGAAAAGTTGATACTTAAGCTCACATTTATAATATAATAAATTTAACCCTAAAAATTTTCATATTTTGGTACGAATGTTAAAATTCGTTGCGGTGTTGGTGGCCGAACCACTGGAATCAATGATTTCGATGATGATGATGATATGGATTGTGATGAAACATCAAATGTTCGCCATTCTTTATCCGGTACATTTATTTGAAAACGTTTTCGGCCTTGATTTGAGCCGAAAAAAAATCTTGCCACTGGTCTTGATGGATCATTATCTAATTTTTTCTTACCATCCGTTTTTGGTTTTAATTTTGATGTACGATCTTTTGATTTGTTGTTGGATTTATTTGATTTCTTTAAATTAACTTTATTATGATTTCGTGAACCAATTTCGGATGTTTTTTTATTTCCGCTTGTATGACCATTGGCTATTGTGGATGAATTATTTCCGTTTGTTATATTTTTCGATTCATTCAATCGTATCGTTGATGCTGTTGTATTGCCTATTGATTTGATAGTTTGTCTATTATTATTACTCTGACTATTATTACCAACATTTTTATCTAAACTATTAGTATCATTACTCATTAATGATGATGATGATGAAACATGTTTAGAATTTTCAATTAAAATAGTATTATTTTGTTTTCGAATCTTTGATTCTTGTCGTTTTATTTTGGTAGTAGTTATTTTGTTTGGTTGATTTTGTAATGAAATTTTTTTCAATATTTTTCTAATTTTTGTCGTACTATTATTTATAACCGGTAATTTTGACTCTGTTCTTGTTGTTGTTGTTGTTGTTGGTTTCACAATTGGGTTAAAAATTTTAGATTTTCTACTCTTCTTTTCTCCATTGTTAGCGGCCAATAATGTTGGCTGTTTTTTTGTGGATTCCACAGATTGTGTCGTCAAAGGAGTTATTGTTGTTGTAGTTGTTGTTGTTGTTGTTGCTGTTGTAGTGGTCAAAATTTTCTGCCCATAACCAACTGGACGATATTTAATGGATAAAATTTGAAACAATATAAACACATCGAATGGTGACAAATGATGATGATGATGATGCACATGCATAGAAATGAAATATTTGAATATCACTAAATGGGCAATATTATACACTTCTTTTGATCGGATATTTATGTAATTTTTCTGATATTCTACACACTCATATTTTCAAGTGTTTATATGTGTGTGTGTGTGTGTGTGTTTGCATATATGCGACCAATAAGAAATATATTTTTCATGGATTCAAGATCACAAGATCTCAAAGTGTTGTAAGCCATTCAGAAAATAATAGAAACAACGAAAAAAAATAGCAGGAACTTATGCTATTCAACTGTATATATTAAAGTTGCATGTTCAAAGGTGTGTACGTGTGTGTGTGTGGGTGTGTGTGTGTGTAGAAAAATTCAAATGTAAAAAAAAATTAAAGCTTACCTGAATTATTTAACGTTGATGATGGTAGTCTATGATGAACGAATGTATTGATATTTTTATCATCATTAAATATTCTTGTTGTTAATTTATTTGGTGATTGTGATGCAATATTTCTTGCTATTGGAATATTGTTGTTTAAAAAATGATTATTATTATTACTATTGTTTATAAATTGATGATGATTAGATGGCAATTGTCGCCGTCTTGTTGCATCCAAATGATGATGATGATTATTATCATCAGCATCATCATCATAGCGAACAATAATTTCTCTATTATTATTATTATTATTATTCAATGATTGATTATTACTATTTTCATCATTCGACCGGTTATTGAAGTTGTTATTATCATCATCATGATCACTTGCACCGATATCATCAACATCTTCATCTTCATCTTCATTTTCTAAATCTTCATATTCAATATCGGTATTCGATGATGGGAGTGGTGGTGGTGGCGGTGGTGGTTGATGCTGTAATGATGAACTAATTGGACGATTTATTGGCAATATTGCATGACGGAAACCAGCATCGAATGCATTGTTTAAATTTTGATTATTGTTTCGATTATTATTTCTTCTATTACCATGGGCGGTTGTTGTTGTTGTTGTCGTTGTTGTTGTTGTTATTGTTGATGGTGTTACTGGTCTTGGATTGACCGGTTTAAATCTTACACCACCACCACCACCACCACCACCACTATTTATATTATTGGAAACATCTTTGACCTTATTTTTTGGCAATAATAAATCATCATCCATATGAAGGCGATGGCTTGAATTTTTATTTCGTACAATTTCTGGTGTATTGTAGACAAAATTTCTGCCAACAACATAATCATCGTCATCATCATCATCGTTTATACGTTCATTAGCATCTTCACTTTCATCTCGTAGAACGGGTTTTCGTTCGAAACGTTGTCGATTTTCAAATTTAGGTATGGTTCGTCGAATTGAACTAATATGTTTTGGGCCAATAGTTGTCGGCGGATTCAAAGTGGTTGGATTCGATTGACCACGATTAACCGGTTCATAACGGAAAGATTTCCATGGATCATTATTGTTCCAAAAATCGGCTACACTTCTAAATGTTGGTGCCGGTGTTGTTGTTGTAGTTGTTGTTGAAGTCGTCGAAATTGTTGTGGTAATTTGTGGAATAACTTTTTTACGAATAACTTTCCGGCGTACAGAAGTTCCAAGATGTCTAGGTCGTGATTCTATTTGTGTTGCGGTTTGTATTGCAGTTGTTGGTGGTGGTGTTGTCTGTTGAAACCAAATTGGTTGTGATCGTGTTGTTGTTGTTGTAGTCGTCGTTTGTGGTGTAGTTGTTGTTATTGGATTTTGTTGTTGAAATGAAACAATTCGATAACTATCACGATCATTTTTCGCTGGTTTACGTCGATAATCACCGAGATCATTATCTGGTACATGACGATTAGCACCACCATCAGTAACAAGAAAATCTTCCTGTTCACCATTATCACCGAAACGTAAAGCCTTTCGTGGCAACATTGTTGGTGTTCTAGTTGTCTGTGTGTTTATAGCTGGTGTAGTGCTTCGCCAGCCTTGATTTCCACGTTGATTAATCGAAATAATGGGTTGTGATGATGTTGATGTTGTCGTCGTCGTCGTCGTCGTTGGTCGACGTTGATCAAAATTTACGTTCTGAAACCATGGTTGATCATCATTACTGGTTGTGGTTCGTTTATTGTTTTCCGTTTCATCGTCCAGTGATCGATGTGATTCTAAACGATTTTGATTATTTGCAACAGGTCGTCGTGGAATATCAAAATCATGATGAAATTCTTCATGATGAATATCATGATAATCATTATCATCATTTAAATATGCTAATAGATCAGTATTTGGACGACCAAGCCAATAACTATCATCAGCTTCATTAGACAATACTGGCTGTCGACGATTACTCAATGATTGATCAATTTTATTATTATTGTCATCAACATCACCTGTACCAGCATTATTGCGTAAACGAAGATGTCTACCAACAAAATCACCTTTTTTTGTATGTGAAAAAAAGAGAAATTTTTTTTTTCATTTGAGAAAAATCATTTCAAAATAATAACAAATGGCAAACCTCTATCACCATTGGCAAGATTACAATGTACGTTGTATGGCCAATCACATGTTTTCAATATAGTACTAAATACTAATCCATCATCGCATGATTTTAGTCTCGATTTTCCATGATCACAAAGATGATATTTTGAGCAATTTTTTTCATCCGGATAATAACCAAATTTTTCTGGACAATCAAAATCATCAAATTCTTCATCAATTTCATCGCTATATTTATTGTTGTTATTATTATTTATATTAAAATAATCAATTGAATCATTGTCATCGATAAATTTTGAACGTTCCGTTATCGTTGATGGCTGTGGCTGTCGACGGCAATCAATCAATGTTCCAATTGAACCTGTTGATGATTGAAAAAAAATTGAATTTATTATAATTGAATATTAGAAAAATGATGTAAATGATTTTTTTTTTTGATGATCAAAATTTCGAAATTTGATGGAAAAAAATTGCCTGACATCTTGCTTCAAAAAAAAAAAAAATTATTCCGATACAAATTGTTTTCTTTGATTGCAAAAGAACAACAACAACAAAACATTCACTGATTATCGGGTCAAATTATTGTTCATTTGTTGTTTTTGTTGTTGTTGTTGTTGAAGAAAATCTGATTACATAATGATAATTGGGAACAATGATGTAAAACAAAGAAAATAATCATGAAACGATTGATTGAATCCACAGAACCATCATCATCATTATTGGATGGTGATAGAAAACTACAATGATGAAAATGACAAGCGAAATTAAAAGCCAATTCTCGAACAAACATCATCATCACATTAAAAAGTAAAAATATTGAAATGAAATGAAAAAACAATTTTCTATCGTTAAACGAGTTTATTATTACATCACATATTGCTCATAATAATACAATAATACATCTTTGCTTAAATTTTTTTTTATTTTTATTGAAAAATTTTTATCTATTCTTTACCACATTATGGAATGAAATATGACATTCAGAAAAATAAATTCGTTTCGATTATTATCATTATCATCATTATTATTGTTGTTGTTGCCATATGGCCAATAATGGTCATTCGTTTCTAAATTTTGAAACATTAATTTTTTCTGTCTGTCTATTTGTTTGTTTGTTTGTTTGATTATCTTAATGTTTGTAAGAATAGAATGATTAAATCTCAATCATGATGATCATATTTGGCACATGTTTCGAAATTAATACAATGAAAGATCATCAGGCCAAGATTATGAATATATGAAAATTTAAAATTATAAGATAATTATTATGAATCAAAAAAAAGAAAAAAAAAACGATTGAATAATTTGAATCCTGAATATGCTGTGGTTATGGAAAATTTACATTCGAGATGAAGATCAATTTAAATTCATACGATTGTGATTGTGAAAAGGTGGATATCATTTCACATCAAATGATGAACTGGATATTCATCCGGATTGGCCAGAATGTAAACAATTTGTGGACAGCAGCTACCATTACAGAAATTGTTCTGCTTTCTGTAATTTCGAAACGTGTGACCATCTTTTTTATCGATTAAAAAAAATTTTTTTTTTCTTGTTATGAATAATGAATTCTATTTTGAAAATTTTCTGAACAAAAAAAAAAGATCGCCTTTTTTTCTGGGTCTTGGCAATGAATGAATGAATGAAAAAAAAAACAAACGACAATGGTGATGGGATGTTTAAAGACAAACACAATCCTGTAATCTATGCGTTTCATCATCCACTATTCACCATCTGTAACATAAAACACAACGAAATGACAATGAAAAAAAAAAGACAAACGAAATAATCCAAAATCGGCCATACCAATCAAAAATACCACTGGCATATATTCTTAAAATGTAGACAATAATACCATAATACTTTTTCAGTGACAATGAACTTTCATTTTTTTTTTCATTTTTTTTATGGTTCCATTCAACAACATTATTTGAATTTTTTTTTCATTCATTCAATTTTTTTTTCAATGAAGAGAACCATTATTATTATCACCATAAAAGCCATGATTTAGTCATGATATTTATTTATTGAAATTTGTTGTTGTTGTTGTTGTTGTTGTTGTTTGTTGTTGTTGGAAAAAAAGTAAAAGTTTGTTTTTTTTTTCCTTCAAACGATTAGAACACCATATGTTTATATATTAGATGATGATGAAAATGAAAGATGAAGATTCTGAAATCCTAATAATGATGATGATGATGATGATGATGAAATGATATCCTTGATTATGGACAATATGTCGATAGTTATAATTAGTTGTTGTTGAATTTCGTTTTTGCAAATTTTGTGAATAATTAATTCTTGTTTAGCGGATTTTGAATGAAAAAAAAATTTTTTTTTACTTTTACGACCTTGATTATTGGCCATAATCCTATTTGATTGATCCTTTTTACATATATATTTATAGTTATAATCATCTTTTTTTTAAACAGCAAGAATTTGAACAAACAAACGAAAAAAATTTAAACTTTTCTAATTAAATTTTATAATAATTCGTTTTTACTCGATTAAATTTGATGATGATGATTGATTAGCATCTGTTTTGACCTTTTTTTTGTTTGTTTGTTTGCAATAAATGAACAAGTTTGTCACCTTCTATAGAAAAGTTTTTATTTTTCTGTTTAAAAAAATTTTGATTATCAAAACAAAATGAATAATAATGAATGATGATGAAAGTGGAAAAAAAATTCAAAATTTCAAAATGGAAAAAAAGAGGAAAAGTTGACCATAAATTGATTTTATCGTATCTTATATCATGACATAAACATTTTTGATGTGAAGAAAAAAGTGATAGTGAGAAAGATGAAACAAAAAATTCAATTTAAAATAGATTTTATCAATTTTTTTTTCAATCTTCTGGATATATAAATAATAATGTTCAATTTTTCTTTCACACAGTGGAGACCACAATCACAAATTTTATTTCAAATATTTTATCATCAATAAGGAAGCAACAGCTCACTGTGTGTGTGTGTGTGTGTGTTACTTTATGTCTCAATTAATAAAAATTTTAATTAATCCACATTTGTACGAATGTTGTATCCGTAAAACATTTTCATTCGTTTGCATTTGCCGAATGATCTTTTTTTTCCTAATCAAGGTCCTGATTTCTGGATTACAGTATTTAATGAAAATTGGAAAAAAAATATATCCATGTGAAACTAATCAATCATAAAAAAAAGTTGAGAAAAAATGAATGAATCCAAAATTCAGATCAAAAAAAAAAAAAATATGATGATAATCAGAGATACGATTGATTTCATTATTTTTACTGTGTTTGTCAAACTAAATTAGATATATATACCAGTTGTATATAATTTTCTCTTCTTTTTTTTCTATTCACATTCATGGATTGTAATGAAGAATTTTTATTCAGTAAGAAATCCCCCTCTCCCCTCCAAAAAAAAACACTTACTGATCGATATAAGTAGTACGATGAACCAAGAGCTTATTGGCACCATTCTAATATGATGTCTATGATGATGATGATGGTTGTGATGGTGATGATGATTATGATGGCAGCAGTGGTGGTGTTGATGGTGGCGAAAAATCGTTCTAATTTGGACGTCATACATGATGGTGTCTTTTCTCTCTGTGTTTGTGTGTACGTTTCTTTGTTATAATAATAATATTATGGCCCTAATTTTTTTTCCCCGGTGACGGCCAATGTAGTAGAAAAAAAAAATTTTTTTCTCTCTTCTTCAGTTTTTGATCCGATTCAATTCTCATCAATTCATGGATAATTTGATGTGTGTGTGTAGCTAACAAGATGTGATAAGATGATTGCTACGATTATGCTGATTACGATGATGCATCTGCAGATTACTATATTTTCTTTCTTTTGTTTGATTATTTTCAAAAACGGATTTAAATTTTTGTTTTATTTGATGGTCCAAAAGATTTTTCTTGATTTATAATTCCAAGGAATTTTTTTTTGTTTTCGTTTTGGTACGCACAAAAATACAATTCAATGCGATAATGACAAGGTGTAATGGGATGGGTGAGTGGGTGGCTGGTTGGTTGATTGGTTGGTGATGAATTGTAATGAAAATCAAATTAATCTAATCGTTGCCATTATAATCATGAATTGACTGTTGTTGTTGTTGTTGTTATTTCCTCAATTTGCACTTATATATCCGTGTTTTTTTCTATTCTATATATAAATATAAAACCGGACCGACAATATGGAAGGCAAACAGTGTTTATGCACACGATTAAAAAACAAAAAACAAAACAAAACAAAACAAAAAAAAATCCTACAACAGAAACAATGATAAAGATGAGATTGGTCAATAATAACTTTTTCTTTTCATCCAATTTGTTGTTGTTGTTGTTGTTGTTGTTGGTGTTGTTTGGATGTGATTGTGTGATAATTTTAGATGAGATTATTATTATTATTATTATGGCCTATGAAATTGTTGTTACAATAATAATAATAATAATTGCCGACAATCGTAATGTTGACCTAAAGATTATCAAAAAAAAAAAAAAAAATGATGATGATGATGATGATGATGATGATGAATCCTTATATCCTTATAGTAGATTTAATTCATTTCCAGATCATATGTGTTGGTATATGGGAGATTTTGAAGTTTTTCTTTTATCATGAGGAGACACATTCAGAGCACATACACAAATTACAATCACACACACACACACACACACGCGCGTTTGAACAATTGGTGCCACACACACACAGAAACATGAAAATAAAACAAAAAAAAAAAAAAAAAAGACAATTGGTCAAGAAATAGCAGAAATTTTTTTTTTTGTTTTGTTTTGTTGCTTATGACGATGATCCAAAAAAAAAAACAAAACAAAACAAAAATGAATCATAAACTCATTCATATAGGGGAAAAAACACGCTCATCATCATCATCATTGTTTTTTGTTGTTGTTGTTGTTGTGGATCATTCATTTTCATTTTCAAACTTGGAAATTTGTTGAAAACACACCATATTTTTCTTCTTCTTCTTCTTCTTTTTTTCACATTCTACACCGACGCTCATTCATTTGTACGAATAATAATAATAATAATAAAAATGATAACAATAACTGAATGACATGATGGCACGCAATGATCAAATAATTTTGTTGTTGTTGTTGTTGATGTCGATGGCTGATGAAAGTTTTTTTTTCTATATTATTTTAGGTAAAGATGAGATTTTCCAAGTTATGAAGATGATGATGGTCATCACTAATTTAGTGAAAACAACTACAAACGGCAACAAAGACAACGAAAATGATGATGACGATGATGATGGTGATGGTGATGATGAATTCAAACATCACTCCCGAATGAATTGGGAGAAAAAAACAAAGAAATTTTTTTAATCATCATCATCATCATCATCATCATCATTGAATGAACAGACTAAATGAACAGGTTGAAAGAGTTGAATTTAATAGAAAGTGAAAAAAAAAATTTTTTCAGCATTTGGAACATTTCATTCATTCTACATTTATTCTCCATACAAACAAACGCGTATACACACACACACACACACACATACACTGCAAACATCTGTGGACCAAAGAGAATATTATTTCTTTTTTTTTCATAAAGAGAAATGATGATGATGATCCTTTATATCGCACCATATGATGATGGCCAAGATGATTCAAATTGAACAATGAATTTACACACACACACACACAGACATATACGTTGAAACAAACGTACAAAATGGTTTCACGTCTTTGGGATTTTCTTATTTCGTATCTATATGTGTAATATACAAGATGTTAATATTGACTCTCATTTTATTCAGTCAAAATGTAGAGTTTTTTTCTTCTTCTTCTTTTTTTTTCTTGTATTGCACTTCTTGTTCATTCAATTCATCGTTTTAGTTTGTGCTCGTCTTCTCTTCTTCTTTCTATTTTTTTTTCGTTTTGGTTAAATTTCGCTGTTGCTATTGCTACTCTTAACATAAACAACTGTGTGGCTCTTCAAATTCAAAATCCAAATCATCATCATCATCATAATCATTGGATGATTCACTTTCGATTTTTTTTTCTTGTTGTTGAATGGAGAAAAAAAAATTCGAAAGTGAAATCGATTTCTTTTTTTTCTTTTCATTTTCTTTATTGATCCAGGTGGACATTGGCCGCATACACACACACACAAAACAAACATAAACACACGAAGATTAATTTAAATATATATAGAGGATTTCAAACCGATCTTGTAAGATGATGATTGCAAATTTTTTTCCCACCAAATTTGGTATTTTATTTCTGTTGCTTTCCATCATTGTATCAAAGATGATGATGAAGATCTGATCCATAGATTGAAAGAATTGATAGTTGATTGCTTAAAGTTTCAAACGTGAGTAAATTTTATCCATAGCTAAATGATAAACGATATTGAGATGGGGATAATGGTGATTTTCATGATTTCCACTTTTTTTTCTCAATCAATAATGTTGATCTTTTCAATAAATTAGATTGAATTTGAGATAAAAAAAATGATAAATAAAATCGGTAAACCGATATATTTGAATCATGTAATACCAAATTGTGAATGAAATAAAAAATCTACTTGGTTAGTTGACATGTAGATCAAATTGAATGATCAATCAATCAATTTTGATTCATCACTTAATTCACATTCTGCTGATTGTATAAAGCCAATTTATTATTGAAAAAAAAGTGTTGAACGAAGGGCATGATTGTATCGCGTGCAATTGGATTGGGCGTTTGGTTTTGTTCGTAACAAACAGGTGTGAAAGGCCTCACATTTATTTAATTATTATTTTTTGCCAAGTTTAAATCAATCGCTTGTATGTTTTATATGATCAGATATTATTTGAATCCAGGATGTGATGACGTTAATGATGATGATGATGATGATGATAATGCCAGTTGTTGTTGTTGTTGTTGTTGTTACTGATCAATCATATGGTCAATTGATGACGATGATGATGATGATGCAAGTTTGATCAGCATGGTGTTGATTTTTATCGATCAAAAATGAATGACTAGGTGCATGATGATAACAACAACAACAACGACGCCGACGACAAAATTGATGATCTTTGATTCGGTCAATATTTTTTTTTTCTTTGATTTAATTTACCATTTATATGAACGGGTTTCTTTGAATCATCAAATTATTATTTATGAAAAAAAAGTGATGATGATGGTGGTGGTGGTGGTGGTGTGAAAATTTTTTTTTCAATTTTTTTTTTCGCAATCGCCAGCTACTAACATCCGATCGATATTTTATGATAATAAAATCATACAGATATACAAGTTGTCTGTCACTATAGTGTGTGTTCGTCGTTCGAAATTATGTAATCAGTTCACATATTCGACATTCCCAATATAACCAGCGGGAAATATATGAAAATGATTTTTAAAATTAAAGAAAAAAAATATGATAATTTGATCTTCCTGGTTCTATCATCATTATCATCACACAATCATTCCAAAATTTGGATTAGATTTTTTTTTCGTTTGTGGTAAGGGGATTAATAGCCAAAACATTTAAGCTACAATTGCAAATGTTTGGCCTGTGAAGAAATAATGTGAGAAGAAATATCCCAAAAAATCCGATTTTTATTTCGGATTTCAAAAAGTGATAAAAACATGAAATGAATAAAAGGAAAATGAGAAGCAACAGAAATGTAAAATATTTTAAACAAAATTGCAACAAACCACCTTATTATTGAACCAAAAAACACCGATGCTGATGTGACACAATTTGACACATTGTGATCATCAATTACATCAGTTGTACCAAGTTTTTTTTTCTACTACTTTTTTGGCTATACCAATCATTCAAACGATTTTGTTTTGTTTTTTGTTTTTTTTATATGAAGCCTGCGGCCATTGTCATCCATCAAACTTATGTCATTTACCGTTATATATACAAGATTGTAGAGAAATAAATGAATAAATAAATAAATGAAAAAGAAGAAGAAGATAAAAAACGATCCATCTATCAATCATAAATCAATGGCTACCATCATCATCATCATCATCATCATTGGATTCATTGCCGCTCATATGATCATCGTCATGTTTTATATTTATTTTTCACCGAGATTATGAAATAAGGAAATCAGACAAAGACAACAACGAAAAAAAATGAAAAGAAATTGTCGTTTATTTTATTGTAAATATATAATGGCTACGTTGATGATGATGAATCAATTTTTAATTGATTCATAAACAATATCGCACCAATAAAATCATTGAAAAAAAGGGTGCCCTAAAAAAATTTTTCGGATCCATATCATTCCTAGTCTAGGATTTAATTGGAACATTTTATATAATTCCAGGTTTTTAATTTATATAAAAAAAGGAAACGAAGAAAAAAAAGCAAAATAATCAAACGCCTGACACACGATTGTAAACTACCTATTTTTTATTTTTATTTTTTTTGTTGGTAATAACAAAAATGTTCATTTGTACATGTGTTGGTGTTTTATTTTTCTATTTCGTTGTTGTTGTAATTGTTGTTTCTGAAACAAATGAAATGAAATGTGGTTGTTAAGTGCCAGTAAGTTGATCATATGTGTGTGTGTGTGTGTGTGTGTATACGTATGTAAAGAATGGAAAAACAAACGAAAAAAGAAAAGAAAAATGAAATTTGGTGACTAAACAATCAATTTTTTTTATGACGAATGTTTATGTGTGTGTGTGTGTGTTCACATTTTGTTCATTCTTCAAATGATAATTATTATTTCGTAATAATATCGTTAAACAATAGAATGAATGAAAATGTTTTTTTTTCTATCGACAACGATCGATAGAAAAATTATTTTCCCTTAGATCTAATTTCATCATCAATTTTCATCACTGAATTACGACATACAATTATCAATAATTCGAATGAATAATGGAGAAGGGGAAAAATGAAATTTTTCATCCAAATTTTTTTGTTTATGAACAATTTTGATTTCGAATAAGAAAAAAAATTGGCTTGATTTATAGTTTTATCGATTCATTTTTTTTAGTGACAAATTGGTGAAAAAAACATTATAATTTATTTTCATTTTAATTGAAAATAAATATGGCTAAATACGAATATAAAACATCCAATATACATGCCAATCATCTATGTTTACAGGTGGATAGAAAAAAAATGGAATGAAATTTAGAAATCAAAAATAAAAAAAACAATTAGTTAACCATTCAGATGTACATACATTAAAAATGACCAAATGTGTAATGGCACCAATCATGGCCAATCGAGGACCATAACGTGGACCACAAATAAGTCGTGAATAAAGATCTTCATATTTTGTTTTCATACAAATAGAATTTTTTCCATTGATTCCCTGTATAATTGGTATTAAATGTTTGGCTGGTCGATGTAATGAATTACTTTGAATGGCTAATGCTTCCAATAATGATATGGTCAATGAAGAATGAAAAATGGTCAACGAATAGATGAAAAATTCATCAGATCCTGTTAATGTTTCATTTAGAATCAATGTTGTAACACAAAGAACATTCCATGGTATACTGATGATAAAATAAATTAGAAAACTTTTAATAAATTGACCACGCCATGCTTTCATTGTAACCACACATATACGACCATGTTCCAAAATGAACCAATTAAGAAAATTATATATCGATCGATCTAATACAAATGTTTTGACTGTTTTCGGATTCATTCTTACATCATTGATCAACATTCTAGTTAATTGTTTACAATATTTTACCACCATTAATAATGTACGATCATAATCTCGAAGTTGAAATGCTTTTAATAATGTTGGTGATGATGCAAACAATACGAAAAAGAATCCCAATTGTAATACGGTCATGATCATGTTGCCAATTGTTATTACTTCAAACAATAAAATCATATGTTGCCATAATTTATCGATATGATATTCATTCATAACAATCTTATAATATAATATGGAAAACATGAAAACCGTTGGTCCTGTTATTTGAAAATTTTTTCACATGGATGAAATTTTTTCCAAATAAAAACATATATATAATTCTTACCAAGAAACATATGAATCTGATAGATGATTCCATCGATAATCAGATATGTTTTACAGATAAATATTCGACATTCTATAGAGAAATATAAATGTGTTCGTAAACGTTTTTCCTGTGCTAAACGTTTATTAATTTTTTCCATATTAAACCAATATGATAGTCTTGTTAAATGCCAGCCAATCCAATTTGTTAAATTTTTACCCAATAAATGATTATTTGATGAATATTTTTGCAAATTTTGTTGATATTTTAAACGTAATAAATTTTCCTGTTCTGTTTGTGAATATTCATATTGTTTCAGATGATTTGTATTACGTACAACAATATCATATGGTAATTGAAATGTCCATGAATCAGTTGGATTGAAATGAAAAACATATTTACCAAGAATACCTAAACCAGGCAATCCAAACATGAAGAATAGATATTGATGATAAAGATTTGGTTTATATTTTTTCACTAGATAACATATCGGATCATAACATGTATAATCAGTTGAATAACCAGTAAAATGAATGATTAAACAGATGATTATTCGTAATTGATAGTAAATCATAACACCAGTTTCATATCGATGTTTCCAGAGATAAAATTTTTTATTCTTCGGATGCATAATTTCTTCAAATTGACAATAGTAAAATTTTTTTATCTTAAGAAACATTTTTTCAAATGTTCCAAATGAATCTTACGATTGTAATGAACTGTGAATGATCATTAAACAAACTGAATAGAATACGTCAAACTTTACCTTGTTGTTGACAATTTCGGTAAAGTTTTCACTTGTTTTTCTCATAACATATCAATTTAAAATGTTTTCAAGAATTAAAAGAATTCATTTCTATGATGAGGAATAACCATTATAAATGCACGAATGTTTGTACAAAAAAGGTTTTTCTTTTTAAAATTTATAATTAATTCTACAATTATTTTCTCCAAATGGCCATTAATGTTTGTGGAAACTAAAAGTTTGTTTTATAGTTCGTCAACTTTTTTTTTGAAGAGTTGATTTAACGTGAATTTCATGTTCATTGTTCGGAACAGATCGGTATTTAATATAGAATCGGTTCATTATCATTCACTAGTTAACGTGGTCACTTGTTGTTTTGAAAAAATTGATTATTGAAAAACCAACACCGTATTCACAATTATTATGAGAGAGAGGTGAATCGATTATCATAGATCAATAATAGTGTATTTCTAGAAATTTTTTTTTTCAGTTTTAATTACTTTTCATGCAATTTTGTTTTCCATAAACAATATCAGCCAATCAATAAGTTGAAATTTTGATTCCTATCATATTGTTGTTTTTTTTATCATTCATTTTCATTTTGGAACTTTAAATATTTGTTATTATTATTCACACAAAAAAAAATTCTACCATTCTGGCAAAAAACAAAAATGCATACCTGATTACCAGCGCCACACACAATGAAAAATTATTTGTCATTTTCAATGAAATGGAAACGGTTGTTGTTTGCCAAAAAAAAATAACTCCAATTTGATAACAGTGGTAGCCGAAAATAGCGAAAAAAAAACAAAACAAAACCTTGTTGTTTTTGTTTTTTTTGATTCAAATCTTCATTCATTTAACCAAAATGAATGAAGATGACAAAATGTGAATGACAGAATCTAACAAGATTTTATTTTACTTTCATTTACAAAGTGAATTCAATTGATTCATTTTTAGCACTGCATTTTGTGATAATTGTCTAATTGTCATACCTATAGAGTATGTATACTTATATTTTTTATGGAAGACAAAAAAAAAGACTGTATGCACTGTTTCATGTTTTCTTGCCATAATCATTTTTTCTTTTTTTTTACTAATTGTCACACACACACACATCATGTCATAATGGATTAAATGCAATTCTTTTTTATATTCATAATCATCATCATGACTACCTGTCTGATTTGTTGTCGGATATGAATGGCAAAAATAAAAATAAAAAAAATGAAATGAAATTCCAGCGAAAAAAAAACATTTTGAATTATACATACCACATTTGCATACACATATAGATAGATTAATGTTTTCATGTTAATATGTAATATGTTTGTTTCTATGACGTATGGTGTGGTCATTCATTCTTCTTCTTTTTTTTTTTTTTTTGATTATCATATATGTTTGAAATGTTTTTCTTTTCCATTTTCTTTTTCTATTTTCTTTCTTTAACTAACCGCAATCACTGTTATTATTATTTTGTTTTTTTTTCAGGATAATTTGTTTTAAATTTCCCTTTTTTCTCTTACTTTTGATGTCATTATTGTTTGTTTTTTTTTCTATTTTCATAATAATTTTCATCATGTTTAGTTAGTTAGTTACTGTCTGTCCATGTTGACATAACAAGCAACAACAAGTGTCAAAAAAAAAAAAATTTTTTTTTGTCAAAAAGAAAAAAAAATGTACCTGTTTCCTTTGTTCATCAATATCAGCATCATATTTTGAGCATTTAACGGGAAACGCACATGCAAATAAACAAACAAAAAAAAAATTTTTTTTTCTTCTTCATTGAATGATTAACATACATACATGATGATTATATATATGACGATAATGGTGATGACTTTTAAATTTGAAATCAACAACAAAATTATTATCATCATTCTTCATCAACAGATGAAAACAACTACAACAACATGCCTCTATGTATGCCTCTCATCATCATCATCATCATTAAGATGATTGTGATTTTAAATCAATCAAAATCAATTATACATGATGATCCATTCAATCTATTTATTCATCTCTACAAAAAAAAAGAAACGAATTAGGCAATTTTACCATAAATCATCAATTTGATGTGTGTGTCTGTGTGTGTGCAATATCTGATTTTAATCCGATCAAACAACATGACATGTACACGATGTATGAGCCATAACAAATTTTTTTTTCACTCTCTCTCTCCCTTTTTTTTAATATTTAGTCGATCTATTTCATCTTATCGATCGAGTAAATAATTGAATAATTTGTTCAGATCATGTTTGTGTATATGGTCATTTCATATTCATTTATTAATGTATTCAGTTTTTATTTTGAAATAGAAAAAAAGCAAAAATTTCGATTCAATGCAGATATTTAATTCCAACATGTTAGTTGTGGTCGATGATGATGATTATTTATGCAATAGATGGAAAACAAGATAAAACAAAACTGAATCAAAACTCAATCAAATTCGACATTGATGATGATTTGATCAACTCTGCTTGTCTATTTTTGAATCATGGGCAAATGATGATTCTTTTCAATCATAATCGTTATCGTGATCGATATCAATAAATGTTGAATTCTTGAATTTTTGAATTTTTTTTCTCAGTTGCATTGGAATGAATTTTTTTCTTTTTTTTTTGGATATAAGATTAGAACATAAATATTTTGAATTCAAGTCAATCACTTTTGAAAAAAAAAAAATTGTTTTTCATCTCTACAACAACAGCAACAAGCAATTTGGATAATTTGACAGCTTTACAACATTCAATGATTGTTGTTGTTGTTGTTGCAAGAGAACATGGAAATGATTTGTAGACAAAATTTGTTTCTTTCAAACTTGTTTGATTTGATTTGCTGTTCCATCATTGTGATGATGATGATGATGATGATGATGATGGCGATGATGATGTGTTTCATATATCATTATGAATGTCTAATAAGTTTTGTCTGAAATGTTTGTTGTTGTCCGAACATTTATTCATTAATTAATTAAGGCCAAAAGAAAAAAAAATTTTTTTTCTTTTTTCACATCAATTATCTTTTTTTGATTTATTACTGACATGCATTAGCTGTTATTTTCTGTTCTTATATTTCCACAATCATCATCATCATTAGGATGAGTTTGTTGTGTTCATTTTGATTCAATAATAATAATTAGAAAATTTGAAAGGCAATTTATTTAGCCAATCTTATTTCTAGTCGATCACATAGGAAAAAAAATCTATTAAATTTCAAAACTAATATTCGAGCATAGATCATATTTTAGCCATATTTCATTCATTTATGCCTGTACCAAGATTGTAAACCAATTTGACAAACGATTGATATGATTGGCGATCATCATCATCATCGAATATACATTCGATCACCGAATCAAATCAAATCAACTAAGGCACATACAATTTGGGTAGATCCAATCAAATTGAATTTCATATTTCGATATATATTTTTAGCCTACCAATATCATTCATACAACAGAAAAAAACCTGTTGATTTCAACGAATATAGAACATAGGACAATACAAAATGGTTATATACGCCAAAAAAAAAACAAACGCATCTTCGAAACGGACATTCAAGATTAATTGATGCTTTACCAAACGAAACCATTTGTTAGAAAAACAAAAAACAAAATCCCCATAAATCTAATCCGATAAATAACCTGGACATTTGCATCAATGAAATATCGGAAAAATTCATTCCGAAAAGATTAATTGTTCGACAGAAAAAAAAGGAAGTGTGAGAAAAAATAAAATTTCCTGGAAAAAATTTTTTTTCTTTTCGATTGATTTTCAATCAATGTTCATATCATCATTTGGAATATATGATCAATAAAATTTTTTTTCGTTTTTTGTTTTTGCTTCTCCATTCCCCCCCCTCCCATTCACATCATGCACAGAGCAAAAAATTTTCCTAAAATTCACACACATGTTTATGGCTCTTATCATTAAATTCTAACCATTAATTAGTTGTTTATGGTAAAACTTAAATCATTGATGTTATATAATTAGTTGAACACGAGTTTTCATTGATCAAATTTAAGTAACAGTGCACATATGTCTATTGTGTGTATATGATGATCACCATAAACCACAAAAAAAAAACTTATTATTATTGCCGTGAACAAGAAAAAAAAATGATGAAATCGAAATTATTATTGGAAAGATGGAAATCGTGACATCCTGTTGTTACATTGGTCTAAACTTATACATATATATATGTGTGTGTGTGTCTTGTTTGTGAAGATAATGTTTGATGGAAATATTTTTTTTTTTGTGTTCCAGAAATAATAATAAAAAAATGTTTATTGAAAATAATGATAATTGGCCGATTTCCGATTTTGTTGATCCTGAAATTGCAAAAGTTTCAGTCCAAAATGATTTGATTCAATATTGAAAACAAAATAAAATCTAAATGATGATCCAAACATGTCAATCTTTTGGAAGATGATGTGGTCAATTTTTTTTTTTTGCTTTTTTTAAAATGAAAATTCCAAGTGATTATGATGGCGATAACGATCATCATTGGTCAACATCAAGGACAACTGCAAATTTAATTTTTGTTTGTTTGTTTGTTTGTTATCGCTAAACTTGATGGGATTTGATGATGATGTTGATGATGATTCTCCGCACAATGCAACAATGCAATCAACCTTGATCAACATCGACAAACATTTTTTGCAAACATTGGAACAATATCGATTATGAAATAATTTCTCTTGTTTTGTTTTATTTTTAAATTTAATCATTTAAATTTTAATACATGATCAATAGATAATAATAATTGGTTTGATTTGATGAATTTTCAAATCATGACATTTGAAAGATAAACGTATATAAGTAAGAAGCGTCATCATCATTCATCTATCATTATGATCATAATCATGATAATGTTTACAAAGATTTAGTGTGTGTGTGTGTGTGTAACCTTGTGTAATGATCCTTTTGTCTTTGTTTTCGTTTATTGTAGATGCCCAATTATGATTACCTGAGACACATAGTCCATTATAATTGAGAATATAATGTGTGCGTGTGTGTGTGTGTATGTGTTCGTGCAACACGCGTGTTGACAACATTTTTGAACGTCACTTATTTTCGTGTTTTTATTCCATAAATTACGAAAGATTTTTTTTTTGTTTCGTTTCACACAAACACACGATTATCAATCAATCAGATTGTTGTTCAAACAACAACAACAACAAAAATTTGAATCGATATGAACAAATTATTGTTTTGTTTTTGTCTTTGTGAATTCACACACACACACACAAGAATTTCATCACAAAAAAAATCCATTGTCCATCGTTGATGATGATACTATTTTCTTTTTATCATTATTTCTTATGGATATGGTTGATTTTAATCAATGTCAACATGAAAAAGTTTTTTTTTTGTTATTAATAATGCTAATAATAATGATGATGATGATGACGATGATGGAATTGGATTTGTATAGGATAAAAAAAATCCATGAAAACCATGTGAGGTCAAAATATTTGTTTTGATTGAAAGTGAAATTTGAATCATATTCTTTGTGGAAAATTAAACGGATAATGATTGTTTGTTTGTTTTTTTTTTGGTTGAATCTAAATGGGTGTTGTTGACCTTGTTTTGTTTTGTCGTCTCCAAATTTTCTAAAATTGATCCAATAAGACATATTCATGGGGAAAAATATCAGAATTTTTCTTCTATACACAACCAACTAATCCATCTTATAATCATCATACAAATTAGTTTTGATTTTTTTTTTCAAAATCATAAAAACAAAGTTGACATTCCAATGAACATTTAATCCAATTAACCTTTATTTATTTATTTTTTCTTGTTCATTGATCAATGATAAATCGGATTTCCAACAGTGACATTAAAAACAAGAAAATATTCGAGAGGAAAAAAAACACATTGAAGGTAAATGAAATTGACCACGAAATCATCTTTTTTTCCATAGCCATTTCACTTTATTTTTTTTTTGCATTAATTCATTGTCGTAGAAAATGAATTTTTTTTTTTCTTGTTAACAGAATAATAATGTATTCGTATTTTTTTTTGTTTTCATTTATTGTTGATTGCATTTTTGTTTTTCTAAATTTAAATGTTTCAACAGAAAAAAATGGCTGGCATTATCTGGGCATATAACAACGAAAACAAAACAAAGAAAAAACGAAAGTCAAAGTTGAATTAGATCTTTGAATCATATTTTTTTGTTGATTGTTGTCGGACGATTAAAAAAAAAAAAGAATGGTCAAATCTGTTTTTGGCAATCTTGTATCGTTTGTTTTTTTTTATCGTTGTTTGTTTTCGATTATCATTATCCATCAGTACACACAATGGCAATTTTAATATTTGGAAAAAAAGAGGCAACAACTAATTTTGGTATCTGTTTCATATATATATATATTATCATCATCATCATCTACCAGCTATCATTATAATCAAAGGCAGTACATTGTTGCCGATCTACAGAAGTTGGCACCGAAATCGTAAACAAACGCACAATTATGAACAAAAAAAAAATTGATATCTGAAAGCCGGTATTCAAATTCATCGTCATCATAATCAGTAAATGAAAAATGAAAAACAAAAAACAAAAACAAAAAAATGCAACAGGTTGTAAGTGGTCATTATTTCAATAGTTTCATCATTGTTTTCATTTATCTTTTACAAATATATATAATTGAAAAAAAGATGTGATCCCAAAAATGAAAGTAAAACAAACAAAAAAAAAAAATTGAAACCGTAGACAATATATGAGATACTCCACCAAACAATGACATCAAACATGACCAGTAGAGAAAGAGCAACGAGATAATTTTGGCATTAGTATTTACCACACAATCTTATGAATCACCAATCTGCATTCAATCTGATCAAAAATGGTAAAATTTGTTTTGAAAAGTACAGGATAGTGACCAATTAAAATTGTTATAATAAGAGATTGGCTATTTTCTCTTTTACAACAACAACATACACATACACACACAAACACAAACACAAACACAAACATGGATACAAATCATCATTCAAGATTAATATTTAGAAGTTGCAAAAGACAAGATAAAGAAGATCCCATTTGATCGTCAATTATATCGATTTTTTTTCTCCTTTCTTTTCATTTTTTATTCGATAAATAGATCATCATTATATAGAAATGATCAATTTGAAAATGATTATACAAAGTGTAATGATGATAATTGCGCTCGCACACACACACACACACACACACACAAATGTCTAGATTATATACATTGAAAAAAAGTGTTACGAAAATTGGAAAATTGATCCAAAATTAATGCCCACACGATGGCTGTTGGCTATGGCTGTAATACACACACACACACACACACACACACATTCACACACGGTTAATCGGCATTCAAATTATCGATGAAGAAGTGTTTTGATTTATCAAAAAGTGTGTGTGTGTGTGTGTGTGCATGTGTTGGTCAAATTATAATGAAGATAATGTTTTTCATACGACCGACCGAGATAATTTGAATAAAATTATCTGATTTGTTTTTTTTTTTGGTTTGGTCAATGATATCCTCTTGGTTTTTTTTTTGTTGAAATAATTTTTCAATAATCATCAACATTTAACATTGACAGAACAATGATTTTGTTTTCTGTCATCCTATGTACTGGATTTTTTGTTTCATTTGTCGTCTAAATTTGGATCTAGAATGATGAACCGATGAGTCGATTTGTGGGATTTTTTTATTTTATTTTTTGAATACAATACATCACAGACAAATATAAAGACAGGCGGACCGGCATATATTTGTCATCCATAACAGCAACAACAACGAAAAAAGAAGTTTCATGAGCCCTCATCATTATAGATTTTTTCTTTCTTCGAACTAGCATTCGATTAAAAATAATAACAGCTTTTTGATGATGATGATGATGATGATGATCAACTGGTAAGAATGATGCTGTTTTGAATCAATTTTAAAACTGTGGCTTGTCACTCATAATCCATAATTGTAGTTGATGATGATGGTTTACCTTCATTTTGAATTTTTTTTTTTTTTTGAAAATCTGAAACCTAAAATGGATTAAAATAATAACAGGACATTGACATATAGACAAGAAAATTTAAATTCTGTTCTAAAAATGAAATAATAATAATAACAAAAAAAATTTCGTTTCAAGGTAATATCATTGATTAATATCATGGATTCGTGTCATGGATAGATTGATTGTATTGTGATTTTGAATCATTCAAAACCATTTTTCGATCATCATCATCATAATCACCAAGAAGACAGGAAGGTGTTAATGATAAATATGACAACTATGTGGTGATAATGGATGAAAGAAAAACGAACAAAAAAAAAATTACATTTCAGCTCGACCATAACGGGAAAATTTTTTTTTTTCATTTTTTACTCATGTTGTCTGCCCATTTTGTTTTGTTTTCGAATTTTGGACATATACAAAAAAAAACTGATTGTTTCTCAAAATAGATGTATGGATTTCTTTTCTTTTTTTTTATTGGTCTGTTGGTGATTCAAATTAAAAAAAAAATTAGAAGAAAAAAAATCCATTCAAATCCACTCATATGAATCAAATTTAAATTCTGTGTAAAGGAAGTGGAACAAGAAATTGAACTGTAAGTAAAAAAAAAAAAAAACAAAAAGAAATGACACACAAAAAAATTCATTGATATTATTGAGGAAATTGTTGAATTTTTTCATCGCTGCCATTTTTTGATAGTATATTAGTATAAACAGAAAGAAAAAGAGAGAAAAAAAATGAAATCGAAATCGAAATCAAAATCAAAATTACATGCAAATTATGTTGTCGTTCTAGGAAATTGATGAAAAATTATTTCACTACTTGGCTAGCAGTAGCAATGATGTTGATAATTTTGTGATGAAAAAAAAAACACCAAGAAAGGCAATAAAAATACACACACAAACACACAAATTTCTACTGTTCATCACTACTGAAAGTTCCTTATTGTTTTATATGATGATTATGATGATGATGATGATGATGAATAAAATAAATTTAATCAAAACCAACAACAACACTATTGAATTCATCAGATAATAAGACACCCTAAAAAAACAAAAAAAAAAAAATTGCATATTTTCTTATTCACAAGGAAAAAAAACCATCCGAAAACAAATGTGTGAGAAACAACAACAACAACAACAAGACAAGACAACAGCTTCTATATTAGGTGTAATGAAACGAAATGTTTGAATAAAAATAAATAACGTACACCCACACCATTCATTATTGTTATTTAAGTACAAATTAAGTTTGAAATTTATTGCAGTTATTATACCAAAACAATAAAATTTACCAAACAAAATTAATCATCATCATCATCATCATGGCATGATCACATTTAACAAATATTCACTTGTAATGTATTTCAGAATAAAAATCATAAAAACACTACATACTCAAACACTATTAGTATAAATAATAAGATTATCAAGTTTTATTTTTGTTTTATTTTTCAATTATTATTCCCAAATACCCGACCGAAACGTATATCATCAGCACACAGTAGTAGAAATATTAGTAATGAAAATCATCATCATTTACTTGAATCTGTATTGAAATTTCATACCATTGATGTTGATATTTTAAACAGTCATTTATACTTTTTTTTTGTCATCAGTTTCACCATTTGTGGCAATTTATGTTATGTTCATATATATATATGTGTAATGAACATTTTATGCAAGGTTTTTCTCATATATTTTCATGGGCAATTTTGGGTTCAAACGTTTTTTATTCCAATCCATTGATTTTGTTGAATTATAGATTGGTTTTTCTTGTTTTTTTCCGCTAAATTCAACAGGTGATGAAAAATAAACACAAAAATCACAAAATATTGACAACAAATGAAATGGCCAATGACACACCGCATCAATGACAACAAAACTATTCATTCATCTTCGATTATTGTAGATAACAAGTCAAAAGATTGATTTCACAGAATTTATTAATTGATCTTGTGAAATGGACAGTGCGAAAAAAAGCTTGAAAATGCATAGAAATGGTTTTTTTTTCAAGAAAATACCATGTATGTGTACTACAATATTAATATGACGTATATGGGCGTAATATAGAAATTATCAAAGAAGAATGAAACAAAAAAATAATCATTTATCAAATAGATGCAATCTTTCTTTGTCGAAAGGTACCACTAATAGCTAATATAACAATATAAAGCTTACCATTCGATGATTTTTTTTTTATTATAGAAATAAACCCCTATACCTTTATAAATAGGGATAAAAATTTATATACAAAAATAATAAATTATAAACATTTATATATCAATAATAAAAATTCAAATAATTGCACAGGAAATTTTGTAATCCAAATCGGCAAGGTCTCTTCATGTAAAGATAAACCACACCGGTTCTCAATCTGGAAACGAGGACTCGCAAATCGTTGACAATAGCAAATTAAATGTATAGAATTTTGAGTATCTATTCCACACCAGCACGATGAGTCAGTAGAATACCCAATATTATATAAATAATGACGAAATTTACCATGTCCGGATAAAAATTGAACTAAAGTAAAATTTAGATCAATATAGTATGATAAACGATCATAAATAGACGGGAAGAAGCGTCTTGTAACACTTCCATCTCTACTTGTTTTCCAGCGATTATCCCAATAATAAAACATTATATTTTTCAAAAAATATTTTGCCAAGGAAACTGGACAAAAATCATACGAAATATAAGAGAGATTTGTAGCATCTTTTGCATGTTGATCAGCCAGTTCATTACCAAGATAGCCAGAATGTGAAGGTATCCATTGAAGACAAAAATGTATTCCAACCAAATTTAATTGAATACCATGAACCAATAAATCATTACTTTTACTTGAACAACAAGCAAGAAGAGCAGAATAAGAATCAATAAAGATTTTCGCGGATTGATTATTCCTTTTTAACCATTCAGATGCTTGATAGATTGCAAATAATTCAGCTTGAAAAATGGAACATGAATCAGCCAAACGAAATTTTAAAATATCAATAGATTGATTAGAATTAGCAGGAAAAATCACAACTGCACACCCAACATGACCGGCCAATTTTGAACCATCAGTATAAATATGATAATTGTGATTAAAATTACAAACATTATTTAAAAAATTAAAAGATACAGATGGATGGTGAAAATCCTCAACAGGCAACGTTAATTGAAATTTTAAATTTGATAAGTGATCCACTGGTAAACAATGTTTAATGCGATACATATTGGCAAGATAAATTATTCTTAAATCAATAGGTACGATATTTGCCAACACTAAAGAAGCTTCTAAAGAGATAGTTCGATATCCTCTTATTATTGACAGAGCAAAAATACGCTGAATTGATAATAAGCGAGATTTGACATTCGTTTTTGATAAAGAATAAAACCAGACAGGTGATGCATAAGTAATTAATGGTTCAATTGCATGTAAATAAATCAATCGTAGAACATCAAAACTTAGACCCCAAGATGATGCAAACTTCCTCCTTAACATGTTATAGATCGATAAAGCCTTGGATTTAATATATGAAATATGATCATTCCACAAAAGCTTGGAATCCAGAATAACACCAAGATATCTGATATTCTTCACAATGGAAATAGGAGAATTTTTAAAATAAATTGTAGGCATATCAAATTTTCTTCTTCTTGTAACAATCATAGCGACGGTTTTATTGGGATTGAAGGAAAGTTGATTTTGTATACTCCATGATTCCAACATTTTTAAAGCAATTGATATACGATTCATACAAACATTTAGATCATGATGGTCACAATACAAGATAAAGTCATCGGCATATGCTTGAAGATAACAACCATATGGTAGAGATAAATGAAAAATATCATTTACAAAAATGTTCCAAAGTAATGGTGATGATTTTCCACCCTGTGGACAGCCACGACGTAACGGTTTACATGCAACATAATTTTGAAGGGGTAATTTGACAAAACGATTTTTTAGATAATCAACAAAAATAAAATATAAATTCGGTGGAATGTTCAAATCACGTAATTTCGATTCAATAATATCAAAACAAACAGAATCAAAAGCAGCAGATATATCCAACGAAATAAAAATACCAAATTTCTTTTCATACCATTCGATGATGTTTGGCTAACCATTTCTAAATTACAATTCTTCAAGAATGGATCAAAACCAATCTCATTTGATAGTCGTAGAAGATTACGATAACGGTTTATCCACAACATCAATAACACCTGTTCCACATAATTGTCTTCCAACTATTATAGAAATTAAGCCTTATAAAAAAAACTTTATCATATTATTAAACGTTATCTATGGATTGCTCCTTTTATGGTTGGCTGTCTTATTCCATCATTTTGTTTACTCATGTATGTGTTCATAAATAATTGTGATGATGATGATGATGATGATGGTTATTAATTAAAAAAAAAATTTAATTTTTTTCCAATTATCAGATATGTCACCAAATTATTTAACGATAATTTACATCCAATTATACCATTGATCAGTGATTTAGGTGCAAAACCACCTGTTGCTGGCTATATAGCACAAATTTTTGATTCAATCGCAATACTAAGTGAGTAAAACAAAAAAAAAATTTCCTTTATCTTTATTTATTGAATGCCTTATTATTTCATCTAGATTTTATCACCGTTTGGGCTCGTTATAAACAAGTAAAATTTTACATTGAAAAATATTTCAATAACGTCGGTATCGGCATCAGTCAAAGGCTAAAACGAAACAATCGTTATTTTGCAATTTTTGGTTGCGGATATTCTCTCGGTGTAATGATATTGGGAAATTTTCGCAATACCGAACAGCCATTCGAACATGGTATTGGTTTTGTGGTTATGACATGTGTTCTAGGAGAAATTTTTTTTCAGGTAAATTTTTTATTTTATTTACAATACAATTTAATGTTTAACTTTTTTTTTCCATCATATTTTATGAATAGGCAAACATTTGTAATAAATTATATTCATTCAAACGTATTGAATCACAACCGGTTACAATACGATTCTGTTTTTGGCTTATCATTATTATTTTATTTATGAGTGGCGTTTTCATAACAATTTCTGTTTTAAAATTAGATTCAATATCACTTTGGTTGGACAATAATCAACGAATGAATTGGCAACCACATCAACCAGGATACATATGGTTTACAATGGGCACTTTTCTAGAATGGTTTCATGTTAATTGTTGTTCATTATATTTTTTTTCAATCAGTCATCGTATGCATTTATTCAAACAATGGCATCAAGTAAAATAAAAATTAATCCAATATACAATATATTTATATATTGCATTCTTTTAAATTTCACTTTTCAGAATTTAATTTCATGACGCAAAAAAAAAAACGCAGTAGAATAAAACAGTTTTTTACAGTTTATAAAAAAAGAAAAAGAAAAGAAAACTTGTTAGAATGTGTTAATATTCAAAACGATTGGCCAATATTGATTTACAACCGTTATAGCATTCAATCATTTTGATGATGATGATGATGATGATGATGATGTATGAGTTTCAATTAAACAAAAGGTTTATTTTTTTTCAAAGTAACAACTTAAAACACAAAAAAAATTGAGAGATTGATTGTCAATTCTTAAGAAAATACGAAATTGATAACGTCGAAAAAAAAGTGTTCAAACTATAAATATATAAGTAGCTAGTGATTTTTTTTCTCTTACTAATTTCAACAATAACAACAATCCCTAAAGATGAATATTGAAAGAAAAAAAAACAATGGTCGAATCTGATTTTTTTAGCATTTCCATCAATGATCATTCAACACCAACAAATTGTAATAAAACAATGAAAGTATATGAAATTTGGTTAGAAAAATACATTTGGCTCTGTCCATTGATCATTTGTATTCTGATCCCATTGATTGGCATAATACCGTATGTAATTTATTGAATTTGTAATGAAATTTTCATTAATTTTTTTCTTTCAATCAATTTCAACAGATTTGGATATAAATTATTTGTTGATAATGAATATCCACCATTACAATTAATCAGCGATATGGGCAGCATACCAGCTGTTGCTGCACATGTTTCACAATGTTTAGATTTGATTGCTTTTTTCAGTAAGAATTGATTGATATATGATGATTTTTCATCATTTTAACAAATGAATAATTTTATTAAAAGATTTTATCACCATTTGGATACGTTGTGAACATATTGAATATTATCGAAAACATTATTTCAACAATGTCGATGATCAAAATTTGGCTAAAAAATTGTATAGAAAAAATAGATATTTTTACATATCCGGATTATTATATTCATTAGGTTTGATTATAGTTGGAAATTTTCGTAATACAGAAAAACCAATGATACATTCGTTTGGTGTTATACTGAGCTTAATGATTATGGCCATGACATATTTTCAGGTAAGCAATCATTAAATATTAATCAATCAATTATATAGATTTAAATGATAATGTTCAATTCATCATTAATTATTTTACCTAATAAAGGTGCAAATTGTTGAAATTTTATATTCAATGAAAAAAATCGAAACCAAACCAATTACACTTACATATTGTTATTTTATCGTATCAATCAGTTGGTGGATTTGTTTCTTTTCATTGGGCATTTCTACATTACAACAAGATACAGTACTAAAATGGTTTGATAATGATTTACGTTTTAATTGGACATCAAATCGACCAGGTTATTATGCATATAGTGTGGCAAGTGTTTTAGAATTTTTTTGTATGAATTCCAGTACTTTGTTATATTTTTCCATTGCAAGACGTATTCGTTTATTTCAAAAATGATAAATCCAAATCTTGAGAAAGAAAAAATCTTATCCATTTCCTGTCTTTTTTTTATTATTATTATTTAGTAAAAATTTAGTGATTATGTATATACACACGCTTATAAAGCACGAATATCGTCAGATATATAATCATTAAAAAAAATTTTATGACAAAACATTTTGAATAATAATACTAAAAAAAAGCATAGTGTTGAATAATAAACATGGAAATAAAATGAAAAATAAATAACGTCGTGTCAATTCAACAACATTGATTAAGATGTGAAATTGTTGTTGTTTTTGTTTTCCTGGAACAAAAAATTTGAATTTTTAATTTCTATCAATTTTATTTCATTTCAACTATTCAACAAAAATTCAAGTACCAAATGTCCAAACATTTTTTTTTTTTTTTTGCACAAAAAAATTGTTTTGCATATATGATCACAATGATAATCTTCAAACGATTGATCAAATTAAAATGAGCCAGGTAAAATTTCCAACGAAAAAAAAAATAAAATAATCAATCATTCATCAAATTGAATGGTAAACATGGTCCATGGATGATACGGGTCAACGGCAAAGATATTTCGTTTTCAAATGTGTTTTTTAAAAAAAAAAAAAACAAAAGTCAAGGCAAAAAAGCCATTTTGTGAATTCTTCATTGAATTTTTTATTTTGTTCAAGTCAAAACAAAAAAAAAAAAAAATTTTTAATAATAATAAAAAAAAACAAAAACAAACGTATGTCCAGATATACTCAAATATAATGAATGAATGAATGGCACGAACATATATGAACACTAACACACACACACACAAATGTGAATGTGAGAAAGTAAATTTGTTAGACAACAACTGTTGATCAGGCTAATCACATCAGTCATCAATAATTTAATCGAATCAAATTTAATCAAACAAATAACGATAAATCACGATACGATCAGGTCAACAAACGAACAAAAAAAAAAACAAATACTCTATAAATTAGGTCGATGATCAATTTTTATTTATTTATTTTGTTTGGCCTGAATGAAATGAATAAAATTCCTTGAAAATTTTTGAATTTTTTTTTCACTTTTCATCGAAATTTTCAAATAAAATTGTCGAATGAATCATTCAATCAACATCAACATCAACATCATCATCAGTATCATTATTGTTGTTGTCGTTTGAAGATAAATGAGAAAAAAAATACATAAATCAATGATGAAATGAGAGAAAAACAAAACAAGAAAAACACGTAAAAAGTAACTTCCTGATATATAATATATATGAATAATATATCAACAGAAAATGTTTAAGTAATTTCGTGACTTTTAACTGTTGCCACATTTTTTCTAATTCACCGGATTATGGATGGTGAATTTCGTAATAACCATCATCATCATCATCATCATCATCATCATCATCATTTTGGTGAATTGGATTTACGATTGTCATCGATCAAAACATACAAATACTTGGATGTCAGTTCATATTTTTGTTATTATGGCGACTAGGAATTTGTCGAATTATCCAGATGAAGCGATTCAAATGTTTTTTTGTTGATTGACTTGAAATTTGAAACGGTTTTTTTTCGGTGGTAGCTTGACATTTAGTGGTTAGAATGTAGGTATAACTAATGTTTAACGTTGTTATAATGGATCCTGATTGCATTTAAATCTATATAAATATAGCAAATCTGAAAAAGATTTTTCACAATCAATTTTCTGTTCTGCAATCCTAGAAGAATTAAAATAAATTCAACAAAAAAAAATTTAAATTGTTTTCACAATCTACAAATTACCATCTTGAAGCTTCAAAATATTCAATATTCATCGTGAAGATTTACATATTCCATGTTAATGTTCATATTTCGGTAATGTTTTTATGATGATGAATTTTTTTAATGTTATTGTTTTGAAATTCTTCAGCTGTTGTTACATACATTGTGTATGTGTCTATTATAATTAATTAATTCGAATCGATTGATTTTTTTATTGATCCAACTTTTTTTTGTTGTTTTATAATAATTGTACTATAGTTAACGAATTGGATTAAAAATGTATAAATCATTCACTTGTATTTCATCTATAATCTTCATTATTTCCATAACATATATTGAATGCAATGGTCAAAATAAAGGTATAATTTTTTTTATTTAAAAATCATCATTAATTGTATACGATGTTGAATTCAATTTTTTTTTGAAAATTCAAATCATAGATGAAGTTTGTTATGGTGAATTTGGTTGTTTTAAAAAAGCTCAATTGAGCATGGACATTAAAGCGGAAAATGTATTTGGTCACTATCCTGATACTCCCGAAAAAATTAATGCAAAATTCCATGTATTTTCCTGTCATGATCGTTATAATCCAACTATTTTGCCTTATAACGTAACTGAAAAAGATTTTCATAATTTGAACTATGATCCAAAAAAACGCACAATATTTATAATACATGGTTATGTTGATTATTATACTCAATTCAAGTGGATGGGAGATTTAAAAGATCTTATTCTACGAGCAAAGCCATGTTCATTGAATGTTATAGTTGTCGATTGGCGTGGTGGTTCAATGAATGTCGACTATTTACAGTCATCATCCAATACCAGATTGGTTGGCGCTATGATTGCAAAATTTATTGAAAAAATGAACAATGTTTACAAGACAGACAATGATCATTATACAATTATGGGACATAGTTTAGGAGGACAAATTAGTGGTTTTACTGGCAAACATTTACGTAATCCGAAAGCACGATTGATACTTGGTCTTGATCCTGCTGGTCCAGCATTCAATGATGTTAGCGAAGACGGTCGTCTAGTTCCGGATGATGCAAAATTAGTTGTATCTATCCATACAAATGGTGGTAAGAACGTACTCGATGGCTTCGGCACACTAAACCCGTCTGGTCATTACAATTTTTTTCCCAATGGGGGTGAAACACAGCCCGGTTGTAATCCCGTTTCTGGAATTGCTGCACCATTGACAAAAGGTGCATATGAAGGATTTCAGATGACAGTAGCTTGCTCGCATCTATTCGTCGCTTATAAGTTGATGAAATATGATGAATCGAAAGATGATGATTTCGAATCAATGGGTTATCGCTGCAAAAACTATGAAGCATTTAAAGCTGGTCATTGTGGCAATTGTCGTGAAGGTTCAGATGATTGTAAACCCTTTGGTAGATGGTTTGATTGGTGGCAAACACAAAGTTTATCAAAAGAATGGCGTGAACCGATCATCTATTATATCGATACGCAGAAAGACCAACCTTTATCATATTTTTTCTATCAGATCAAGGTATAGTTTCGATATTTAGATTATCCTTGGTGTTGAATTAATTATTAATTTTTAAAAATAAGCTTCGAACCGGAAGTCCCTTTCCTACTTTTGATGGTCGATTATCCATGAACATTACTGGTAGTCTACGAAACGATTTCAGCGAAAATATTCTAATGGATAGAAAATTTGAACCAAACAAAGAATACACCTATTTATATAAATCTAGAAAATCGCTTGGTCGTATCGAATCAGCATATGTAACATTGACAAATAAGGTGTTACCGAAAGTTGTTGCAGTTAGTATGGATAAAGCTATCACCGCGATTCCTGAGTTAAATAGTGAAGTGACCAGTGCTGATCTCCCCAGTTTAATCAAAAGTCGAATTATTGTCGAAGAGATACAATTCAACTACTTGAATGGCTATTCTGAAAGGTTTGTTTTATTTATTTATTTGATTGGTAATAAGAATTTGTTTTTTTTTAATTTTAAAATGAAAAAAATCAATAGTAAACGCCATTCACTGTCATCAGTGTTGAGAAGCCGAAATGGACCCGTGCAAGTAACAAACAAAGATGTCACACATTTCCCCAAATTGAAATCATTTAACAATATAGAAATTAAACTAATCATAAATGAAACACATGTGGGATGATGATCGAAGATAATCACCCTCGAAGCACAATGTTTGGTTAACATTGAAAAATTTAACTAATAGATTTTTGAATAGGATTTTTAAAAGTAATTTAGAAAAAAGTCTAAGATTTTATTCGTTAAAATTTATGTTCACGAATTGGATATAGCCATTTTAATCGTTCATTTTTATTCAATCCATTCATAATCAAGAAATGAATAAAAGTGATAATCAAAAAAAAACTGTCCAAGAGATTGTCACTAAATTATTCACACCTTTTTTTAATGTATCACTCAATTCAAATTATTTTGATTGTCATCATCTAATACCAGATTGGTTGATGCATGATTAACATTTGGTTTTGATCCAGCTGGTCCAGCATTTCATGATGTTTATGTGAAATTATATTTGGCCAGTTTACTATGGAAGAAATTCTTTATTATGAATTTCGTTTTAAAAAAAATCGTCATAACGTCATCATGTGATTATCAGATAGATGTATTGTGTTTGTATGTGTGTATGATAAATAAGAAATAAAATGAAATGGAAATCAGGAACCAAGAAAGAAGAAAATTCGTCAAACACGTTTTTTTCGATTTAGCGGTTTTTGTTTTGTTTTGTTTGTTTTTAATTATCAATTTCCAATGTTTAATGATTTTGCCAGTCCATAATAGCCAAAGTATATATGAAGAAGAATTTGATTACAATGTTCATTTGGTGGAAATCTTAATCTTTGAATGTTGCAAACAAAATGATTGACGAAAAAATTTTTTTTTTCACCATGTGACACTTGAATTGATGATGATATCCATCATAAATCAGATTGTCAAAATTCGTGTGGCCATGTTTATCGTATCGTATCGTTCATTCATTGAAATTGAAATCGATTTTTTTCCTGTTTGTTTTAATTCACTTTTAAATGTGGTTTTTTCTTTCGTTTGTTTTTTTTCCATCCATGATTAAATATTCAAAACATCATCACAACACACACACACACACACACACACATATGGAAACCGAACAAAATAGATCGATGCGGATGCGAATAATTTGATATGCATTGGGGCATTAGCGCAGCATGTCATTAGGCGTAAAATGAATGAAATAAAAAAAAAAAATTAAGTAAAGAAAATGTTGAATAGAAAATGAAAAATATGAAATGTAATGAAAATTGAATTCAATAGAAAAAAAAAACACATGTTGGAATCAATACAAATCACACAGTGATAATGGCAATTATAATTACCAATGGCCTATTCAATCATCATCGTGATCTAATCGTAAATTTGCTCAAATTGCATTTTTTTTTGTTGTTTTGGCCATTGCCAGAATGAATTAATTAATTATCATCATAATCATTATCGTTGTATGAAATCTACGATAATCATCTATTTGGATAATCCATATATGAATAAATCATGATTGGATGAATAATCAAATAGAAATCAATTTATAGCTAATATTTAATGGTGGAATCCTTTTTCTAGCTAGGAAAAAAAATGACATCCAAAATGATGATGAAAGACCATTTAATTTTGTTTTTTTTTCATTCCAACTGATGAGCAATCATTTTATTGTAATACGAATATGAATAAGATTCAATTGAAAATTAATTAATCTTTTTTTGATGATTTTATGGACACTATTATCACCTTGAAACAGACAAATAATCCATGTAATGAGCTGAGAAAAAAAATGAAATCTAATCTAACACAAGATCCTGATATTACAAATTTAACAGATAATAATTTTCAATAATATCCAAAATGAATCGGAAATCATATTGATTGATAAGAAAAAAAAATGTCGTTGTCACTGTTTTTATTTTACATGATATTTGTACATCATTTTGAAGGTCATGAAAAATGGAAATGGAAATGAGAAAAAAAAACAGGATATCTTTATGTAATAATCAAAACAAAGAAGGAAAAAAAATGAAAATCCAGTCTCATTAATAACATATCAATATCATTATCATGATCATCATGATCATCATCGTCTGAATGATAATCATCCTTGTTTAAAAATTTTGTCTTTTTTTTCCACCGATATAACGATGTTCATTCAGGTTAACAAATGTCACCACAACAAATCATGAACATACACACACACACACACACACACACATACAGTTAACAGAAGCTCATCGTTGTCTATTATATATAATACTTATTACTCATCATCATCATCATCATCATAACCATCATCATGATCGTGGTCGTTAACCATCTGAATGATGATCTTCATAATAAAGATGATGATGATGGCTACGGATGACCTTATCATCATCATCATCAGAAACTCGTTTTATTTGCATCTAAAATGTCTCAGTATCATCATCATCGTCATCATGTTGTTTATCATTTACATATTGAAAAATTGTTTTTTTTCCAAGAAAAAAAAAACAATAAATAATGATGATGATGACGATGATGGTTTTGAAAGTTCTGTTTTAAATTTATCAACAATAATTTCCAGTAATCATTTGTAATCATAAAGTAGTCACAAATATGAAAAATGATGATTTTAGAAACATTTGACTTGTTGTTCAAATTGAATTAAATGTACATGATGATGATTGTCTCCACACACACACACACACACAAAAAAAAATTGTTGAGCATCAATTTTGTTTTGTGGATACATACGAAAAATGACCAAAATAATTGTGATTAGCTAATAATTGAATTGATATTAATTTCATCTACCATTAAGTATTATTATCTATGGCCAATCAAGTTACGATTTAAATCTTTATCATTGATATTGAGTAATTTTTATTTCCCTTTTGACCATACAATTGATCATTTTTTTTTTTTTTTTTTTTTTTGATAGTCACCAAAATCAGAAAAGAGATGAGTACAAAAAAAAACAAAAATTAATTGAAAATGGAAGTAAAATGCTGTCTGTCGTTTCAAAAAAAAAATCGGTTTTTTTTCTCAGCACCATAAAAATCAAAATAAAGACCAAAAATTTTCAAAGGAAATGAAAAAAAAAATTGTTTTTCATCTGAATCTTCTACAAAACTAGCCACAATTGTATATGTTCCAAAATAAAATCTAAATTGATTTAATTCTGAATGAAATCACTTTGTAGATTGATATATCCATTCAGTTCATTCAATCATAAAAAAATGGATCATTTCAATAGCCTCAACTTAAGCATTGATGATGATGATGATCATATTTATCCATCCGTATACAATAGTTTTTACTTGTTTACCCGTTTCTGTATTGCCATATTTATTTCACATCTATTATGATGATGATGCCATCATCATCATCATCTTCAAAATAAAAAATAAAAATCATATTGGGCCATAATAATAATGGCTGCTGCAATGAACTGAATTTTTTTTTCTTTATTTTGGAACCTGTTTGACCTACAAATAAGTTGATGATCCAAGCTACAAGCTGACATATCTCCCCATGTGTGTGTGTGTGTGTGTGTTCATTCATACATCGTGCATACACGTTTCATTATTATGATAGAAAACAAACAAGAAATCAGAAAAAAAATGAAAAAAATGAAAAAAAAACGAATACGAACCATATGAGAGCCGGCAGCTCATCTTATATTTTGTATTTCGAAATTCAATTCAATACTGTTGTCGCATATATAACTCCTAAACAGATTTCTTATGAGTATTTTGGAAAATTTTACAAGTTAAAAATGATGTGAAATTGCATAGATTTTCACACGAAAAAAAAAATTCAAATTGTCAAAATCATTACACCTGACTATATGATAATAGTGATAAAGACCTCGAAGATTGATTTTCAACTACTACTTTTATCCTATATATAAACAACTTGAAAGAAAATTAGCTCCAAACATTAAATGACCAGAACTGTCTTAATCATAATCATTATTATCATCATCATCATCATCAAATCAATTTTTTCAATCAGATCAAAATAAAATTTTGTTATGGGAAAATAAGAAACAATGTTTCACATTGAAAATGGTCGATGATTGGCGACAATAAATGATGATGATGATAATAATTGACATTATGCAAATTGGCAACATTTTCTTTTCATTGTTATACATCATTGACTTTGAAAATTTTCACATGATTACAACAACAACAAAAACATTAACAACAATAAAAACCATGAATACATCAAAAACAACTTCATTTTTCACTTCAATGTCGGATAGTATTCATTTTGGACAAAATGATCGTTTTTCGAGTTAATTTGAAGCAGACAAAGATTTTTTTTCTCTCTCTCTCTCTCTCTCTCTCTCTCTCACTCTTCATGTAGATCATCACCATCATCATCGATTCAATTCAAGACAATTAGAATCAAAAAAAAAGAAGAAAAATTCTTCAATTTAAAAATATTTTCGAACAAAAAAAAACAGAAAAATCATATTTTACAATTGGAAAATAATTATAGGATTTATGGAATGATAAAAGGCCGGAAAAAAACATTCAAATTCACATTCCATTTAAAAACAATGGAAAAAAATAATGGAAAAAAAATCGCTTGCCCGTATCACACATCATCCATCATCAGGCCAAATATTGAAAAAAAAATCACCACAAATGTACACTATTCATTCGCGGTGACCTTGTCTTATTCGATGGCAAGCGTTTGTCTGTTTGTTTGTTTGCACGTGTTTTTTTTCTTATTCATCCATTTAGATCAATTTTAGTAGCATCATATTTTGCCAATTTTTTTCATCTTAAAAGCATCAAAATAAATTATAAATAAAAAAAAATATTAATTGATTAATATGGTGATGGTTCAAGATGATTTTAAATTTTTTTTTTTTGGATTTGTTTTGAAACAAAAAAAAATTAAAATTTTTTTATTTACTACTGATGTTCAATGATGACGATTTGATCATGTTTCATATGGAGGCTGGATTTGGCTCTTAAATCATTGTATATCTCTGTTTTTGTCTTCTTCCATTCACCATGATTGTTTGAGCTACAATTGACTTTTTGAATCTTAAAATCGATACCATCAAATAATATAGGAAAACGTGCCTAAATTCAAATGTTTGAAACAGCAACAACAACAACAACAAATGATGCCCCCGAAATTGTTAAAGATGATTTGTCAAAAATGAATTCATATATGTAAACTGAATCAACAATGATCAAACATTGAAAGCATTGTTGTTGTTTTTTTTTTTTTTTTTTTGATTCATATTAATAATAATAATGTTAATGGTAAGAAACAACAAAGATAAAAATCATAATAATAATAACAAAATAACAACAGTAAAAAAAAAATATCAATGTGAAATGTGAAACATAATAATAGTAGAAAAAATAATTTATCCAATGTGATCATCTTGTTTGAAATTCTGAATCAAATTTTGTTGTTTGAAAATTATAAAAATTTTGGATGCTGCTGCTGCTGTATGTGTGTGTGTGGATGTGGATGTGTTCATTTTCCATTTTGAAACTTGAACCACGATTTGTCCCGAACAGGAATCAACTACCACCAACACAAACACAGTGTAGACATACAATATACAATATGTCGATTCCACAATTGTTGTAGGATGCATCATATGGCACATCATGAACATTTTATGACTATAGTGAATAAGACATTGATTGGCATCAGACAGATGTATGGATTTTTCAATTGTTGATCTGGCCTTTCTTATTCATATATTATGTATGTTTGTATATGTTTATGTGTATGTGTGAATATTATATAGAAAAAAAACAATCACTGACATTGTATGATTGTTTAGGTGATCAGGAAATTTTATATGTTGTTTAGAGATCAATTTTTGAGTAAAACAAAAAAAAAATGACAGTGTGAAAAAAAAGGTGATGTGAATATATAAGTTTCTTAGTTTATATTAAATGTCATATGATTCATGCATACAACAACAACAGGATGACAAGATTTACAATCGATTGTGAAACCCGTTGATTTATAAATGAAGATGATGATGAAAAAACAATAGAAAAAAACGATTGGAAATTCAATGAAAAATTGTGGATGATTTTTTTTTTGGGGGGGGGGAGGATTCTGTTCATTCGTTAAACAGATGTTTCAAGATTCAATGATGTTGTCGATATTTTGATAAAACAATTGGAAATTATCTTCGAATAGCCTTGATCATATCGATGAAATAATAAGGAATTATCATCATCATCATCATCGTTATTATTAATATTAATATTTGTTGCTTGTTTACCATTATTTGGACGATGATAACAATTATTATTCAATGTTATAATCCTATTATGATAATTATTCTGTTGAAAATGTTGATCATCATCATCATCATCATCATTATCATTATCATTATTATGATAACAATGAAATTTTTTTAAATGATTCAAGGGAAATTCATTACATCCAACAACAGTTGTCAATTTTTTTCCATTATCATCATTATGATTATTGAGGATATTGTTATTTGTTTGAACATTTTCTGTTACAAAAGTTTTTGTTTTCTGATTACAATTTACATCATTTTTATTAATAATGTTGAACTTTTTATGAATGTTCCCATAGTTATTTGATTGTTGTTGTGTACATACATTTTTGGTGATTGTCGTTATTGCTGATGATAATGGTTTTGATGATGATGATGATGATGAATGATTGAACAATGCTGATGATGATGATGATGATGTTGCTGATGAAGAAGATGATGATGAAAGACCATCACCAACATTACTGATTGTCAATGGTAATGAATTGGTCATTCTCAGTGTTGGATATGTTGTTGTTTCATTCATTGCTGTTGGCGATGTTAAAACGGTGCCACAATCCAAATTAATCATCTGATGATCAAAATTATGAATTGATTCAGACACTATATTCGATACCGGTTGACTATCATTAGTTTGGTTTGAAATGGCCATCTTTTTTGGTGATAACAACATTGTATTTTCATAAGTTTTTTGGCTATTTTGATTCTGATTATTCTTATTATCATCATTATTCTTTTTCGTAATTCCCAATGTTGGTGATAATTTCAAAAAATTAGAAATATTCGGTGATGTTTGCAGTTTATATGATGAATTATTCAATTCAAATGTTGTTGGCGTCGGTGGTTGATTCAATGTATTGCTAGCTGTAGCTAAACGTGAATGATATGAATTTTTTCCATTACAATTGATCGTAAATTTTGTACCATTTTTATGTTGATAATTCATATTGAATTGATTTAGATTTTCATTTCTTGAACAATTTTTCGTTATAGTTTTCCGTAGATAGGTACGAAATTTTGGATTGAAGAAAAAATAAAGTATTGGATTTATACAGGAATTTGTTGCTCCTAGCCATTGTGCCAATGGTGTTAAGCCAATTATAATAAGTCCTTTATTTGTTAATTTTGAAACAAACAGATTTGATATTGAACAATAAAATGAATGATATATAGAATGAATCATACCTTTGAATGAATTTTCATCAATTTGTGTGAATTTAATAAAACAAAAAATAACATATAATGGTAGCCAACTGAGTACAAATACGGATACAATTGTGATCAACATTTTAAGCACTTTAAGCCTGGATTTTTCCACAATACGACTATTCATTTTATTGATACTTGAATGTTCATCATTCATTATAGCATTTGTTTGGCCATCACCATTACTAATGATCAATGGTAATTGACGTCGAGAAATTTTTACATATAATAATAAATAGAAAAAGATTGTAACGGATACAGGTAATAAATATTGCAGACCAAAATTAATGAATATAAAATAAAAATTTGAAATCCATTCTTCAGGCCAATTTTCATGACACATCTATAAAAATCAGGAAAAATAAATAAACAAAAAAAAATTATAGAACGATGCTGCCATCTATTGTATCAAATTCATTCAAATCAATTGAATTTTTTTTTATCTCATCACACTTACCACTTGATTATCGACGGTATAAACATCGAAAAATATTAACCACGGACTTGACAATGAAAAGCTGAATAGCCATATGAATACGATAACATATCGGCGAACTAATGGGCTGAATCCATTATTAAATGGATAATAAATTCCATAGAAACTGTCAAAATCGATTTGTAGAAAAAAAAATAATGAAAAGAAAAATCAATATTGCGATTTTATAATAATCAATTTTTATCGATATAAAAAAATAAAAATACCGATCGATCGAAATGGCAACCAAAGTATATATGGATGCAGTGACGGCAACACCTTGAAGAAATGGAACGGCTTTACATACAAGACGTCCTAGAATCCAGGCTAAAAAAAAGAAAAATTCAAAATTTGATTTTTAATTAATGTTCAACGTAAAAATTGTTTATTATTACAAATGATAAAGACAACATTGAAAATTGTTCAAAATTATCAATTTTTGTTAAAACATTGTCGTCCATTAGTGAATGATGGTGACAATCTGTTAACTCAATATCATCTTCGATATGATGAAAATGTAAAAAAACCCGTAGCGCCCATGTGAACTAGCATAAATACTGATTAGTTAATAACATATTGGCATATGGCAAACAAAATTTGTCAACAAATATTTTTTGAACGAAAAAAAACGTCCATTTGTCAAAAAAAAAATTGTTTACAACAAAATTTTTAATGCTTGGTCGTTTTACTTGCTAATGATTTCATCATTAATGTCAACATCATTTTCAATCATTCATTCATTTGGAATTAATTTTTTCTATGCGTAGGACTTGGAATTGGTTGATATTTTTTTTTTATTCTTACAAATACATTTTAGCTATAAAAACTTCTTGGGAAAAAAAAAGAATCGAATGAGAAAATTTTTTACTAGTAATTTTTTCATTTTATTTTCTATCTCATTTATCAGTTTTATCGATTATTTTGTTGAACTACAAGAAATTCACAAATTCAATCAATTTATATAATGATGAATTGTTTTCGTTCGATGATTATAATAAAATTCATTCATCAGATTCCGGTTGTTTGTTTTTATTCGTTTTTCCATTAACCTTTCAATGATTTTCAAATCAATTACCAAAATATTCATTGAATAACGTCAATATTTGACAATAAATCAAATCAATAAAATTATCAAAACATTGTTAAAAATCAATTATCATTGAAAATAAAAATAGCCAATAAATCAATGATAAACAATAACAACTAAAAAAAAAACTTACTTGTCAATATATTGCCAAGCAGATTTGGTATTAAACAAAATAAAATGACCAACAAATCGGCCAATGCCAAATTACAGATGAAATAATTGAATACATTATTATTATTGTTGGCCATCATTTGATTTGAATTCGGTGTATTATGACGCATCATATTGATTACCAATAGTACAGCACTATTGCCAATTAATCCCATTATAAATACAATTGAATAGGCAATACAAAGTACAATGGTCCAAATCAATGAATAACGCCATTGTGGTTCTGTGGCCTGATTATTATCATGATTATAAATTAAAGGTGATTCCAATATTTCAACAATTTCTGATGCTGTTGTCATAGATGATGATGATTCCATTGTAGCAGCTAATGATGAATTAATGTCTCAATAAATTACATTGGATTTAGATTAATATTTTTTTTGTGAAATCAATGTAATAAGTTTCATTTCCGTTAATTAGCTTTGATGGCCATTGAAATAATAAATTATATCAAAGGTCAATGATATGATTGTTCAATTTTCGATTGACCATGTAAAAAAAATTTTAAAAAAAAAGAATTGATTAGAATTCAATACAAAGTTATTGATAATCAAATTGAATAATATTTTGATTGACGATGGACATTGGCCTATTATTAACTGAACATAAATGCCAAATTTTTTTTTCGGTTTCCGTTTTCAATTTATTTAAAAAAAAAAATTTTTCTCTACATTATCTTTAACATTGAAATATTGATGGACAATTTTTGGTCACCATGATGATATCATGATTGTATACGGAGATGCAAAAAAAAAAATAATAAAATACTTAAAAGGGAGCCATATAGATTGTAAAAAATGGTCAAGGATCTTTCTTTTTTTACGTTGTCAAGTCAAATATGTTATGTCCAAGATCAAGATAAAATTGTCACAACGTAATAACATGCCCACACACAATTATTAGCATCACATTTTTCTCTTAATTAGTTATGATGACTCAAGAATGTATGAATCATACATAAAACAAGATTTGCATTGTTTTGTAAAGCATAAAATGTACAATGTTTTGCCTACTTCTTGTACTATTTTATCCATTGATGTTTTTTTTGTTGTTTTTTCTTTGATGATGAATGAAACGAATAGATGGAAAGAATAAAAATAACGATAATTGGTTTATATTTTCAAAAATAGTAGTCCAAAATTACATAATGTACATAGATAAAAGAGGCAACAAAATAATAATAGCAAGATAAAAAAAAATACATGAAATCAAAAAGAACAGAATCAATCAATCAATCAATCAATAGGACTTACAATATATATTCTTTACTGTCGTGATTCTGGATCGGAATTGTTGCTTCATAACAAATATATCTACACCATGGTGATCAGCGATGATTATGATTAATCGAATTAGAGAATGTTCTGTATTTATATGCAACCAAAAATGTCTTTTTTTTCTGGGCCAAATATCATTAATTCATCTTTTTCTTCATACTCCATTTACTTTGTTGATTTGATGTAAACAACAACAACAACTAAAAAAAAAAAAAAATAAATTCTCCCAAGAGAAATAAATGATGTCAATGGCAATTTGTATCATTTCTTCCTACACTGCTGACACAAAAACCGATATTTGTTTGAATTTTTTTTTTTGTTCACACTTTTTTTTCTTGTTGATTGATGTGTATTCGTTGTTGATAATGTGAAAAATATTTATTTTTTATTGAAAAAAAATAAGTGAAAAAATCTATCAACATCAATGAATGATGATTTTTCAATTCAATATCATGAATGATGCAAAATAAACAATATGTAAATAGAGTGGAAAAAATAATTTTTTCGTTCTATTTATAAATGTAAAATGAAAAGATTCTTGAAAAATAATTTCTTTTTTTTTGAAATTTTTATCAACTAATGATGATAGTGAATTCATTCGCATTGGATGCCATTGGATAAAATAGTAATTAGTTGAAGATGAAAATTGGAAAAAAAACAATGAGTGAAATTAAAAATAGAGAACAATAGAGATGAAACAATAAAACAATTCGTGTGAGATTCACCGTATCGATACACATTCGTTTACAGAACAAATTGTATTGATAATAAAATTCTAATTCTGATTCTGGTTCATCCCAACGATTATCTAATTTAGACCAATAGATGAATGAATCTCATGAATTCAAGTATTCATTATATTAAAATGATCTAACTTTGTTTTCGTTATTTTGTTTTTTTTCTGGTTTTTTTTTCAATTTACCAGATAGAATTTTTGTTTTGATCATCATTCATTTGGTTTTTTTTTTGAGTGCAAACAACTGCCTTGAGCATAAATCCAATCTTTGAATTGAATGGGCAATCTAGAAAAAAAATCCAAAGAAAAAAATGAAATTAAAAACACAAAATTATTACTGGAATGCATTTGAAGAATAATGAGAAGCAAAAAAAAAAAAACGCTTGCACAAAATTTGATTTCCGTTTTATTGTTGATTACAGCAAAAATGTTCCAATAATAACAATTATGCATTGAATGAAAAACCCAACTGATATCATCAAAATTCAAATGAAAATCCCTTAGGATTTATAGAATATAAAATGATAGAAATACGAGATAAAAAGAAAAAAAATTTTTTTTGTTTCAATGTATAAATAATTATAACATCAACAATAACAGCAGCTAAATCAAAATCAGAATCTCATCATCATTAAATTTTTTAACAAATACTTTCTCCTCAAAAATTTACAGGTTTTTTTCATCATTTTTTTTTCTTGATATGTATTACGACTTTTAAAGTTCATCATCATCTTTCATGAAAAACCTGAAATTTAGTTCGTCGTCGAATGTCAATGTCCATGGTGATGTTTGTGAACGTTCAATAGAGAATGCTTATATATCTTAAAATCGTGACTATAAGAGGCAATTTTATTTTATCATAAGATTATTCTTATAGTAGTGATTTTCGGGTAATTCGTATATGTTAAAATGAGAAAAAAATGAACATTCTATCGTTATCATAGTATTTCAATGGGAAAAACCTGAATAATATGATAAAAATAATATTTTAATCTATGAAATTGAATATGAATTCTTGAAAAATTGTTCAATTATTTCTATCTACGCTGATTGCCGCATTTTCTTCACACGAATCACTGTTTATCATCCAGGCAGTTTGGTTTTTTACCACAACAATCTGCAAAATTGGCTCTGAATTCTATTGTTTCGAAAATCAATGATTTATATGATCGTAATAATTTTGGTTCTGTAATCTCTCTTTCTCTCTCTCTTTTCCCAACAATTCAATTACGCTTAGATCCCGAACTTCGACCTAAATTTGTATTAACACAATCTATTTTGAATCACGAAAAATTCGGCGGATATTTGTATCGTTTTGGTATGCATAATTCCGATTGTTCGTTTTGCTCATCATTGACGCAGTTCTCGTTGAATTTATTGCTCCAGTTCTCTGCTTTCCATTTGGAGTGGTTTCGATTTGCAAATGATGCTAATCTTGATCCTATATTAATGTTAATGTGTTTGCTCTGCTGCAAGGTAGACCGTTGCCTTTATTTTTTAGTTTATATTGATTGTATTTATTCCAAATTAGTAGTAAAATAATAGTTTTTTCCTTTTAATTTTTTTTAATATAATAATGGACCAATGGTTTCTTGTTTTTGAGAATAACAATGACATATTTTTCTCATTTTTTATTTGTACAGAAAAAGAAAGAGAGAGGGGAAGTGAGGAAGGGAAGGAGAGAGAGAGAAAAAAAATTGCCTAAAATTTACCCTGTGCTTGTAAAATTGATGAAATTTTATAAATCATAACAAAAAAAACAAAAATTCAATTTAATTTTGCTTCTGGCAAAATTTTCCTAAGATAATTTTGTTGTCCACTACAACTCGATAATTTCAAGTTCATTCATAGTTGTCCATGTCACCTTTTTTGTGGCAGATGATTGTCAAATATTTTTGTCAAATTTGATTGATTGTGAATGAAAATGTTATTATTAAAAAATTATTATTAATAAAAATAAAAAAAATGTCAAATTCCAAATTAGTAAGTTGATAAATATGTAAGGATATATTATGATTAATTTGCGATTTAAATATAGATTCTATGTTTATTTTTCAAGTTTTGTTGATTTTCGCTGGAATTTCTTGTTGCCAAGTTTGTTCTATTAAGAATATATATACCATAAGAATTTAGACAATTGTGTATGCCATTCACATTACAAAAATTGAAATGTCAAATAAAGAACAGAATAAAAATATGTATGCATGTCAGGGAATTATGATTTTCATAAAATCATAACAATCCCACGAATGGAATCAAAATGACCAATTAAACATCCGAACATCAAAGGATGCGATGAACATCAGTAAACCTTTGAACATCCGATTGATAAAACAAAACAAATTATAATTCTGAAATTTACTATATAAGCTAATCTAAAAAGAATAATAAAGTACGATAATTTTATTGGTGATTTGAGTGAAACAGCAACTGATTTTCCTGATATGCACATATGGATAAAAATGATCGCGAGTGAAATGATCAAAAAGTAAATTTATTTTCAATATCATTCACGTGAAAAGAATTTAATATTTTTTTTTGTTTTTGTTTTGAATACATTATGTCAAAAATTTCATAATCCTTAAAATACTTTTTTTTCAAAAGATTTCTTTATCAGGCAAAAGATTGCCCCTCATGGATTATTCATGTTTACAGTCGATAAAAGATAACTGTTATGCATATATTGAATATAATCACGGTTCTGGTTTCAATTTTTCCCTATTTAGTTTCCAGTATTTACAGGTTTAAATCGATTTTTTTTTGATTGAATTGGATTTAATTTTTTTCTCTACTCGTCGAAATTCTTGGTAAATTACGATTTTGCTTTCATTTCAAACAATCTTATTTAGACTGAATTTTCTGCAATAAATTCAAAGGTTCGTAAAAGACTACTAATGCCTCAAAAAATCATAACAATAACAAAATAATGGTAAAAAATGAAATTCACTCTATTTACTTTACCAGATGAAAAAAAAAGTTTTATTCCAATGATGAATTTTGATGGAAAAAAAACTGAAAAGTTTTGAATTTAATGATAGAATTTTAAATAAATAAAATAGACTTTTTTCAATGAAAATTTTGCCATTTGTTTGACATTAACAACAACAGAATTTTTGATGATTAAACAATTTCACTGATATAATGTTTTACAATGTCATCATGATATTGAACACTCACCTGAATCTATTTCTATTTCTTTATGATTGATTGCCATAATGGTGAATTGAATTCACGAATGTAAATTACAAATATATCCAATATGAAAACATCATCATGATGATCATCAATTGAATGATGTGCGAAAAAATGAACAAACAGAATTTGACAAAAAAAACCACCACCAAATGATTAACAAAAACATTAACAAAACAAATGATGATGATTAAATATGTGATTTTTTTTTGCCTCTAAATCGATGCACGAATTTTTCACTTCAGGCAGTTTTTTCAACAAAAAAAAAGAATTGAATAGAATAAAATTTTTTTGAAATACAAAAAAAAAAAATACAAAATTACCAATTCATTTTCAGTTGGAATAATTTAATCTTTATCTTTAAACATTCGACCATATTTGAATGGAATTGGTCGGAAAATAAACCATACTCATGAGAATTTTTTTTTTTTTTTTTGGTTTTTGGAATTTTGAAAAGCGCAGAATCTTCTTTTCAATAGCATTTCATTCTTGAATTCTGATCGGCGCGCGTCATAAAATTCATCTTTATTGATAACTGACTATAGTAAATATAAATAAATTGACTATATTTCGATATCTAAATTTGTTTTTTTGAATGAATGGAAAAAATAGAAAAATCAAATGGCTATTGATACTTTTTCAGCAGCAGTTTTTCGAAATTTTTTTTTTTGTTTTTGTTTTCAAATTCATATTTTTTTCATCAAAATTGCTTGTTGATTAATAAGATGATGATAATAATAGTCCTATGGATATTATTTAAATTTACTAATTGCTGTAAATATTATTATTTATGAATTTTATTGTTGTTAAAATGAAAAAACAAATTAGGCAAAAAAAACAAACAAAAAATATTGATCTGTCCACATTGATTATTGTATTGATACTGTATGCTATAGTTTATCTATAGATAGCGATATTGACAATGAAAACAGAGAGAAAAAAATTTTTGTTTTTGTTGTTGAAAAGATCATTACAGCATGAATGTGTGAATGGTGTCAAAATTATAAAAATTTGAATCAAGAAAGAAAAAGAGAAGAATTATTTTCTATTTTGTTTTTGTCACGATTCTGGTTAACCCTGTTGTTTGTTTGTTTGTTGTTATAAACATCATCATTATTATTATTTGTATACAAACGAATTGAAATTGATCAAATGTGCATGTGTAAACATCTAATATTGCTCAAAGGATTATGGTGAAAATTTCTATGAGTAATTAGTTGTGAAAAAAATGCAACAATAGAAAACAAAAAACTATTTATCTTGGATACTTTAATATACATAAAAAAAACATCCTTCCGGCATTGTAAACATAATTTGTGAATGATCTAGTTTGGGTTTCATTTACTATTTAGAGATTTTTGTCACATTTGTCCTACACTCAAACAGGATGGTAGAAAACCTTGAAATTTTCTAGAATTTAAACCAGAAAAGGCCATGTTTGATATGAAACAGATACATATTAGCTTTAAAATTGGATGATTCGATTTTCTTTTCACACATTTTTTTTTCTGTTTGTTGATAGAATGAAAAAGAAAAATTATATACACTCATACCCCGCTTAACGCTGCCCCGTTTAGCGCTGATTCGATATAACGCTGTATAATTACCCTACATTGCATTACATTGTTACATTGTATATGAAGGGTAAAAATGCATTATGTAAAGATAGCCCCGCTTAGCGCTGTTTCGCTTAACGCTCAGAATTTTTGGAACGTAACCCCCGCGTTAAGCGGGGTATTACTGTACAACAGAATGAACAAATTATGATGATCATCATGTTATAATAATCATCATTCTGACCAACAAAAAGCGAATAAGAATGAGATTCCAATTGTCTTTGATGATGCATCAAAGTGAAAAAAAAATTGTTTTCTTCTTTTTTTCTTTCAAATTCAATTCAGGCACATAACATCTGTGGCCAACATACTTTATCAGTGGTATCGATTATGATTGAAACCAAACAAAATAAAACGAGTACAGAATCATTGAATTCACTGGGAGAACATTGAGAAAATTCAATTATCATTTGAAAAACATTGTAGAACTAAAATTCTTATGAGGAATTATGAAAAAAAAAAATTGATGATTGAATTTTGTAATGTTGATAAAAGCAAATACATCTCCGGACATTTGTATGTGTGTGTGTGTGTGTGTGTGTGTGCTATCTTTATCCATGTCTTCCACATTTGTTTGTTGACATATTTTCCATCAGATAGATTTCATTCAGTACATTTGCTTGCCAAATAAATATACAAATCTATATAGTTGAATGTAGATTTCGGTCATCAAGGTCCAGAAAAAAAAATTTCCATACTACTACGATTCAAATCAGATCAGTACCGACAATTTTTTTTTTTGGGTTTATTCATTTAATTGAATTTTTCTTTTTTTTTTTTTTTGCTTGTCATGGATGTGTATGAGGCTTAACCTAGAATTATATTATTATTACGATACACATATGATGATGACGATTGATGATTGCATCACATGATTAGAATTTTTGTTCATTGTTTCAAGAAAAGAATTAATTCTTTTACTCTCGCTCTCTCTCTCTCTCTCTCCCTCTATCCAATGATTGAAATTAATAATATGAATAGCTAGTGTTGAGCTCTGATTTATGCATACACAAATTTCAATGACCAAACCAAATTCATCGTAAGGAATATATTTTCATATATTTCTAATGCCTCTTTGTTCTAATTTTTTTTCCAACAGCTTTTCATTCGTTGATGATTTTATGGATTTTATTTTTATTTTTTTTTTGCTGATGACATTCGCACATCAACGGGATGGGTAATCACTCAATTTATTTTTCAGGATATCATTCATTTTTTTTTATTTGATTTGGATTGTTTGGTTTTGAGATTTGATTTTTTTTCAAACACTGTGATCACTTTTTAAACAATTTCAAGCTCCATTAATTTGATTGAGCTATACGGTTGTCGTTTGTATGTTTTCAAGCTGACATGGTTGCATAGATCCATAATAATAATAAATTGTTTTAATTCTTTCAGAAGTGGATTTACGATTGTCATCGATCAAAGCATACAAATACTTGGATGTCAGTTCACATTTTTGTTATTATGGCGACTAGGAATTTGTCGAATTATCCAGATGAAGCGATTCAAATCCATTTCTGTTGATTAACTTAAAATTTGAAACGGTTTTTTTCGGTGGTAGCTTGACAATTAGTGGTTAGGTTGTAGGTCTACTTATACATAATGGATACTGATTTCATTGAAATCTATATAAATACAGCAAATCTGAAAAAGATTTTTCACAAAAAATTTTCTGTTTCTTCACTGTTGACAAAAAAAACTTTGCACACCTAGAAGAATTGAAATAAATTCAACAAAAAAAATTTAAATTGTTTTCACAATCTGTAAATTAACATCTTGAAGCTTCAAAATATTCAATATTCATCGTGAAGATTTACATATTCCATGTTAATGTTCATATTTCGGTAATGTTTTTATATGATGATGATGAATTTTATTAAATGTTATTGTTTTGAAATTCTGCAGCTGTTGTTACATACATTGTGTATGTGTCTATTATAATAAATTTATTCGAATCGATTGATTTTTTTTATTCATCCAATTTTTTTTGTTGTTATATAATAATTGTACTATAGTTAACGAATTGGATTAAAAATGTATAAATCATTCATTTGTATTTCATCTATAATCTTCATTATTTCCATAACATATATTGAATGCAATGGTCAAAATAAAGGTATAATTTTTTTATTTAAAAATCATCATTAATTGTATACGATGTTGAATTCCATTTTTTTTTTGAAAATTCAAATCATAGATGAAGTTTGTTATGGTGAATTTGGTTGTTTTAAAAAAGCTCAATTGAGCATGGACATTAAAGCGGAAAATGTATTTGGTCACTATCCTGATACTCCCGAAAAAATTAATGCAAAATTCCATGTATTTTCCTGTCATGATCGTTATAATCCAACTATTTTGCCTTATAACGTAACTGAAAAAGATTTTCATAATTTGAACTATGATCCAAAAAAACGCACAATATTTATAATACATGGTTATGTTGATTATTATACTCAATTCAAGTGGATGGGAGATTTAAAAGATCTTATTCTACAAGCAAAGCCATGTTCATTGAATGTTATAGCTGTCGATTGGCGTGGTGGTTCAATGCATATCGACTATTTACAGTCATCATCCAATACCAGATTGGTTGGCGCTATGATTGCAAAATTTATTGAAAAAATGAACAATGTTTACAAGACAGACAATGATCATTATACAATTATGGGACATAGTTTAGGAGGACAAATTAGTGGTTTTACTGGCAAACATTTACGTAATCCGAAAGCACGATTGATACTTGGTCTTGATCCAGCTGGTCCAGCATTCAATGATGTTAACGAAGACGGTCGTCTAGTTCCGGATGATGCAAAATTAGTTGTATCTATCCATACAAATGGTGGTAAGAACGCCCTCGATGGCATAGGTACACTCAACCCGTCTGGTCACTATAATTTTTTTCCCAATGGGGGTGAAACACAGCCTGGTTGCGATTTCGTTTCCGGAATTGCTGCACCATTGACAAAAGGTGCATATGAAGGATTTCAAATGACAGTAGCTTGCTCGCATCTATTCGTCGTTTATAAGTTGATGAAATATAATGAATCGAAAGATGATGATTTCGAATCAATGGGTTATCGCTGCAAAAACTATGAAGCATTTGAAGCTGGTCAGTGTGGCAATTGTCGTGAAGGTTCAGATGATTGTAAACCCTTTGGTAGATGGTTTGATTGGTGGCAAACACAAAAATTATCAAAAGAATGGCGAGAACCGATCATCTATTATATTGATACGCAGAAAGACCAACCTTTATCATATTTTTTCTATCAGATCAAGGTATAGTTTCAATATTTAGATTATCCTTGGTGTTGGATTAATTATTAATTTTTAAAAATAAGCTTCGAACCGGAAGTTCCTTCCCTACTTTTGATGGTCGATTATCCATGAACATTACTGGTAGTCTACGAAACGATTTCAGCGAAAATATTCTAATGGATAAAAAATTTGAACCAAACAAAGAATACACCTATCTATATAAATCTAGAAAATCGCTTGGTCGTATCGAATCCGCAGATTTAACATTGACAAATAAGGTGTTACCGAAGGTGGTTGCAGTTAGTATGGATAAAGCTATCACCGCGATTCCTGAGGTAAATAGTGAAGTGACCAGTGCTGATCTCCCCAGTTTAATCAAAAGTCAAATTGTTGTCGAAGAGATTCAATTCAACTACTTGAATAGCTATTCTGAAAGGTTTGTTTTATTTATTTATTTGATTGGTAATAAGAATTTATTTTTTTTTAATTTTAAAATGAAAAAAATCAATAGTAAACGCCGTTCACTGTCATCAGTGTTGAGAAGCCGAAATGGACCCGTGCAAGTAACAAACAAAGATGTCACACATTTCACCAAATTTAAATCATCTAACAATATAGAAATTAAACTAATCATAAATGAAACACATGTGGGATGATGATCGAAGATAATCACCCTCGAAGCACAATGTTTGGTTAACATTGAAAAACTTAATTATTAGATTTTTGAATAGGATTTTTAAAAGTAATTTAGAAAAAAGTCTAAGATTTTATTCGTTAAAATTTATGTTCACGAATTGGATATAGCCATTTTAATCGTTCATTTTTATTGAATCCATTCATAATCAAGAAATGAATAAAAGTGATAATCAAAAAAAAAAAAAACTGTCCAAGAGATTGTCACTAAATTATTCACACCTTTTTTTAATGTATCACTCAATTCAAATTATTTTGATTGTCATCATCTAATACCAGATTGGTCAATGCATGATTAACATTTGGTTTTGATCCAACTGGTCCAGCATTTCATGATGTTTATGTGAAATTATATTTGGCCAATTTACTATGGAAGAAATTATTATGAATTTCATTTAAAAAAAAAAATCTACATAAAAATCGTCATAAAGCTTTGTTCGAATTTTTTTTTTCATTTTTTTTTCGCCTCTCAACATAGCACATTGACATGTGATATTAGTGATTTTATAATATCTCACATACAATGCCCTCGGATATATTGTATTCATAACCGATAAAAAAAAAGAGAGAGGGGCCAATATTCCATTGGAATTATTCCATTTTTTTTTACAAGCAACAAGTGTTTATCGTTTTTTTTGTTTGTTTGTTTGTTTGTTTTCATAATTATTTCATTGTACACAAGAGAAAAAAAATGAAATTTCAAATGAAATACTGGCGGCGATATGGGAAGAAACAAAAACCATCACGCTATTCAAGTGATTTTGCAATACAAATCTTGTTGAATTGATTATTTTTGTATGTTGAGGTTAAGAAGATTTATATATTATTCTTAAATGTTTTTACAAAAAAATTTTTTTTGAATAACATATTCTCACAAAAATGACACATGCCAAAAGATAAAAAGAATTTGGTTGTTGTTGTTGTTGTTGTTTTTTTGGTCATATGTTTGACAAAAAAAAAATTCAAGGCCAATCACAAAGTTTATTATTTATCAATCAAATCAAATAATTTATAATTATCATGTTTTTTTTACCATCATAATGATAATGATGATGATGGTAATGATTGGTTATTTTTTTCCTACTAATCATTGATTATATTGAATGAAAATTTGAAAAAAAAAATTAATCAACAAAAATTCTATTGACAGACATTGATAATCACATGGATTGCCCATATATACGTGCTAGTGAACTGAAACAAAGATATATAGACAATTCATTCAGGTTTATGAGTAAATTCAAAGTCCAATCGGAAAAAAATACCAAAATTTTTTTTTTTTTTAAATTTTATAATCAGTCATCATTGAATGCCATCGATATTTTTAACGTAGTGGTTGTTACATACATTTTGTGTATCTATGTGTGTCTATTAATTCGAATCGAATGATTTTTTTATTCAATCAATTTTTTTTCTGTCTGTTTATGTGTTTTGAAATTCTAATTTTTTTTTTTTTTTTGATAATTGTACTAAATTTAAAAATCAATGGTAAAATCATTTCAACATCAACGATCATAAATCAATCATTATTGATTATTGATGATTAATTTATATAAAATTATTATATAAACACTTGTGTGTGTGTGAACATGAATTTTAATTTCATCTTTTTTTTTCTTTCTATTTTAGCGTTTATTTTTTCGTTTTATTGTTTACCATCTGAACAATTTGAATATATAGTTAACGAATTGGATTAAAAATGTATAAATCATTCATTTGTATTTCATCTGTAATCTTCATTATTTCTATAACATATATTGAATGCAATGGTCAAAATAAAGGTATAATTTTTTTTTATTTAAAAATCATCATTAATTGTATACAATGTTAAGTTACATATTTTTTTTTTGAAAATTCAAATCATAGATGAAGTTTGTTATGGTGAATTTGGTTGTTTTAAAAAAGCTCAATTGAGCAACGACATTCAAACGGCAAATGTATTTGGTCATTATCCTGATTCTCCCGAAAATATTGATACGAAATTCCATGTATTCTCCTGTCGTGATCGTTATAATCCAACTATTTTACCATATAACGTAACTGAAAGAGATTTGCATAATATCAACTATGATCCAAAAAAACGTACAATATTTATAATACATGGTTACGTAGATTATTATACTCAATTCAAGTGGATGGGAGATTTAAAAGATCTTATTCTACGAGCACAACCATGTTCATTGAATGTTATAGCTGTCGATTGGCGTGGTGGTTCAATTCATGTGAACTATTTACAGTCATCATCCAATACCAGATTGGTTGGTGCTATAATTGCAAAATTTATTGAAAAAATGAACAACGTTTACAATACAAACAATGATCATTATACAATTATGGGACATAGTTTAGGAGGACAAATTAGTGGTTTTGCTGGCAAACGTTTACGTAATCCGAAAGTACGATTGATACTTGGTCTTGATCCTGCTGGTCCAGCATTCAATGATGTTAGCGAAGACGGTCGTCTAGTTCCGAATGATGCAAAATTAGTTGTATCCATCCATACAAATGGTGGTAAGAACTTACTCGATGGCTTAGGAACACTCACCCCGTCTGGTCACTATAATTTTTTTCCCAATGGGGGTGAAACACAGCCCGGTTGCGATTCCGTTTCCGGAATTGCGGCACCATTGACAAAAGGAGTATATGAAGGAGGACAAGAAACAGTAGCTTGCTCGCATCTATTTGTCACTTATAAATTAATGAAATATGATGAATTGAAAGATGATGATTTCGAATCAATGGGTTATCGATGCAAAAACTATGAAGCATTTGAAGCTGGCCGATGTGGTACCTGTCGTGATGGTTCAGATGATTGTAAACCCTTTGGTAGATGGTTTGATTGGTGGCAAAAACAGAAATTATCAAAAGAATGGCGAGAACCGATCATCTATTATATTGATACACAGAAAGACCAACCTTTATCATATTTTTTCTATCAGATCAAGGTATAGTTTTAATATTTAGATTATCCTTGGTGTTGAATTAATTATTAATTTTTAAAAATAAGCTTCGAACCGGAAATTCCTTTCCTACTTTTGATGGTCGATTATCCATGAACATTACTGGCAGTCTACGAAACGATTTCAGCGAAAATATTCTAATGGATAGAAAATTTGAACCAAACAAAGAATATACCTATTTACATAAATCCAAAAAATCACTTGGTCGCATCGAATCAGTAGATGCAACATTGACAAATAAGGTGTTACCGAATGTGGTTGCAGTTAGTATTGATAAAGCTATTACCGCGATTCCAGGTATAAATAGTGGTCTTTCTAGTTCAACTAATAGTCGAATTATTGTCGAAGAGATTCAATTTAACTATATGAATGGCTATACTGAAAGGTTTGTTTTATTGATTAATTTGTAATAAGAATTTATTTTTTTTTTAATTTTAAAATGGAAAAAAATCAATAGTAAACGCCGTTCACTATCATCAGTGCTGAAAAGCCGCAATGGACCTGTGGAAATAACAGGCAAAGATATCACACATTTTACCGGATCCAGATCATCCAACTCAAGAAATCAAACTAATCATAAATGAAACCTATGTGGGATGATGATCGAGAATAATCACCACCAAAGCACAATGATTGGTTAAAATTGAAAAATTTAACTAATAGATTTTTGAATAGGATTTTATTCGTTAAAATTCATGTTCATGAATTGGATATAGCCATTTGAATCGCTCATTTCCATTGAATGCATTCATAATCAAGAAATGAATAAAATAAGCAATAATCAAAAAGAACTGTTGAAGAGATTGCCACCAAATCATTCACACTTTCTTTTTTTTTCAATGTACCTATTAATTCAAATTTATTCAAATTGCTCTAAGTAGTAGCCATTTCGTACTTTAGAACTGGTCGTATCGATTAGCCCCTATTCATTTTCAAACAGGTTCCCTTCTCTTTGATTTTATTTCTTCTTCTTTCGCTTTGCATTTGGTTTCGATACTAGTTGTTTCGTGTTTATATTGTATTTTTGTCGGATATGTTGTTTTCATTATCCAACATCAATTGATTTTTTTGACAACAAATAATCGTACATTCTCACGAACATTGTTTTTGATTTTTTTTTTCGATATTGTTTAAATCTCTTCCCATCCTGTTTAATTTAATTAAATTATATGATGATGAGCATTATTATTTCAAAATACTTCACACAAACAACTATAGTTAACTGTTGCTTATCTCATTGAAATAATACTGATGAATTCGTAAACATTTATTTTTTATTGATTTCATCATGTATATTTCTTAAGTATTAAATTGCACTTCTTGTTGTTCATTCTTGATAATTTCGTTATTATTGATTTAACTAAAATGACTGATTGAAGGATAATTTATACGTCATCAATACGTTTTGGATTTCACAGATGATTTCATAGTTATTTTCTTTAAATTTAATTTCGATTAATCGATTTGATTTCACATTATCATAATCATTAATGGATGGACGTAAAACATTTTGTACTTATTGCTTTTGGATGAACAAAAAAAAAAGAATAAATAAAAAATAAAAAAAATAAGTAAATAACAAAACAACAACAACAACAACAACAACATGTGAAAAATAAACATGTTTTTCTCATGATAACATGATTATTGTCATGATGATTAGGTTTGTCGAATAAATTTATTTTTTCTCTTGAAAAAAAAGGACAATAACTTAGTTTTTGATAGAATTTTTTTTCATTTGGAATACTATTTTGAACACACACCAGGTGGTTGAGATGGAGTAATTGTTTGGTAGGATCAATTTTTTTTTCTAGAAATTCTCTTTATCATAAACATTCAAATACAGTAAAAGTGAATTTGAATAGGGGGACCAAAAAAAAAACCTGATTATCATGCCATCAAGATTTTTACCGAACAGAAATAGAAAGTACAAGGGTTTGAGAATGATAATATCTATATAAAATACAGTCGAACTGGCAAAAAAAAAATAAATAAACATTTATTTCCGATTTAAGGCGGAGTTTAATTAAAGAAAGGGAGATGATACATTCCATGGATATACAAAATAACGATAAACGAAATATGAAACGACATGATACCAACCATTAACCTTGCTTAAGTGCTATTAATGATGGTAAACAACAAAAACAACACATAAACATACACACACACACATACACATGTACAACAGTGTCAAAGATATGCATGCATGCATGGATAATTAAAAATTGAAATACCCAATAATAACAACAAAGAAACAAACAAACAAATGCTGTGAAAATAGATAGAGAAAAAAAGTTCGACGGTATTATAAAAATGGATGAACAGAAATATAAAAAGGTTGTCAAATTGTTGGTGGTTTTTCTTCTAAAAAAAAAATCTGCTTATTCATCATTGCTTGTTGTGCTGAAAATATATTGTGTGTTTAAATCATATTTTATTTTATAAAATAATGGCCAATGGTCTAGATGATGATGATCATCGACAACAAAATGATAATCAAATACAACATTCATCATTCAGATCGATTCATCAACCGGTATCATTATTGTGGAAAAATCTTCAATATGATGTTGATGAATGGAATTTTGAAAATGATCGCAGTTGGCTACCAATTAAACAACGTAAAGTTATCTTAAGACGTTTGAATGGTTTTGTTCGTCATCATAGTATGAATGCTTTACTTGGTCCATCTGGTGCGGGCAAAACATCATTGATTAAATGTCTTACTGGAAATGTATCCACTCAAAACATTTCCTCAGATTCTGGAATCTATTTAAATAGAATGATTATACCAGGAAATAGCCGTGTACCATTAGTTAGTTTTGTTCCTCAATCTGTTCATGAAATCATATTTGGCCGGTTTACGGTTGAAGAAATTCTTTATTATTCATTTCGTTTTAAAAATCTATATGAAAATCGTCATAAAGCTAAAGCTCATATCGAATCAACTATCGAAGAATTGATGCTCGATCCAAAAGTATTACGTACACCTTTCATTCAATGTTCGGGTGGCCAACAACGTCGTGTAGCCATTGCACAAGAACTAATGGCTTATGAATCAAAACCGCCGTTTTTATTTGTGGATGAACCAACTACCGGTTTAGATAGTGAAGCTGCTTTGGTTGTTATGGGATGCCTTCGAAAATTGGCCAATCATAATCCAATAACTATCATTGTTTCGATACATGCTCCTAGTTCAGAAATCTTAAGTCTATTTGATAATCTTTATATATTGGCCAAAGGTGGCGTTTGTATCTTCTCTGGTCCACCGGCTGAAATGTCATTCCGTTTAGAATGTGTACAACAACATCGAATAGCTGATGATCGCTCTCCAATCGAAGAATATTTAAGGATTGCAAATAATGGTAAGTTTTTTTTCAATTTGATAATATCCAAAAAAAGATAAATAAATATTTTTTCAAAGGTATTGATGACCAATTGGTACGTGATTTAGCTGACAATACTCTACAAGAAGAAGCTAGTCGCTTTAAATTGGAAGAAAATTTCAATGATCAAAACTATGAATGGAATCCAAATGGAATTGCACGTTATCCGAAATTATTTTCTTTCGACGATCTACTTATACAATTACAACGATTATTTCGATTAATTTTTGTTGCCGATATTCGATATTTTCTTTGTTATTTATTACTACAAGGAATCTGTGTTGGTTTTGTCTGTTATACCAGCTATGAAGATATGATCAAATCACGTGGATGTCACATTGTTTCGATGGAACAATTTAATCATACTTGTAATGAAAAATTAAAAGAATCACTGATTGATGGATCATTTATGATTTATCAGCTAGCAATGGCCATTACAACGACATTAGTTTCGATTGGTCTAAGTTCCATATTGGTCGTTGAATTGAGTTCAGTATTCTGTAATGAACATAAAAATGGTAAGTATTGTATTGTTTCTGAAATATTTATTAAAAGGTAATTTCATCACATTAATAGGATGGTATAGTTTGGGTACTTTTTTCTGGGCATTCCAAATTATTCATTTGATTGAATTGACCTTTTTTGCATTCAATCAAGCATTTATTGGCTATGTACTATCGGAATATTATATACTGGATAACTATATGATTAACTGGAATCGATTTGCACATCAAATTCTATTCGTATGGTTATTGACAGTATTAATGCAATCATATGCACAAGTATGGGGTGTTATATATGCAAAGAATGTCCAATTAATGGCTACAGCATTGACAATTTTATTCGTCATAATAACTATGCTCAGTGGTTTATATTCATCATTGGAAATAATGAATCGGCCATTTTTATTGGTCATTGCTCAAATGTTTGGATATCGATCAATCATTCATGGTCTTTATTATACATTCTATGGTATTGATCGTTGTGATATTGACAGTGAAGAATCGTTACAATTGAAAAAATTGTTTATCAATCCAGATTTGATTTACTGGAATCTATTACCATCGGTTATTAATTGCATCATATCACGTTTCATCACCTATATTGTTATGTATTATAAATATCGATTCCCAACAAACAGCATTCAATTGAAGAACGGTAAAAATACATCTACATTTTCATCGAAATTTATTGCAATCGATTATAATTATTCAACAAGCATTGAAATTAATCCGATCAACAATGTAAATGATAATTTTGTTTTCAAATCTGAATGTCTCGAAAAACCGCAGAATAGCTTTTATAATCAACGTTATATAATTGGTTGGAGAAATTTAAGCCTATTTGAATCCAATTCTATCTATGAAATTCGTGAACATCCAAAATCATTACATTCACAATTGTCTTCGGAACGATTAATATTGCGAAATCTTAATGGACAGATTCATTTTGGCAGCTTAAATGCATTAATGGGACCATCTGGTTCCGGTAAAACAACATTATTGAAAGTGTTGAATGGCCGTAAAAAAATCCGCATACCAAAATCAACAATGTTCTATCTTAGTAAATTTCAACAATTACGTACATGTTTTGTTTCGCAAGAAATATCAAATCATTTAATGCCTGGACTTACTACAATGCAAAGTCTGATTTATGCTTCAAAATTAAAAAATTGTCATGAAGAACAAAAAATTGATCATGAAAAACTTGCTTGGAATCTATTGAAAGAATTGAACATGACCGATGCAGCCACTACATTAGTGCAGAATTGTTCAGGTGGTCAACGAAAACGTATTGCTCTTGCATTAGAATTAACATCATTACGAATGCCAAATTTAATCTGTATCGATGAACCGACTAGTGGTTTGGATTCCAATTCAGCTCATCTAGTCATTGAATGTCTTAAACAATTTGTTTATCGACATCAAGATATTGCAATCGTTGCCAGTATACATCAGCCAAATACCGATCAATTAATGATGTTTGATCAATGTTATGTTCTTGCTTGTGATGGTGTTTGTATATTTTCTGGGCCACCAAATCAAATCAAAAATTATCTAGAAGATATACCCGATTCATCATTTTATACACGTTTTCCGATTGAAACATTGATCAAATATTCTTGTACTGGTTATATGAATCCAATTGTACAACGATTAGTGATACAAACTGAAAAACAAATCAAACAAACGGATAAAGAATTACTAATCGATACTGTTGCTATTCCAGAAGGTGTACAATATAATCGTACAAGATTTTCATTACTATCAATTGCCATATTATGTCAACGTTATTGCATGTATACAATTCGACATCAATGGAAAGAATGGCTTACATTTTTATTCGTATATTTTATGACCGGAATATTAACAGTAAATGTTTTTGACAAATCCATTGCTGAACCAAATGGTTGTATAAATATTGAAGACGATTTTCAATCATACTGTACGAATAAATCCGATGCCAAAATATTAGAAGAGATCCAGATAGTCAACAATATCAATTTCATATTAATCCCTGTGGCTGTAATTGGTTTTGTTATATCGATGCAATCAATGTTTGCATTCGGAAATGAATTAAAGTACTTTGCCAGCGAACATCGTAATGGTATGTTTATTTATTTATTATGTCTTTATGTGTTTGATGAATATTGGCTCAAATCAATGATCAAAAAATGGCCAAACTATGAGATTATAATAACTTTGATCGGATTTACGTTTATTCATTCATTCATTCATTTTTTTCTTTTTTTATCCATACATTCTTAATTGAATTGAATTTATCCATTTTTTTTAGGCTGGTATAGTAGTGGTGCTTTCTATGCAATGAAATTCATTTTCGAAACCATACCATTGATTCCGATTATGATGATGTACATTTACATTATTGATCTCAATGCCGATAATTCACCAAACGGATCTTATTTTTGGAAAGTTTTCGTATTATTTTTAGGTGGCAATATATTCCATGCAATTAGTCATATTGTTGTACTATTAACCAATGGTCTTTTCATTCCATTGATGATTTGTCTATTCTTTTGCATCGCTATTTTTGTAATGACATCGAATTTTTTCAATCCAGTCATACGAATGCCATTAATAACGAAAATTTTGGCTACATTTTCACCAATACATTATTTGAATAATGCAAATTTTTATCTTGTTTTTGGTGGCGAACGTTGTCAACCATATGAGATACAATCAATATTGGAATTATTGATGATACCGAATACAAAAGAAACATTTTTTATGGCCATAATAATGTTGATCGTTTTGGTCATATTCTATCATGTAATGGCATTATTATTATTAATTATCAAATTTAATCCGTTAATTAATCGCCGTGAACGTGTAACACAAATTGAAAAATATCAGGAAAAATTTTATCGAAATGAAAATTATGAAAATTGACTATATTATCATCAACTATATTGATTTTTTTTTTGTTTGGTTCCTCATATATCTTTTTTACTTTTTGATTGATTGATTAATTGGTTGACTGTATGTATAATGATTTGATAAATTAAAATTTTTCTTTTGAATTTTTTTTTTGTTTTGTTTTGTTTTATTCAAGTATTTGCAAAAATTTCGTTCTCAGAAATACTAAACATTTCATTCAGAAAGTTATTATTAATTTCTTATCAACTGATCATGACAAATTCACAAATATTTATCATCATTGATTGATCAAGGCAATTGATTTTGCCAAAAAAAAAAAAGAATGCACTTTCACCACAGAAAGAGCGATAAAAAAAATGAAATTCAATAATAAAATTGTCAATATATAAATATAAAATTGTCTAATGTTGTGGACTGTTGACGACCTTGGCATAAGAACGAACAAATCAAAGCTATTTTTTTCTCTCTCTTCAACATTCAACGACATTAAGATTTTAATTGTATACATGTGACATTTTAAAACATTATGAAAATGAAAATGTTACAAAATATGAGCTTATTAACCTTTGTCCTTTTTATTTTAATCATCCATGTGTGTTCAACAATACCAGAAGATACAGGTAATGTTTTGAAATGTTTGAATTTGAACTTTTGTCATTCATTATTAATCTGACTGAATTTTTTTTTTAAGGGCCAGTCTGTTTTGGTGAATATGGTTGTTTTAATAAATCTGAAATTCATAAAGATTGGCCATCAAAAAATCAGATTGGACATTATCCTGAATCACCGGAAAAACAGAATGTAACTTTTAATTTATTTTCCTGCCAAGATAGATATAATCCAACAGTGTTGAGATATGATGTTATTGAAAATGAAATAAGAAACATGAACTATGAACCAAGAAATCGTACAATTGTCATAATACATGGTTATACGGATTTTTATAATCAATTCAATTGGATGGGCAATCTAAAAGATCATGTTTTGTCGATGAAATCTTGTGATTTAAATATAATCATAGTCGATTGGAGTCGTGGATCAAAAACATCTCCAAATTATTTACAAGCAGCAGCTAATGTACGAGTAGTTGGCGCTGTGGTAGCATCATTCATTAATCGATTGAATCAGGTTTATCAGACAACCAATGATCATTTTACAATTATTGGCCATAGTTTAGGTGCACAAGCTGCCGGTTTCACTGGAAAACGTTTACGGCAACCAAAAGCACGATTAATAATTGGTCTTGATCCAGCTGGTCCAGCATTCAGTGATGTAAGTGTAGAGAATCGTCTGAATCTGAATGATGCACAATTGGTTCTCTCGGTACATACAAATGGAGGCATCAATGTTTTGGATGGATTAGGAATATTAACACCTGTTGGTCATTATAGCTTTGTACCAAATGGTGGCGAAAACCAACCAGGTAAATTTAATTAATTTTTAATTAATTTAATTTTTTAATTTTTTTTGTACCAGGTTGTGAACCAGTACATGGTATACCGGGTGTTTTAATAAATGGTCTTGCCGAAGGTTTATCAGACGCTATTGCCTGTTCACATAGACGTGCATATTTATTGATGACTTATGAAGAACAAATGTTTGATAATTTTGAAACCAATGCTTATCGTTGTGATAATTATACGGATTTTGAAGCTGGTAAATGTGGAATTTGTCGGGATGGTTCAGATGATTGTAAACCATTTGGACGATGGTTTGATTATTGGCAAAGACAAAAACCGTCACGAGAATCGACATCACCAATTGTCTATTTTGTAGACACACGAAACGAAATGCCATATTCATATTTTTTCTATCAAATCAGGGTAAATGTGGCATTGTTATTGTTGTTGTTGTGAATTTTCAACAAATTGAATTTTTATTAGGTAAAAACAGGCAATAATTTCGATAGCTATAATGGACGTTTGGAAATGAATTTAACTGGTTCTTTACGAAACGATTTTGCCGAAAATATTAATATGGAACATAGATTTGAACCAAATCAACAATATACCTATTTACATAAATCATTCAAATCATTAGGACGAATAATAAGAATTGATGCTCAACTACAAGACAAAGTTGAACAAAAATCCGGAATTAAAAAATTAATTGGCAATGCAGTTGGAAAGAAAAAAGAACAAAACATTATTGTTGATGAGATTCAAATTAATTATATGAATGGATATACAGAAAGGTATGTGTATTGTTTGTAATGGAAAATTAATTATTATGAATATTATATTTCTAATTGAATAATAGTAAACGTCGACAATTATCGGCCATTATGAGAAAACCAAATACAATTATTACAGCAAATGAAATTGTTACATTTCAGCCATCCACAAACAATAATAATGATAATGGTAGCAAAAACAGGACAAACAATCGTCCACAACGGCCGACCAACAATACCAACGGCATCAACAACAACAACAACAACAGAAACAACAACAACAACAACAACAACAGCAGCAGCAACAACAACAGCAGCAGCAACAACAACAACGACAACAACCGTGGCAATGTAATCAATCAAACTAATCGCAATTAAAATTTGGATCGAAAAAATAATTTCTTTTTTTTATAAATATCATATGTTGAAAGATTATGGCATTCAGTTTCAATGATTGTCTGTTATTTGTCAATGATTGTCAACCAACCATGATGAATATTGTATATTGTATATGCAATATACATAACATAACATGAATTTGTGTGACTTATAAAAAAAAGGTTAAATTTAGATAGGTAGATTATAAACTATTATTATTATTATTATCATTCTACATAAAAAGCAATATGATATTATCATTTTTTTCTTAGTCAATTTGTGATACAAAAACAATTTACCTGTTCATTTCATATCCAGTGTGTAAAAATATTTAGACCGAAAATCAACAATGAAAATAACCACTATTTTGTCGTTTTGTTTTGTATTACCCATTTTGATGGCAAATGGTTCTGGTTTTGGTGATTTATTGAAAAATAACCATTTATTGAAAAATTTACCAATTAATCAAGGTATATATTTAAAAAAAAATATTATGGTGATTACAGAATTTTAATTTGAAAAAAAATTCTAAAAAAAAAAATAGGCGAGGTATGTTATGAAAATTTTGGATGTTACAATGCATCTGAAATAGGTTCTGAATGGCCAATAACAAAGCTGATGAGTTTTTATCCGGAACCACCGGAAAAACAAAACATTACATTCTATGTGTTTTCTTGTAAAAATCGATACAATCCATCAATATTATCGTATAAAGCGAATGAAGATGAAATGAAAAATTTAAATTATGATCGAAACCTACGAACGATATTCATCATACATGGATTCACTGATTTTTATGATCAATTTAATTGGATGGGCAATCTAAAGGATGGCATACTAACTATGGAACCTTGCCGATTTAATGTTATCACTGTTGATTGGCGAGGTGGTTCAATTGTTCAAAATTATTTAAAAGCTGTTGCAAACACTCGTTTAGTTGGTTTCGTTGTTGCATCAATGATCAAAAAATTGAATAAAGTTTATGAAACGACCAATGATCATTTCACAGTCATTGGACATAGTTTGGGTGGACAAATTTCTGGTTTTGTTGGAAAAAATTTACAAACACCTGAAAAATTACGTCTTATAATTGGTTTAGATCCGGCTGGACCAGCATTTAGCAATGTATCTGAAAAAAGTTGTCTGAATCCGAATGATGCTCAATTAGTTATATCGATTCATACCAATGGTGGGAAAAATATTGCCAACGGATTTGGTATTCTAAAACCATCAGGTCATTATTCTTTTTACCCGAATGGTGGCGAGAATCAAAATGGGTGTGAACCTGTACGAGGTGTACTCAATATATTGCTTCATGGTATAAGAATTGGATTGACCGATACATTTGCATGTTCACATCGGCGAGCTTATCTATTGTTTAGCAATTTTGAATCAAAATATGATGATTTTCAGAGTATAGCATATCGTTGTAATAATCATAATGATTTCGTTGCCGGTAAATGTGGTGAATGTAATGAATTGGATGATTGTAAACGATGGGGTGGCTGGTTTGATTATTGGCAAGAACAAAAATTATCCGAAACTTGGACTGAACCAATAAAATATTTTGTTGAAACACGTGATATTGAGCCATATTCATATTTCCATTATCAAATTATGATTAAAACTGCCAATGGATTTGAATCGATAAATGCAACATTGACAATGAACATAACTGGAAGTTTAAGATCAGATTATTCACCAAAAGCCACAATAGAAGCAATATTTGAACCGAATAAAATCTATACACATTTATTTCTTGTGGAAAAAACAATTGGAATGATCCAGTCGATCAATATGAAAATATCATATGATGATGATGATGAATCAGAAACAGAATCTGAAGAATCTGCCTTTATCATTGTTGATAATGTAAAAGTCAATTATATGAATGGTTATTCTGAAAGGTATGTGAATATAATAATACAAATTTTATGATTAATATAATCGTTTATTATTATCAACATGTTATTCTTACTAATACTTATTTCTTTCAATAGTCAACGTCAACAGTTATCATCACAATTGGCACCAATGACCGAAAAAGATTCAAAAATGTTTGTCAATACACTTGAAGCTTCTAGATTTCGATTAGTAGACAATTAAAATGAATGAAATGAAAATATTAGCTTAAAAAAAAGATTAAATAAAATTTTTTCATTTATTCCACTAACAATAAAACAATTGATGATGATTTTGATCCTGTCGACATTGTTTTCTCGATGAATCAATCAGAAGAAAAAAAAACTTTTCGAATTCTTTCTTCAATTCATTCAAGTGCTGCCATCTACACGTCGTATTTGCATATTCAATGCATTTTGAATTTGATATAATTTTTACTCAATTTTTCAACCATACACAAAAACAAAACCACACAGAAAAATATTAATTCTCGCCATTAATATTAATTTTATATATATTATATTATAATTATATGTTTATAATAATCCAAAATCGAATCAAATTAATAAAATAAAAACAATCAATCAATCAAATAATTAACAATAATGCCGTTTCTGTGTAGTTGATTCGTGTGTCCACACAAAAAAAAATAGCCTTGTGTGTACACTACTAAATCGTAGTGGAGTGGCGAAACTACCAAATCAGCTAGTACACTACCAAAATCGATAGTACACTACCAAATCAGCTAGTACACTACCAAAATCGATAGTACACTACCAAAATCGATAGTACACTACCAAAATAGTGCACACTACCAAATCGAATAGTACACTACCAAAATAGTGCACACTACCAAATCGAATAGTACACTACCAAAATAGTGCACACTACCAAATCGAATAGTACACTACTTTGATTTTTGACCTCTCCCCCTTTTTAACCCTTTCGACCTCCTTTTCATTATTTGTATTGAATTTAAATTTTATTGTAAAATTAAATGAATATAAATAAATTATAAATTATTTTTAAAAACAAAATATCATGATAATGCACAAATTGTATTATGCTGATCCAAAATCCAACATTTTATGGTATGAATTTTTGTTGTCCAATAGAAAAGATATATTGTTCCGTTCTCCAAGTTCTAAATGTTTTCAACACAATGTCCGAGTTTACAAATCCCAAAAATATGTTAATATTGCAATTCGAATCATATCAGCGGCATTGAGAGATTTGACTACATGGCATTATACTAAATAATTGAAAAGGATTAGTTGTAACCGTGGATTTTCAATTCAATTACATACCTGTTTGTTTTTTTAAATAAACTTTATTTACCCCTATATCTTAACAAAAAAAGGGGAAAAAACATGTAAATATTACAAAAAAAAAGAGAAAGAAAAAGAAAAAAAATAAACAACAACAAATTACAATAAGTTAAAAATATTAGAAAAAAATATAAATAAAAATACCTGTGTTTGTATCGATGATTCAAACGTGATTTGATTTCCGTGGTCATTGATAAATTGAAATTGGTTGAGATTCAATGCATCAACATCGACGGAAATCTGAATCTGATTATGACTTGAAAATAGGAAGAATTTTTAATAGTAAAATAAAAATAGTTATATTATACTTAACACGTTCGTATTGAAATACACAAAACAAACAGTTCAAATAATTATTGAACAATCAATCTACAACACATAGTAAAGAAAAAATCAGTTGTTAGCATGATTTAAAAACATAACTTATCTGGTTCTCTTTGATTGAAATCTAGCCGATATTGAATTCGATCTAAGACTCAAATACTAAACGAAAAGACATTTGTCGTTATCATTAATCAATTCAGATACATACCATTATTCATACTCTTGGATTTAATGGGAAAAAAGTCACGTCTTTAATTTCAACATATATGAAATCAAAAACGATAAAATATTCATTTCGTTTTTAGGAAACCAGAACTTGTTCAAATATTTTATCTTTTTCCAAAAAACAATATTAATCTACGTATATTAGAGATATTTGTAAAAATATTAATTAATTGATTTTTTATAAAAAAATGATGCAATAGTGCATGACACTTCGCATCTTATTATTTTAATAAATAAATGAATAAATGCCCCAATATTTTACAATATGTTTAATAACAACAAAACATTGTTACATATTTGCTCCAAAAATCAATCAGCTACTTACTATTTACCATGGCAAAAAAATAGAAAAAATATCAAAGTTAAACATTTCGAACATGAAAAAATTCAATGTTGAAATTTTTTGAAACAGAGAATGATGATTGGGCATTTTTATAGTTGTTGCAATTATAAGTCAATACATGTATGAAATATATTTAATGCCGTTCATAGACAATGTTATAATGTTGTAATTTTTTAAATTGTTGTAAACTACTTTCAAAAATGATAGTGTACACTACCTAGTTGAGGTCGTGTACACTACCTAGCTGAGGTCGTGTACACTACCTAGTTGTTAAGTACTTATTCATTTGGTAGTGTGCACTACCATTTGCACACTACCTAGTTGTTAAGTACTTATTCATTTGGTAGTGTGCACTACCATTTGCACACTACCAACTAGTAATGTACACTACCTAATTGTTAAGTACTTATACATTTGGTAGTGTGCACTACCATTTGTACACTACCAAATCGAATAGTACACTACCTAATTGTTAAGTACTTATACATTTGGTAGTGTGCACTACCATTTGTACACTACCAAATCGAATAGTACACTACATGCTTTTTTCTCTGTGTCTGTGTGTGTGTGTGTGTTTATGTATGAATGGTTTCAATCAATTTATCCATTAAAATCATTTATTTCAAAAATAGATTTTTTAAATATAATAATAATCATCAGAATCGATAATAAATCAATAAAGAGAACAAGAAAAAAAACATTCATTCATTTGATGATGATTTCGTACGTGTGTCTGTGAATATGATGATGATGATGATGATGAGCGTGTTTAACAGAATTCATTTTACAGGTGATTATAATAATTGTAAATTTAAAAAAAAAATGCCAAATCCAAATAGACCAAAAAATAGTCTATTTATTACATATAGAATGAATATTTTTGTTTTTGTTTCTGTTTTTTGTTTTCGATTTGTGTATACAATTCAAATAATAATAATAATAACCACACACCAGAAAAAATTCCATTTGATTTCATGTATATAGATTAAATTATGTCAAATTGCTAGTGATTGTTAGTGAGTGGGTGTGTGTGTGTGCAGTAATAAACTGTGAAAATGAAAACAACAAAATAAAAAAAAAGGATAGAGCCAAAATTAGCCAAATTTACAATTGGTATGATTTATTAATGATTAATGATTAATGATGATGATGATGATGATAATATTGATAAGATGTGTCGATGATGATAATGATGATGATAATCGAATGATATCAATCATACATCATTAAGAATGAGTGTGTGTGTGTGTGTGTGTTTGTTAACATTAAAGAGTATGTTTTATGTTTTATAATTAGTAACAATCATAATAATAACATTTTACAGATTTCCAAAATCATTTATTTGTGTTTTGTTGAAAATTATAAAAAAATAGATTTTTTTTTTGTTTGTTTGTTTGTTTGTCACATGAAGATTCATCATTTTAATTTTTTTTTCCTAACCACAATATTCATATATTGTTTGTTTGTAAAATTTTAAAATTGGATGGATCAATAAAGAAAATGTGCTTTCACTTTGGAATGAATGAGAAGAGGCAAATAAGATGATGAATGAATGATAGACTATTTAGAGGAAGTGGTGTGTGTTTGTGTGTGTGTATGGATTTTATTAACCCTTTTTTTAGGCCCTCTCCCCCCAAAATAAAAATAATTTACGTTTTTTTTTTGTTACAATTTACATATATAATAATAAATGGAAAGAAAACACAACCAAGCTAAACAAACAAAACAAAACAAGACAGTGTTACGAAATCAGTGTATTGATGATGATGTTGATATTTTTCAGTATATGTGAAAAGTTAATGAATTGATTGAAAATTTTTTTTTCTTTCTCTCTCTCGTTTGTTTCATAATTCATCTGTTTAAAAATATAGTATATATCGATGGATAATTATAAAATATATGATGATGATGATGATTTTTTTTACAACAGAAACAGATAGGTATTGTGTTTGTGCAATGTTGATGATGTTTGTTGATTTGCTTTGTTTTTTCTCCGATTGAAAGGTTATTCTCAATACATTGATTGATGAATACGTAGTAAAAATTTTTGGGCCAAATAAAAACGGTGGATAGAAAAGGAAGGGAATATATATATATACCAGTGTTTATTATTCATTCATTATTGTTATTTCTGTAATCATGGTTAATTTTCAAGGCGTTTTCTTATTCGAAATCAAGTGAAAAATTATTCTTTTCGTCTGTATGAAACAAAAATATTAATTATAAAGAGAAAGAATCTTGAACAAGAAAAAAAACCGTTATGTGCAAGTAAACACAACAACAACAACAACAACAACATTTATAATAACAAAGAAGAAGAAGAAGAAGAGGAAAAAAAAATATTCTTCATGTGGGCGTGTGTGTATAATAAATGTCATGAACACCTGTGACAGAATTTAGTAAACACTCGAAAAGAGAGAAATATTTTTTTTTTTACATAAAATTTTTCAATTTTCACACATAAATTCTTATAGAAAACAAAAAAAAAAAACAACACACACACACCTTATTATTAAATTAAAATTTTAAAAAAAAAATTCAATGGTAGGCAATGTCATAATGTTGATGAACATGTGTTAATGAACATTTTTGATGATGATGATGATGATGATGAGCACATAACTGTCAATCTAATCTGGATTTAATTATACACATAGAATTCAATATCAATAGATTCATGATAATCAATTAATAACAAAATTATATTTTTTTTGTCTATAAAAATATGTATCCTTGTTTTTTTTTTAAAAATTTCAGTTTCATCATCTATTTCTTTTTTGCATGTAACATTTCCATCAATAATGTTTGCGTTGGTGCTGAACCATTCATATGTTTATAATAAAGAAAATCTTCACCCCTTAATGTAAGTGAATGTATTTCGGGCATCAATGCTAATAGAAGATTGAATTTATCCTATTTTGGTGATGAACAAAGAAAAACAAAATGATGTAAATCAATTGTATTCGTAAACAGATTATATATTTAGGATTTAGAAAAAAATTGTTTACCGTAATTTGTGGATAAAAATTGATACAATAATCCAATAATGCTTGTTTAGTTTGTTCATGTGCATCATGAACTAATTTGAAATTTGTTAAACCACGAACTTCGGCTTTTATTGTGTTTATTAAATTGATATTGTTGTCCAAAAAAAAAAATGAAAAGAAATAAAACAATTAGATTGAAAAATAAATAAAAAAATTATATTAAACTCACCTGGATTGAGTAGCAATAAGAATTTAAGACAAATATAATCATTAGTATCGACTTTAAGTTCTTGTAATCGTGCCGTAACTCGATGTAATTGATCGGCCACTTGTGGTACGCCTAATAATGCCAATGATAATAAATCGAATTTTTGTCCATTCGGTAGTGTAGTTTCATCTGGCAGACCGGCATGTATCCGTTGATGTATATGATCCAAAACTAACATATCACTCCAGGCATGTTGTAATAATTTCATTTGATCATCAACCTGAATTAAATAATAAAATCCATACATCAATAAATATTAGAAACAAAACAAACATTATCAAAGCTAACCTTTAAATCTTTGAAAAATATGGAATTACGAGCCCAATCAACTTGAGCAAACAATGATTGATCAATAACTTTGCACATCAATTCAAATAGATCTACTTCACATTGATTATAAGTTTGATTTTGTAATAGGCTAAATAATTGTGATTGCCATTCTTTATCATCCAACATTGATAATTGTAATTCTCTAATCAATGGTGGCATCACCAATTTGGTATCGTAATGTTGTTGTTGTAGGCCAGATTTTCCACTTGGACCTGTATTATTAGCGCTCATATTGCTTGGACCAGGGCCATTTGGTCCCCATTTCATTACATGTTGATCACCAGCACTCATCATTGATTGTGATAGATTGGCACCGGCCAGATTTGATGATTGCTGCTGTAGGGTGGATGGAACCAAAGGTGACATGAAATGTGGATGACCAGCAGCAGCAGCGGCCGCTGCAACAGCATTTGGTAATTGTCCAGCAGCAGCTGCAGCTGCAGCAGCCGCAGCTACACCGGCTGTTGATCCTGGCGATGGTGATGAATCCGGTGATGATGTTGATGAAGATAATTGCGGAATTTGTATTAATTCTGGTTTTACTCCATCGAATATGGAGCCACCGTGTGAACCAGGTGCGGCATTTAAAAAATTGAGGGCTTCATTTGCAGCGGCTGCTGCAGCAGCAGCAGATCCAGGTAATATTGTAGTAGGAGGTCCTAGACTATTACCACCACCAACAACATGATGTGCTTTTGACAATTGTTTTTGTCGTAATATTTGTAGCCGTCTAGCTCGATCTCTTTTGTACATTGGTCCGAATTTATTCCGTCCCCCACGCATACGATCAGCACGAACAGCTATAATTATTTTCATGATGTTAATAAAGTAATCAATTAATTCAAGGTCAAAATAATAAATGGCTATTTTTAAAAATAGAAAGTTATAATATTTATAATACCTTCAAGCTTCATGCCAACGTCAAGACATTTTTGAAAACGACAATACGGACATCGTTTACGTTGTGATTTATCAATAAGACAATTACGATCAGCAACACAAGTATAAACTTTTTTATTCTGTACAGTACGTTTGAAGAAACCTTTACATGATTCACATGTTAATAGGCCATAATGATAGCCGGAAACACGATCACCACATACTGGACATAATTCTTCAATACAATCTTTTGGATCAGAATTTGGTGATGAACTAGCGGCAGTAACAACTGCTGCAACACTTATTGTTGGCTGTTGATTATTATTACCCATTAACGGTAACATTGTTTGTTGCTGTTGTGGTGTTGTTAATGTTAGATTTGGATGTTGGCCACCACCCATTTGTGGTTGATGATGTTGTTGTTGTTGTTGTTGATGATGATGATGATGATGACCACTGGTCAATGATGATGAAGGTGGTGGGGGTGGTTGTTGTTGTTGTTGGGTATGATAATCCATCATATGATTATTATTTGGAGTATTAGCGGTTAAGGGACCGCTTGAGGCTAACATGGTGCCAGATACTGTATTTGCAGTGTTATTTGAATTATTGAGATTATTAGCTGGTGATTGAGATGCCGTAGATGATGATGATGATGATGAAGGTGCTGGTGGACTGGGATTAGTATTATTTTCAGTCGATGTTTCGGAATTGGAACTTAATTGTCGCTGTGTTTGATGTTGAATATGTTGTTGTTGTTGTTGCTGTAGTTGTGTCTGTTGTTGATTATGATGTGATTGATTCAAACGATTGGCAGTGTTATTTTTCGCAGTTTTCAGATTATCCGGCGGTGATTCCGGTTCAGATTTAATATTTAATAAAATATTAGGTGTTGATTGTGGAGGGAGCATTGAATTTTTTGATTTATTATTATTATTCGTTGTCGATGTTGTTGTTGTTGTTGTTGTTGCTGTTGTTGCAGCAGTAGCAGTAGTTGATAATACCGTAACGTTTGTAGCCGATATTATTGTTGGCTGTGTAAAATTAATGATTTGGTCCGTATTATTATTATTAACTATAATCGAAGATGTTGTCGCAGTCGTCGTTATTGGTGTTATTGATGAATTCAATGATACAGATGATGTCGATTGTGTAGATGTCAATGTCGTTGATAATGATGAATTTGAGGTCGTTGTTGACACTGATAGAATTGACGATACTGTTGTTGTTGATGTTGTTAAAATTGACAATGTTGGAGACCTATTTTGATTATTATCATTTTTACTAATATTATCATCAGCTATATTTGTTGACGATGATGATGATGATGAAGACAAAGAAAAAGATGTGATTGATGATGCTGGTGCTTGTGGTTGTTGTTGTGGTGGTGGTGGTGGTGATGATGATGATGATGATGATGAAGATGAAGATGATAATAATAAAGATGATGAAGAAGCCGATGAATTCAAATTCGTTATCGATATCGTTTGATTATTGTCACTAGAATTATTGGCCAATGTTGATTTTTCTTTATAAAATCAAAGAAAAAAAAAATAAAAAAAAATATGAGATATGAAATGAAAAATATTCTATGATGAGGAATTTTTTTTTGCAATGATTCTAATCACCAAAATTAAAAACAAATAATGTTCAGAATATTAAATTGATTAATCAGTAACACAACGATAATAAAGCCAAAAACGAGTCCAACAACGTATCATTAATAATTTTTCATTCTTTATCATATCCATCATGAATATTGTTGAATTTTGATACACAAATACCACACACACACTCACACCCACACACAAGAATTTAGAATAGAGAATTTTCGATATAAGAATATTTTTGACTAGAATTATATAATCACCATAATAATTAAAATGTAACAATATATCTATAATTATATGGATCGATAATATCGATCGATGAATGATAACGTGATTGATGATGATGGCAGTGTCAAATGGCAGTTTTGTTGTTTGTCTTATTCAAATACAAGTATCAATCGATTTGATTCATTTTTTTTTTTTTTTGTCTTGTGTGTATGTTGAAACAAACGCGCGAGTTTTGTGAATTTTTTCTTGTTGTTGTTGTTGTTGTTGTCTTGTCTTCTGGAACAAACAAACAACACATACATGTGTACATACACAGATATATTGGGAAAAATAAGAAAAAAAAGGAGAAAAAAAATATGAAGATGCTGCGTGTGTATGTGTGTGTATGCGTGCGGATGCTGGAAATAGTAATTTTCAATAATGAATGATGATTATTTTGATGATGATATTGGTGGTATAAATGATATGTGTGTGTGTGTGTGTAAAAAAATGTGTATCTCTTTCTCTCTCTCTCTATCTCACTCTATGTCTACTGACATAGACATAGATTTGTTATATATATATTGAATTTGAATCGAGGACTCGTGATGGCAACGGCAACGACGACAACAACAAAATGATGATGATGATGATGACAATCATTGTTTGTAATAATAATAATAAAATAAAAAAAATATATAAAGTGTTGGCTTAAGTCGCGCGCGCGAGATTTTTTTTTTATATTTTATTTTTGTAGTCTGTTAAGTGTGTATAAAATAAAATGTGAATGTGAATGTGAATGTATGTTTTCTCGTTGCTCCATGTATAATATTTTGCCACCAATTTTTTTTTTTGTTCAAAGGGAGCCATTCATAGATACAACATATAGCAGACGCATACATACATATATATATATATTGAGACTGAGACCAAATCGTTTTTTTTTCTCATATATTGCGCGCGTTAATATAAATATACAATTTTTTTTTTAGACAAGTATCCTCGATTGTTTTTTGTTTTGTTTTGTTTTTCTTTCTTGCTATTTTTTTTTTTTGAGGTTTATAAGTGAAAAAAAATGCGCACGAGTTGATTTACATTCCAACTACAGTGAGCTACATATATATTGCTACATTTTTTTTGTTTTTTTTTCTCATCCAATATAGTTTTGAAATCACATTCACGACCACCATTCACGATTATTAATGAATGGATGAAACACATTTTGGATCGTTTAGCAAACACCAACACACACACACACATAATGGAAATTCTCAAGACATGAAAAAATGAAATGAAAAACAAAAGAGATAAGGGACCTAATATTTTTTCAATACCAAAAAAAACGAATTTACAAAAAATGCAAATTTTTCAATCAAAAAAAAAACGAAAGTAATTTATGAGTCCATTTGGAGAAATTTCAAAAAAAAAAAATTGAAAAATTTTTTACACGATAATTTTTTTACACTTTCACTCAGTCAATGTGTCAGTAGGACACCAAAAAATAAACACTTATACGCGTATATATGGATGGATAAATGATGAAAAAATAAATGCTAAAAGAATACTGTTGATGTTCAATTCAAATTCAATAATCTGGATATGGCTTTATGGATAGCAAAAAAAAAAAAAAAAAATTTGTTAGTTACTTTACACACACGGCTAAATAGAAATACAATTTGATCATCATCATCATCATTATCATCAATCGGTAATGTATGTATGTTGGTTGCAATATTGTTGACCCATTTTATCTTTTTTACCAATCAACATAGTAAATTGCTCATCATCATCATCAACTACGACAACAAACTATGACAAAAAGTATTTTATATTCTAAATCGTTCTGAATTCTATATTGAATGTATGTGTATATGAAAGAATCAGATTATGATGATGATCACAGCCATCATCATGATCATCATCATTATTATTCTTTATTTTGTTTGAGGTATTGTGTGTGGTTTTACAAGTGCTCCAAATTTGCGTGTTTGCAACAGCAACCAAAAAAAAAAAAAAACAATCATCATTCATTAGTGTTCCAATTTTTTTTTTATTCTTATTCTGGAAATATAAATTTTTTTTGGACGGGGGGAGGGAGTGTTGGTTGTTATTTGTGTGACCTAGAAATGTAAAAAAAAACAAGAAAAAAAAATTCCAAATAAATGCTTGAAACATGGCCAGACAAGACAAAGTCGTTTATTATATCAACATAAAACACACGTGTACTTTTTTCTTTTGGAATCATTTGGTAAAAAAAAATGCGCATCATCATTTTATGGCGCCATTTATTCTATTACAGTATGACACAAAAAAAGGGACCAAAGTAAAAAAAAAAGACATCGGAACATTAAATGAACGGAACACACAAACACACACAGAGAGACACATAAATGATTGACCTTGGGTCTAAAAAAAAAAATGGATAGATAGATGTAGACAAATAGATAGTGGAACATTAGATTAGTGTTATATATGTATAAAGCTAGCGGCAATATCAATGATAATGGCTTGTAGTAAAAAAAAAAAAAAAATTCAATGAGATCTAAATTGCAGGCGTCTGGCTATATGGGATAATATAAAATGACTGGGCTCCATGTGTGTGTGGATGAATGGATAAATGTGAATGAATGGAGACCTCGACTCAGTGACCTCATTTCTCTTTTTATAATACAAAAAAAAAATTTCAATGTGCGTGTATAGCAAAAAAATTTCACTATCGCTAGGATCCTCTCTTCTCTCACATGTTTTTTTTCATCATCATCATCATCATATCGCCCATTTTTTTTTCAATTACCAATGGTAGAAAAAAAAACATAGAAATGAGACTGAGACACAAACCATCGTTGAGTATTACAATTTTAACCAAAAAAAAAAAAAACGAAAAAAAACGAAATGTGTAGATTTTCGCTATTAGATCATGAAAAAAAATATTTGGTAATGAAAAATTCATGATAAATATAGACATATGATTTGGATATATGAAAATGGAAAGAAAAAAATTCAAATTGGATTCTTATGTATGATAATAATAAGGAATCGATTGTGATTCAACTTTTCTTTTTTTTTTTGGAATTAAAATTAAAAAAAAAATGAATTACCAAATAAAAACTACCGGAATGAATTTTTTTTTTTCATACAGAAAATCATCATTCATTTTGGGAAAAAAAATACACTGAATACATGAATGAAGAACAAAAAAAAACGCACACACACTCACTCATAAACACACCTGTTTGACCTTGGAAATTTTTTTTCTCTCTTCAGTTTCTTTTTGTTGTTGTTGTTGTTGTTATTGTTCTACAAACAAGTACGGATTTTCATTTCTCTTTTTTTTCATCATCATCAACAGTAAAAAATAAATTTCGTAAATGAAATGTTGAATAGATGATTGGAAAGAGAGAGAGAGAGAGAGAAAAATGAAAAAATGGAAACTGAAAGTTAAAAATAAAGAAAAAAAAATCATCCAAAAATAAAATCATCGATGATCATCATATGATCCGCACAGATATAATTGATGATGATGATGAGATGATAATTGTAATAGGAACAAGGAACAGGACAGGCTGAATTTTTAATTTTTGTTTACAAAATAAGAAAAAAAAAATGCAAAGAAATGGGATTTATTCTAATTATCATCATCATCATGATGAATTTTAATAGATTTATGATCCATTCTTTATTGGCAGATCTTTTCATTGATCAATTTTTTTTTCATTTTGTTGATCAATATGGAATGGAAAGAAAATTGTTGCTGCTGTTGCTGTGTCGGAAAAGATTTCTAAAAAAATTTTAGAAAAACATGAAAAAAAAATTCATTCATCATTACCATCAATTGTTGATGACAATAATCATGATGAATGAATGAATGAATGCGTGTTTTACGCAATCAAATAAGCAACGATGATATGGAAGAACTACTCAAAATCATTAATACACGAATAAAGCATCCATCCATATTATATTATTTTTGGACATTAAACAAGAAAAATGATGATCATGAACATCATTTGATGTGATGATGGACCACTAATGATTTCACAATAATAATAACTAGCAAAAAAAAAATTTTCATTTAAAAAAACTAAACAAACACACACGCACACGTTTGAAATTAAGAAACAAAAAAAAAAAAAAAATTTCTTCCCTCTTAATAATAAAATCGATGGATGAAAATTCCAGGGAAAATCTTTCATAAGAAAAATTTTCAAAAATCAAGGAAGTGTTATGATTTTGTGAAATTTTCAAAAAAAAAACAAATTTTGTAAATCCTTTTCAACAGGTTGTTGTTCCAAAAAAGAAAAAAATTTCATCAGAATTAATCTAAAAACAAAAAAAATCTAATCTGATCCATAAGCCATACATACGCGAATTAGGTGAAGAAACGAACAAAAAAAAAAAAAAATCTGAAAATTTGAACTTGAAATCTTTTTCAACACACACAAACACACATTCATCCGACCGATTACAAATATACAAATTTCATTATTATATTTTTGGGTTTACAATTTGAAAAATAAAATTCACATTCAAAAAATCAAAAACGTCTCGAATGATTGAACCAAAGCCAACGGTCAATAGCACGAGAATTGTAATTATTTTTCCCCATTCATTCGTAACACAGATTATACTAATAATATAATAATTTCGACACATTAAAAAAAACGTCTGAAATGAAATGAAAAAAAAACAAAAAAAAATGACATGCTTGTTGAAGCGCAAACAAAATGGATTTTTTTTCAAACAACAAAAAAAATGATTGAAATTTGTACAGGAAAAAAAGGGTTCAAGATTTTTAAATATGCAAATATTTATGAATACATTACATAATAATGATTTTCCGTTGTTTTTTTCCCCACTTCTAACAAAAATACACCACTTTTTCAATTTTAGCCATTTCCAAATACATACAATCTTTTTTATTATTGCCGTAATCGATCTGAATGTAAATGTTTATTGGGGGAAAAAAAAGTGAAAAAAAAATCCTAAACAAATAAATAAACAAAAAAACAGAACAAGAAACAAAACCACAAAATGTCGTAATTGTTGTCGTTTCATATTTCATTCCACTTTCATTTCGTGGCCAATTTTCGCATTTTTTTTTCGTTGTCGCTGTTGTTGTTGTTGTTTTATCTTCCGTAGTTTCCAACACATTGTGAAGCATAAGCCGTGAATGGTGTTGGAGGTCAAACAACAACAACAACAACGACAAGAAAAAAAAACAAGCAGCCAGAAATTATTATTATACCTAGGATCTTACAATACACATTTGGGAAGCAACAAGCGTTTGTATGATGATTATAAAGATGATGATTGCGACATCATCAAATCAATTCTCTCTCTCACACACATACGCACAAACACAGTATTTATTTATGGAGCCTATGGCGCCAACTTTAGAAACTTAAATCATACACACACACAACTACATGTATACAACGACAACATGTGTGTGTGTGTAAGTGTTCCAATAAGCTATGACCTACTTTTTCTAATATCGTCTCTCTCTCTCTTTTTAAACTAACTTATTCAATGTATTTAGAAATGAAATTTTTTTTTTCATATTATGCGTTTTATATTTCACATTTCACTTTCATCAATACACATCTTTTCAATCCACATGTGAATGAATTTTCACTATCGCAATATATTTTTTTTTTCTTTTCATTCATTTTCTCTTCATATATCCATCCCTTCTTTTTTTTTGCCATTTTGATGAAACGTCAAATGTGTACATGTGTGTGCTTGTGTGTGACTATGAATGAAAGATGAAAGTAAAAAGCATTGTAAACAATGTAAAGTAGGCCAATGCTAACTACTCTCTCTCTCTCTCTCTCTCTGTCTCTATGGCTTGTTTTGCACTCCACCATCATCATCACATTCATTTAATGCCATCGTCATAGTTGTCTGATGACAACGACATCGATCGATTAATAATGATGAAGATGATGATGACTTGAATATTGAATCGATTGAATGATGATGATGATCATCATCATCATGATTATCATTATCCATTATAATGTAACGACGATGAATAAACAACATTAATCCATCAATCAATTGAATCAAGAAAAACACGTAGATAGGTACATTTTATCATTATAATCATGAATAACAGGATTCTAAATAAATAAGTTTGTGGGGAAAAAAAAGATAAAAGCATAGAGTACATAAAGGAAGAGAATAAAGTGAAAAACAAAAATGGAAAGAAACAGAAAGAGAAAACAAAAAGCCAAACAACGAAAGATTTCAAATGGAAATGGATGAATAAATAAATGATTTATAAAAACTTGACCTCGAATATCGGTGGATATATTAGATTACTATTATCATCATCATCATCATCATCATCATCATTCCATTGGCAAAATAGAAAATAGAAACAAAAAAAAACAGCAAAAGGAAATGAACAAATAGGAAAACAAAGCAAAAGAATTACGAAATATTTTCTATTTATATATGAACATGAATATATTTCATTCTCTTGTTGTAAAATAAAAAAAAAAAATAAAAAAAAACATCACCACAAATACAAGCCACAGGTGAATATTTTTGTTTTCTACAACTAAAAAAAATAATAGAAAAAGAGAGAGAGAGAGAGAAAAAAAAAACGTTGATTGTTTGATTCAACATAATAAACAAAAAGATGATGGAACATGGAACATGGAACAACATTTTTTGTTTTGTTTTTTGTTTAATTTTGTCGCAATCAAAATATTTACAACATACTTATAAATGGACAAATGAATCACGTTTATACTAATTATCATTTTGGATCAATGGATAATTACTAAACTACTACCATACCATACTACTATTACTATTATCATCTTCAATAGACACATTGAATAGTCAAATGAACAAACAAGCATCATTTCCTTCTTCAATCATCATCATCATTCAGGAATATTATAAAATTAAAAAAAAATTAAAAATTCAAAACTATGGATCTTCAAAAAAAAAAAAAAAAAAAAAAATATTACACACACACAGGAAAAAAAATCCAATGAACAACAACAACAAAAAAGAAATCGACGACCCAATTTTTATCATTGTCGTCACATGTACATATCATATCATAGACAAAAAAAAAACATGCCGCTTGTATGTATGTGTGTGTGTGTAGTGGTATATAAAATATATAAAAAACTTGTCTCTCTATCATCTGATATGTGTGTATGTGTGTGTGTGTGTGTTTATGGTATCTTGGAGCCAAACACCAACATTACTTGAATGTATATATGGGATATAACTGTGAATAGCAACATAGCCATAATAAGATTCAGGTCACGGTCATCGTCGTCGTTGTTTCATTTTTATAGTGTAAGTGTGTGTGTAATTTGCTGTTGCTGCAATTTACTGTACCATTAAATTGTATGATGATGATGACATATAACGGGATTTTTTTTTTGTTTTTTTTTCGAAATAATTTTTGTTTTTCTATTCATGGAAAATATGGTAAAAATTTCATTACATATCAATAATGCATCCAATAAAGTAAGAGAACAAAAAAAAATTTTTTTCTTCCGTTAACACACGATGCAATGAACAACAAAACAGCGTAGAAATTTTGATAATCTGATAAATTTTTTTGTTCACTCTTATTATCGTTAAAAATATGGGCTTACCTGCCTTAATTCAGTGAAAAAAAATTAGAGGGTAGTTGGAAAATTTGAAAAGAAAAATTCAATTTCAATCACAATTGATTGGTTGTTTGAAACAAAACAAAAAAAAATCAAACAGAAGAGAATTCAAAACAACAACAACAACGGAAAAAAAACCATAAGATGATAGATCAATCATGATATTGAGATGAATAATGAGCGCGTGATTTTCATCATTTGTTCACCATCATTGATCATCGTTGATTGTTTTGATGATTTTGTTGACTCAAAAAGGGTGGATCACAATATTCAATTACAATGAATCAAATTAATGATGATGATGATGGTGTTGATGATGTTTGAAATGTTTACAAAAATACCCACCAACACACAATCATACACACACACACACACACATCAAGTATCTGCAGATTGATCATCAAAAGCTTTAAAGTAAAACGAAAATCAACATTATTTTCAAACTGGTTAATTAACCAAAAAAAAAAAAAAAAAAAAACAAAACAAAAACATTCAAACCAAGAAACATTGAATCATCATCTGATGATTAGTTTAGTGGAACAACAAGACATCAACAATAATAAAGTAGAAAAATATCCATTCAATTTCATTGAAATCAGTCCCAAAAGATCATTATTACAATTCACAATGATTACACGAAATTCCATGAAGAATTCAGAATGATGAACAAAAACAAAACAAAAAAAAATCTAAATTTCCAAGAATTTTCTAGATTTCAAAAAAAGACACAAATATCAATTTGCAACACACACAAACACACACAGAGAGAGACACCAAAGAAACGTGGACATTCAGCAATTTGATTATGATTTAACAAAATGAAAAAAAACGTTGTCGCCTTTTTTTTGCGAAAAATCACTTTTCAAAACAAACAAGCAAAAAAAAAAAAAAAAACACTCACACGCACTCACAAAAACACAAGAATGAATTATAGATATATAAATTCACTACAATTCAACTTGGTGATCACTGAACTGTCGCGGCAAAAAAAAAAATTCAAATTTCTTTATTCATTTTAATTTTGTATGTAAACGAATATTATCATCATCATCATCATCATCATGATTGTTTGCGGCAAACTGTGTACAACACAAAACAACAACAACAACAAACAAACAAACATTGACGCTGAATAAAAATTGTTTGAAATAGGTATTCACCACCACTATTCACAATATAATAATAACCGTTCTTTCTATTATTATCATCATCAACATCATCATCATCATCATATCCAATTCAGGATCACCATACATAAGATTTTATGAAGAAAAACAAAACAAAAAAGAAAAAAAAAGAAAAATTTTGCAACAAACATTGAATTGAAAGTACAAACACACATAAATTAGTAGACACGGCAGCGGTAAACGGCAGTGGAGGATGGATAAAAAAAAATTTTTTTTTCCTTTTGATTGAATGAATGAATGAATGATGATGATGATGATGATGAAAATGGTGGGAGTGAATTCCATTTCATTTTTTTTTATTTTATTTTAATTTTTTTTCTGTTGTTGGAAAAACACTTTCACTATCTCTATCGTCTGTCTATTTTTTTTTCTCTTTCCATCATTCTCTCTCTCTCTCGCTCGGTCTCTGATTCACAAACTTTTTTTTTTTTGTTTTTGTTTTTTGTTGTTCTGGTCGAAATGAAATTAAAAAGCATTGTGCATTTGTTCATTAGAAATGAAAAATCATCCAAAGCCAAATACACACACACACACACACACACACACACACACACACACATAGATACACAGCAACACTAGCAGCATTTGTATGGATTGTAAAAGTTGTCTGTATATATCATCAATATATATATGGTGGGAAATGAATGTGATATGATTTAGATTTGTAGAAACAAAAACAAAATAAAATCCATGACAATGTGCGCGCGCACACAATCGCATCATTTTAATAGTGGAAACAAAACAAAACTGAATGTGATTATTAAATTTTAGAATAAGAATAAAAGAATAAAAGAATGGAACAACCAAAAAAAAAAAAAAGTATCCAAAATTATATGATTCAAATTAATATAAGAAGAAAGAAAAAATATCTTGTAGCATTCTTGCACATCCTACCATATATATATATGTATGCGTATGTTGTGTAGCTAAAAATTTCATCCATACACACACACAGAATATGAAATGAGTTTGCGTCAATTCGAGAATCTGGACGTAATGTGTAATTTTCTCAGAAAACCAGAAAAAAAACAAAAAAAAACAATTTAAGGGTGATTCAGTGGAAAAGAACCAAAAAAAAAATTGTAAAGAAATAATAAATAACAATCTCCATAGGGACAATGATCCTTTGAACAAAGGAGAAAAAAAAATCCGAAAATCAATCGAAAAAAGATTATGATCAAATATTTACTCAATCCAATATTGAACAATGGACATAATCCACATAAACAAACAAACGAAAAAAAAATTTCATTTTATTCATCTGAGAATTTTAACCATATTCTGGTGTAAATTGAAATATAAAATAAAATAATAAAAAGATGCAAAGAAAAAAGATATTTCACGCCCGCGTGCGGTATAAATTTCACAAATGGATCCATTTCATAACCACAGAAAATTTGTAGTCAAAAAAAAAAAAAAAAAAAAATGAACAACACACATATACAAAGTGTACAATGGAAAGGAAAGTGGAAAAAAATTGCATAATCAACACACACACACACACGCAATGTGTACTGAAAAAAAAGACTAATATTTCAACGTTAGTTAATAATTATCATAATTTACAGAGAGATAAAAAAAACCAAGAAAAAAAACGCAATATCCAAAAAAAAAAAAAAAAATAGCCATATTGCCACTTTTATTAATTAATTAATTAATAATCTGAAATATGAATGAATGAATTCCAACTGAGAATTAAAAAAAAAAAAATGACAAATCCACTCAGTACACGCAACAATTGTAGAATCTTACAATCTGGAACAAATGAATGTTTGGAATTGGAATTTTTTTTTCAGTTTGTTTGTTGCCAAATAAAGTCAGCATTCAATGAATAGCATAATGATCGAGATTTTTTTTTTGGTTTTTTTTTGGAACAAACTTCAACACACCCACATGAGTTGTGCATCTTGAATCAATAACAATTTTCTGCAATTTGTCTCCAATATGATTCGGACCAAAACTACTACCAACACCGCCACCATAACGTATAGTTTTTTTTCCTCAAACAAACATTATATTTCAAGATATGAATTTCTATTTAAGGTATCTATTTTGATTTTGATTATTATATTCTATATGGAAATTGTTTATTATATATGGCCATATTTATTTTCAATGTCCATGATGATGATTGTTTACATTATTTTCTATTTACATTGCATATATATAGCATATATATACATTAAAATAGAAAATAGGTAAGTAAACAAATGGCAACACGTGGCTAGTAAATAAAAATAAAAACAACAAGTGAAAACTTGAAATGACAAAAAAAAACACACACACACACACAACAACAACAACAACAACTGGATCAATCTAGCGATAAGAATCAATCAATCACTGTTGTATTTTTTTATTTTTTAAATTTTTTTTCCTTTTACAATTCAATTTCAATTAATTAAATTCAAGTATAACCACGATAAAGAAAATTTTCAAGTCCATCGATCCATTAAATGGATCCATTCATTATAGTTTTTTTTTCTCTACAAAAATAACTGTTGAACACAGAGTTAACTAAAAAAAAAAAAAAAAAAAATTTGTCAACAAATCACATGCACTGACAGAGACAGAGACAGAGAGAGAGATACAATGATGGGAAGAAAAAAAAAACACACACACACACACACAAACACGTATTCCGTTTGTGTTTATAATTCGATAATTTACCTTGAAAATGAAAGAAAAAAAAATTGATTAAAAAAAAAAATATCCATAGTCCATAGTTGAATATAAATATATATCGTCTCGTTGCTTGTTTTGATCTTTATTCTCTATCAGATATAATGTTTGTTTGATTTTTTTTTTATTTTCATCACTTGGTACATATTTTCATATTTTTTTTCCTTTCCCCCCCCACGATCCCCCAATCATCACCACACACACAGACACAAATATTTTGTTTGTATAAAGATATTATCATCATCATCATCATCATCATCATTTTTTTTTATTCCGCATTTAGATTTATATATTCAAATTGCATTTCGATGTTGTTGTTGTTGTTCCTTTATTTTCAAAATTATCATCATTTTTTTTCTTTCATGAGCAAAGATTTCCACATTGAAAAATAATGATGATATATTATATTATGAATACACGTGAATCAACAACAACAAAAACAACAACAACAATAACAATAACAATAACAACAACAACAACAACAACAACAACATCGATGAAATGACGACAACAACAAAAGTGGAGAAAAAAAAATCAAAACGGAACGAAAAAACGATGAGGCAAACAAACAAACAAACAAGAAAAAAAAATTTTACAAACACTGAAAGAAAAAAAAATTAGGTCATGGATCATCATCATCATCATCATCTTCGTCATTTCATGTTCCCACTCTCTCTCTCACTCACTTTCACTAACACACACACACAAACATATGATATAAGGCGCCACTACCATTACATTACATTACATTATTATTATCTATACAATATATATACACATATTTATAAATGTTTGCAACATTATTTTTTTTTCATATATACGGACATCCTGTATATAATTTCATTGTTAATATGTTCGAATAGGAGTAAAAAAAAGAAAAAAATGAAATGAAAATGAAAATTGCACATAACACATGGTGCCCACGAAATATAATGATCATGATGATGATGATGATGATGTGATCGCATGCAAAATCACATTCATGTATAGACATCATCAATACATACAAGACGCTATTTAAGGTTTACGCAATACCATACAAACAAAAAAAAACAAAAGAAAACAAAACAAAAAAATCACCATCAACGACATCGCCACTTGGCCATACAAATGAAACGAATATTTATATACAAGATTATACAGGTATAACAAGACAAACACACACACACACAAAAAAGTTTCTACATTTCAAAATAGATACAATCACTAAAAATTAGTCACTACTGCTAAATCGAATATACAAGAAAAAAATTCCAATAAACAACAACAAAAAAAAAGTTTGATTCCTGAGCAAAAAAAAAATAAAAAAGTTTAACAATCCAACAGAAAAAAAACCATGGCCAATATCAAAAAAAAAAAAAAAAACGAATTTCAACAACTGTAATCCGTAAAATGAATGAAAATAAAAAATTAATTGGGTCAATTTCAATCTCAATCCATACAACAATCAAACCACCAACATTGTACATATATACAGCAATATAATTTTGGATTTACGAACAAATTAGTGACTGATTTTAGCGGTAACAAAAAAAAATTGGCCATGTAACTACCAGAAACAAATTCAAAGCAAAATAGCAACAACAACAACAACAACAACAAAAAACCAGGAATGAGGAGGAGGAGGAAAAAAAAGTCCATGGCAAAAAAAATTGAAAAAAATTAAAAAAAAAAAAATTGGGTCATTGTACACACACACACACACACACACACATACACGGCCCTATCATGACAATTTATGTATGGTTTGGTTTTGGTTTTTTTTTCACTGATAATCATCATCAATTTTAGATATATATATGATAATTATGACGATGATGATTATGATGATATTGTTTTTGGTATCACAAAAAGTAATTGTTATTTTTTATTATTATTATTTCAGCTATATAAAATAAAGAAAATCCATGATCATCATACAAACACAACGACATAATCTTCATATATTATGATTATGATGATTAGTATTGACAGACAAATGATATATATCAATGATTGATATTGAAGAAAAAAAAGATAGATAGTGTATGAGTATGCGTGACATGATTATGATATGAAATACAACAACAACAACAACAGCAACAAAAATTTACAATTTTTGTGTTTCCTAGGTTATTATTACCAGCAAAACAACAACAACAACAACAAAAAAAATGGATTTCAAATGCATGATTCACAATAAATTTAGGACATTGAATTCTGCACCATAATAATATTTCATTCATCTATACAATCCATGAAATTCAATCCATTGAATCTCTGTTGTGGGAGAGAGAGATGAGAGAAATTCTGTTTCTGCCAAAATTACATAACTATATATACTAGTTAGTAGAATATGATTATGAATGATAATGAGAAAATGGAAAGAAAATAAAAAATAATCATTGTCAACTAAACTATCTTTATCGTGTGTGACTTTGACCTTTACATTTGATTTTATCTGGCTTCTTTGAAATTAATCAAACATCCATACAAATGGAAAAAGGCTATAGAGAAGATAAACCAAAAACCAAAAACCAAAACCAAAAAAAAAAAAAAAAAAATCAAACAAATCTCGACACCATTACCTTAACCTTTTACTCTGGTAATGGCACTAAATACCATTTAAAAAACAAACAAACAAACAAACATAAATGTGATATAATAAATGTAATTGGAGGTCATGATAATGACATAGGTTGAGTGTGTATGTGTGTGTGTTTGTTTGTTTGTTTGTTTGTGTGTCGTAGGATGAGGCATCAATCCTGTATACAATCATGTGTGTGTGTGTGTATGTGTTTGTGCCGGGAATTGAAAACCTAGGCGCGTATTATCCAATATATTTTTTTCTATATAAAAAAATGTCATATGTTTTGTTTTGTTTTTCACATTTACATTGTGAAATAGCAGAGAGAGAGAGAAAGAGAGATAGAAAGAAAATAAACCAAAAACAATATATCTACCGCTATTCATTTTATTTATTATATACACTGGAAAAAAAACCAATCAAGTAAACATAAACATACTCCCACCACCACCACCATCACCACCAACACAACAACAAATACATTAACTAATACGAAAAATAAGAAAACAAAAAACAATAAATCTGTATATATATTTGTAATAGAAATATCATCATCAAGTGATAATGAAGTAAAGTTTTTAAATCTAAATTTGGATTCAAATTATAAAAGACTAACAACCGAAACCACCATTACAAACTACTACGATGATCAAAATACAGTTTAGTGATATAAATGACTATAAAAACAAACGAAAGGAGAGTGAGAAAAAAAAGTGTCACAATATCTCAAAACAACTGTGCACACACACACATACAGATTGTATATATACAAATGTTCATTAACGATTGATATTTTGTATACAAAATACAACTAAATTCAATTAACAAACTACACATAGTTTGTTAGAAAGAAAAAAAAATGAGATGGATATTTTCATTTACAAAATAGCCAAAAAAAACTAGGTTACTTTCATTTTCATTTCTATATATCTATATATATTGCATACACATATAATCATCAATTGCAATATTGCAATTGTCACTTCACAATCAATTCAGTTACTTTTCTACTATGCATCTTGATCGGAAAAACAAATTTTTTTTTTTGTCGATTGATCAACAAACAAACAAACAAACAATCAACATTAATGCAACAATGAAAAAAGACTGAAGAAAAAAAAACATTGAAAATAAAATTGTAAAAAAAGAAAATTTTTAGAAACAAGAAATAAACAAAAAAGAAAATCTCGAGGATAATAATAAGGAAGATGATGATGATGATGATGATGAGGAAGATCACGAGATGCATATTGTAACAAACAGAAAAGAAAGAAAGAGAGAAGAAAAATTCATTCATTCATTCAAATATTATATGGAATATAACAGTAACAATGAATGTCATCAGAGTGCAATAGCATCATCATCATCATCATCGTCATTATTTTGATTGGTAAAATTTCAACAAACTCAAAATAACAACAACAACAAAAATTGAATTGAATTTTTGTTGTTGGCAGAAAAAAAATGAAAAAATGAAAATAAATCATTATTTAGTCGTCAACGATTGCATTAAAATTGTCAACGAAAAAAAAATCCAATCGTTTCCCGAAATAAACAAAAAAAAAATTGTACAAAATTCATAGTATTCGGATCAACTGATGATGTAGAACGAGGTCAGGGTTTTGTTTTCAATTTTTTTTTATTTATTCATTCATTCATGTGAACAAGAATTTATTCATAACGATCATGATCATGATCCTCACACACACACACACCGTTACCGACACTGATTCTATAGAATTTGTTGTTGTTTTTTTTTGCAAAATAAAAACTATAATAAATTCTTTTAATCATCATCTCTAGATATTGAAAAAAAACAAACAAACAAAAATGACATATTCAAATTAGTTGAATCGGTATGATAAAAATATGAATTTGATTCAATATCAACGATAAACAAAAAAAAATCTTCATCGTCATGTTTATCATTCAGCAAAAAAAAAAATAAATAAAAAAAATTAGTTCAACATGAAAAACATTCAAAGAATTTGATTGAAATGATAAATTTGTTTTTTTTTTGCCATTCTCTTAGTTGTACAAAGAATTTCGAGAATCTAGGTGAAAGCTATAGAATAGAAATATTAGAATAGATGGCAAAAAAAAAAAGAAAAAGCGCCAATTAATGAATTTTGAAAAAAAAAATTCAATTATCAACACCAGTGACATCTATCGTTCACAAGTGATACAATTGACATGAAAAAATGCTAGCTCACAGCAATAAAGATGAAGAAAAAATTGAAGCCACCAAAATAATTGATCAATAATCAACAAAATTCCCAAGAATAAATTCTTTAAAATTCAGTATATGTATTTTTTGTGCGTGTATTTGTGAGTAGATGTGTGAGAAACAAAGTGATCTAGTGAAATATTTTGACCCAAATTCTTTTCAACAACAACAACAACAACAACAGTGTATAAACAAACCAAATGAAATGAAATAGTTTGGGTGGTTATATATTCAATTTTAAGACAAATATATGTATTCGAAAAAACTATTCTATAGCTAGCCTATATATACAGAAATAATAACTAGGTCAGGTTATATATACGTAGTAGTCATCGTCATCATTTGCGAAACAAAACAAAACAAAACAAAAAAAAAGCAAAAATACAGAATTACGAAAAAAAATACAAAAAAAGATATTGAAGATTCGATTCTTTTTTTTTTCTTCACAATTCTATATTGGTTATGTGCGTGTGTGTCGTGTATGTGGAAAAATTATTTTTTCAATAATTAATTTGTTATTGTAATTGTATTTTTTTTTTGACATAGAAATAAATTCGACTGGGGGGTGGGTGGTGGTGGCAGTGGTGGTGATGGTGGTGATGGAATGAAACAAAAACAATTCAATTTCTAGGTCAATTTCAATATTCATTAGTATATAGGAAGAAAAGAAAAAAAAAACATTTTCCATATTAGAAAACGACGATCAGCCAACGTTCTAAACGAATCCGACAGATGTCGCTATGGTCATGGATATATCATATTTTCTATGTGTGTGTGTGTGTGTGAAATCAATATCTCTCTAAACATTATTTTTGGCGCGTATTTACCAGAAAATGAGCTTTATTTTTTTTTTATTCCAATCATCATCATCATAACAAACAAACAAACAACATTATTTCACGATTAATAAGCATAATTTCCTTGTTTGGAACCCAAAACACACACACACACGCAAACTGAAACAAAAAGTGGCCAAACTTGTTCGTTATATGAATGATGAATAGAAGAACCAGCACTTTTACTTGAATTTTTCTCTTTTATTTTCTCTTTTTCTCCCTCACACACACATACACACACAAAAAATTGATTCAATCCATCAAGTAACAATAGTATTAGATACGGCGCCCGTCAAAAAAAAAAATTTCAAGCCAAAAAAAGAGAAAGAGAGAGAAAAAAAAATCAAGAAAAAAAAGAAACCAAGTCATCTTGACCTTGGAAGCCATTGGCGTGTCTTTTCATCATCATCATCATATTTTATTATTATTATTATATTTCGCCAATCAACGAATCGATGAATGTTTGTGTGTATGTATAGATGAATTCAACATTCAGAAAATCAACCAACCAAGATGATTATGATGATGATGATGATGGTGCCGTTTTATGTCATCTCTCCAATCATCATCATATAATCATCATATATATATTCAAAATATCAACAATAATAATAACATCAACAACAACAGCAACAACAACAAAATGAGAATACAAAAATGAATTTGAAAGCAATAACAAAAACAACAACAACAACAAAAAACTGGACAAACAACTTTTTTTTTGTATGTCCAGAAGAAAAAAAAAAGATTAATTTTCTTCATGAATTTTCATTTTTATGTTTTGTATATAAATGTACATTTTTTTCCATGTGCACACACACACACACACACACAGCTATATATAAAAGCGAATGGCATCGTTCATCACTCATTTGATCGATTAAATTTTCAACAAAACAAAATAAAAAAAAAAATGAAAATTTTCTGGAAATGAAAGACAAAAAAAAACATATTTCTGCATTCATTTTCAACTATCAACCCATACATCGTATCCATATATTGGTAGTGTCCAAACAACTACCACACTACCAAACAAATCCAAATGAATGAATGAATGAAAAAAAAATTAATAATCTCATGACTTGTATATATCGCAAATCTTTAATCATACACATACATACATACATACATTACAACAAAAACGAAAACAAAAATTCCAAATATACATATAAAATTTAAACGAAAATTGATATTTTCCTTTTTTTTGGCATCTCTTCGTCATCATCATCTTGTGAAAAAAAACAACGTTTAAAGTTGAAACACGAATCAAGCATTTTTTTTATTAATTAATTAATTAATTAATAAATCATAGCAACAAACAAAAAAAAAATAAATGCCAAAAACAAGAAACATGTACATCTAATATTATAGAATCAATATAAACATTGAATATATATATATCAAAATGGATGATAATTCCATACAACTACATCATCATCATCATCATTATCGTTTAGGTCACTAGTATAAAGTTTTTATGTGATAAATATATGTAATAAATTACGATTCAAAACAAAACAAAATTCAAATCAAATCAAAAAAAAGAAGATATCGACCACCAATAACAATACAACCACCACTACCACCACCAACATCATCGTAATGTTTTGGTTTTTTTTTGTTTCTACTTATTCTAATGTTTTTATCACACACACACACACACACACACTAAATTCAATTCAATTCAATTTCGATATTTTTTTTTGTTGGGCATGATGATTATTAATCTAGGTCAAACTAAACGGATTAGTTGATCGTCAATTTATATTGAATCAAAATCCATTATTATTAATATCCAGTATCTAAAAATGTTAGCTAAAACTATACAAATGGCGCCCAATAATGTGTTACTACGGTTACAACGGTCTATATACTGTGGCGGCGGTGACGACGACAACAAGGAAAAAAATATGATCCGGTATATGACACATGACGGTGTTTTATTTTTTGTTGTTGTTGTTGTTGTTGTTAGTTTGAATAATATTTTGTGGTGTCGATGACAAAAACCAATCGAATCGAATCGAATCGACAAAAAAAGGGCAGGGATCAGTGATAAATGAAATGAAAGCAAAAAGAAAAAAAAACAGGATTCAAACAAAGTAATAGAAATCTTGACCTAATAGGTGTTATATTATTATCTGAAAAAAAACTGGTGATGCTACCAACAGAAAAAAAATCCATCAATCATAATCACAGGCTGGGCAACAGAAACCTGAAACGAATCCTAATAGTTTCTTTCTCAAGAAAAAACAAATGAAAACTCGAAAGAAAAAAGAAAATTTTCTCAATTCACGTGAAACTGAATTTGATGGATTTATATTCAAATTATACATATATATATTCGTTGGACAGGTGATCCACATTAACCAGTCTTGACAAACAAACAAAACAAAACAAAACAAAAAAGTGTCGATCCACAATGTATATATTTATTATATGGTTTTGTTGGTTTTTCATCCAGGAACACATATATCGATATGAAAACAGAAAACATAAAATTTTGACATCTGAACATTGATGTTGATGAATGGTATTGGCTGTATATACAAAGTGACGGACTTTGAGGAAAAAAAATGAAAAGTTTTTTTTTCCATTATTCAAGATCAATTGAGAGAAATGAGATCACAAGACACACACTGAACACACAGTGGTCTAATTATCAAAATGTTTGCAAGACCAATGCGCTATTGAATTGGATCAAACACACACACACACACACCTGTTGTTGGAACGATAATTTATTTTAATAGGAAAAATTTTGTGGATAATTTTATAAAAAAAAACATACAGAACAAATTTTCGTTTCTAGAAATTGATTTAAATATCATCATCATTGTCAATTATCAATATTCATTCATCCGGAATCGAAAAATTTCATATAAAAACCTTCAAAAAAATATTGGTCCTAGTGACACAGATTCAAAAAATCTGATACAATGAGGGTGTCTGGTTTTTTTCGTCTTTCATTCTTCTTTAGTATGTCATTTTTGGCTATTCGTGTGTATTGGAAAAAAAATGTAATACATGTGTGTGTGTGTATGTTCGATGACCTGTCAGGTCACACATTGTACACATTTTAAAAAGACATTTATCATTATTATATTACCGTCTTTTCTTGTTTTTTTTCATATATATACTTTTTTAAGATGTCAATATTAAATCGAGATCATAAGAAAAAAAAATCAGATCAAACTAAACTTTTTTATTATATAAGGGATCAATCGATCCATTCTAATGAAAGAAAGAAAGAAAGAGGAGGATTGTCTCTTTGTTACACACAGAAATGTTTTCTGGTCACCGGCTAGTTTTTTCTAAGACCCAGCCAGTGGTTCATATGTCATTCATCTTATTCAAATTCAAATTCAAAAAAAAAAAATTTCTTCCTTCTTCTTAGCGTTATATCATCATCATCATCACTGTTTGTCGTCGTTGTTGTATTTGATAACCAAAAATGAAATCAAAAGCTACCGTAATTCGTAAGACGAATTTCTTTCCATTCATTTATTCATTGATGTGCGTGTGTGTGTGGGAAACATTTACATTGTTATCAATGATTTTTTTTTCTGTTCCGCATTCACACACAACAAACACCATAGTGAGCTAGGTCCTTCAATTGAACCATCTGTCTGTTGTTTTATTTGGCTATTTTCTCACATGCTTCTTCATGTACACACATAGGTCTCTTTTTCAGGTTCACCTAAAATAATTAGAAAGAAAGAAAGAAAGAAAAAATTTTTTGCTTTCATTTTCATTTTCTAGTGAATTTCACATTCACATTCACATTCACATGCATAATATAAATCTTCTATATATCCTAATGCCAATATATGGAAGAAAGTGAAAACGACTAACAACCAGCTCTTTCTATTTACATATACACAACACACACATACACACACATCGAGAAAACGAGAACAAAAAAGAAAAAGAGACAGAGGCAACATAAAAAAAAAATATATACATGTCTTCAGTATGACCAAAAAAAAACTATGTCGAACTCTGACCTACATTCTATCCAAATGATTGTATGGTGTTCACTATGTTACAGAGAGAAAATTGCATATACACAGACTCGTGCTTGTCGTTTTCGTTTATTATTTTTCAATTTCCATATCCAAACACACACACACACACAAACATCAAACATTATTATCATTATCAAGTGGAACAAAACAACAACAACAAAAAAAATTGCAAAAGATTTAGTTCACATGGCCACTACACCAAATAACAGCAACAGTAACCATCATTTATTCCATAATAATATTTGCTCCAGAAAACGAAATTCACCAAAATCTCTCTATATATACACACACACACACACACACATATTGGGTTCATTCAATTTTCAATTCAATATCTACAATTAGACCAACAACAACAACAACAACCAGAAAAAAACGTGCGCGCACACGAGCTTTATTTATTTTCTCACTTTTTAGCTTCCTTTTTATGTTTTGATTTTCCAAGAAATAAAAAAAAAAAAAAAAAAATAGTATCAGGTGCATACACCTATAACATAAAAAAAGTGGTGGCGGTTCACCATCCACTATCAATCTGGTATATTTGACCGAAAGAATTGAGTAACCTAATTCTAGAGTTTATTCTATCATTGATCAATGATTGAAAAATTAATGAAATGTGGACAAAAACATCCACATAATATGACAAAGAAACAAAAAAAAAAAAATCTGGAACAAAAATGATGATACGCATGGGTATGACGGATTCAAACTACTGAAGAACAGGAAATAGTCAAAATTTCTTGGAAAAAAAAAAAAAATCAAAAATTACAATACTTACCAAATAACATTTCATCACTATTTTTATTATTATTGGTATTACTATGATTTTGATGATTATTTTCAATGGGATTATTATTATTATTATTATTATTATTATCATCATCATCATCATCGATATGTTGATGATGATTTTGATGAGTATCAATCATTGTGATGGATTTTCTTTTAGCATTATTATCTTGAATAGTAATTAACGATTGGTTATCATTATTATTATTAATCAAATGTGATTCATTTGATGATGAGGATGATGGTAATTTTTGATCAATATTTTCTTGTTCATTTTCATTATTGGTTTTATTATTTAATAATAATTGTTCATTAGTATCATTGATTCGAGATTGAATATTTAATCCACAGAATCGACACAATGATTGTGATTGTAAAGCTGTCTGATGATGATGATGACTATTCATATCATTTGATACATCATCATTATTATGATGATGATCATCATCATTCAAATTAAATGGACAAGAACAATAATGATCACCAACATTTGAGGTATTCTTGATTAGTGATTGTTGTTGATTCATAATAGAATTGTCTATACATTTCATTTCCCTTGATGTTATAATTGAAGTTGATGATTCATCCATCATTGTATCATCATCATCATCATCGATAGATTCTTTTCGTTGAACATTCGATGATTGTTGATCATGCTGTTGTTGTTGATGTTGTGGATTATTATTTGAATCCATCATCATCATTGTTGTTGTTGGTGAATTTTCTAAATTCATATGATCATTATCCTGTTGTTGTTGTTGTTGTTGATGATGATGATTTGATGAAACGGTTGCCACAACAACACCGCAATCATCAGCGGACATTGTTGTTGTGGTCATTGATGCCATTTTCTAATCACAATTTTATGAATATCGAAAGAAATAAAAATCTTTGATTGATTGAAAATAATTTTCCAAAAAAAAAATTCAATTCTTATTGGCCGGAAAGTGTAAAACTTATTCAATTGACGCGATGGAACTTTCACAAATAAACGGAAAAACATCGAAACGAAATCGAATTGAACGATGATAAATGTAACAAGAGATCATTCAATTGATCAATAAATCAATGTGGAAAAAAAATTATTATTTTTTTTTTGCTAACGGCCATGGCCATGATCATGACATGGCAAAAAAAAGCTTTTTTTTTACTTCGTTGCAATAGATGTTGCACAACACTTTTTTTTATAACATATAAATATAAACACGCATAATAGACACACACACACACTGGAAATACACGAGGACCGAAATCCCACACACACACACATACACAATTGATGAAATGGCAAAATTTCTACGGTTGTTGATGATAATGACGATGATGATGATGATGATGGCTGACCTGTTGTTCCAAAAAAAAAACGAATAAACGATGTTCAACCAATATATATCAGTCAATGTCGATTTGTCCTCGAATCAGTGAAAGTAGAAGAAGAAGAAGAAGAAAAGAAAAAATCCAAAAGTAAAATTGACATTCATGTTTTTTTTTTGTTTCAACAAAAAAAGAGACGAAAAAAAAATTATTTCAAGTTCAAGTGTAAACCGAGTACAATGTTGTGTGTAATAATTTTGGGAGGATTGTGTCACACAATAAAAGAGAAAAAGAGCAAAATTTGTTTGGGCCAAAAAGAGAAAAAAACGGGTGGATTCGTATATATATTTTATATTGATGTTATGTGTGTGTGTGTGTGTGCTAGTGTGTTTTTTGTGTCTCTTACGTGTGTAAATGAATTTTTATTTTTCGTTGTTTTCTGGATTATATCATTTTTCAATATATAATTCAATAAGTCGGTCGAATTTTGTCTATAATAATGATGATATGATATGATAATATGTATGTTTGTATTTCAAGGATATGATTTTCATTCAAAATTTTTAATAAATTGATCCAAAAATCCATTTACAGGTAAAATTTATAAAATTCATTCATTTATGAATTAACCACTAAAAATTGATGAAATTAAATTCAAACACATAAAACATTGACAAGCGGTTGTGATTTTGATTTTGAAAACAAAAGAAAAAATTTTTAATCACACTGATGATACATTGAATTGATGAAACAAAAAAAAACTAGAATAAAATTCTCAAATATTGATTGAATAATGATTTTCAACATTCAAACAAACACACACACACACACAAAGATTCAAGACATTCTTGAACACCAAAGATGATACACTTTGTGAACACACATGGACATGGACACAGGTTACGCGTACTGGATTCTAAAATTTTTCTAGATTTTTTTGTTGTTGTTGTTGTTGTCGACGACGTTGTTTACCACCAGCACTGTCACCAAAACACCATCAAAAAAAAAACATGCAAAACAAAACAGATAAAAATCATATATATGATCGATCGATGATGATTATCTAATGAAAATTTTTTCTGGTTTTTCATTATTTTATTACTGGATTTCATCAAATAATCTTGGTTGTTCGTTTGTTGATTTTTTGTTGTTGTTGTTGTTGTTATTATGATTTGATTTGTTTGTGTGATTATTATAATGTCCTTATGTCGGTCGAGGTCAATTCATATGGAAGAGAAGAAGAAAAAGAAGATGAAGACGGCGACGGCGAAAGCCAACAAAAAAAAAAAAAAAATCTTCATTCGTTTTGCTAAACATGCGTGTGAGAGAGAGAGAGTAAGAAAGTAATGGCAAAGAAAAAAGAGAGAGAGATACACACATACACACATTGGAAGTATTGTAATTTGAAAAGAGAAAGTTATATTTTTGAGGAGGGGCAGTTTCATCTCATTTCAATTTTTTTTTTTTTTGCTTGGAGTTTGGAGATATGTTGTTGCTGTGTATGATAGTGTGGTTGGTTTGTTATTATTGTGTGTGTTGTTGTACAAAAAAAACACACACACACACACGGATCGATTCACAACAATCAATAGATACACAACAACAACAACAACAACAACAAAAAAGAAGTGGTAAACGTTTTTGAATGATAAGAATTGTGATATCATTTTTTGAAAGTAGAGGTGCATTGTAATGTTGGTGATGAAGCAAATGGAAAATTTATTCGAGATAAAATTAAAAAAAAGATTGATTAATAATTTGCTGGATGAAATTTTACCAAAAAAAAAAAAAAAAAAAAAAAAAAACAACCAGGTTGATTTGGATGATGATGATGATGATGAATATTAATGATTATAATAACTCTTTGAATCCTAAACGGACCCAGATTTAGAACTTGGTCATGGAGAAAAAAAAAAAAAAAAAAAATACCGATACATTCAACAATGGTAGTGGTATCAGAAATTGTTTTTCACATTGCATTAAAGTTAAATTCCTCACCCTCATCATTTTTAAGGGTGAGGAATTCACAGTGAAAGTTGTTACAATGGGAGGTACTTGTATGTTTAAAACAATTGCATAAGAAATTGTGACCGATTTATACATTGAAAGTGAAAGCCAAATTCTTTGTAATGTGTAAACAATTTAACATGTGTTTGTGTTTGTGTGTTTATTCTGACCCAGAATAAAAAATCAAAACAAATCCGATTCCTACATCTAAATTACGCATGACGAATTTTTTTTTCGAATGTTTTGAATTCTTGATTCAAATTACAAAATGAACGCAAACTCGAAATTATGTAGCAAAATACTAGCATCCGATTGTCCTTGAAAGACAGATGTTTTTATTTTTTAATTTTATTGGAACCAAAGAGTCGTCATTTGACCTTGACGATGATGGTTGACACAACAACAACAACAGCATACACACACACCGATACACCCATGTGGTCTGTTAAGATTTGTTTATCTTATTGTCTGGATAATTCGTATTTTTTTTTATCTTCTTTGGTCATATCTAAAACATATTTATGTATGAATAAAATGAACAAGACCCCGAGAAAAAAAAATAAAAGGCTAAGGATTTTTATTTCAACAACAAACACAGAGACAGAGAGAAACATCCGACCCTAAATCAAAATAACTAGTTTATACCAGAATTTCTAACATAACCAACTACTACTTACCTTCATATCATCATCATCTTCGAAACGATGTATATAATAATAATTCGATATATGACGAAAGCAAAAAAAAAAAAAAAAATTTATGACCAAAAGAAAAAAAAACAAAGTGGAAAAAAAGTAAATGTCTTTGCAAACACACAAACACACGATGAACTGAAAAGGAAGGAAACCAAAAGACATTAAAAAGTAAAAAAAAAAATCGCCTTTTTCAACTGGAAATGGGTATTTTTTTTGTTTTGTTTTGTTTTGTTTGTTTGCCTCATAATTTTTCAATTTCATTATAGGTTGACATTTTTTTTTGTCCATTTTTTGATTTTTTTTGTTGTTGTTGTTAATAAAATAACACGTACATGATGAAAATGGAAATGAAATTGATGAAATGATTTTGACATTTCTGAATCTGAATTTTATATAATTGGTACTATTTTTATCAGCCAATTCATCATCATCATCATCATCATTCCATGTTAAGCAATGTAAATCCAATCAACATTTGAACAAAATTCCTAATAATAAATTCATCATAATTAATTATAATTCTGTACAAAAAAAAATTGATTGGTCAACCTTGAATTATTCTTTGTCAGGATTTTTTTTTTCTTTCTTCTATAGAAAATGGCATCGTTCCCGGAACAACATTGTATTTTCATTTTTTGTTGTTGTTGTTGTTGTTGTTCATAATTATTATCGTTGAAAAATCCTATTTTAAAAAAACAGAGATAACAATGATAGACGGATGAGTATAACGTCTAAATGAATATTAAAAGAAAAAAACGACAAACAATTAACGACCATATCAATTTTCTTAGAAAAAAAAATCCTCATCAACATTTAATTGGAGTGTATGATGGAGAATAGAAACCAAAAAAAAAAAATTTTTTTTTGTTTATTTCAATCCATCCTTATGGAATCATTCGATGATGATTTGATGATGATGATGATGATAATGATTTGATGGTCCAAACAACAACAACAACAACAACAACTTTTACTACTGCAAACAACAAATTGTGTTTTTTGGTTGTTGTTTTGTCATTGTTGTTGTTGTTGTTGTTGTAAATAAATAAAAATGATGATTAATGCACTTGAATAATGATGTTTGGGGTGAAAAAACTATTTTCTGAATACAATTTCTTCAAACTGGAATCTTCGAGAATTTTTCTTTTCTTATACCATAATCTATGATGACGCGAATGATTTTATTCGTCATCATTTTTGTTTTTCTCTTCAAGAATCCTTTGATGATGATTCTTGATTGATTTCAAGTGTTTCGGTTGTACTCAAACCAATCGATACAGACGCCATCTATTGGGTGAGATTTAAAAAACTTTGTGGTATAATTTTTTTTTTATTAAATCAAGAAAAATTTTTTTTTTGTTTGTTTGTTTGTACAAATTGATTTCCATATAAATGGTAATTGTATCTGAATCAATCATAATGATAATGATGATGATTATGATTATGATGTTGATGATAATTGATGGTGATTGGTGAAGGCACGACAAATCGATTCAAATGATTGCGTTATTTGCTGTTTTTTTTTTGTTTCTTCATCATCCATTTTTTTGATTAATGATAGATATCAATATTATCATCATTTTGATCTAAATTCATATTGATAGGAATACATTCCGGTATTGGACCACTCCAACGGCCACTAGATATACATTTAATGGAACGATTTCCTTTCACTCGTGTACCTTCATAGCATTCAAAATTTATAGTCTCATTGACTTCGTAGAAAAATTTTACTTCCGAAACTAATCTTGAACCATGCATTAGACCAGGATAATTACAGGAAGGTTTACCTTTTTTTGTGGACAATTGAAAATGAAATTAAATTTTCTTTTTTTTTTGATACAAATTATCACATACATTTTGTAATCGGCCCTGACCAACGTCCATTTTCTTGACAAATCGATATTGGATTCCCATCGATCATGTATCCATCATTACATGCATATTGGACAATATCACCAGCAAAATATACATTCATTTGTTGATCCATTGAAATGCCTTCAATGTAACCATTTTTTGGTATCATCGGATCACCACAACGAACTTCTATTTGAGATATAAAGATTGAAATTCAAAATTTCATCTATCAAAAAAAAAAAATTGATCAACAATATACCTTGACAATATGGAATCGATCCAGACCAATGACCAGATGGTAAACATTCTAATTCATGATTACTACCTTTTAGGCCATAACCACGTGGACATGTGAATATAACTTTTGATCCAATCGTACGATTTATTTCGACAATTTGTGCTGATTCAATTCTTGGTGAATTTCTTTGCAATGTTTGTGATTCTACATCATCATCAGATTGATTCCTTTGCCTCTGTACAATGGTTGTCAAATTCGATGTTAGATCATAACATTGTGTAACTTGTTTTAATTTAATGAAAAAGAAAGAATTTTTTAAAAAAAAAATTATGAACAACATTACCAACTAACCATTACAAGTGGGAATGGAATCTGACCATTGTCCATTTGGTAGACATTGTATTGAATGTTGGCCAACCAAAATCGTACCAAGTGTACATTCAAAATGGATGATTGTACCCATTTTATTATTATTCTCTCCATTAGTTATTGTTTCAGCTATACGTAATAACGATGTTGACATTGTCGGTATTGATGTTGTTGTTGGATTTGTTGAATTTGCATCATTACTATCATCCATATAATCAACATTATTGGCCATTGTTGTTGTTGTTGTTGTTGTTGTTAGATTTAAATTAGGACAATGGATCGCTATATATTTTTTACATGAAAAAATAAATGTAGATTTAAAGATTGATAATGATTGATCGATTTTTTTTGCACATACCTCGAACTTTAATCTCAACCGTATGTATATGTAGATTAGGAGTTTGACATGTATATAGGCCGGAATCACTTTCCTGTGCATGAAATATGGTCAACCGATATTCTAACGAAGAGTCCGTTGTCCAATCTTTATTTATTTGATTTTCAAAAAAAAAGAACAATCAACCATTGTAATACTGGACAAAGAAACAATTCTCACATTGAAGATATTGACGTTGTGCCAATTTCCATGACCATTGTGGTGTACCATATTTACGTTTCCATAAACAATCCAGATGTAAAATTGTTCCAGGATAAACAATCAATTTTCCTTGATATGATTGAGCTATTGGTCCAAGTTGATTACGAAATAATATTGTTGGTGATTTATCCACTGAAAATGAAGAGGAAAAAAATTTCAGATTTTTCTCATTCTTGAATCAATTTATTAATAAAGAAAAAAACTTACAAGAATAATCATATTCCTGTGAAAGGCCGGCACAATATGGATCACTACGTGACCAGATACCATTATGACAGATACGATCTTTTGATCCAATCAATTGATAACGGCCAATATCTGAACAACTTATTTTAATTGCCGTTCCATGTACGACGAATGTTCCATTCAAAATGATCTGTTCACCATTATACATTCGAATATTCGAATCATTTGTGTAAGCCATACATGAACCATTTCCACTGAATCCATGGAATAGATTCAAATCATTTGATTCTTTCAACATCATTAGTTCTTCTTTCTCTTCAGGTTCCATTTCTATGAAATCATTTTCACATTCAAATGATCGTCCAATCCAGTTACCGTTTTCACATCGAATAATCCATGTACTACGTGTCGATGTTGTTTGGTTAGCCGTAACCGATTCATCATCATTATTAATGGGTTTGGTGGCCATTTTAGAAGCATACGTTACACAACGGAATACAATTTCTGTTCCATGATCATATTCAAACGGTAATGGTGATTGTTGAACATAACGATAGTCCAAGTTCCGGCCATTTGTCAAATTAAAATCATCATATGTAGACATTAAATGATCTACTTGTGCAACACCAATCAATGTTAAACGTTGGCTAAGTAATTGATCAAAATAAATTAGTGCATTTTCAATCTTTTCCGGTGATCGACATCGATTCGATATGGAACCATCATTATAAAATTGTGGAGACGGTGTTGAATGATCAATATTATTGGAATTTTCTGGCACACATTGCGGTAATTCTGGATCAATTTTTCCAAATGAACATCGATATTCACCGGTTTTATTCGATTTAAAACCAGGTAAACATTCGAATAATACTGCACTATCATGGTCGATAAATGTTCCATCCGTATCGAATGTAAGATCAAGATAATAACCATTTGGTAGATGACGTCGTTGTAGCCGACATGGTTTTGGTACACAAATCTGACTGGATGAAAATGAATCCCATGAACCATATGAACAACGTAATGTTACATTAGTTAATGGTATTGGTTCATGATAGCCATCTTCACAAATAAATTCAATACGATTTTCATGTTTAACCAATTCACCTGGTTGTAAAAGCCGACGATGAAGATGAAAACGTGCATTTGGCACTGTCGGTGTTATACATGGAGCTGGAATACAATCCGGTAATTCTGGTTTCCATCGGCCTTTTGCACATTTTATCAAAGTACGATTTGGATTCGTCGTTACATAACCATCATCACAGGCTATACGTATACGTGTACCATGTGGATATGTATTATTACCATTTCCAAGGCGTACAATTGAAATTGTCATCCAATTTTTTTCCGGTAATCGTGCACAAGAAGCTATGAAATTAAAATAAAAATTCATCATTATGATTGCGTTTTAGCTGATTGAAATTACATATTCTTACGTTTAGAATGATGACGTTTTCGTCTCCGTTGTTGTTGTGATGATGTTGATTTGACAATCATTGATTCCTGTTGTTGTTCAAAACGTTCATTTGTATCCAATTCTTCATTATATCGCATCAATGTTTTCACTGAACGATTCCATCGTAATAATTTTGGATGTGAATAAATTTCACATCTTGGTAATTTAGATGGTGACCATTGGCCATCCACACAAGTGGCACCCGGTGGTCCATCAACAATATGATATCCACGATCACATTCAAATATTATTTGTTTATTATTGGTTACATGTTTAACATATGGTGGATAATCATACATTCCCATATGGCCAACAAGCATTACTTTTCCATTTTCAATATAGCCAGGAAATTGGCAATAAACTACACCATAAATAAACAAGGAAATATAATAAATTATTATTACAATCTGATATGATAGTCATCATTATCATAAATGATTTATGTTTGAATATTATATAGAAATTAACATCAATTTTTTTTATAAAAAATATTTTATTCGTTTACTTGGATTACAGGTTGGCGATGAAATATTCCAAACACCAAAATGGCAATATGTAATATTTGGTCCTTCCAATATATAGCCATCATTGCATATGAAAAGGGCACGCATACCATGTTCAGTTTTTGGTGCAACAACAAAACCATTGTTTGGTCGTGTTGGCAATTTTTTACATCGTGCTAGAAAAAATTATTATTTCAATTTTAACACAATGAAGTTGAATAAAAAAAAATAAAATACTAAACAAACCTGGCACACAGGTCGGTGATTGTGACCAGCTACCATTATAGCAAACAATTGGATTAGATTGATATGCTAGATCATAATTTGTTATGCATGTCACGTTTATTGGTTGGCCATGTTGAATCTTTGTACGTGGTGGTAGATTTTCAACCATACCATTGATAATTTGCGGTATCGAACATGGTGCTATATTGTTATGGAATATGAAGTATTCCAAAGAAATTATCCAAAATGACCAATATGGTATGTGTATTTTGGAAATGTACCAAACAATGAAAACAAATACAAAAGAGAAAAAAAAGAAAAAGAATGGAAAAAAACGATATTAATGATCATCGGTGATGGTGATGGTAATTGAAACATCATTATTTTATAAACCGCAAATGGGAAAAAAATCCAATTTGTTTTTTTTGTTTGCGCCAAGCTTGCGTTTTTCTTTTTCTATTTTTTATTTCTTGTGTTCCGTCATACAAATAATGATTTGCAATTCTATATTCCCGGAACCAACAACAACAACAGCAACAATAAAGCCAATGACGACAAGAATAATAATCCGAAAAAACAACAACAACAACAACGGATAAAAAAGGGGTAACAGAAAACAATTGAAAATGGATAGGAAAAAAAAGGAACTACTTACCCAAACATTTGGGAAATGGATATGGATTCCATGTACCGTTTATTGTACAAGTACTATTTGTATATTGACCATCGAAAATCATGCCATCAAAACAATAGAAATAAATTGTCGAACCAATTGTTGTTGATTGTATTTCAATGTAACCATTTGGAAATGGATCCGGTTGGCCACAATCAATTACTATATATATTGAAAGAAAGAGCCAAATCAAATAAATCAATCGTTTTTGGTTTTTAAAAATTGTTGTATTTTCAATTTTTCACAAACTTTTACATTCAGGTTCATCACCCGACCATTCACGATTCGATTGACAAGTACGATTCTGTGGTCCATGTAGTTTAAAATTACTTTTACATTGATATTTAACTATTGAACCATAAGTATAATTGTCATAGAAAGCTCGACCATTTTGTGGATCTTTTGGTTGGCTACATTTAACAGCTGTTGTTGTTGTTGTTGTTGTTGTTTTTGAAAGAAAAAGTTAAACCACAGCACATGATTTGTACGACAACAACAACACCAAAAAAAAAAAGAAAAAAAATACAAAAAGTTTTTATTAGTAAACTATCTTGTTATAAATCAAAACTAATCACAAGTAATTTCCAAGAATTTGTGGGCAGAAAATGAAATTTCTTTTTGAATTTTGTATTCAACTAATTTCTAACGAATTTGATTTTCCTGAATCACTATCAATAAAAAAAAATTGTTATGATCATTGACTGAAACTTACGTTTACATACAGGTAATTCTCCGCCCCAATGTCCATCGGATTGGCAATAATGTAATGCACGTCCAGCCAATATGTAGCCATCATTGCAAAAATAATTAACACTCGATGTGAATACATAGCCAGATATTTTTCTATAACCATTTTCAATATTACCTGGATCACCACAATTTTTACCTGACAAAAATAGTAGTAGAAAAAAAATAATACAGAATAATGGTGAAAAAGCCAAATAAAGAAGAAGAAAAGGCAATTTTACATTGTATAATGAACAAATGAACATTATCATTGGCAAAAAGAAAAAAAAATTAAATTTTCAATTGTATTCTACAGTCGAGTTCATTTTCAAAAAAAAAAAATTCAATTTCAATTCTCGAATTGCATTGTAATTCAATTTTATGATCATAATAAAAAAAAATTGAATAAAATGAGTAGAAAATGAAAATTTTTTTTCTTTTTTTTTGATAATAATGTGCATCAGAATAGGAATAGACAAAATTTCATGCAGAATTTATAATAATCATGATCATGATGATAATAATAATGAAATGATGATGATGATGATGATGAATAAATACATACGAACACAAATTAAATCGATCGACCAAAATACTGTATCATTACGATGGACACATAATGCTTCAGTTGAACCATTTGGTTCATAACCATTGAAACATTCATATATAACGGTTTTATTTAGCTCAAATTCGGTGCCAACTAAATCTGAATGTTTTGAATGTGGTATGAATGGTGGTGTTCCACAAACAGCTGTCGAGAGAAGAGAAGAGAAGAGAAAATTATTGTTTGTTGTCGAAAGTAAATGAATTGAATAGGCCAGTAAAGACAAATTTATCAATGATGATGATGATGATAATGGCAACGGCGGTGGATGGAATCAAAAAAAAGAATCGAAAAAAAAATGATTAATTCATGAGAGAATCAATTTGAATGTAGAAGCAAATGGCAAGAAAATTTTGTTATCATCATTATTGGAAAAAAATGAAAAATTCCTTAGTATAGGAAAGAAAATTCCACAGGAAAAAAAATGAATACATACGTCTAGTTTTACATTGTGGTGGCCAACCACTCCAGGAACCATCACCTTGACAAATACGTTCACGTCCAGTGCCGGACATAATAAAACCGGGGTCACATTCGTAAATCAATTTTGAATGGAAAAAATTTTCATTCGTTAATGTGTAACGGCTGTTAGCGACGCCTGGTAATTCTTCACAATTTAAATCTGAATTGAATTACATCATCAGTTGAAGGAATTTTGTTGTTGTTGTTGTTGTTGCGATCCAAATATAATTCAGCAGTGGCAAAGAGGAAAAAAAATGGGCACCGTATCCAAACCCGATGGCGTGAAATAGGAAAATGAAAAAAAAATAAGCATAAAATTGAATTGAATTGAATTTCAAATTGAATTTAATTCAGACTCAGATGTTCAGACAGGAACAAATGCGCAAAAGGTATAGGGGAAAAAAAACTGAATTGATTCAGGAGTACAAAACAATCTGGAAAAAAACCTTTCGTTTCGAACAACGAAAAAAAAATGGATTCAAGAAAGAAAGAAAAAAAATGACATCATGCAAAAAAATTTGGGAATTGTGAAAATATTCTGGAACAAAACAACAACAAAAACAACATAGAATTGGCCAATTACATACCGGGTCGTATACAGCTCCAACCACAAAGACCATCACAAAGGCAACGACGTTTTGATGATATACAATCTTTATGTGAATTACATTTACGTAAACATGATTGGCCACGTGCTTTAGCTTCTTCACGATCTCTTGGACATAGACGATCATCATATGTTATCGATGTATCATCTATGAATAATGAAAAAAAAATAGTGAAAACAAAATCCAGAATAGAAAAAAACCAGCAGAAGAAATGGAAAAGAAGATCCAGATACATTAATATTGAATATACACTTCTCTTCCGTAATGTTGATCGTAATATTCATCTTAAATTTTTTGCCTAGTCAACCAGCAATCATGTAATTGGAGAGAAACTAAATTTCACAGGAATTAACTTATTTTTCATGATTAAAGCTATGTAATCACTTTGAATCCACACACACACACACGCACACACACACAAAGTGACACGAACAATTCTGATCGATGTTTAGATCAACGTGAACGATCAATCAATTCATGCAAAACCAACGGACCGAACAAAAAAAAAAAAAAAAAAAAATAGAGCCCATCGCGGAACTGAAGAAAAAAAAATTTGGCAAAGCTTTACCTATTGCCAACGTGAATTTATATTTTGTACGTCAAATAGAGAGAAAAAAAAAGAAAAAAATTCAATATGAAAATCTGCGGAAACAGAGAATCGATATATTCATATGATAGAATCGATTTTATCCAAAGCTTTATCGACTCTATAAATAATGAAAAAAAAATCCATCAAAAATAACTAATTTCAATGGGAACGAATTTTTTTCCATCATCATATGCATGTGTCCAATCCAATCACCAAAAAAAAAAACAAGTTTGTCAGATATATTGTCTTCGGTTTAGTTGTGGACCGATTTGATTTTCACTTTTTTTTTGGCCATCATTCTAGACAGAAAAAAAAATAATTCTGTATTGTAACATTCAATGTTTATGTCATCATAAATCAATGACAAACGCGATGACAACCACGAAGTTGTTATAAGAAACGAAGAAAAAAAAAATTCTGAAACATATCTAAATCAATGTTTGTGTGTGTGACAAAACATTTTTTTTTCTCGTAATAGAAGTGAGAAAAAAAAATGATTTGACATGTCTGAATAAAAAGGTCAGAATGTAGTATGATGATGATTTTTTTTCTGGTAACAAGTTTATGAAATTTGTTGAAATGATTATCGATCAAAAATACGTTAATATTATGGTATGACAAAATGACAAGAATTTTTCATGGTACAAATTTTGTCATTGAATATTTTCGTTTGATGATGGTAGAGGAAAAAAATTTTGTATGAACAACGATTCAATGTAATGATACTTGAATTGAAAACTTTTTTTTTTTTTTGACAAAAATATCATCATCAGTAGTGAAACTATTCAAAGAAATAATCGAAGCAAATAATATTTTTGTGGTTTTCCTGAGAAAAAATTCTTGAGAATTATCTAGAAAATCAAGGGAAAAAAAATTATGAAAAGCAAAAAAAAAAAATGTACCCGATGGCAGAAAAAGTATTTTTATTTTTTTTTTCGTTGGTTAAAACGGAAATCCGGTCACTGGACATACAAACAAAATGTTTTTGTGTGAGGCATGAATGAAAATGAATTAATGAATAAATGCAGATAAAAACCGGACAACCATAGTGAAATTTTTTTTCTCGCTCATTACAAAATGAGAACAAACAAAAACGCACACACACACACACACATTCATTTATGAACCCAGAGGCTATACATACGATATGTACACTGTACAACAACCAGAATCCAAAATTCCAGAGTTTTTTCTCTTACTCATAGCCCCTTTTTTTCATGCAACTATGTATTTTTGTAAAAAAAAAAATTGCTATGACAAAAATTTTTGTCATCATCGTTCATCATCAACAAACAAACAAACGAAATGCGTCCATTACAACCAAAAAAAAAAAAATGAAAAAATGAAAAAGATTGAAATTCTATAGTTACCAACAACAATTTATCTTCATCAACACCATCATCATCATCATCATTTGGATATAATTTTGTTTTGTTTGAGAAGAAAAAAACTTTGTATATGAAATTCTCTAAAAATCATCTGATCAACCAGGCTGAAAAAAAACTTCAATAAGCCACTTGATTCTATTTTTGTTGTTCAACAACAACAACAACAAAAAAATTCCACTATTCATTTTTTCCCTTTCACTATCATCTTCAACACACACACACAAGCGCAAAAGTAGAATATTCTGTCCATTAATAATATTATTATGGCCAGGTATTCTTATTTTCAATACAAATGTCTCGATTTTTTTTTGTTGTCATCGATGTTATTATATATGATGTATGGTTCGTTTCATCATTGTCGACTGATTCAAGTTGGAATAAATGATCTATTGCCTCTCATATATATATATGTGAGTCATTTGTTGTCCATATTTTTCATAATAAACGACATGAATTTTGTGAAAAAAAAAATAAAAAATGGAACAAATTCCACAGAATTCGGAATGAAGAAACATGATGAGAGCAATGGATTCTGGTGAAAATTATTCTAGCCTCACATATCATAGAAAAAAAACATCATCAACAAGCATTGAGAATGTGACAGAAAAAAAAATTTTTTATAGGTAAAAAAGAAGCTAATAGTTGCCCACGGGAACAAGGCCATGAATTATTATATTGGCCATGAACAAAAACAAGAGGATTCAATAATAATCGAGTTGAATCTAGAGAGTGAAACTACTGACCGGCTACGTATCATAGTATGATTGTCATAGTTAGTGACAATTTTTTTTCCCTGGTTAAATGACCATTTAACTCAATGAACATTTTTCCGGTATTTGTGGTATATGATTGCAAAGAAAAAAAAGAATTGAAAGAAGAAAAAAAAACATTACCACAAATAATGGTCCACATGATGATGTGGAATGATGAAAATGAAGCAGAAAAAAAATAACTATTAGTAACAAATGTTTCGTGTTCATTGTAATCAAAGTCAATTCTAGTGAGAATGATTTTCTTCGAAAGAATAACTCGCACACACACACCATTCTTGTTGTTTGTTATACAATAAAAAAAAACAAATGCAAATACAAATCGACCATGTGTAAATGATAAACGACCATTCAAATACACATTGTATTTTTTTTTATTTTTTTTTCACCACTCAATACATGTTTCTATGTTATTCTCTATCAATGTTGATATAGATGGATTCGATAAGCGGAATTTAATCTTTTGAGAAATTTTGACCATCAAAAATCTTAAATCCAATGTGATGTACATTTTTTTCAGAGAAAAAAGGTGCATTCCACGTGAAACAGCTAGTGGAAAAAAAGGCCAAAAAACAAACCAATCAAAATGTTCTCAAGAGAGTAGAAATCTTTTTTTTTTTTTTTTGCTTTTTCCTATTTTTAGAACATTAATGATTCAATTGAATTTTTCATTCACCTTTGGATTGGGATTTTTTTTTTTGCTTGTTCAGAAAAAAAAGATGAGCAATTTTTTTTTTTTGGTATTGAAAAAATGAAAATTCGAATCCGGACAATATATATACGTAGTCGATAGTCAATCAATGTGGATATCAGAAAAAAAACATCGGAAAAAAATAACGGACAACAATACCTAGTCATTTGAGAGTAAAGAAACATTTCCCAAGAGGCAATTTTTTTTGCATTCGAAACGAATCCCGATTATGATGATGATGGTAAGATGAAAAACGAATGGAACAAAAAAAACAAAATCAAAAATCTTAGCAGCAAGGAATGAATAAAAAAATGAAATTGAATTTGAAATTTTTTGTGTTAAAAATTCATTTTTTTTATGATATTCTCAAATTCAAAACTACTGTGGCCATTGTTAAATTCTTCTTGGCCATCATCATCATCATTGTGCAATGAAAATTTCTTTCTTTTTTCTTCTATTCCAATATTTAGACTGGAATGATGATGATGGGCAATAAAAAAATTGATAAAAACTAAGTTAAGAATGGCAAACGAACCATTATATATCAAAATGCAATAAAATTCTACTATGATTCATGAATCAGGTTCCATCATCATAACAACAACAATAACAACAATAATATCTATACAAGGCGTATGATGATGAGATGGTAATGGCAATAAAAATCAAATTATTTTCAATCATCAAACCAAGAAAAAAAAACAAACGTTATTTGACTAAGAGATTTGAAATACTTTCATCGATTCTTGTTGTTGTTGTTTTTTTTGTTTAGCTTCATTTTTCGATTCGTAGATTGTTTCAATTGTATACGAAAAAAAATTCTATTTTTTTATGGGCGTAAGTGAATAAATAAGTCTAAATATATTGCCTATAAATTGATGATAAAGTGAATGAAGTGTGAAACTTGAATCATCAATAAATGGAACGGTATTATTATGTCGATTCTTGAATCAAAAAAAAAAAAAATGATTTCAAAACGGTATTTTAACAATTGTGGCGAACAAAAAAAAAATTCAATTCAATAATGATCATGATGATGATGATGATGATGACTATGAAAATTGATGATGAGGAAAAATTAATGATGGTTTTTTTTCCAAACGCCATAACAAGTTCCATTGAATGGAAAATAAAAACTGTGATTTTAACATTGAAAAGAATTTTTTCATTAAACAATAGATGTGAAGAAAAAAAATGGATAAAATCTTGTCATCAGTGTAATATAAATATAAATATATAAAATGACATTTAACAAGTAAAATAAAACCACTGGATAGTGATAAACAAAAACACATTAAACAACACACACACACACACACATTACCATTGTCGAAACAATGTCACAATGTCAACAACTAATTGGTTCCATCATGGATTCTGCTTTTGTTCATTTTCTCTCTCTCTCACTCTCTCACTCTCTCTCATAAATGGATTTATTTTTGGATACATTTATCGTCTACCTTTCACATTTTCATATTCATTTTGTAGATGAAGCGTTGAGTGAGAGAAAAAAAAATGGTTTTTTTTCCTGTCCATATCAATGTCACCATTGTTGTATATTATTTCATTAATGACTTTCAAAATGGACTTTTTTGTTTCATGGATGCAAACAACATTTCTTGTTCAAGCTGCTAGTGTAGCTTTTTCACCAAAATCATCACCATCACCATCAAAAGGCAAATGCCGATGAATAAATGTGAATACCAATGAAAGTGGTAAAGAGAATAAAACAAATTAGCGAATACCATTTGAAATTCTGTGTGTGTGTGTGTGTGATAATGATGGTGTATAACCAATGTTAGTAATATCATTATTGAAGAGAAAAAAAAACCGTTTATATATGTCACCATCATCAGAAAGCTAGATTTGACTGAAAGATTTTGTACAAACTTTAAAGTATCAAAAAAAAAAAAAAAAACGAAAAACAAAAATCGACGACAAACAACAGCAGCACAATGTTGCAACGGTGATGGTGATGATGATGACAAAAATCCATTTTCATAAAATAAATCGTTCACTGTTAACAAAACGTAAAATGGAAAAAAAAATTGAAAATTAAATGAAAAATATATCTGAAAAAGTATGTTTGCCAATTCTGGTTATTTTGTTTGATTCGAGCAAAAAAAAAATAACTTTAAATTTTGAATTATGATTTTGTTTTTCCTGAAAAATTCAATACATTTTTCAATCAATCCTGTTGTTGAGTTTTTCTGTTTTTTTTGTTTTGTTTTACCGTTAATATTGCAGAAATCAATTTTATAATGATTATTGGAAAAAAGACGGTTATTCCTTTTTCTGGGCATCAAATAATGCATTACGAAAACTTTTTCTTCGGTATTTTTTTCTATGATTTCTGATCTTTTTTTCGCAGTAAAAAAAAGAGGCGAGAACCAAAAGAATTCATGCAAATATTCGTTTGTTTGTAGAAACAAAAAGAAGTGAATGATTTTGTTTGTTTTAGGGATTTGAATAGACTTTTTTCACAACCCTCCCCCCATTGCCGAATGATAAGAATTCTGACGACAATGAAAAATTTGTTCAACAAATGATCGAAAACTATCGGGCACCAACATCATCATCATCATTGTCACTTGTTCAAATGACAACAAAGTTTTTTTCCGCTGCTTTGATACTTTATGTTTTGAAAGAAGAAAAAAAAATCGTGCGGGGGGGAAGAAACCATATTCAAATCATCATCATCATCATCATCATTATTTTAATATTGTATATATCAAACAAGCATGATATTCTACAAAGAAAAAATAATACCACTGTAGTTTTTTTTTCTTTAGAATTTCAAGATTCATTCAACTTTAGTAGAATTTTTTTTTTTCATTTCTCCATTTTTGGTTTTCACCCGTGATTATTTATACGAAAAACAAAAAAAAAGTACTGTGTTTGGCATTTTTTTTTATTCTGTTTTGTTACGGATTTGAATTGCAAATTTTTTATTTTATTTCTAGTTTTAACTTTTTTTTTGCACTTATTGAAAAAAATCTTATTGAATTTTTTTTTCTCTCTCTCTCTCTCTCTGTACATCGTAATTGATACATTCACTGTTTTGGAAACATTGAAATTTTGTATCCAAATAAAAAAAGAGACGACCATAAAGAATCAATGGTTGTTGATGGTTGAAGGAAAAAAAACAAGTGTTAATATTTGGAAAAAAAGGCAGAATAATTGGTCACATAACTGATGAATGAATGAATGAATGAATGATATGTATATCAACAGACAGAATAAATTATGAAATAATGGCAAGCGAAGAAAAAAAATCGCCCAAAGGAAAACATGATCATGAACACATGAATTTAATTTTCATTCAATTTCAATCATGGAAAAATGATCGAGTTATATTGAGAAAACAAAAGACAGATGCTCGAAGCGAAGAAAAAAAATCTGAAAAGAATTCCAGTGATTATTTCACGGAATTCTATTGCGATTCTCATTTTTTTCTGTTGTTGCCTCAATCCATTCAACATATTTGCAAAGACAATAAAAATTCCATAAATAAAATGATAAATATGTTCACCTGGCATTTTTGTTTGTTCTGTATGATGTTTAAAATTAATTTAATAATATTAATATATCCACATTGTTTGTCGTACTATAACTAAAAAAAAAACAAGAAAAAATTCATCACATACCTTCACCATCGATTGTTGACAAATGATCGGTAATATTATTATTTTCACCATTAGTTATATAATTGAAATCGATTATCGATGATGATAATTCTGGCTGCACACTAATATCCGAAACTGGTATGTTTGATTCATGATCATCACCACTTATTGGTAATGATGTTGAATCATCGTCAATCAACGATGAACGTGAATGTTTACGTATTCGTTTATAGATTTTATTATTATTATTATCATCATCTTCATCATCATAATATCGAATTGAATGACCATGGCTAACGATATTTGTCGAATAATCATCAGTTTGTCGATGATGATGCAGTTTGTGTTCATTAATGTGATGATGATTATTGTGATAATGTTTTTGTGAATGATCTAATGTTGATAATGATGATGATGATGATGATGAAATTAATGGAATGATACAACAAATGATTAGAATTAATTGAAACGTTCTAAACATTTGTAATGATGATGATGATGATGATGATATGGATACAGATGATGGAATTATATATTTCAACATCATTATTATGTGAATGATCATTCAGAATTTTTTTTTTGTTATTTTAATTATTAATTTTGCCGCCAATTCTAAAAAAATTGCCAAGACAAACACACGAATAAACACACAAACGCGCACATACGCATTAGAATTTTGTACAAAAAAAAAAACATTCAATTTTTTCGATCTGAATCTAGTGGCTGACTTTTTTCAACTGACAACCAGTTCAAACGATCCAAAGTGTTTACATTACTTTCAATAGGTCTGCAGTTGAGTTTGCCGGGTAAATGTTTCATATACCAACAATAAACATGCCTACTACATGATGAACGCATGATATACACAATTTAAATGCTTTATTCGAATGAACGCACGCATACAAAAAAAAAAATTTTTTTTGGCTTTACCAACCCTATAGCCGCCAGTTTTGCTGATCCATTTCCTATTTTTTTCATTATATTGAATATATTGTACAATTTGTCAATAATACATGTGCACTGTCAACATGTTCTGTATTCGTTCTAATTTTAGTAGAATTCGTTTCGTTATTTTCATCATTGATAATTTGCAATGAAAAATATATTTTCGAATCGTTATTACCGTTTTATGTATCGAGTAGTTTGAGACAATTATTTTAATTGAAATATTTCCAACGGTTTTTTTTCTGCCTTATTTGCCATTCCATCTAATCATTATTCAGTTTCAAACACTATATGCCATCGATGTCAAGCTACATTGAACACAGTGAGAGTGAGAGAGAAAGGAAAAAAATGATCTGAAACGATCGAATATCAAGCGAACAAAAAAAATGAATGAATGAAAAAACAATCCGTTTGAATAACCGTCCTCATCATCATTGATTCTATCCATCAAAAAAAGCACGAGAAATGATGAAATAATTTTGGCATGAAAACAACAAAACATTACAAATTACAATAATTGAAATAATGACACACACACACACACACACACGAATAATAATTCAAACGTTGTATGCAAAACATATATGAAAACCAAAGAAAAACAAAAAAAAAACAAATATTTATCGGTAAACGCCCCGAATTTTTTTTTTTTTTTTTTTTGATGTACCCAATAATAAGCATAGGGTAAGAAGAAAATCAATAAGGTTAATGGAATTTGATTGATTTTCATATATTGTTTTCGTGATTTTTTGTTTTGTTTTGTTTTGTTTTTGCAAGATGATGTATGAATAAGAATTTACTGAAATTAAGAATATTCAACAAATTCTAGAAGAATAATGAAGATAAATGAATATAAATGTTCAAAAGATCACCTGACATTGAAGATTGAATGAACAAAATAAAACCAAAAAAAAACACTGGTAACATATTAAAAGATATGTATGTATGTTTTACACATGATATAGAATTGACCCGGATGAAAGAGAAAAAAAAACATAATCAAATTCTGTATACAGAATAGTACGGTAATAATGATAATAATACTAACGAAATGATAATAATAATAATGATGATGATGATGATGATGATGATGGTTACATACAGACAGCAAAAAAAAAACATGAAAATTATGGAATTTGCCAATGGATTCCCGTATCGTGACATATACTACACACACACAAATATTGTATCGTATGAGAAGAGAAAAAAAATGAAAAACTCGAGCCTACAACCTACAACACACACACACACACACACACATTTATTTTACGTGATCTGACTATTCAAAAAATTGACTTTACCAAAAAAAACAGAAAATTTTTTTTCCATCATCATTTCTTCTTGTGGTGCCCAACAAACAAACACACAACAACAACAACAACAAGAAGACAGAATATAATGATGATCTAAATTGCTAAAAAATTATTCTTCACTTCCAATTTTTTTTTCATTCTTTCAACTGACTTTTTGTTTTGGTTTGGTTTGGTTTTTCGGCCCATTATATTCATTATTGCGTATCTTTATTCTGAACACCATGTCATTCAATTTTTTTTTTTTTGAAAATAACTTACACACACACACAAGAAAAAGGACATCCGATTTGACCAAGTAAGAGAAAATTCTATTTTTTTTCCTTTGGGCCGGGAACAAACAAACTAACAAACACATAGTGAAAGCAAAAGCAAAAAAAAAATAGGAAATTCCATCCATTATTGGTTCAAAATAGACACCGACCGTGCTTTGATCAATTTCAACTGGATCATTATCATCACATGTTGAAATAGAAAAAAAAATGATAAAAAATACTGAAACCTAAAAAATAAGAAAATGATGAAAAGGAAAATGCAACAAAGAAAAAGAGAGAAAGAGAGAGAAAAAAAAATTTAATCTGCTCCACAGTTGCTTGACAGGAAGAATGAAAAAAAAAAATAAATTCGAATGAAAGAAAACGGAACATCATCATAATCATTATCAAGTGATTGAATGTAAAAAATTAACACAAACAAACCAAACGAAAAAATCACACACACACACACACACACATGGCAGTTACAATGATGACAACCACAAAAAAAATACAGTAAAGAAAACACAAGACGATAAAGTTGAGAAGAAACGAAAAAAAAAAATTTAGGACAAAAACCGCAAAAATTAAAACCACATCATCTGGTTCTCCTGGTTCTGTCTCTGGTCGAATGAAGATAACGGCAAAAAACTGGAAAAAAAATTATTTCAGAAAAAGATAATAGTTATGATATGATTCGGAGAAACTTTCCAATTTTTTTTTTTGGCTTCAAATTTTTTTTTCTCTCTTTATGAAAACAATCTTCTTAAAACAATAATATATTGCCATCATCACCACTAAAACAGTGTCGTTGTCATTGTATCAAAACCGTAAAGAATTTTTTTTTTCCACAATACATACTGAAGTGGTAAAAAAAAATGTATGGAAAATTTTTCCAATGAATCACAATGGATATTGTAATATTATTTCAATCCTTTTTTTCCATACCAAACTGTTCATACGAAAAGATTATGATAAGAATTCAATGAATTGTTGAAAAACAAAAAAAAACAACAGCATTTCAATCGGAATTTCAATCGGAAAGTGAATTGATTTAATTAAAAGATATAAATCATCACCATCACCAAATATTGTCATCGATGATGAAAAATTTTTAAAGATTCAAGTTGACTAAACTAAATATTGAATCATTTTTTTGTTTGTTTGTTATTCTCGTTGGTGGAACACCAGAGAAAAAATGAATATAAAGATGAGATTTTCGTTGGATTTTTTTTTGTTGGATGTACATTTGTTGTTGTTGTTGGATTTTATCTGTCATTGGGTTGGAATTTAATTAACCTATCTATGATATATTTCTTTTTCCAATATTTCTTAATTCTTCATGATTTTTTTTATTTATAAATTGGCCATACTGATTAGTGATCACTGATCTAAATCTCTATCGTTAGCGATGAATAAAGAATCCACGGTTCTGTCATGTAATGAAATAAATTGCAAAAGACATACATACATACATATAATGATGATTCAAAACGATAAGCAGATTTCTGACAGCAACAAAGAAAAAAAAACGTCCAAATGACATTCGTAGAGTCCTCACAAAATGATTGGGAAAAAATTGAAATGATTTACCGAGAAACAAAAAATAAAGCTTTCAGTCTAATTTGAAAATCTTATTTTCTTATCGGTATTTGATTTTTTTTCCTCCTCTGGTCTGTGATTGACAAAGTCAAATCAATTTTACAAATTTCTATTTGGAAAAAAAAATGAAATTTATTAACAATTTCATACGAATCGGGTGCAAACTTTTTTTTCCACTGTTTGCAATTCACAAGAATTTAAACATTTTTTCATGTCGTTAAAAGTGGAGAATAAAAAAAAATGATTCTCACTGATATTACATATTACATACGGGCAAAAAAAAGTTTCAGAAACAATTTTTTTTTATTACATTGGAAAAGTTGGATAACTAATTGTAGTTTTCGTTCAACAAAAAAAAAAATTGAAAATTAATTCTCTTTTTACGTCCATTTTGCCTAGCAAACAGCAAAAAAAAAATGAAATAAACTTTAGCTCCCAAGTGATGAAAAATTACATGATAATAAAATTTTTTTTTGATCAATGAAGAATGTCATCAAATGGTTATTAATGCTTTATGCTTTCACCTCTCCATTTTTTTCTTTCTCTTCTTCATCATCGTGCAGAATAATTCCTAAAGTTGGCTTAACAAGTTTCGATTATAAATTGATTGTAATCAAGTAATCATCATCATAAGAAAATTTGAGATTAATCATCAGAAAAGAAAATAGAAAAACAATTTCTAAATAATAATTGATAATAATGAAAAGCAATCAATCGTTGATTAATAATTGAAAATGATCATTATTAGATGCCGGATCAAAAACAGCTTTAGGATTCTGGTAGCTGGCTTCACTTGAGATTATAATGATGATCTGTTGTGATTATTTGCACAAAATCTAATGAAAGATAAAAATTTTCGGAATAATTGTACCGGTAAGCAGATAAAACTAGATGAAATGAAAAAAATAGACGGCCAATTATAATAAAATTCGATGGATAAAAACAAGGGACGCATCACTCTACTTGAAGAATATTCCAATATCCAAAAATGTTGAAATGAGGAAGAAATAGGGAAAGAACCTCATAACTTATGTTTCCATAAATGTGAACACAGATTGTCGAAATGCAAAATATTCAATTGGCTGCTGTTTGTCCAGAATTATGATTATGGCCCGGTCATATTAACATTGTACAGTGTGTATGGCGGTGAAATATATTATCATCATTTAGAAAAAAATTGGACATATCAAATGTTTGTCCATATTGTGCCATGAAATGAATCCTGAATAGAGAAACAAAAAAGAAAAAAAAAGATAAAAATGATCGAGACATTCACATTCATGAAACACTCATACATACAACGGCCACGATACCAATGATTTACGAGAGAGAAAAACAAGTGAAAAAAAATTAATAAAAAAAAATGAAAAAAAAATTTTAATAATAATAACCACGAAACATCAACAATCAGTTTTCATAGTAAATAGTGGTTGGCAAGTGTCACCGGAGAATTCTCTGGATCGAGAATCTAAAAAAAAAATGAAATGAAAATTCTCTAAAGCAGAAACAAAACAAAACAAAACAAAAATCTTTCTTTCTTCTGTCCACATATATAGAAAAATAAATTAAACTTGCTGCAATGATGCGAAAATTTACCATGAATCGAGCTAAACAAAATAAAAACTGGAAAGTTTTTGGCACAATGATGAACAACATCGAAAATACAAGGACAGTGGAAAGGAATAACTCAGTAATAATTTCAACACAACATCCAAAGATCCAATGAATCAGCAGAATTTGGATCACCATTTGAATTTCGATTTTTCTCTAATTAAACTTTGTTCACAAAAATGTATACAGAGAATATGTATCGAAAAGATTCGAAATTGAGTGTGTGTGTGTCTGTGTGTATGTTGAAATGAATGAACAAGTTTTGAATCTAAAGAGATTTGAAAACTCTGTGACATCATCATCATAATAATATCATAGAATAGAAATAAATATAGAGTAAACATACATTCCAGGAACACTGAATAACAGTTCTTTTTTTTCTTGCATAAAACCTAGATGATGATGATGCTTGTGTTATATGAACCAAAAAAAAAAATCTGTTTACGCAGACATTTTTATTTTGTCCCTGTCTGTCTCTCTTGATAATATAGAAATTGGAAAATGTAAAAACTCGAATCAACTTAACGATTTAAGCTGATTTTTTTTTCTTTTTATTCCTTTTTTGATTTTTGAATGAAAATCATTAAAACATGATGAAATGGAAGAAAAAATGGACAATTTTTAATCATTGATAGATAGCATAGCAGCGAAAAAAAATAATAACAAAAAAATATAATAAAACACAATTCTTCAATCGAATAAATATGCTGTCGTTGCGTAAGAATGTGAATGAAAAATCATAGATGAAAAAAAATCGAATAGCGACAGCTAAAAGAATAAGTTACAGGTAGATTGATGGTGTATATATCTGTGTGCGTGTTTTTTTTCCAGAAAAAAACGACTAGAATTTCGAATTTTCATATAATAATATTTGGCAATGAAATATATCATCGTTCACGGAGACAACAATCAATACAGCATTGAATTGCTTCATCGATATCATCGAAAACCGGTACATGAGATTTGGTTGCCATATCCGAAAGATATGATCGACCACGATTATAATCTTTGACTGCCATTGGACTCAACTGTTAAGATAATGATGTCGATTTGTTTGTGGAAACAAGTGGAAAGAAACAATTAATTAAATGATCAATAATCGATAAAAAAAATCGTTACCTTTGAAGCTAATTTTGATTTAACCGGATCGATATATTGAATACAGAGTACCACTTGAAAGCCCAATCCAACATAATGGGCGGCCTATTTTTATGATAGAAAAATATTTTCGATTAAAATCAATAGAGAAAATGCACGACAAAAAAAACTTACCACAATCATTGATGAAATATCTAATGAATCCTCCGGTATCACGAAAAAAAGTAGCCGACATTTTTCAATATTTATCGCTTCTAATGGTGTCATACGTTCATATTTGGCTAGTTTATCAAACTTTGGCAAACTGAACGTGATCGAATTCTTTCTGTAATTTGTTTATTAAACGGGTAAATTTCATTAATAAGGATTTAAAGGATTCACTGATTAGACTTACTTGAGCGATGGTATAATCTTATCCTGTAACAATGTTGAATCCAAATAACCACCAAGATAAAGATCATAGCCATTCTCGTTCATGGAATTAATTGATGTTTGTGATGATGACGAAATCATATGTGATGTTTGCTGACGATGTGATGAATGTAGTGGCGGTAAAAATGCTGTCGATGATCGATGTTGATTATAGGAACGACGACGATAATTCACATGAGGATCTTCATAGTTCATATTGGATTGGTCCATATAGGCAAGACGAGGTGATGATGATTTACGAAATGGTGATACAGAATTACGATGACGAGGAGGATAATGATGGTAATGATTTAGATGATGTTGATGTGGTGGATTCAAATGATATGATTGTCGATGATGACGATGTTGATGTTGTTGTTGATTACGATAATCGATATCCAAATTCAATTGATTCAATGATTGACTAGATCTCATCATATATTCTTCTGGCGGCATATAGGATGGATTGATCATTGCCGTTGATGGAGAATTAAACATTGGTGCATAAGATTTTTCAATTACATCCGTTTCGCTAGTAAATACTTTTCTATTCAAAGAATTTGATTTTTTTGTTTTTGAAGAATTACGATGTTTTCTATTTTTTTCTTTCTTTGTGTTTTCAGAATTAACATTTGGTTCATTATTGTTATTAATGCCAGGATCTATTCCCCATGATTTGAATAGAGTGGAAATTTTCTCTACAACTTGATTAATGACTGTATTGGTAGTTTCATTAGAAGATGATCGTTTATGGCTGCTAGAAGATTTTTTCTTTGATTTGGTTTTTTTCTTCGAATTCAATGTTCGGCAGCTATCCGAATCCGTTTCAATTGTTGTTGTACTTGTAAAACTATCTCTTCCAGTTGTTTCAGAATTTTCAGATCCTTCCGAAATTCGTTCAACATCACAATCTATATTTTGATTGATTTCATTTTCATCAGAAATATTTTGCATCCGATTCCATTGCATTTCAAGTTCGGATACAATAATACAGAAATCATTAAAATCTAATGGAATCTGATCAAAAGGTGGAAGTATATCAACAGTTTTTCCATCTGATGATTTTTGAGCTAAATGCCATCTAGCGATTTGTCTCAACAAATCCGATGTTATAACTCGTCGTGTCCAACTAAGATAAGCAAAACTCAATTCTTTCATCGTGACTTCTTCTTTAGAATTTCTCGATTGATTATATACATGATTAACTTGAATAATTTTTTCACCCAATGAAATTCGTCCATTTTTCACTGGTATGACATCATCACTATGAGCTAAATCTTGTGGCCAAACATTTTCATCAAGAATTTGAATAGCCGAACGAAGAGCTTTAGAAATATCACAGAATATAGGGATTTCTTCACGTTCTACAATATCACGAAGATATTGACGACCACGACGTAAATATTCATATTCTTCTTTACAAATATGATCATCACCAATGGTTGTTTGTTCAGACCATGGTTCGAGATCAATAATGACCAGAATCAATTTTCTCGATGATGCAGCAATAAATGCAACTTCAATCATCGATGCAATGGCACGTGTTTGATTATCGACAACGAAAAATAATACATCAGAATTTTGTTTGGCATAGCTTTCCATTTCAATAAGTTCTGGTCCCCAATGATCGACTTGCTAATTTGTTTTTCATGATAAATAATCAATATAAGTATATTCATTGTAAGCATCTCAGTCACTTACTGGATTATAATAGGTGAGACATTTCTTTTTCAACTCGGGCATCACCAGATCTAAACGCCAACGTGTTGGGTTACAGGAGCCGCCAAGAAAAACTGATGATTCGAATTCGAATTAAAATAATTAAATTTAATTCGATGTTTAATATGATAACAACTTACTATCAAATTTGTTTGGATTAGAATTAACATGACCGTCGACTAGACTAGTTCGATGATGGCTAGGATAGCCACCACGTAGATGAGGATAACTATAATGACCCGGTGTTTGATTGCTATTACGATTATTATAATGAGCTACAGCAGCTGAAAAACCATGATTGGATGTTTGTTGTTGAAAATGTTCCATACGAATTGGCGACACATGATTCGACATGAATTGACGTGAATTATGTGATGCACTAATTTAAATAGCAAAAAAAGAAACAATCCATTATCAAATAATTGTACAATTAAAGAAAAAAATCGATAGTCAATTTACCGAGCATTTGTTGTTAAAACACTGGCAAAAAAACAAAACTCTCCAAATGTTAATCCAGTTTCAGCTGGTTTATTATTATTATTCGATTGTTTGACATTAATTGCTTCTGTTGTGGCCGCTTCAGAAATTGTATGCAATGTTTTACGTCGAGAACATTTCGATGCAAATTGTATCATTTCATAAATTTGTGATTCAGTTGGATAAAGATCAATAAAATGAAATTTTGATTGAATATCTCTAATCAAACGTCGTTGATATGTAACAGGATTATTATTATGATTATGATTATTACAATTATTGCCATCATTGTTATTATAATTGTTTGATTTGGATTGTACATATTTTTGTTTGTCAAAAGCAATTGAGTTTTGTTTCGTCATAAAATGATGATGATTAACATTAATATCACAATCATCATCATCATCATCATCATCATCATATTTGACAGTGGCCGTGTTTATTTCCTTCCTATTAATATTTCCTCTGTCGTTTGTGTTATCTAATAACCAAGCATCATGCCAACGTCTAGATTGATAATAATTTGAATTAAAATGAAAACATTTGAAAAGATTCGTTTTTTTTAAATATACCTTGTCAATTCACCATATACAAATGGCAAAGGCAATGATGGTGACATTTTCATAGATGATTGATTAATATCTTCGATACTAGATGTCGATGATAATGAAGAATCACTTCCAGAAAAATAGCAACTATCCACGTTTGCCTGTTTTTTGTTAATGATGAATGATTCTGATTGTTCTTGTTTTTGTTCGTATTGAATGTTATCGATATTGTTAATTGATGGTTGTTTAATTTCATCAAATGATGATGAAGTTTTCGATAAAGATGATGAACAGAAACGTTTTCGTTGCTGTGGTTGTTGAACATTGATTGCAATCAACGATTGCTTCTTGTTCTTTTGGCATTTCAATACTTTTTCCATGATGATCATGACGATGTTTGACGCTTGTTGAAACCAATGTTGCCAATGTTTTATCGGATGTTTTCGATAATGATGTTAATGATTGTGACAGTTGTTTTCCTTTAGATTGATCGAAATTATTATTATTATTATAAATTAATATTGAAATCATAATCATCATTGTTGTCAAATTTAAATTGATAATCATCATCATGTTGATCATTATCATGTAGATTAACATCAACATCATCAATTAATGATAATATTGATGATTGAAATGATTTGGAAAAATTTTTTTCATCATCATCACCATCATTTGAATGAGAATCATCATCAATCACATTGGTCATCATCAATATGCGGTCATTATCACAGTGACGATAATCGTCACTGATAAAATTGAAACCATGGTTATGAATTGAATTGGTCGTTAGTATTAAACTCATTTTGTAACAAAAAAAAAATTTCACAGATTAAATCAATCAGAAAACATTAAAAAAAAAAAAAAATCCAAAAATCGGTCGAAGTAATGGGTAGAAAAAAAAATCAAAGTAATTTTAAAGCCATTTTTTTTCAACGAAGAATGTAATCAGATTAAGTTTTTTTTTCTTTTATTATTCACAATATATCAGTGTATATATTTCGATAGATCGAAAGTTTCATTTGTATTATAAAGTTTTATCGACACTAAACGAAACCTTTTTATATATATAAGCAGCTACCAAAAAAAAAATCTTCAATCTTTTTTTCTCAATCAAAATTTTCATTTTGAATGTAGAGGTAGAAGAATGAAACAAAACAAAACAAAAAAAAAATCTAATAACAGACAATAAAATAAGAGAACATAAAAAAAAGACACTCCTTCTTGTAATGGAAATCACTGGATATTACACTGTTATCATCATACACACGTGATAAGAATATGGAATGATGATGATGATGATAATGCGATGTATGGATGATTGGATAGATGGATGGATGGACATAATGATTTTAAATAAAATCATCATCATCAATTAAATTATTATATTGATGCCAATGTTGATGATGATGATAACTTGATGTATTGGATTAAAAAAAATTTAAAAAAAAAAGAAAATCAAAGTTAATCTACCTTCGTCAATCATGATTGATCAACATTTTTTTTTTTAATTGAATAGAAATCTAATTTATTTCTGGTAATATTCCCAAACGAAAAGAAAAAAAAGAACGGGATTACAGAAATAGAAATGATGATGGGAGTTTACTCACATTCGATTTATTTTTTTTTTTTTCATTAAATTTTAAAATCATTGTATTGTATTTATAATTTCAAAGGAATTACTAGCCAAAAAAAATCAAATCCAAATCCAAGGATAATAATAATTATAACAACATTGTTATTTGGGTCCACAAAAAAAATGATATCCAATCAACAACAACAACAACAACAACAACAACAACAATAAAAAAATCCTTATCTTTATTGCCAATGATGATGGTGGTGATGATGATTTTGATGGTGGATTGCACCTGATTATTGATTTCTTTTTCCTTTTTTTTATGTTGTTTCTCTCTCTCTCTCTCTCTTTCTCCCACACACATTTTCAATTAATATATAGCCAATGGATTAATTAACAACCGTGTAATTATGTATATGTGTGTGTGTGTAACCTGGGAACCTTTGAAATTGAAATAATGAAAAAAAAAAATATTTATACGTTATATGAATAAAATTGATCATCATAATGAAATATATACATGGGAAAAAATGGTGGATTTTTTTTTTGCATATAAATAAATAAAATGAAAAAAAAATTTCGAAATTTTATCGAATCGACCAATGTATAATCAAATAGCGTTTACGTTTTTTAGTTACTCCTTTTTTTTACGTAAGAGGTTCGCTCGTCTGTCTTTTTTCTTTTTCATTTTTAAACAAAACATGAAATACAATTTACAATTGTTGTAATTATTGTAAATATAATGGTTTTCAATTTCCAATTGCAATCATCATCATCATCATCATCATTTGTTGAAATCACGATTATCGATAAAAAAAATATAATGAAGAGAATTCATTCGCCTAAAATAGAATCTATTAAAAATTCCAATACAAATTTTCTATTGAATTTAGTGAATTCTGTATATAATATGGACAAATCATATGTATAATCAAATCATCAATATGTAGCACGTGCGAGTGCATTTATACGAAATTTTCTCTGGAAATAACCTTTGATAAATAAAAAGATGGAAATTTGATTTCATCTTTAATGTGATTTCATTTATGATAAGTTATCTAAATTTGTTTGTTCATTTTGTAACAACACATCTGCAATCATCTCATCATCATCGAAATGGGTGGTTGTTAATGCCAAAAAAAAAAAATTTCCATTATCGAAAGGAAAAGGAAAAAATCATTTAAAGAATGATCGTATGATCGATATAGTTTTTAATTTTATAACTCTATGAATTTGTCACTAAATAAAAAAAATGAACTGATTTTAAATTATCTTGAGTATGTGCAATACATAAATACATGCGAAATAGTTTCAGTCATAATCACGAGGCCATCATATATAAGGGCGAAATGCAACAAATGTCATTCATATAAAAATCAGTCAACAGTAAATCAAACAAAACAAAACAAAACAAAAAATGGTTTGAGAAAAAGAAACCGATTTCATCTATCTATGAGCGTGTGTGTGTGTGTGTATATAAAATTTGTGCCTAACTGTATGGCTATATTCAATAATTTCATCATCATAATTATCATGAAATCATGATAAATAAATTGGGTATTGGGTAACAAACATTTAGCATGTAGCATTCATTTTTTGATCCAGGGACCTATTTTTTTTTTTTTTGCACAATCATTTCATCATTGTTATCAAATTGAATTTTGATCGATTGCAGATGGTTATTGTATTGCCAATTTATCTATTTGTAGGTCAGCATCAATATTTTCGTAGGTGACCTAGGCAACTGTATGATGACAAATGGTTGCAATCAAAATCTAAACATAAAGACGCACACACACACACACACACACACATACACACACACTAGCCATTTAGATGGATTCTTGTACAATTTATATAAAAAAAATGTACATAAATTTTTGTGGCCAATGTTTGCAATCATTATTGTATGGCCATAAACATTAAGAATATATTGAAATTTTATGGATTAAACAAAATTTTTCTCATTTTTTTCAAAAAAAAAAAATTTTTGTTTATTCAGTAATTCAGTTTTCATAAGTCAAATATTTCATAATCGACCAGGAAAAACGAATGCTAGTAACAAAGATGATTCTTTGATGAAGAAAGAATTGGTTTTTTTTTGAGAGAGAGAGAGAGAGGGAGAAAAAAATCTAAAAATATCAACGTCATCATATGAACATATATTCTATTAGGATTGAAATATTCAATTTCGTCATCAGAATGAAATGAACAAGAAAAAAAAATTCTATCAACAGTATACTCCCTCCTCTCTTACGTTTTTAATGATGTTTTGTATAAACAACAACAACAACAACAACGTTAACGTCAACAAAAAAAAGATCGTTTATAGAATGAATTTGAAGAATTGGAATTCATCCAAAAAAAAGAATGCGATGCAAATTCTCATCTCATCATCACCAAAAAGGGGAGTATCAAATAAAAAAAATTTATTTATGGAATACCAATCCTTTTATGCCGAATCTAATTATTAGTAGTAGTAGTAAATTAAATCGAGAATTTTAATTCATAATTCAGATATTCTTTTCAATGGTAATGTTATTTTTGCTATGACAAGAGGCTATCTTTATCTTTCTATCTAACTAGTTTCATTTCAATATTATAATTGTTATATTATGCAATTATATGCCTTTCAGCCATACAAATGTGTATGAAGAAAAAAAAGGTGTTTTCCCCTAACCATTAGAATGAAAGAGTTGAAGAACCACTCTGAGCAATGTCAAGTTTTTATTTATTTTTCTTTCATGCAATTTAAATTTAAAGAGAAAAAGAAAAACCTGAAGGTTTTTTTTTTTCTCTCTCTCTCTCTATTTTAAGAACAGGTCGAACAAAGAAACATGATGATGATGAGGAATATAACAAACAAACTAACAAACAAACAATTAGAGGTCAAAAATCGATAAACAAATTGAAAACCGGGAAAAAAATATGAACGACATACAATTGGTCACAATCATATAAAATCTATCTAAACAATTTAAACAGTAAATGAATGAATGAATTGATTAAAAACAGACAAGTCGATTGATTACATCATACTGTATGAAAATTTTTTTTTTTCGCTATATAGATATCACAGTTATGTTACCAAAAAAAAAAATCAAAATAAAAATGTCAATCGTAGACAACAAAACTAAAATGATGCTCTCTTTTGTTCCGGGATCGGCGAAAAAAATTTTTCCATTCACAAAGCAAAAACAACAAATGAATCAATATTTGATTTTGTGATATCTTTAGCCAACAAAAAAAAAATCAAATATTGGATTAATCTTGCCTGAAAAAAGGTCCAAAGGTAAACAATACTCAAATGAAGAAGGAAATCCACCATACATATTTGTATTTATGGTATTGCAAATTTTTCTTCTTTCATTTTCATCGTCATTAATATTAATATATGATTATTATATGATGGACAGAGGGTCTGTTGACACCTATATAATCAATTTATACATACAAAAAAATAGAAAAAAAAACAAATCGGTACATCAAGAGAAATCATGATACAATTCACAAGCATCAAATATTAACGAAATGAAAATTCAGATTTTTTCAAAATGACAAACGAATGAAAAATGTTTGAAAATCATTTACATTTGATGAAATGATAAATATTCGCAAATATCATCATTATCATTATATTGATAGACAATAACATGAAATTTTTCAGATAATAACAATCCAAAACATATAACGGTAACATACCTGTTGTCAATAATCACAAAAAAAATGAAAGGACAATGACTTGTCAATAATTACTAGTGAATTTCAAAATATAACATAAAATTCATATTCAAATCAACAAGATGAATGAATTTGAATGAAACAAAAATCACATTCAAAACATTGATTAAATAACTTGAATTTTTTCCAAAAACAGTTATCATTATCAGTGTTGGAAAAGAAAACATTTCATTTCAATCAATTATTATTGATGATGAAAAATCGATATATCATATGATTGAAAATTCAAACACAAACAGACAACAACATCATGTTTATCTGAAATTTTCATAGTTGTGAAATTGATGATTTTATATTATTATGCAAATGAAAATTTATTATACCGTTTGTCGGCCAAAAACAAAAAAATTTACATCGAATCATAAACATACCATTTAACAAACGAACCAAGACGACGATGATGATGATGATGAAAAAACGAGATGTTAAGTTTAGTATGTTTTGCCGAATTGGTGAAGATGTTGCATTCGAAGAAATTCGACGAAACAAAACGAACCGAACCGTACAAAAAAAAGAGTGAGAAAAAAAAAGAAAGAGGAAAAAAAAATCTTGAATAATATCATGGCGGCGCCATCACCACTATCATTGCCATCATCAACACCATGATGATTGTATGTTTGTTGTATAAAATGTTGGAATCATATATCCAACATAATCATCATCATCATCATCGTCGTCGTCGTCGTCGGCTTTGCAACAAAATTCAAATGAAAATGGTTATGATGATGTTCATACATATTCGCCATTCGTCCAAATTATAAATGATGGAATATCCCATGAAATTATCGGATTATTCAAATCAGATAATCATAATTTTTATTGAAGTATTAACCATAATGATAGAGTATTTTTTTTCGTCCAAAATAATCCATTCAAAAAAAAAAACAACAACAACAACAAAATGAATACCAAAAAAAATAAATAAAAAACTGAAACATGGAGACAATGGTTAATATGCTTGTTGTACGATGCAACAAGTTCTTCTATGCTGCTAGTTTTTTTTCCTATTTAATTTGGTTCAGATTTTTGTCGTTGTTGTTGTTGTTGTTGTTGTTATTAATTGCTCTGGTTAGGATTATAATCATTTTACATTTGCTCTACTACAATTTTTTTTCTATTATAATTCATATGATGATGATGAAGATTCTTGAACTATTTATGAAAATTTTCACATTTGGCCATATGTTACAACTGTATATACACAAGTGACAAGCAAGTTTTTTTTTGATTATGAGTGCAAACAAAAAGCAAAATCATCGATACACATATATTATATATTATATATAATATATTATTCTCACACAATACACAGATGAAATAGTAGCATCAAAAAACAAACATTAAAATAACAAGAATGAGAATAAATGTACACATTCATATATATATATAGCCTAGAAATAGAAACAATGGTTGACACTTTTGAAGCTATGATTTTTATTTTGTTTGTTTCATTGATTGTAAATAAATCTGATGCATGATCCGACATGATATTTTTGGTACACATCAATGATGATGATGACATTGACCGAATTGTTTTTTCAATTTTTCTTTCCATATTTTGCACTCATAATAATATCACAAATGATAAAGATCATATACAAAATTAATTAATTACAGATTATTACGTATTTCGACGTAACACACTAACTACACAATAATTTTTTTTGAATTCATCTGATGACGATCATTTATATGAATATAATTTAAAATAAACGTCAATAATTGAGCCAATTATTCCTTGTTATTGTCAACATCAACATCAACATCAACATAAACATCGTCATCAACATCGATGGAAATTGAATTCAAGATTGGACTTGGATGTCATTTTCATATCGATGATATCATTGAGATTGTTGACATAACAAACTGTTGATCATCATCATCATCATCATCATATTGCCATCATTTAAACCTTATTTGTCAATATACAGAAATAGATTTCATTTATGGTCAACGTACACATGACAATCGTATTTTTTTTTTACTATTAATATTAGATATATATGACGACGATAATGATGATGATGATGATGATGAAAACATGATATAGAAATTATCGATATCGACAAAAAAAAAATTTCATAAACAAACATTTGAAAAATTCAAACATAAACAAACAAAAATATTCATATATTCAAAAGTCACGAACACAATATGTATGGACGCCATATTTTTTTTCTAATATCATTAAAATCAATATTATTATCGTTATTATTCAACATAAATAAAAATTTACAATATGAAAACGACAAACGGAAATTGAATTAACAACAAAAAAAAACACCATCATCATAATTTTTCATCCACAAATAGTTAATGTTTGTTTGATTGATTGCATTGTGATCATAGTTGCATCATCACCATTACCATCATTTTTAATGATGTTTTTATTTATCTAAATAATCTATATGACCAATACATCCATCAATCAATCAATCAATCAATCATTGGTCGAACATCAACATCTTAATTTCTATATTATTATTAATTTCCATTTCAATCAATCAATAAATCAATCAATTTTCTTCTTACAAACATCAAATAAAATGAATAGAATTCATCCTCACTTTAGTTTGTACAAATAATGATCTTTTATACAATTACTGATGATTCTACAATTATCTATTATTGATTGCATTGATAGAAATTATTATTACATAGATAAACACACACACACACAAGTACACAAAATAGACATGTATTTGCACAACAATTTGAACAACAAAATTATTCATGTATGATAAGATTGCATTCACATATTTGATTATCGGATTATATATAATCGGATGATTGAAATTTTTTTTTGTTTTTTTCAATTAACCTTAGCCTTTCATCAAAGAAAATTTTCTAATAATAATTTGAAGATGATTTCTTCACCTTTGTCTAGTTTTTTTTCCCACTTTTCTAAAGAAATAAAATTCATTGTCAAAAATTTTCAAATTTTCACAGAATCACATCATTCGTTGTTGATCGATTCGATTTGTACTTAAAGTGAAATTCAAAACGTAATTATTTACAATTTTTTCCTCATTTAATCATATTATGCAATCATATTTCCAGTGAAATTTAAAATTGACAAACATGTTTTTTTTTTAAAAAAATCAAAAAAAATTGTTTGTTGTTTTTTTATTCGAAAAAAAACAAATCTCAACTCAATCAAATTGAACTGAATGAATTGTGAAATACGGATCAATAAACCGATGAAATGTTGAATCCTGTTTGATTAGAATGTACCTAAAGCACAAACATCATCATAATAAAACGGACAGGATTCTTTAAAAAAAAGTTGTTTTATTTTTTCCTTTACTTGGTCTGAAAATCGAATGATAACTAATCAAATTGTTCATTGAATCAATCAAATAAAATAAAAATCAATCAAAAATGCAATACTAATATATAATATATACGGATAAACATGGCCATCAAGTTTTGTTGTTGTTGTTGTTGCTACGGATATTATAAATTGATGATGATTAAACTAATTAAATTGTTGGAGATAAGAGTCAAAGACTAAAAACAAAATAAAATTTTGATCAATCAACAATCCAATCAAATGATAGGATTGTTGAAATTTTTTTCTATTTGTCAATCTATATTAGATTCAAGATGTCAAGGTGATAATTAAAAAAAAACCAATATAACAATGATGAATATTTTGATGTTAATAGCCGGCACATGACATTCGATCTTACAATGTGAAAACATAAACACACTTATAAACAAAAAAAAAAAATGACAATTGAGATGAATATGAAATAAAAAAAAACATCATACCTATAGGTTGTTCCAATTGGAATTTTAACGTAGATTCGATTGAAAAAATGGCGCCTAAAATGAGTCCAAAATCCATGAATCCATACATGTTCACCATGACGACGATGACGTCGTTCTTCTTTTGTACAATTACAATTTCCTTTACATTGATGATAATGATGGCAGAATAGTAGTGGCTATGATTGTTGATGATGATGTATGCCAAAGCCACAATTGTCATGATGTCGAAAAGTGCCATTTTGATTGATTAAAATTTTGCTGTATTGTAGGAAGCCATTAAAGATTCTAGAATTGTCTTTTGAATATTTTTTCAAATTTTTAATGAAATTGCAAAACTGTAGTTATATTATCACTAAAATTATTAGGGAAAAGTCATATTAGTCGATGAATTTTATAAAAAAAATCATTTGTTCATTACCAGTCGATATCGATTAATTAAAAGAACAATGTCATCATCGAATTCAGAAAATCGTAGTATTCATTCGGCACAGATAAATGAAATACATGATGTACCAATGTCGGTCATACATAGACCAATACCGCCCGTTTTGGATGAAAATAAAGTTCAAAGTTTGATGCAAACGTTTAAGGTTTGTGATTTGAATTTAGACGTATTACAAGTTTAGATTAGATTCGATTTTGTTTTCAATTTCAGGACAATCCTGAACAAATACCACCGATCGATGTATTATGGATCAAAGGACGTAATGGTGGTGATCATTATTTTTCATTTGGTGGCTGTCATCGTTTTGATGCTGCAAAACGTCTTGGTCTACAAACAATACGATCCAAATTGGTAAAATCAACTGCCGATGATCTTCGTATCTACATGGGTTCATCAACACCAGATTTACAATGATTAGGTTGAAAATTCAGTAATCAGTTTTGTTTATTTTTGTTTTTACAATTTTTGTTGTACCAAAAATTTCCTTTCATTGAGATCCTAAATGCAATGGAATAAATTTCATTTTCAAAGCCCATATTAAATATTGATTACCATTTTTTTTCTTTTTTTTTGGAACAAATGATTTCAGCCCGATTGGGCAACATTCGTGCAATCTGCCAAAAAAAAATGTAAACAAAAATTTAATTCGTTAGTAGTGACATCTTTTGGAATCTAATGATTGTAAAATTCCGGACATTAAAAAAAATGC